>NC_077248.1:39748755-40948755 GCF_947179165.1 Solanum dulcamara | reverse complement strand
GCTTGAAAGATATGATATTTTCCGAGGCCTATCATTCACGATACTCTATTTATCTTGGTTCCACAAATATGTATCGTTATTGAGATAAGTGTATTGATGGAATGGCATGAAGAAGGATATTGTGAAATTCATGGCTAAGTGTCCCAATTGCCAACAAGTGAAAGTTGAGCATCCAAATTCGGGAGGTTTGGGTCAAGACATTGAGATTCCTACTTGGAAGTGGGAAGCCTTGAATATGGACTTCATTACAGGTTTGTCCCATACTCGTAGGCAACATGATTCTATTTGGGTGATTGTTGACTGAATGACTAAGTCGGCCCATTTTCCCCCAGTTAAGACTTCATATACAACTGATGATTATGCTAGATTGTATGTCTGAGAGTAGGTTAAGCTTCTTGGAATTCCATTGTCTATAATTTCGGATTAAGGTACTAAGTTTATATCTCAGTTTTGGAGATCTTTCCAACAGAGTCTTAGTACCCAAGTGAAGCTTAGTACAACTTTTCACCCACAACTGGATGGTCAGTCCAAGCGTACCATTCATATATTTAAGGTATGTTGAAAGTATGCGTAATTGATTTTAAAGGACATTGGGATGATTATTTGCCATTAATAGAGTTTGCTTATAATAACAATTATTACTCTAGCATTGAGATGGCTCAATTTAAGGCTTTGTATGATAGGTGGTGTAGATCCCCTATTGGTTGGTTTGAGGTAGGTGAAGTTGCTTTGATAGGACCTGAGTTGGTATTTAAGGCTACAGAAAAGGTGAGACTCATTAGAGAAAGATTGAAAATGGCCTAAAGCTGACAAAAGTCCTATTCAGATGTGAGAAGAAGGGAATTTGAATTTGAGGTTAATGATTGGGTTTACTTGAAAATTTCACTCATGAAGGGTGTGATGCATTTTGGTAAGAAAGGAAAGCTAATTCTCCGCTATGTTGGCCCATATCAGATTTTGAGGCGAATTGGTAAGGTGTTTTATGAGTTGGATTTGCCCTCATATTTGGCATCGGTACATCCAGTGTTCTATGTGTCCTTGTTGAGGAAGTTTGTTCATTATCCTAGCTCCATTGTGCCTTTGGAAAACATTAAGGTCAAAGTGATTCTTTCATATGAATAGGTTCCGATTGAGATCTTGGACCGACAAGTTAGAAAGTTTAGAAATAAAGAAATAGCTTAAGTTAAAGTGTTTTGGAGGAATCAAGAGGTTGAGGATACTACATGGAAAGCCGAAGCCAATATGATGTCCCGATATCCTCATCTCTTTCCTTCTTTTTCTAGTTGAGGTATTTAGTTCCTTCATGATCTAATCAGCTCAAATCATGTATTTTAGTTGATCTCAGGTTTAATATGCATTCATGTTCATGAAATGAGTTTTAAAGTTATGTTTTTTTTGCTTGAGATTAAAGATTTCATATTTTATGCATTATCGAGATGTTTTGCATTTATGTTGGGTTGTTATGTTCCCTTTCTATTCCATTTATTCTAGCTTGAGTCCTATTCGAAGACAAATATTCCCAAGGGGGAGATATTGTAAGACCTCAGAATTTGGAAAGTCAAAAAACGAGGAACAAAAGATGAAATCCTAGAAAAATACAGCTTTTGGCACCAAGTGATAACCATGAGGACATCACGGGCTGCAGTCAGCACCATGACTCATGGTGAGCCACCATGACTCATGGTGAGCCACCATGGTCATGGTTCTGTAACTCAGTCTTGCTTGGAAAGGACCAAGATAAGGTACTACAGGCCGTGGTTCCCTCTATGGTGACCCCTCCCATGAGACCTTTAGAATATTCTTTCAAGACAGGGACCACGCCTCACCACCACGGGTTGTGTATCACTTAACAGACCATGGTGGGTTCCATAGGGGTGTCTCTTGCAGACCCTCTTATAGGTCCTACAGCATGCCCATGACTCATGGACCGTGATGACCTCCACAAACCGTGAAGATCTTCATAGAGAAAGTCCTAAAACTCTTCCTTGCAACCCCAAGATTCAAGATCAAGTCAAGCATTGTGGATGACCACCATGGGCTATGGTGAGGATCACGGACCGCAATGGGTCCTTCGTGTAGTCCCAATTTTCATTTAAATGAAGGGTAATTCGGCTCGTAATGGTACCTCACAATTCAAAAGTCTCTCTATGGTTGAAGAATGGGCGTGTTCCTTATTCTTTCATTAATGTATGTGGACATTTTTGGGACTAGATTCATTATGTAATTGTCCTAAATACTCCTAAGTCTATTATTTTCCCTCATAAAACTCTAAGATCACTTTTAAGATATCTCTCCCAAGCTATCTCAAGAGATCTTCATCTTCCTCAACTTTTGGCAAGGGTTTCTTCAAGATCAAGTTTCCTTTCTCAATTTCAAGTTCAAATTCATTTAAAGTATGTGGAGATTGATCCATGGATTCCTTTCACCCATGGAGTCCCAAGGTTTTTATTCAAAATCTCATTAATATTTATTAGGTTTGTAACCTTAGTTTGATGGATTGCATTGGGCTATTTTAATTATGTTTTTATTTGTTATCGACAATCATTATAAGTACGTTTATACATAAATTGTATGATTTCAAGTTGAATTATGAATTCACATGCATGAAGCTACTTTCTATGGTAATTTACATGAAGTACGATTGTGAAGTTCAGTGATTTTCAAGTATTTCATGGTTTTTGATCAAATTGACTATGTATTCATGTTTTACCCTAAATTCAAGTATGAATTATGATCATGGATCACAAGTATGTTTAAGATATGAATTTCATGCAAGCTATGAAGAAAGGTGACTTAGGATCTTTAAATGGTGACCTAGAAACCTAATGACATGAATTATGCAAGTATGATATTGTGATGTTGAAAGTCTTATACTCACATTTCAAGAATGACATGAAAATGAACTCATCTATGAATTATGAAGTTTATGAACAAGTAAATGATTATATGTTAAGTATGATTACTTTGTTATGTATTCTGTGGGATTTGACTTAGCACTGACTGATGACTTGAGGTGGGGGCTTGACCTACGGGGTCCTTTAAAGACTCTCTTATCTTATAATATATATGCCACCGTAGGATTGCCCTTTGGTCTAGCTAGTGCATCCACATATAGCATATGTACATGACACACCTAGCGGGATAGAGTCCACCTTGGTAAGTAGATTCCCTTTCTTCCGTTATATGGGGAGACATCGGGATTCCATTTATAGCTCTTGTGGTCTTATTATCGGTTATGGTTCTATCCTACATGTGTATACTCTCTTTATGTTCTTTTATGATTTCAAATATGTCTCTTAAATGTTTTAATCATTATGGTTTTCCCATGACTTTCTTACCCTCTTTATCATGTACATTAATTGATCATTGCATCCTGTGATTTATATTGCATGGCATGCCCACATACTTAGTACATTCAAATGTACTAACGCATATTGTTGCCTATATTGTCTCATAATGTTGGGGTCGAGGATCACATTCTACCCATACGTGGCTAGGGGAGTTTCTATCCGATGAAGATTGGTGAGTCCTCATATATCGAGGGAGAGTTATACATTTATTTCATTCCAAAGACTTTTGTTATAGTTCTATTGAGGGTGAGTTAGGGACATGTCTTTTCCCCCGCCCTTCTTAAGTAGTAGAGGCAAATGTTGGACAAATGTTGTAGAGTCCATGTAGTCAAGTTTACATCTCTTTAATGATTCATGATTTAGACTCTTTCCTATGTTATCTCTGCTTTACTTTACCTTATGCATGCTTATGATATGTCAAGAGGCTTGGTTGGAGACCTTCAGGGTTTCGATCGCCATATTATGACTAGGCCCTAAGTCGTGTCGTGATAACTCGACGGTCTATGATCATGACTATGGGTCATGAACTCGGTCATGGTCCTCTCCTCATCTCACTTTCGTTCTCTAGCACTACCATGACTCCCTTCCACAGGACGTGATGCTGAATACTGCCCATGATGGGCTTTGTGAACCTGAACTGGTAAAAGCTTTTCTAAGATTTCATCCTTACATTCCATTTTCCGACTTTTCATTTTGGGTCTTACAACATCTCCTCCTTGGGAACATTCGTCCTTAAATGGGACTTAAACTAGCATGAATAGAGTGGAATGAACATCCAACAACCCAACATGAATGCAATGACACATCAAAGCATATACTCTAAGATTTTCAAACTTAGCATAAAAAAAGACTTAAAATCAGATTCATGAGCATGCATGCATATGAAATAATCGTGGAAAAACTAGAACAAAGGGGTGCATGAGAATGAACATGGAAGGCTAGCACCTATATCAATACCACAACTCAACCACCAAGGTTATCAAGCAAATCATAACACAATGAACATGAGGCCAATCCATACCAACCATTACCATTTCAAAAAAAGAGAATTCATACTTATAGAATGAAGAAGTCCTAGCCATCTCCCTTTATCTTTTAGTAGCCACCGAACACTTCCTCATCTCATGCCCCATATCACCACACTTGAAGAAAACTTTCTTACTGCTATGCATATCCTTTGGTGAGTCCTACCATACCTTTCACAAGGAAGAAAGGGACGTCCTTCCTTGTTATTCCAAGACACCGGGACATTAGAAAAAGATGAACCACTATCGGATTTTGAATGAGAAGACCACCTTCATACCGAGCCCTCTTAGACTTCCTAACCTTTCTCTCCTTAAGCGTCTCCCCTTCAATTTTCTCGAAATAAGTCATGAGCCTTGAAATATTCATCTCCTTGATGAGCATAGTGGTTTAACATTCTTTCATCACAAAGTCCAACACACCCAAAATAAACTTACCTATTCAAGCACGAGAGGCGACTACCAAAGAAGGAGTATACTTAGACAACTTTATAAACTTGAGGGCATACTCTCTCATACTCATGTTTCCTTGCTTGAAGTTGATAAACTCCAACACCTTCGCCTCCCTTAACTCAATTGGGAAGAAGTGGTCCAAAAATGCAACTTTGAAATTTTCCCAACCTATGGGACCCTCTTTGTCTCTTTCGGTTTTCCATTGGTTGTACCACACTTGGGAAACACCATTGAGTTGATAGGCCGCCAATTATGCCTTCTTCTCTGAAGACACTCCCCATAATATCTATGATCTTGTAGAACTCTTCAAAAACATATTTGGGATCCTCACCAACCTTGGATCCATGAAACTCGAAAGGATTCATCCTTGTAAAGTCTGTAACCCTTGAAACTGGTGTAGCCACGTTTGGAGAAGCATCTACCCCTCGATTAACTTAAGTAGTCATGGCTTGGTCTAGCATTTGAAGAGTGTCTCAAAACTCCAATTTCGACTCTTGATCATTCAAAGGTATTTGGAGATTTTTGGTCATCTCCCTCATCATTTCTTTAGATGGGGTATCTTCATGGAGGCATGATTCTATAATCGCAAAGAGAGCATTAGAGGAAGAAACCTTAAAGTTTAACTCTATAGCACGATGTGATCATGAAATAAATGAATCATTTCCTAAGATGCCTCATAGCCTCATATTCATGAATGTGGCGCACTTCATACCGATGAAAAAGACTCTACGTGATGCGACATGTTAGACTCCCTAGGATACTTGAACCTAGTACTTCTGATACCAAGATTGTCATGACCAAAGCTAGGCCCTAGATGTGACATAGTGATTAGGATTCCCGAGGAAACCCCAACTAAGCCTCTTAGCATATCATAAACATATATAAGGTAAGTAAATCAATAGTAGGAAGCAAAGTGATAGTTATGTCTCAAAATAAAGTCTATAGATAAAGGTGAAGCTTAGACCCGATTAAATGGAATTACACATTTTCTTTGTCTAGACATGCCTCTACTAGAATAACATAGGTGGAGGCATAGAATAAGCCACTAGCTCACCCAAATAAGAAAATAAATATTCTCAAAATAACAACATAGTCTACAAGTAGCAAGAAAATATAAGCTCGATAGTTAGTAAACAAAGCATGAGAATTTACCAATCAAGTGAACAAGCCTTCTATCTAGCCGTGAGAGTGCGTAGGGTGATCGCCAAGCCCTATATTATAAGACAATGTAGGCATACAAAAGAAGTCTGCGTTAGTACTTTGAATGTACTAAGTATGAGAAATGTAATGCATGACATAAAAGTAATGATGTAATGATCAAGGTTAGAACACATAATAAGTAAACCATTTATACGTGATAGTGAATCAAGAGTAAGGCTAATGTCCTTTAAAACCATAATTCAATCTTAAAAAGAGTACTTGTACAATTCATGGATAGTCATAAGTCATAATGAGAAATTTTCATAAGTAGTAGTAAGAATCTTAAGTCAAAGTGAGAGTCACAAAACCATGAGTGAGAGAACATACTTTACTTTGTGAGATTTACCGTTGACTGGCATAAACCATGTGAGCTTTAACATGGAGTCTCGATGTTTACACATACATTGGAGGAAAAGGGGAGGCTTCTTGCCAAGGTAGACTTCTATATGCCTATTTGGATCCACTAAGGTACATGAAGGATCGAGCCTCTACTGTAGGTGACCCTTAAAGGAATTGAACCTATACTACAGGGGTTCCTTTATCCTACGATGGCACGTAGTTATGAGACAATGTGATCTTACTACTAATACGCCAAAATTACAACTCCTTAAAGAAGTATATAACAGTCGTTGGTCAAATATAGAACCGAAATTAGGTTAGAGTAAATCCCACAAGGTATATGGTTTAGACTTAGGTTAATCATTTATTATTTGTATTGGCAGTCAAATTATTTCCGGAAACAAAGGGGAGGTTGTAGTAAAAGTAATTAACAAATCAATTATCAAGTACCAAGTAACAAAGTAACAATCTAATATGGTTTTAAATCAATCTGAAACGAAACTAGGGTGTAGGTGTTCCCATGAATCCTTAACTATGTAGACCTTTTTTAATAGTAATCCTTTTGTTGTGTGTTACATGTAGAATCAGTAATTTAAGTTTACCTAAGTCCTTGATCCGAAAAATAAGCAAATTTCACTATGCAACTTGATCCGTCTACGAGTGTATGCTTTGCTAACCCTTACCAGTGATCCCATATTTAGCTATCCCTTGTTTCGTTCAAGCCAATTAGATGAGGATAATTAGACTCAAATCTCATTGTTTAATTCCTTTTCCCATCTGTTACCTCTTTGATCTGACAAGTAGGGATAAGGCGAGTTCTAATATTGACCACCGCTAAAAAGCAATCAAAATGAAGGGAAAAATAATACATGCATGCACACTATCCAAGAATTACTTTTTATTAAGTCTACATCGTTAATTCTTCATAGTTTCCACAACCCTAGTTTTGGAACTAGCTACTCATAACTACGTGATCACAATCAATCATATTTGAGTTAAAATAAATCATGCACTTACAATACCGAATATGAGAATCCAAAATCTTCAAATAAAATCTGAACATAATCGTTGATAACAAAAATTGGAATTCAAGAATAAAAGCTCAAAAGTAGTTCAAGCTATATTTTCAAACCTAAAAAAATGTGTATAATGTAGAAATACACCTAAGAAGTGTATTTATAGACAAATAATTCTAAGTAAATATGAGTTTAAAAAAAACAAGAACTTTAAGTCGATTGGATTTTATGACTCATTTCTACGAGTCGTCTTTAGTTTGATGAGTCGTACACCCAACTCGTAATCTAGCACTTCGCACTGAAGAACTCTTTTTCTTCACGATAGCTTTTTATGACTCGTAATTTCTTGGATGACTCATAAAGTTCAGTCGTAGATCAGGTCCTAATTTCAACTTTCGCAATCTCTTCTATGGATGGTTTTTACAGTTCATAGATTCATGAACGAGTCATAAGCTTGACTCATAATTTTCAAATATTCCTTTATTCCTCAATTTCATTTTGATGACTAATACCTATGACCCATAGAAGTTACTATGACTCGTAGAATGAATTTGTAAACTTCAAAAACTCCTGAAATCAGTGATGTGCTTCCTCGACTAATACTCCAACTTAGTTTCCTGCAAAAAAACACAAATAACATCAAATATATTAGCAAACACTCAAAATACATGCAAATTCTCAAGTTTCAAGTATTAAAAGTGAAGTAAATCCATGGTACATCAACTACAGGTCTGTTGCCTCAACTACGGGAGAGAGTGCCTATCCCAAGGTCCACTCGCTTCTAGGTAAGATCTCAATGGTATAGATAAATTATAAGTCATAAAGTCAACATCATGTGGGAGGGGCTACATCTAGTACCCGTCCACTATGTATAAATACATAATCATAGAATAGCACCTTAATCTTGTCTCATGTAATGTGAGTGTAGAACTTTCATTATTACACATTCATATTTAGGTGAGAACAACCCACCATCATTCATTCTTGAATTGAATTTCATTATAAAGCTTATTTCAAACCTTTCATGTAACTTTCTTGAAAGCCTTATCAAATCATGCTCATAATATATATAGCTTATCCCTGGAAAATGTAGTCTTATGCTTCAATCTATAAGGAATTATCTTTAAATCATGTAATTGAATTGATACCGTACATAATCATGTGAAATCATAATTGGAGAGACCCATAAGGGTATTTATAAATTCATAATTTGAAATAACATAATATATGGTTTTAGGTAATACTTCATCAAAATCATTCAATTCCAACTTACACCATGCATAATGAAATAGAATTGAATCGATTTATAATCATAATTGAAGAACCCATACACAATATACTGCCTAGATAGCATATAGAAGTAATTGAATGAAAATCAATGGAATCATGTGATCAAACTTGAGTCATGCATAATTGAATAAATAAACTTTAATTTAAACTTAATTCATGCAATTGCAAAAGAATTGACCAAAATCTCATGAAATTCATACTTGAAATCACTTGAAAAGTTGAAGATATTTTGGGCTCCATAGGTGGAAGATGCCCATGAATCAAGGCCCACATACCTTGGGTGGATTTCTTAATTCAAGCTTGTAAATTAATGGAAGAATTGGAAACCCTAGTTGATCCTTCAATGGAGTCTTGTAGGAGAAAAAGAGGGTCTTGAGAGAATTTTCTAGAGAGAGTATTTCTAAATACTGAATGTTTAGATTGATGATTATGAGGGGAAAACTAGTTAATGGAATGATATATTCCTTCAAAACACCCAAAAAAGACTTAGAATAGGATTAAAAGTCTTTGGAAATGACCAAAATAACCCTGGGATGAGTGTAGGAAGTTGTTGAAAAAATGTTGCACCCATCCATAATGGAAGGCAATACGGCCCGTATTGACCTTCACGGTCCGTAGTGCTAGTCATGAACATGTGACTGCCTAATAGGGATTCAATAAAATGGGAATAACTTTTTATTCTGAACTTTAAAGAAGGCAAACTTGGTGGATTTGGAAGGAGGACTCAAAGAACTTTAATGTGATAGATGACATAATTATTTACATTCTAAGAGATATGATTGTTTATAGTTGACACTTGTAAAATCTTTTATCAAAACTTAATCGGTAAGGAAGCTTTTAACTAAACTTTGTGCTAAAGGATTCTTATAACCTTAAAACATCTCCAAATCTATTCCCAGCCTAAAGAATTGACCATAGCAAAGATAAAAATGAACAAACCTCTAGATGGACAATCTTCACGATCTATGAAAAGCTCTATGAGCAGTGGGGTGGTCCGTGAAGATTACCTTGGTCAATCTTAGATAAGGAATCTTTATGAAAGGGGACCAAGGGTCGTGATGGACTTAACGGGCTATAGTGTCCCTCGTGAAGCTGATCCACTTCAAGGTTTTAAGAGTTGGCTTCGACGGACCACTTGAAAGTCCATAATTATGACTATGGGTTGTGAACCCGGTCGTGGTCCTGTCCTGATCTCACTTTCATTCCTTGGCACTACCACGACTCCCATCCATAGGTTCTGGTGCTGAATACAGCCCGTGATGGGCTTTGTGAACCTGAACTGGTGAAAAAATTTCTAAGATTTCATCCTTACATTCCGTTTTCCAACTTTTGAACTTTTGGGGTCTTACAAGTTCGGCGAGGAGACCTCCAGCTCACCGATTTAGCCGACGAGACTCATTAAAAGGTCATTTTTTAAATATTTATGGTTTTCTTACTTTTTTAGAAGGGTATTCTTGACCTTTTACCCTCAATTAACTTACATAAGTCTATCTTATAGCCTTATAATCTCCCCATTCATTCCAAACTCTCAGACAAATTAAATTCAAATGCTTTAAGTTGTTCCAAGAGGAGAAAAAGCTAGGGTTCCAAGAGAATTCATCGAGTTCTTCAAAGTTCTTCAAGAATCTAATTTTCCACGTATATAAGGCTACCCATAATGTGGATTGAGTTCATCCACATTCCCTACATCTTCATTGATTCGAGTTTGAGCATGAAATGAGTTTTGAGGGACCATGAATTGAGTTCTTGAGTTATTTATAATTTCTATTGAGATTTGTGTATATATTTTAATATACCTTGATGAGTTTCTTGAGTTTAGTTTTGTTGAGATTAAGGATTCATGTTTGCATTCCCATGAACCCTAGTTGAGTATTTCATCAATTGTTTCATGCAATTAGACTCTTTTCGACTTAGCTCAAACTCAACTGTTCTCCGCTCATCTCTTTCTTTGAAATCAATATAATCTCAACTCAAAGAATGCATTTAAAAACATAGTTTTACTCTTCAACTCAATCTCAAAATAGACATTAAATATAGTAGTGCTCAACTCATTTATATATACTCGAAATTTCTCATTCTCAAAATAATAATAGTCAAGAGACTGCTCAACTCATGCTCAAGATAATAAGTAAAAGACTTCTCAAACTCATTCTCACATCAAACTCTTTCTCAATTAAATAATGAAAATAATCATTTTTCAAACTCAAAACAGTGAGATAATTAAGTTATGAGCATAATAAACTATATTTTGGGAGTAGTATTGAGAATCGATTGGGGTAAGAATATAGAACAACTCAAACCCCCATAAACTATGTAGCCAGCGCAGGATAGAATCAAACCGTTCATTCGGACGACTCCTCATTATCTCAAAAGAGGACTTTTATTGGATCCAGAGATGAGTTTGTGTCCCTTACCCTAGAAAAGTATTGGATAAATTGTGGCAACAATAGTAGTTCATTGTATCATTACTTAGTCATAAGTGGTGGTTGTCGGTTAGAGAAACTCCCCAAGAAATAAATTATTATATTTTATACACTCAGTTGCATTGCTATCCTTTAAAGAATTGTTTCTTATTATATTTTATTATTATTTGAGTGAGTTTTTTCCAGAGTTCTTGAGTTGAGTATTCTGAGTAAGTATCTTTTTGTCATTTTACATACTCGTAAATTCCATCTATTGATGTCATTCGGCCTGCATCATTTTATGATGCAAATACAAGTGATAGAGATCCTCAACCAGCACATCGTTGAAGATCAATTCTACCCAATTTTTGGTGAGACCTCTTTGCATTCAGAGGCAAACTCGAGTCTTTATCTTTTTAGTTATTTACTATTAGTTTGAGGTAGTCGTGGGCCTGTCTCGATACCTATTCCAAAGTCAGTTCTAGAGGCTTCATAAACTAGTAAAAAAAGTTCAGTTTATCTCCTTGAGTATGTTTTGAAACATTGAGTTAAGTCTCCTATATTTTACGCAATTGAGTTTCATCATTATGTTAAATAGTGTTAAAATACATGCCTTATTTTTTCCAGCCAAATTATTTTATGAGTTAAAGTCTTCCGTTAAGTGAGTTAGCCAGGCTAAGTGGTTCACTTGGGACCAGTAATGGTTTTTGAGTACCAGCCACGTCCAGGGTATAGACTTGGGGTGTGACAACTTCTCTCAAATCTCGATACATTTTTGTGGAATCCGGATGAACAGAATACCATAAACTATGAGCTTCAAAAAAAATCATTTCTCACAATCCATCAACATCGGTGACACACAATCGGCCTTAATATCTACGAACACCATCTCCCCCTAATGAGAAAGCCTCATTGGATTTTTTGACAATCATTTTCTTCAACTCAACCAAATTTAGATCATTATCTTTCTTTACCTTAACATCCGCCACACAAGAAGATTCAAAAACATTTTGGACAACAACACCACCATCCTCCGAATCAACCAAGCAAACACCCAAACGAGCTAGTCTATGAACATCACGAACTAACTCCTTTTTTTCCTCAATATGGACAACGCTATTAATGGAAAATCTACTAAGAGAATTGGCAACAATATTTTCCTTATTCGGATGGTACAACACACTCATATCATAATCCTTCAAAAACTCAAATAATCTCCTTGTCGAAGGTTCAAATCCTTTTGGTTGAACACCTTTTGCAAATTGGGTTCTTTGGGACAGATCTAGGTTAGAATATTTTGGGATTGTTACAATATCTCCCCCTTTAAATCATCATTCTTGAATGATGACCAAACTAGAAATTAACATAAGGCACGAATGTAATGCAAGAATTGATATACTCAAACACTCCAATAGGCACTAAATCTGAGATAGGAAAAGGAGTTCTACCTTCAACATCATCATTAGGAGGAAGGAATAGATGAGAGTATTTAGCTTTCATATCCTCTTCGGCTTTCAATGTAGACTCTTCAACAAGCTGATTTCTCCATAAAACTTTGATTGAAATGACCACTTTGGTCCTCAACTTGCAACATTGATGATCAAGAATTTGAACCAGAATCTCCTATTAAGACAAGCTATCTTTCACACTAATGTTTTCTGTAGGAACAATGATTAAAGGATCTCCCAAACACTTTTTAAGCATAGAAATATGGAACACAAGATCAACTATTGCCAATAATAATGGTAGCTCTAACACATAATCTACATTACTATCTTTCTTAATAATCTGGTAGGGACCAATGTAATAGAACTTAGATTCCCTATCTTCCCAAACCTCATAACACCTTTCATAGGTGAAATATTTAAGTATATCCAATCATTCACCTCAAACTATAGGTCTATTCTCCTAAAATTAGTGTAGGGCTTTTGAAGACTTTGTACGATTTTCAACCTCTCTTGAATGATTTTCACATTCTCCATAGCTTGATAAACGAAATCTGGTCCTATCAACTCAGGTTCACAAACTTCAAACCAATCAATTGGTGATCTACATCTCTACCCATAAAGAGCCTCATAAGGAGCCATCTAAGTACTTGAGTGAATATTTTTGTTGTACACAAACTCTGAGAAAAATGAGCATCCCTATTACCTTTAAAATAAATGGCACAAGATCTTAAAATTTCCTCTAGAGTCTAAATCGTATGCTCTGTCTGACCATCTATATAAGGATGAAAAGTGATACTAAGATTTACCTTTGAGCCCAAACATTTCTGAAATAACCTCCAAATTGGGTGGTGAATTAAACATCTCTATCTAAGATGATAGACAAATGGACTACATGAAGTCTAACTGTCTCATGAATATATAACCTGGCATAATCCTCTGTTGAATTTATAGTCTTAACTGGCAAGAAGTGGGCTGACTTGGTCATACCATCTACAATCACCCAAATTGAGTCATGTTGTCGAAGAGATCACGGTAGGCCTTTAATGAAATTCATGTTGATCATCTCTCATTTCCCCTCTAGATGCTCTTTATTCTGAGCCACGGCACAAGGTCTTTGATTTTCAACCCGACTTGTTGATAATTCCGACACTTAGAAACAAAGTTTGCAACATATCTCTTTATACCACTCCATCAATAGACTTCTCTCAAGTAATGGTACAACTTTTTGGAACCTGGCTTAATCAAATATCTGGAACTATGGGCCTCTGCCATGATTCTATCTCAAAGACCATCCACATTCGGCACACAGTCTACTTTGGTATCTCAACACACCATCTCCCCCTTGTGTAAAAGACTTCACTTTATACTTGTGAATATCTTCCTTTAACTGAAGTAGGATGGGGTCTTAGTCTTGCATTTCCTTTACTTCCACCACTAGTGAAGACTCAACCCTATTTTGAATAATGACACCTTCTTAATTTGATTTCACAAGGCGAACTCCCAAATGTGAAAGTCTATGCACTTCCTTAGCCAATTCCTTCTTTTCTTCCTCCACTTGAGCAGTACTCCCCATGGATAACCTTCTAAGAGCATCAACAAAAACATTATCTTTACCTGGGTGGTAGAGAATGCTCATATTATATTCCATGAGAAACTCAAGCTATCTCCTCTACTTCAGGTTCAGCTCTTTCTGACTAAAAACCCATTGAAGGCTCTTGTGAGTAGTAAACACATCTACATACACTCCATAAAGATAATGATGCCATATTTTCAAAGAAAATACTATTGTTGCCAACTCGAGATCATGAATCAAATAATTCCACTCATTGATCTCAAGTTGTCTAGAAGCATAAGTTATAATTTTACCTCCTTGCATCATTACGCAACCCATTCCAAAAGTGGATGTATCACAATAAATAACAAAACCATTTCTGCTCTCGGATAGGAATAACACTGGAGTAGTAGCCAAAGTAGTTCTTAACTCCTAAAAACTCTTTTCACAAACATCGTACCATTAATACTTAGTCTTCTGTTGAGTCAACTTAGTCCATGGTGATGATATGGATGAGAATTATGTTACAAGCCTTATGTAGCAACTAGGCAAACCCAAAAAACTCCTTATATCGGGTAGGGATATGGGTTTGAGCTAATTTTTTACTGCCTCGATCTTTTGCAAATCCTCTTAGATGTAACACCCCTATTTTTTTTTAAGAAAAAAAATGTTGTTTTTTAGCTACATTTTCGAGTGATCTAACTTCAGGAGGCCATAAACCCATTAGAATTTGGAAATTTGGGAACACTCATAAAATAAACGTTGTAGATAATTGAAATACCTTTCCAAACATAGGTCGTGGGCTTATATGCAACATCGGCATAAAAGGTTATGGACATTTTAAGGTAGAAAGATCAAGCAGGGTGGTGATTTTGATCCTAACCCGATTCCAAGTCAGGTCAGACCCATTTTCTCTAACCTTTAAAGGATAAGTTCAGCTTATTTCTTCCATTTTATACCTTAACTTTCCAGAACATCTTAGAGAAAGAGAGAGATTCTAGGCTAAGAAGCTATTTTCGACCCAAATCCAAGTCTCGGATTCCGAAGCTCTTGAAGAGAAAGGCATTGCATGTTGCATGTCTTCACTTTGAGCTAAAATTCAGCAAAGAAGAAGTGTATTGAGGTGTTTGATTTACACTTAAGGTAAGATTGAGGTTCCTTTTTCCTTGTTAACAATACTGTTTAGAGATTTAACGGATTAAAATGGAGGAAGAAGCGTTATAAGCTTGTTTGTTGCTTTATTGAGACTTATGGATTAGGAGCTGTTTTGGTTGGATTAAATGGGTGAAATTTGTTAAGGTATGATGTATAATGATTTTTTATATTGTTGTTGATGTTTTTTATAAGTTTTTGTTGTCGAAATTGGGGGAATAAACTTTGGTTGCAAACCCATTTGTTTTATGGGACTTCTATTAGTAATTTTAGTATAACTCCTTGTGTAAAGCTTTAATTCAAGTAATTCAAGATGTTTTGGAAAGATATTTCATAGGGATATAACTTTCATTTAGGCTCTAAAACCCAGTTTGGCCTGTATCTGCTCGAAAAAGGGTGATGAAGTAAAGGGGAGCTGCTGGCCAGATTTTGTTTTGGAAATCTTACATGGACTGCTGTTAGTATTTTGGGCATATCTTTTTGTACAGAATTGTTGTAGGGGTGATTCAAAATTATATGAGACTATAATACACATGTATATAACTTTCATTGAGGCCACAAAGCCTACTTCCCCCATATACCCCTTCGAAGCTGAGCAACGCTACAAGGCAGTAGGCTGTCCAGAATTTCATTTTGAATAGTTTGGGCCAATTTTTACTAATTTCATGTTTAGTTTTGATATGATGAGACTTTTCAACTTAAATAGATATTTGATTGTATATTTAAGGTGTATATGTACTTATACAAGCTAAGAGAAACTGTTTGACAAAGTGGGTTTTGGTTGGTATATGGCGGAGAGAAATTGAGCTCCTCGAGTTGTGGTAGAATCGGTTGTATGCTAAAACTCCAAGGTTTGTTTATAAAATTGAACTTGAAATGTTTTATTTTTTATAAATTTGAAGTATTTTGATGGTTTTTTTTCCTTACTCTTTGTCTTGTATTAAGTTGTGATTATTATCTCAAGTATTGCAAAACTTTCGCTAAACCGCTCACTTGTATGAATTGCTTGATCATTTTGCATTCTTAATGGGACTTTGTCCTTCTTGTTATGGTGACTTGTCATCGATATTAGCATGCCTCTCGATTTGGATCTTGTTCATCTTGACTTTGGATTTTTATTTTGTCTTGACGATAGGGTTTCGTCCATTCTCGAGTATGAGTGGAAGGCCACTTTCAATATGGTTCTTGATTCTCTTGATATTGGGTAATGACCTTTCTTGATATGGGATTCTGTCCTTCTTGATTTCGAGGCTTCAGTCTGTCTTGATATTGATTGTGCTTAGTGTGAAGGTATGACATACCTATTGGGCGAAATTGATTATTTGACAACTCTTTCGAATTAAATTATAAGTTTCTTGATACTTGAGCCTTCGAATATTGATATTGATTTTGAAACTCTTCAAGGTTTGTATTTGATACTTTGATATACTTGTTCACTTGGGATTACTTTTACCTTATTAAGACACATGCGATAAACTAGGGAGTTGAAGAATTTAATGGCTCCAAGCCCAAAGTTTTTACACCACTAAGCTCTATGCTTAGCGATAGTTATTTTCTATCGTAGGTAATGTCTAGGATGAGGTATGAAGATGGCCATTTGGAGTAGACTTTTTGGAGTCCTTGTCAAGATCACATCTGCATATGCATCTAGTTTTTGTAAATATTTTGGAGGACTTGTACATAATACATGTGGCTTGCGAAAATAAAATTATATGCTTGTAACTTGAACAGGGTGACTAGTTTTGCTATTTTAGAGTGTGCTTTTAACTCAAATCATGCATGTATTACATTTATATGTTGGCTTGTCATTTTGCAAAAAGGAGGATAATAGTTTTGTAATAACTACTGATTCAAGTTTTGTGTGTTTTATGGACCCGCAACGGTATTGACTATTTGTGATTTAAAAAAAAAGTAAAACTACCTTTTGTTTCGCAAGTGGCATCCTCCCAAAGGGGGTGCTACAAGTGTTGGTATCAGAGCCTAGGTTTATGATTCTATGACTTTTATTGTAACTTGTTGGTATACTATTTGTTTTTGTTACATGTTGTTCTTGTATATAGTGCATATGCATCATGTACATGTATCTAATGCAATATGATCTTCCCTTATGAAGGAATTAAGTCATGGCATCTTCTACTTCTAGTAGACTTATGGAAGCTGCTCGTGGGGATTTAAATACCTCTAATGCCCAACTTCAAATACAAGAAGGGGTTGGAGAACATTTTTTTAATTTTAATTCTCCTAGTACAAGGGGATTTGAAGCGGGAAGTAATTAAGGAATGAGAGCTGGGCCACACCCGTAAATGAGTCATAGTGCTCCTACTGTTGATCCCCCTTTTCAACAAATGGTCGATTTCTTTTGTCACATAGCTAGAAGAGTGCCTGACCCTGATGAAATGAACTTTGAAAAAATGAGAAAAATGGGTGGAGTTGAGTTTGAAGGCACTGTTGACCCTACAGATGCCGAGTAGTGGTTGGAACGGATGGAAAGAGTGTTCGAGCAGTTAGAGTATTCTGACACTGCCAAATTTAAGTATGTTTTCTCACTGTTACAAAAAGATGCCTATGATTAGTGGGTAAGTATACCGAATGCCAGGGCAAAACCTCCTGTTCTTACTTAGAATGATTTTGTGAAAGAATTTCATAATAAGTATGTCCCACCTGCTTATCATGATGCAAAGAACAAGGAGTTCTTAAATTTAGAACAAGAGAGTATGTCTATTGTTGAATATCAGCAAAAGTTTCTCAGGTTGTCCCGCTATGCTGGGGTATTATTAATAACGAAAAATATAAGTGCAAGCGATTCGAAGATGGTTTGAATAATTCTATCAGAAAATCTATAGCGGTCCTAAATATGAAAACTTTTGTAAATTAGTTTCAGCTGCTCTTACTTGGGAAAGGATCGACAAGGAACAAGCTGGTAGAAATGAACACAAGTTCAGGAAAGCCTACGCAGATTCAGGAGGTCCATCAAAAGGAGGGAGGTTTGACAGTTCCTAAGCTAATACTTTTCGCAAGTTAGCCCAACATAAGCAGAATAGATCAAGTTCCTTTATTGCCAGCACTCCAAGCTCTGGCCAAGGCAAGACTCGTATACCCACTTGTGCACAATGTGGAAGAAATCACTTTAGTACTTGTATAAGAGCTTCTGGCGCATGTTTTAATTGTGGGAGTTTTGATCATAAGGTGAGGGATTGTCCCAATCCTAACCCCACTTCTTCTCTGCGTACGGAAGGCTCGGTTCAAAACCATTTTACCACTCTCTCTTAAGGGAATAGAGGTGCAAGATCTAGAAATATATAAGCAACAGGTGCAGGTGAAGCCAATCCAGCTGGTGGGTCAAGAGCTACAGCACGAGCTTATGCGATAAGACAGAAGGATGATCAGGATAGAGCAGATATGGTTGTTGGTAAATTTCACCTATTTGACTTATGTGTTGTTACATTATTTGATCCTGGTTCTACATATTCGTATGTTTGCTCATCATTGGCTTTTCTTAAAAATATGAAATCTATGAGACTCAAATGTGGGGTGCTTATCTAAAGTCCTTTGGGTCAATAAGTTATTTGCAATCAAATATATTGAGGTTGTTCCTTGGTGATTCAAAATCTAGTCTTCCTTGCTGATCTAATTGAATGTCTTTCCAAGGCTATGATGTCATTATCGGTATGGATTGGCTTTATAGATACCATGCGGTAGTTGATTGTAAGTCAAAGCATGTGACCTTTAGAGCTCCTCCACTTTCACACATAATTGTTCAAGGTGAAAGATCATTGATGTCTAATATCGTCTCCACGGTAGTGGCAATGAAGATGGTTAGACAAGGGTGTGAAGCATATCTTGCTCATATATTTGATACACACCTGGAAGGTCCAAGACTTGAGGATATACCCGTGGTGTGTGAATTTCCAGATGTCTTCTCTGAAAATCTTTCCGGACTGCCCCCAAAAAGGGAGGTTGAATTTCCCATAGAGGTTGTTCCTAGAATCACTCCTATCTCTATGACGCCTTATCGAATGGCTCCAGCAAAACTGAAAGAGTTGAAAAATCAATTGCAAGAACTCCTTGAGAAAGGTTTTATTTGCCCGAGTGTTTCCCCCTGAGAAGCTCCTATGCTATTTGTGAAAAAGAAAGATGGGACTTTTAGGCTTTGTGTTGATTACCGGCAACTAAACAAGGTAACCATTAAGAATAAATACCCACTGCCTAGGATTGATGATTTATTTGACCAATTAAAGGGTGCTAGTGTGTTCTTGAAAATTGACTTAAGGTCTGGGTATCACCAACTAAGGGTAAGGAAACATGATGTCCCTAAAACTGCCTTTAGGACTCGATATGGCCATTATGAATTTTTGGTGATGCCATTTGGGTTGACGAATGCTCTTGCAACATTTATGGATCTCATGAATCGCATGTTTAAACCTTATCTCGATCAATTTGTAGTGATTTTTATAGATGATATTTTAATATATTCCAAGGATAGTTAAGATCATAGAAAGCATCTTCGAATTGTTTTGCAAATTCTACAAGAGAAGAAGCTTTATGCCAAGCTTTCTAAATGTGAATTTTGGCTCGGTGAAGTGGCCTTTCTAGGACATATTGTGTCGGCGGCAGGTGTGAAAGTGGACCCTAGTAAAATTCACGCTATTGTTGAATGGAAACCACCTAAAAGTCCAACTGAAGTAAGGAGTTTCTTGGGTTTAGCGGGATACTATAGAAGGTTTGTCAACGGCTTCTCCATTATAGCCTTCCTTTTAACTAAACTCTTGAGAAAGAATGTCAAGTTTGTATGGGATGACAAATGCCAGGAGAATTTTGAGAAGCTCAAATCCTTATTAACACAAGCTCTTATACTTACTCCACTAACTGAAGGAAAGAAATATATGATAGTGGAGCTCGCCAACTCACAACTGAATCCCAAATTCTAGCGGAGGGGTCGATCAGAATCTCTACCTGAACTTGCACACATGAAATAAAAATACACTGTCCCCAAGCAACAGGACATCATTATGAATAAAATGTACTGGTATGTAAGGTAGAAAGTGAAATCATAAATAGTGGAGATAAAAATGATAATAAAAAAACCACCTGAAACTAAAACTCTGATGGCCTCCAGACTGTCATCTGACCTTATAGTAATCAAATATGCATGATATGCTCATATAATTGCATGCCATGAATATATATATATATATATATATATATTGATGCAAATGCATGACATACCCAACCAAATGCTAGTAGGAGGAAAACATATAAGGTTTACTTATAAATTGCTCGTTTACTTCTTGAAAATTCATGAGTGCTTCATAGTTAGGTTGGTTTTGACATATTGGTATATAATTAAATATTTAGGATATTGTATTATATGAATACTATTAGATTTATTTGGAGAAATTGATACTTAATCCTAAGCTTGAGATTTAGGTAATTAATTATAGATTTGGAGTGAGTTTTTGGGTCTAGGCTAAACATATAGTAATATGGGTATCTACGAATTCGTTTACTTATGAATAAAGCATATTTGATAGATAGGAAACGTTCTAAAGCTTTGCAAAAGGAAAAGGAAAAATTTTGAGGATTCGTGACACGTGTTCGGCATTCGAGGTATATTAAGACTTTTAGAGTTCATTGAATGACGTTTTTCTAATTAAGGATTAGAATTGAAATAGATAACGGGTAAGGGCGAAAGATGGGGGTCGCATACCGATGGTATGACAGGCATTGGTATGAGTACTGATGTTATAAAGAGAAAGTTTATTACTATAGAATGAAAGATTGTAATCCAAGATATTCAAATAATTCTCTCACTACAAAGGCTCTCAAAAACTCCATTGAAGACCTTCAAGGAATTCTCTCAAGCTCTCAATTAAAAGTCCAAATTTCTTCAAGTTACTTTAGTCAAAAACTCCATTGAAGACCTTCAAGGAATTCTCTCAAGCTCTCAATTAAAAGTCCAAATTTCTTCAAGTTTCTTTAGTCAAAAACTCCATTGAAGACCTTCAAGGAATTCTCTCAAGCTCTCCATTAAAAGTCTAAATTTCTTCAAGTTTCTTTGGTCAAAAACTCCATTGAAGACCTTCAAGAAATTCTCTCAAGTTCTTCATTAAAAGTCTAAATTTCTTCAAGGTTCTTTGGTCTTCTCATTCAAGGTATGTGGGTATTTCATCCTTGGGTACTTTCACTCATGGAGCCCAATAAATTATCATCTTTTGAATCAATTCAAGTATGTATTTTTATGGGTTTTATGATCTCTATAATTAAATGAATTATGATTCTAATTATGATTATGAATCTATTTTAATATAAATTGATGGTTAGTATGTGGAATTAAAGATATTTTCAATGAATTCTCCTACATTGATCTTTAGGGTTCGTGATATGAATTATGGGTATTTTCAATTATACATTATCTTGACATTATTTTCATGAATTACATATGAATTGATATAAAGTATATGATCATGCATTTTTTTAATCCAACTTCATGATTTCCAAGGAAGTTGATCATGTATTCATTTTCTACCTTAGTTTCAAGTATAATCTATGATCATGAATTTTAAGTATGCAAGCAAGTTTTATGAATGAGGTGACTTAAGACCCTACTGATGTTTCTATGAAAAATATTTGTACTGATGGAGGGCCTACACCCACATTACATGAATCACATGATAATGAGTTATTTCTATGAACAAGTTTATGATGAGGACTTAAGGTGGGGGCTCGACCTAAACCTTAGTAGCAACCTCTAGTCTCTTAAACTACATTGTCATCGTAGGTTGCCTTTATAGCCTAGATAGTGGATCCACATATAGCACATGTTAATGTTATACGGAGTCTATCTTGGCAGGTAGACTCTGTCTTTCTTGATGTAGGGATCATCAGGTTCCATGTAATAGCTCACATGATCTTAATGTCAGTTACGGTTATCTCCTACATATGTATGGTCTGTAGAATGCTTTAAATGACTAATAATCTCCTTACCTTTATATGATACTTTTATGAATTATTGTACATTTATACTTCTTATGGCTAATTATGATTTTACAACTTTCCCTATCATTCTATTTAAAATGATCATTTACACAATATGATTTTATTATGCATTGCATTGTCTACATACTTGGTACATTCAAATGTACTAACACATACTCTTTGCCTACATTATATCATAATTTAGGATCAGACAATCACACACTTAGTACTACTTCTATTGTTGGTGAGTACTCATGTTCCGAGGACAAGACACTTGGCTTTTCGTTGTTCTGTATGATTTTTACTTTCTTTGAGGGTGAGCTAGGAATATGTCCTAGTCCCTGACTATGTAGTGATATAGAGACATGTTGGATATCTGTATGGAGTGTATGTCGTCTTACTTCATCCTAGCTATGTTATGTTTTCTTTGACTTTTTTTAATGAGTTTCCGCTTATTGTATGCTTATGATTTGCTAAGAGGCTTGATTGGTATTTCTTTGAGAATTCTAATCATCGTGTCATATCTCGACCCTAATTTGGATCGTGACATTTATCTTAGTGAAACTTTCTAGAAAAGTTAGTATATGAAATTTATGTAGATAATATAACCACATGGAGTGAATTCGGAGGACAAGTACAATACAAAATCTATAATATTTTAATAAATTATGATAGAATGATAGATATACTCTTGGTTGTTTATGCTTCATCTTTTTAATTGAAAGATGCATCTAAAACTATTCATCTTTTTTGGTAGAGGTTTGTTAACATGAAATTACATTTTCATCCTTGTTCGTCCTCCACTTCATAGAGAAAAAGTAGAATATAAATAGAATATAATAGATAGTATAAAAATAGAAATAGAAACATATTTTTTATATAATTACATTATATGATATTGAAAATTTATTGATAATGAAATATTATTCATGGAATAATGGAATACAATATACATATTAAATGAGTTTTGTAACATACATTATGAGTGTAAAAGAATTGTACACTATTAAGTCATAATATTTATTTTAAATCATGACCCAAGCCTAAGGCCTAGACGTAATACGGCGAATGAGCCATATGAAGGCTCCTCACTCAAGCCCCTTAGCATTCATTAAGTTTTTCATTGGTAATGATAGTCAAAAGTAGCAAAAATATAAAGGGTAACGAGACTAAGGGATTCCACACAAAATAAGAATCAAAGTCATCTTAAACATCAAACATTTTGTCCAACAATACCTTCTACATTTAAGACTTGGCGGGGGCTAAGATATATCCCAAGCTCACCCTCAAAATATAAGTCAAAAGTACCAAAAATAACTCAATAGTCTATATATGACATAAGCTAGACAGGTAAGAGTGTTGTTCCCAAAATATGAGAACTCACCAAATAGTGGTAGTCTTCAATGTAATCAACTTAGCCACAGGGAAAAGAGTGTGGAGCAGCGTCGGTCCCTATATGGTGATATCATGTAGGCAAAAGTATGCATTAGTACTTTGAATGTACTAAGTATGTGAGTATGCTATACAATGAAGAACATAAAAGACATTTATAAGCAATATGAATAGGTGAATGCATGTATGAGAAATCATCATATGAAACCTTAAAACATTTATTTTGTGGGAAGATGACCGTAACCAATATTTAAGACCATGCGAGCTATTATATAGAATCCAATATAACTCCCTACATTGGTAGGGGGAGACTACTTGTCGGGTAGAACTCCATCAACTTTAATCATTTCTTTAACTTTAACTTTAATAGGTAGTAGTGGATTCACTAGCCTAACGAGCCGACAAGGGCCCCTATGTTGGCGCATAGTTAATGCTACATGAAACTTTACTTAAGGACCCCTTAGGTCGAGTCCCCATCTACATGCTACATTCGATGCTAAGTCAATCCCACGGAATACATTTAGATATCATAATAACATAAGCATTGTATGACTTAATCATCAAATCATCATTCAGTGGAATAGCTCATTAAAATATTTCATCTGCTTCAACGTGAGAATTGTCCTTTCACATTGAAACCTTGATTTGGCTAAGAATCCCTTTCATCATTCAATCATTTCATCATAATACTCCCTTATCATAAACATTTGCTTCATAAACTTTCATTTGGAGTCAAATTTTCATTTCAACTTTACTTTATTATAAGAAAAATTAGGTGGGTTCATTTCATAAAACCTTCAAATACATTTAAACAATACTTGCATGCATGAGAGTGATGAAAATGCTTCAAATTAAACATCTTAAAACAATCCACCATATACACTTAAAACCTCTTTCAAGCCTTCATATAAGCACTTTTAACAAATCATTCATTTCATGCAATTGAGAGTCAATATACATCAATGTACGTAAATAAACTTAAAATATATCATAATCTATGCATTTTGAGTCATTATGTAAAAGCACATGAGAATTCATCATTTGAAAATTAAAATATCAAGTAGAAAATTATTTGGGCTCCATGATTGAAAGAACCCATGGATGAAACTCACATAGCTTAGGGAAACAAAATCCCTAATGAAGACTTGAGGAGGACAGGAGACTTAGAATGCCTTGAGTAGAAACCCTAGCTTGCCTTGATTGAGAAGATTTGTAAGTCTTGAGCCTAAGTGTGTAGAATGAGGTCTTGTAAGGATCTAGGGGATTTAGATGGGTGAAATTTATCCTCAAAATGACATCACTTTAAATTAAATCGATGGAAAAGACCAAACTGTTCCTTTTAAACTCTGATCGAAACTGGCTTCACAGGGACCCTTCACGGTCCATGGTACTCACCACGGCCCATAGTGGGGTCTCATGGTAAGGGACTTGAAAAATATTTTGAAAATGGCCAGCAGGGTAGTTTCTGAAGTTTCATCACGGAACACCTTCACGGTCTGTGTAGGTCACGACGGGCCGTGAAAGGTGGCCGAGGGGCAGATCCTACAGGAAGCCTGCAAAGTGACCACCATGGGGACACACCACGGTCTATGGAGGGTTCCACGATCTGTGGAGGTCGTCTGTGGACCTTTCCTTGGGAAATTTCCTGAGGGTCTTGGGAAGGGGTCACCACGGAGGGCTTCACGGTCTCACCACGGTCCGTGGTCCTCATCGTGGTACCTTCCCTGCAAGTCTGAGTCTCTAAATCTCTACCACTGTTGCTCACCACGTCCCGTAATGACTTCCGTGGTCAGCTCATAGTGTCAGTTTTCTGCACTTCTAAAAATTCATTCTTTGATCCTTGGTTTAGGACCTTCCACATTTTTTAGAGGTCTTACATTTAACATGTAATATGTTTTATTTTTAAGATTGTAAATTTTTTTATAAGGATTTATCTGTAACTCCTTTTATATGACTTATTTTGTATACTAATAATGTATTCATTGATAACGAAAAATTATTCATGGAATAATGGAATACAATATACGTATTAAATGAGTTTTGTAACATACATTATGAGTGTAAGAGAATTATACACTATCAAGTCATAATTATTTATTTTAACATGTAATATATTTTATTTTTAAGATTATAATTTTTTTTGTAAGGATTTATCTGCAACTCCCTTTATATGACTTATTTTTTATACTAATAATATATATTACTTAAATAAATTTTTTACATCGATTAAGTATATAAATTACACCTCTTAATACAATATGAACAAAATTCACCACTTGAATAAACTAAATCATTGTTTTAAAATTATCTTTATATGAAGTCTATAATAATAAAATATAAAAATAAAATTTAAATAGATATAACATTTATTTTAACGTTAATTGTTAAATTTTGATAATTTTATTTTTCTTATATATTATTTTATTAATTGACGTAATACACATGTGCAAAGCACATACATTAAGCTAGTATAAATAATGTAAATTTTTAGGAATCACATAATGTAAAGAGTTAATTATCATTTTTCCTAGAAATTCCTTTAAAACATGGCAATTCGGATACATTAACTTAGTAATCTAGATACATTAATTCAGTTTCAGATACAAAAATTACTAATAAATTAGGATTTTTAGGTATCAGTAGGAAACATTTAAAAAGTATGATACATTGAACATAGAGATAATTTAAGAATTAGAACTAATGTATCCGCATTACTAAATTAATGTGAATTAATGTATCCGGATTACTGAATTAATGTATCTGGATAGAAGGAAGGGATTTTTGAAACTTTTGGAAATGGGTGGAAATAATAAAAAATATCGTAAATAGGGGAGTGTAATTAGGTAATTTTGGATTGAACCATTAGGTGATGTTATTAACCCAATCATACAAATTAGAAACTAGTTTTATATTTTTTTATGTGGAAAAGATTTTAAAATGTCCTTAAATTACGTGAAATGAATAAAAATATCTTCAGTTGATAGTTTGATCCATAAATGCCCTTGCTATCAATAATTTGTTTCAAAAATACCTTTATTGTTACTTAATGAGTCAAATATGCTCTTTTCCAAAATAAATAATTATTTCTTTTCTTCTTAAACATATTTGTTTCCTAATAATGACTTTTTAGTTAGAAATGTTTTATCATTCTTCAATTTGGAAAATAGTAAGAAATAAAAATATTTTTAATTTTATTTGAATTTTTATTGATATTTAAATAAAAATTAATGACAGAGTTACTATGATCTTATATATATGACCTATCTTATTAGTTAAAAAGGTACATGAAGTTATTTTATTTTAATTGTTAAAATGAGATTAAATGAATAAAAAGATTATTTTCTATTTTTTTAAAATAAAAAGGCCAAAATGGCCATTTATTGATAATAAACAAATATAGAGGCCATTTGGATTGGCTTATAAGCTGTTTTCAGCTTTTTTTGAGTGTTTGACTGGCTAACTTAAAGTCATTTTGTGCTTAAAATAAGCCTCAATAAATAGTTGAGTTTATTTGGATGAACTTATTTTAAATAATTTACAAGTTGAAAATAACTTATAAGTCAAAAAAAAGTTAAATTGCACCTATTTTTTAAGGTAAAACTACTTAATTGACCGTGTTTTAAACAATATTTACCATTTTTAAATATACTTTTATTTTATTACCATTTTTAACAATTAATAGCAATATTTTAATTAAAGAAACATTATATTCCCTTTTTATTTAAGGAATAGGAAAGGGTTTTCTCTCTCTAAGGTTTCTCTAAGGTTTCTGCGTCTCTCTCTTCTTCCTTCATCTCTTCTTCATTCTTCCATTATTCCTTCATCTTCTTGTTTATTTCAGACAGAATTTATAGGGTTTAGGTGAACAATTGTAATGGAAGGTCAGAAATCTCCTAGAAGAAGCCCAAGAATTTGAATTGTTGACTCAACCGGCAGTGGTGAAGTGAATGTCGGTACAAATTTTAGTTTGGGAATCTCTGGAAATCAATCTCCAGAAGAAGCTGGTGGTGAGGTTAGTCAAAATTTCCAAGCATTGCATGTGAAGAAAAAGGACGGTAGAAGTAAGAAAAAAACCAATGAATTGAGTTCTAAATCGAAAAGAAAATGAGTTGATGTTGCATCGGCATCAAAGAAATTTGTTGACAGTGATGATGATTTTGAGGATTTACCTCCTCAATTTCAGTCAAAGAAAGTGAAACCTACAGTTGCTCAGGAGAAGAATTCAAAAATTCGAAATCAATTGTGCAAAAATATGGTTCTACCGGAGAGTTTATATCCGGTATGTCATTCTACCAACACATTTTTTAACTGATAGCATTTTCGATCTGTTTATGTGTATTTTCTTAGTTTGTTGTTGTTTTGAACTTGTGTGCTAGATGTTGAAGAAAAATCTGTGTATTTGATACTTTTATTATAGTCTAAATTTATTTGCTCAAGTTTATTATATCAGTGATTGTTGGGAGTTTTGTCATGAATTGTTAGATATTTTGTGTTGCAATTTGTTTATTTTTTTAAAATAAATAAATATAAATGAATTAAACTTTGAATTAAAATGTATTACACATACATTAAAGTTGAATTAGAAGAGAATAAGAGATGAATGAAATCTGTAGTTAATTGAAAAAAGTTTTCAGTTATCTGTACACCACAAAAATGAATTAAACTTGAATGAAATTGTGTATTACACACACTAAAGTTGAATTAGAAGGGAATTAGAGACAAATGAATTATTGCTATGTATTATCAATTATTCTCATATAAAAAACATTCCAATATAAAAACAGTCAATGGGTAGAATTTGCAATCTTCTTTTTCTCTTGTAGTTTTCATTATGCTTTATTACCATTCTTCTTCACTAGCTAATATTAGCACTGATAAAGCTACTCTTCTTTCCTTGAAATCTCACATATCTTTTAAGTCTTATTTAAGAGTTCATGTTAAGATATAATTATCTATAGTGATAAATTGAAATTATTTGTATGCAGGATCGTAAATTCTGGAGACATCCAGATGTTTTGTATTCTTCAAGTAGGTGGTCGTCATATACTAATCATGACGTGATTGAGAAGATTAAACTTTCTTTATCTGAAAAACAGCTCGAGTTGTTTAAGAATACTTGTTTTGGTTACTTTCTTGACCTTCTGAAAGTGACCACACAACTCCAACTTATTCATTGCCTTATAAATAGGGAGTTAAAACACACACTAGATGATGTGTTTGCTGTTGAATTAAATGAAAAAATGCTATTTTTTGAACTTAGGGAATTTGGGTTAATTACAGGCTTAAATTATGTTAGTGATGGTTGCTCTGTTAATGTTCCAGATTCTCCTTGTCGGTTGTTGAGCAATTATTTCTCTGAATAAATTACTGTTTAAAAGAATCATCTACGCGAGTTGTTTTTATCAAAAAAATTCATAGATGATGATTCTGCCGTTTTACTAGCTGTTTTGTTTTTTATTAATGATTTTTTATTCTCATATGAGAACAATGAATACCAAATTAGTAATAGAGATTTCTACCTTGTGGAAAGTGGACAATTCAATTCTTAACCGTGGGGTTTAGATGTCTACAAGAAGTTGCTTGATAATGTGAGGCACAAGCTTAATTCAACCAATCAGTACTATAGATTAGGTGGATTGCCTCTTGCCCTTCAAACTTGGATATTTGAGTGTTGTTATAGAGTCGATGAAGATTTAGCTCTTCGAATTTCTGATTCTATTCCAAGAATTTTGAGGTGGAAAATAGTTGCTGAAAGTCCTTGGCAAAAGCATATTGAAAATGGCATCTTCATGCCTACGAAATGCAAGGTATCTATACAAAGTTAATACAATTTATGACACATATATATGTTATTTCAACTCAAGTTAATACACCTATTTGTTTCTGTATTTTAATTTCAGTTTGAGAATATAGTGGCGAGTGAAGATAAGGTATTTAAATTGAGGCTTCCTGAACCTCGTGATTACCATTCTGAAATTTTGAAATTGGAGCCGAAAGGATCAAACCATAGTCTAGATATGTTGACCAGGGAGGTTATAGAATTGAGAAAAGAATTTGCAAAGGTATAAGCTAACTTGCTTTTAGGCTTTATCTTTTTCAAAACTGTTATTCTAATAATTGTGTTATATTTGATTATATACTAGGCGAATGAAAATCACAAAGCTCTTGAAGAGAAGATAGACTTACAATCTATTCAAATGAAAGAATTTGTGATGAATTCCAATAAACAATTATTGAAGGATATTTCTTTGTTGTTTGCTAAGAGAGACAACAGTTCTTTTACTCAAAAAGCCAAGGAATCATCCAACAAAAAGGCTGGCGAGACATTTTCTGGTGGATTAGACTTCAATGGAGGTTCTTTTATGTTTTAAATACATCTATATTATATTGTTTTGCTTGCTGGCAGGGACTTAAGTTTACTTACTGTTAGAGTTTTTACTTATCTAAGTTGTAGTTTAAGCTTGATTTTTTATTCACATGTTTTCACTTAGAAGAATGGTGAACTTTGACTATGAATATAATTTGCTGCATGGTTTTACCTGCTAGTATTACTATTTATAATCATAGACCTTGGAACTGAATAGTGGACTATGTGCTTGTATTCTCTGTGCTAATGTAGAGAGTTACATTTTTATGAATTAGACACGAATGAAAATTATAGCTAATGAAAAAGCATTCAGTGATGTGTTTTAGTAGTGTTATCAAACTGAAACATGCATTATGAATTAAACTTGAATAAAAAATAAATTACATACATATTAAAGTTGAATTAGAATAGAATTAAACACGAATGAAAAGTGTGGCTAATGAAAAAGCCTTCAGTGATCCATAGAAACACAAAAATGAATTACGTACACACTAAAGTTGACTCTACCTCCCAAAGTAGGGGTAGGTTCTGCGAAGACTCTACATTCCTCATACACAGGGTATGTTGTTGTTGTATATGGTTTAGCTGCTAGTGTTACTATTCATAATCATAGGCATTGCGGAGTTGAATAGTAGATTGCGTGCTTGTATTCTCTGTGCTAATGTGGATGAGTTCTTTTACCAAACTAAAATTGTTTGTGTGCTATAGTTTTCAAGTGACATTGACTAGCACTGTCATATATAGTTTAGCTTTAGTAATTTTCATACTCTAATGTAGTGTCTATTTAATCGTCTTCTATTTCACTCCATAAATTTGGTTAAAGTATCTTGAATAGAGAAATTGGATGTAAATGAGATGGAGGAGATTTTTCATTGTAACAGAGCTTGTTGTTTGAAGTTGGAGATTTTTAATATGTTAAAAATTCTCTGTTCTAGCTAAAATATATCCCCATGATAATGGAAATGCTTATACTTATAGAATTCTATGTGTAACTTGGGATAAAGAGAAGTGGAAGTAAAAGTGGATAGGTGTCATCCATTTTCCAAGTTTGGTAGTGAAATAAATTAGAAAATTGTAATAACAGCACGATAGTTGGGTAATTATTCATTTGGCTTTTTCAATCTTCCTTCTCTCTTACTCTCCTCAAGGAATCAAAAATGGCCTATTTTGCTTAGACTCTCCAAAAATATTGTCACACCCATGTTGGGTCTTCTAAAAATGCACTATTCTTGGAGGATCCAACACGCACCTAACTGTATTTTTGAAAAGTCCTAGCAACATAGAACATTATCTGTCAAAATTGATTAGTTTCCCACTTTTCCCCAAATTTTTCTTCACATGTTTTTTTTGTAATATATTTTAATTACACACAGCATTTTATCCTTGTGTTGATGTATCAATACATGTGTCAAGAGGGCATGACACTCAAGTTGTAGAATCTGCTCAGCATAAAAAATCTCAAGTGTGTAAAGCTATCGTTAAATTTGCTACTGTTGGGAATTCTGAAAGCAAAATTGGTAATGAAGGGTTTAATACAAATATAATACATATTTCATATTCTTTCATTCAACTTTGTTTAAATTGTTAATGTTATGTACAGATGAAGATGTTGCAGGAATTGCTATTGAACAAGTTTTATCTGAGGTTGTTGATGATATAAATGGTATTAGTTTTATTTTGAAAGTTCAAATAAACCTCTTTGATCTCTAATTACTCTACCTACTCCTCCCTTAATGCATTACTAAAAGATTTATTTTGTATATAGGAGAAGAGGTTGTTGATCTTAATTCAGTTGAGGCACAACCTAATAGTAGTGTAGTTAACAAAGGTGAACTAGATTGTGGTGCGTCTACTGATGCCGATGTGGCAAAGGGTTGTCAAAAAACTCCTCAAACGCTTGATGACTTCATATTGTGTGCTGAAGATCTTTCCCAGATCCGTAAGGCAGAAGCATCATACCTAAGAAAGAAAGCCACTGTGGAGAAAAACAAAAAGAAAAAGGCAGCCACTATTGAGGAAAACAAAAAGAAAAAGAAAGCAGTCGTTGATGAAAATAAAAAGAAAGCGACACCAAGAAAGCATGCAAGGAAAAAAATACCAGGAAAGTCAATTAAATCTCCTTATATACAGCATTTTGAATCTGGAGGGACTTTATATGTAACACGTCAAATATTTGAGATAAAACATCCCTTTTCACTTGCAATCGGAGTAGATGATGAATCTGATTTGATAGATTCATTCACTGTGTGGCTTTATAAGGGTACAAAAAAGAGGTAATTTATTTATGTTTGTTGTTTTATATGTCAAAAAATTTCTTTAGTTTAAATGAGTTAATTGATTGAAAATTTCATTTTTTATGCTTTAAAGGGGAAAGAAACCGTATCCAGATGCTATTAATGTCCTCAAGCCAGCATTTGAATTAGGTGTTTGCAATGTATAAGCAAAAGAATGGTTTTTCAAATGGGCACATTCTGGTCAAGCATGGAATGATGAGGTTAGTTATGTAAACTCCAGTTGAACACTCTCATTTTTCTAAATCAACTTCTTCTCCTATTTTTCTGGACAAGCTTTAATGAGCTCACTGAATTGACTGACAGTTGCTACAGATTTGAAGTATTATCTGAGACTTGACATTATTTTAAATCTTTTGCAGCATCTTGACGTGATTTTTTATTATATTAGAAAAAAGGGGAAGTATGAAACCAACAATAATATTCGATTTACAACTACTGATTGTCTATTCAAGACAAAGATTGCTCAATCTTATTTTCAACTTTATGAAGCTCATGAAAATAAGAAGAAATTTGGAATCAAAACTTCAGATACTATTGCTGAGTATATATGCGGACGCCATTTGTTGGCAAGCACCCCATGGGACAAAGTGGATTATGTTCTCTTTCCAGTAAATATTAAAGAGGGTTATCATTGGATTTTTGTTGTGTTTGATATTGTTGAAAGGTGTTTGAAGGTGTATGATTCATTTTTGGCTAGAGGGGGGTGAATTTTCTAACTCAAAACGCTGCTGGCATGATTTCATCGGTTTTACCATACTATTTGAGTGTGGTCAAGTTCTATGATAAGCGTCCTAAATTGAAGAAATCACCTAAATACAATGGAAAAATGAGTTTGAGCTCATTAAATGTAAGTTCATAACTGAAGGGATTCCAAGACAACAAGAAGATTCATTGTAAGTTTAATTGTTTATCAAATAAATACTATCTTTTGTATTGGTCTTATTAAACTCAATAGTATTTTTATAATAATTTTATATTTTAAATTTTATAGGGACTGTGGAGTTTTTGTGGCTGCATTTGCGAAGTTAGTGAACAATGACCAGGATATTGCAAATCAACAACTAAGTGCAGACAGTCTCCGAAAGAGGTTTGGGGCTCTACTATGAGAATATGCAGTGAAGAAGCAAAAGAGTAACATTCAAAGTGAAGATGAAAGACCACATAAATAAATAAATGTAGTTATATTAGTTAAAATGTATATGAAAACTATGTTGTCTAAAAACAGTTTATAGCTGATGTATTAGTTAGATTTTGAAGATTGTTTTGTGCTATCCTTTTTAAAATGATTTTTGTACACGTAAAATATAATTTTAATATAGTTTTTTGTTCATGTAAAATATATCTTTTTTTTAATAATGCAATACATAGCTACGTTAATGTTAAAGTGTTTCAGTAGTGTTATCAAACTGAAACCTGCATTATGAATTAAACTTGAATGAAAAATGAATTAAACTGGAATAAAAAATAAATTACATACATATTAAAGTTGAATTAGAATAGAATTAGACACGAATGAAAAGTGTGGCTAATGAAAAAGCCTTCAGTGATCTCTAGAAACACAAAAATGAATTACATACACACTAAAGTTGAATTAGAAGAGAATTAGACACGAATGAAAATTGTAGCTAATGAAAAATCCTTCAGTGATGTGTTTCAGTAGTTTTATCAAACTGAAACCTGTATTATGAATTAAACTTGAATAAAAACTGAATTAAACTTGAATAAAAAATAAATTACATACATATTAAAGTTGAATTAGAATAGAATTAGACACGAATGAAAATTGTAGCTAATAAAAAAGCCTTCAGTGTGGTTTTGAGTTTGGCACACTCTGAACTGCAGCACATGAAAGCACTATCAGCTTGCAAGCAACAACTAACCTTTAGTGTGGTTTTGAGTTTGGCTGTGCAGCAACAATTCCAATACATGGAGCATAAAAAGAATGGTGGATCACAATGCAGGGATCCTTGCTGAGAGTAACATGCAACACCATAAAATCCAACCATAGCAATCAAATACATCATCCAATACAGATCTGTACCAGTAGTTCATCACCCTCTTTTGCTTGTGGTTGCTTACTAGTTTGTGCAGGTTTCACAGAGCTAAACCAATTGCAGCAACTATGGAGCATTGCAACATTCAACAATACCAAACAATCTTGGGGATTCCTTGGGTTTAGTTGTTTGTGCAGGTACAAAGGCAGAACTGCAGCACCTATAACTTCCAGGGCTGCAACAACATCATAGCCAGAAGCAACACACAAACTGAAAAACAACCAACAGCCCTCAATAAATTGCATCACCCATCACCAAAAATGCTCCAAATTTTGCAAGATTACAGCAACTCCAAAAATTGCAGAGCCCAAGAAGTTTCAATTCGAATGGATAATCGGAAACGTTAGTCGAGCTACCTCGAAAAAGGCAGCCGATCACCACTATGAAGGCAGTTACTTTCATTGCATGAAGCATTCACATCTCATGGACAAACTCGGTACGAAAAACCTAAGAAGCACAATGATGACACGATCGCTCTCGATCCGTGGAAATGGGAAGTTTCATATACTTGCTCTTCTTCAATTTAGCTATGTTTGTAATATAGCTTAGTTGAATAGGACTAGTGTAGTTTATTTCTTGTATTTACATGGAAGGGGAGAGTCTCCCTTATTTATATTTTTTCTTAGTCGCAATGTATCGAGAGGAGTCCTTTCATAGGTTTATCGCTTTTCCATCTATTATTCAGAGGTAATGTTTATGTCCTCCTCTATGTATTTTATTATTATTTTATTTATATTAAGGCTTGGGGGTGCTGCTCAACCCCTGACTATGCACGAGAGGTGGGAGCCTCGTGTAGGGTCTGTTCTCGTTAAAAAAACATGCATTATGAATTAAACTTGAATAAAAACTGAATTAAACTTGAATAAAAAATAAATTACATACATATTAAAGTTGAATTAGAATAGAATTAGACACGAATGAAAAGTGTGGCTAATGAAAAAGCCTTCAGTGATCTATAAAAACACAAAAATGAATTACATGCACACTAAAGTTGAATTGGAAGAGAATTAGACAAGAATGGAAAATGTAGCTATCGAAAAAGCCTCTAGTAATCCATAGAACACAAAAATGAATTAGACTTGAACTAAAAAATTAATTCTTATAGCAAACTAATGCCCTAAAACAAACAGAGTTTATTATTTATTTCAAATGTCATTCTTTATTCTTAATCCAAAGGCCTAACATTCTTGCAAGTCTTCCTATTGTGACCTTGTTGTCCACAATAGCTGCATGTTATTTTTAATTTTTTGAATCCATCTTCTCTCAATTGTTTGTGTCTTTTATATTTTGGCCTCCCAGAAAGTCTCTTTCCAAGTGGTGGAAGTACAACCTCTTTAAGAACGTGTGTTGGTATATTCCAGGTGCTTTCATCTGGGAGGGGATTCAAGTGAAACTGGTATGTCAACAATAAATTCCCTCTTGTGTAGTATTCAGAACAATATTTTTCATAACTAGTGTGTTTTGTTGTTAAAACAGCCAAAGCATGTGGACATGGCAGCTCATCCAATTGAAATCTCCCACATGTGCATGTACGTTGTTGAAGACATACCGTGAATCGTGTAATGCCATCAAGTACTATATACACATATTCATTTGTCTCCCTAACCTATAAAAAATAAGAAAAAATATAAGCAAGAGAGATATTACATGTGAATCAGAAGAAAAAATATTAACAAAAAGAAATTTACAGATACCATACTCTTAATTTCTCCGATGCAGTTTTGTTATGTTGTAGAATTTTTTCATACTTTTTCCCAAGGTAAAATTCTGAAAATATTGCCTTTGACCTGTTATTGTTATTCCATTTTTGAACAAGTTGTCTCATGAATTTTAGGAGGTGCAAGACTGTAAGAATTTTGGCATGTCTTGTTCTTGAATTGACTGATTCTGCAATGTTTGATGTCATCATCCAAGTCCTATTTACCTGAGCATGAACACGTGACCATTTGTTGTATTCAATGTTCAGCAAGTAGTCTTTAATCCTCTTATCTATCTTTTCAACAATTTCCATATGTTGATTAAACTCTATCATGGTGTATGTTTTTGCCATAGAGTAGAACAATTCTGTTACCTTTTGCTGACTCTTTCTTAAGTTTTTCATTATGTTTTGCAACAAGTGCCATATACACGCGAAATGAGGTATTTCATCATAGACAGTTGAAGTTGCGTTAATAATGCTTGCATGCCTATCCGAAACGATACACATCTCTGATCTTTGACCAAATGCCTCTCTGAATTGTTCAAAAACCCACCTCCAAGATGCATCATTCTCTGAATCAACAATGGCATAAGCAAGAGGTAGTATACTCCCTACATCAGGTATAATGTTTAATACATTTTTAATACATTTTTGTTTCATGTGTAATACACTTTTAATACATTGTGCAGACTTTTAATATAAATTAAAATTAGAATTTCATTTATAGAAAAATAGTATTGTATTCGAAAAGTCTCACCTGCTGCATCTAAGGTATTAGCTGTTAGCATTGTCCCTTTGTATGCCCCTTTTAGAAAAGTTCCATCAACAACTACAATTGGTCTACAATACTCCCATCCTTTTATTGATGTAAACAGTGCTACAAATGCATATAGAAAATGGTCATCCTCTGATTTGTGCAATCTTATATAAGAACCAGGGTAAGTTGCCTCTAGTATGTGAAAGTAACTTGGCAACTTTGCATATGATTGAGCTGGATCACCTCGGACTAATTCAAGAGCTTTTTCTTTAGCTCTCCAAGCTTGCATATATGTGAGCCGCACACCATATTCCTGTAACATGTCATTTTGTATATCTCTTGGTGTGTAGTTGGCATCTGGATCAATGCATTTGTCAACAATAATACTCCCAACAACTGTCTTTGTTGCTTGTCTTTCCGATAATGAATTATGTAGCAACAAACACGTGTGTTCGCTTTCAAAATCTCTAATAGCGAACATTTGAGATTTATTCACGCTTGAAGCGCGTAAATTTCAACTACAGTTTTCTCCAAGGCATTGTATTGAATAGTTGTTGAAAAAAAAATTAGTAATAGACAATCAATAGTATAAACTAACTTGAATTTGAGTCTTACCATGTTGAGCTTGATCTCAATGTCTTGAATTCGAAGTGTTTAAGAATGAAATATCTTTTTAGTGCACTGGTAAGGACATATTTATTTTTGTAAACTTGATCTTTCTCAAAAAAAGATTGATTGGGGTTAATAATGATGTCTGGTTGTATTTCCTCTTGCTCATCAACTTCCTCACATGATCCAAAACCAATTAACTCTAGCGCATCACCGATACCACTAAATGCATTAGAAAAGTATGAATTGTGTGTAATCCTCATGTCTTCTGAAGTGTCTGAACATAATAGTGGAATTAAGGTGGAATCACTCTCCAAGTTGACTGATTCAGTGATTGTGACACATAAAGGGTATTTTGACATATCTCTATGTTCCTTTTTTGTTTCAATATACACTTTTACTCCCATATCGTTATGAATTTGAATTGGAGGAGACCTTTCATCAATCTTATATCTGATTTCAACTTTACTTGTTAATGTATCTATTGACAATTGAGCAGCAATCACAGAAATGAGGCTAGCAAATGTTGAATCGGTATTTATCAACACACCATCTGCCAAGTAATTAATATACTTGTTGATAGAATCCCATCGGCCATTGAAGTAAAGTAGCACAGCCAGATTAGCCATGTTTTTCTCCTGCATATTTTTTTGAAGATGCCAATGAAAATGCTGATTTAGAAATTAAACCAGTGTTCTGTTTGGCTATGTTGTTGTTGCTATTACTTTGACCAAAAAATTAGTATATTCTCGATAAACAAATAAGAAAATAGAAATATAAACACAAGCAAAGATCACAAAGATTCCAAATAAAGGGCAATATAGTAGGACAAACTTATTAGTAGGCTCACAACTGAAGTCACTCAACTTAATCAGCATCATGCATCATGTGAATTCTCAAGTTTTTCCCATTAAACACAAATATATGAGTGTCTCTGTGTATAATATATAGTATCATATTTATTATAAGCATAAAAGATTTTCCTGAAGTGCAAGAATTTAACCTTTAGTTTTTTTATATACTTGTATATAAATCCATCAATCAAAAACTTAACTGATCATATAGCTAATCAAATAACAACTGGAAAAATATGTCACTACAAAGAAAATAAGTACTTAGAGGATGGGATAGAAAAAAGAGAAAGATCATATATATGATCAGTTCACGGATTGGCTAGTACATTCCCTAGCAAAGTGGCCTGCCTCTCCACAGTATATTAATTAAAATTGAACAACAAAGGAATTACACACACATTAAACTTGAATTAAAAGAGAATTAGAGACGACTGAAACCTGTAGCTAATGAAATCAGCCTTCTCTATAAGCCACAAAAATGAATTAAACTTGAATTAGAAGAGAATTAGAAACGAATGAAACATGTAGCTAACAAAACCAACCTTCAGTGATCTATGAGGCCACAAAAATGAATTAAATTTGAACAACAAAGGAATTAAACTCACATTAAACTTAAATTAAAAGAGAATTAGAGACGACTGAAACCTGTAGCTAATGAAATCAGCCTTCTCTGTAAGCCACAAAAATGAATTAAACTTGAATTAGAAGAGTATTAGACACGAATGAAACATGTATCTAACAAAATCAGCCTTCAGTGATCTGTGAGGCCACAAAAATGAATTAAAGTTGAACAACAAAGGAATTAAACTCACATTAAACTTGAATTAAAAGAGAATTAGAGATGATTGAAACCTGTAGCTAATGAAACCAGCCTTCTCTGTAAGCCACAAAAATGAATTAAACTTGAATTAGGAGAGTATTAGACACGAATGAAACATGTATCTAACAAAATCAGCCTTCAGTGATCTGTGAGGCCACAAAAATGAATTAAAGTTGAACAACAAAGGAATTACACACACATTAAACTTGAATTAAACTGTAAACATAGGAGATCAAAGTTAAATAGATGAACACATGGCAAATCTGAGAAGAAGACAGGATTTGACAACAGAAAAATCGCCGATTAACAATAGTTTGAACAAGTAATCGCTGCAATCAAAAAAATGAAAATCGGTAATAAAAATAAAAAAATTTGGAGAAAATTTCGCATGAATATTGTTGAATATCATACTATTTGTTGCTCATGTTTGCTTCTTTCTCTTTTTGGCTATGGAGAACAAAAAGTTTTCTTCTTCCTCTTTTTGGCTATGGAGAACAAAAAGTTTTCTTTTGAGAAGTGAGATTCCACCGAATACACGTTACTTAATTCCAAAATTAGAGTACAAATGTTGTAGAAAGTTGTGGTTGAGAAGCTATGAAGCTAAGTATTGCCCTAATTTTGGAGAAAATTATGGGTAAGAAGATTGGAGAGAATATTGGTGTAGCAAATTTGGAGAGAAACAGGGGAAGAGAAAATAGCGTGTGAGAGTTAATTTAATTCAAACAATTTGCTATATATGGTTAAAATAATTATGTTGCTCTATATGGTAAATATTTTTTGAATATTGTACATTTAGCTGATTTTCCCTTTTTTTAACTTATAAATAATTTTTCAAGTTATAAGCTTTTTAAAAATAAGTCAATTCAAACAGGTAATAGTGTACAAAGGCATAAACCAAAATCCGGTCCATTGAAACAAAACAAAATAAAACAAAACAAAATAGAGAAAGCAAAAGAAAACTAAAAGAAAAGAATTAAAAGGAAACTTCATTTCTCCCACAATGGAGAAAATCTGGAAGCTTCTCCGACCCATCGTCTTCCATTCACTCGTCGGCCATAGCAGATGACTAAATCTCAGTAGCTAATGGGTCCAATGCAGATGATGAAAAGGGAATGACATTCTTCATCTAAGCAAAATGCAAACCTGAGTTATATCGAGCTTGGATAGACTACATCAAAGACGCTAAAAATTCTCACTAGCGCCATGAAATCTTGTTCAGTGAAGACTTCTTCAACTCGTTTTAGCTCAAATGTGCAACAGCTCGATGAAGGTACCCTTCTTGACTTTTATATATTATCAGATTTGTTGTTGTGTATAACATCTTATACCTTGTTGCAGTGACTCCCTACTGATGCATTGACGGATCTGCTCCTGGAATCTTCAGACATCCTATCAGATAAGCAGATCCTATCCTTTCTTGTCTTGTGAATTTATACTTTCCCTAATTCATTGGAATCTGACAGATTGAGTTCCTATGGAACTAATACCACTGTCTAAATTCCTTCGATTTAATGTCCATACTTATTCTATTTTGGTGGGTGTATTGATCTGTTTGTTTTGGTCTCCTTGTATACTCCTGCTAGATTATGTTCCATTACTAGTTTACTGAACAAAATATGTGTTCTGTACTTTAGTAATTCGTATGTTTGGAACTTGTTGAGCATCTAGTGTTATCAGTGCCTTTCCTTCTCTTGGAATCTCCTGGAATGAATGGAATATTTTAACTTCAGTTCCTGCAAAAAAGAAGATAATGTTAGTTAAAAAATCTGCCACTTTGTTCCCCTCCCTCATAACATGTTTCACCTCCACATTTCCATTCTTCATCATCCATTTGATCTTCTTAATGAGCAGACTGATGCACCAGGGGACTTCCCATATTCCATCCAAAATATTTTCTAGAATGAGTGAGTCAGTTTCCAGTATGACAGGTGTTAACTGTTGATCCAAACAGTACTGTAAACCTTTGTCCATAACCGTAGCCTCAGCCTCCAAGCTAGTTTTCACCCCTAGATTATGATATTCTGCATAAATGAATTCACCATTCCAGTTTCTAATACAAAATCCCCCAGCACTTGGTCCTAGATTTCCTTTAGAGGCTCCATCTGAGTTACACTTGTAGCACCCTAATTTGGAGCCTTCCAGTAGATCACCTTTGGAACAACACATGGCTTATATCCCTCTAGAAATCTAACCAAACTAGGCCATTCCTTTGGTATATTTCTGAGCCAAGGATATTTAACCGTGGCAAGTTGATGAATATTTCTGTTTATTTCAGATATCATACTATAGAAGGACATTTTATCACCATGTCTCAGTTTGTTCCTCCTCTTCCAGATTTCCCAGCATATCAGCCCAGAGATAACATTAAAGAGTGGTTTCAGCTTAGGCACACAATTAGCCCTCTACCATTTATATATTGTGTCCTTAAGTTGAATAAAAGGACCCTCAACCCCAGCAGCACTAGCAAGGATTCCCCACAGCTTCTTTGCACCTGGATATCTTACAAACAGGTGTTGATAACTCTCATTAGTCATTAGGTCACAACAACAACAAAGCACCTCCTCTGCAGTACCAATCCTGATTAATTCTTCACCTATAGGAAGTCTCTTTTTAACTAACCTCCAGGAGAAACCAGAGATTTTGATAGGAACACCTTTCTCCCAAATATTCAGATATTCTTCCTGTTCAATCCCTGGTGTCCTCAAATCCATCCATGCTGATTCAACAGTAAACTTGCCAGAAGAATTTAGCAGCCAGTATGGATAATTCCTTTCTTCAGTTTCTTGCACTATACTAATCTTGTTAATAATGCGATCCACCACATAATCAGGAAATAAATTATGTAATAGGTCTTCATTCCTCTCTCCTCCATTCATCAATATGCTAATGTCTTCCTGCAGATATTCATTAGTATAAGATACAGGAAGATAGTAATTTAGAGCTCCAAGTTGGATCCAGTTGTCAAACATGATGATAGAATGTCCACCGTTAAGTTGCCACCAAATTTCTTGATCAACTTGATCCCTAGCCAGTAGCATATGTTTCCATGTTTGTGAACCCCCTCTCCATTCCACCACTTGAGGTTTATGTCTCTTGCAGTACTTATTCCACATGAACCGTGACCACATCGAATTTTTAGTTCTAAAGTTCCACCAAATTTTAGCAAATAAAGCTTTAGAAATGTCAAACAGAGACCTAAAACCCAGGCCACCTTCCTTTTTAGGTAAACAAATCTCAGACCAAGCAATCCAGTGTTTGCTTTTGCCTCCCTCCTTAAAGTTCCAGAGAAATCTTGCAAATACTCTATGAAGGTCATGTATAACACATTTAGAAGGTATTATGGCTGAGAGTTGATATATAGGATCACTCTGTAACACATTGTATATTAGTACAACTTTCCCTCCAAATGAGAGCAACTTGCCCTTTCAAGCTTCTACCTTATTTTGCACCTTCTTCATAAGCTCAGTAAAGTGTGTTTTCCTCTTCTTGGCATGCCCTATGGGGCATCCAAGATACATAAGTCGGAAATATCCTCTAGTAAATCCAGTGCATTCCTCTATATTACTGATATCCCCCTGTGCAGCCTTGTTATGTACATAAAAGGCACTTTTTCCTTTGCTAATTTTCTAACCAGACTGCTTCTCATACTCATTTAAAGTCTTCATAATCATCCTTAAAGAGTAGCTATCAGCACTATCAAAAACAATTGTGTCATCTGTATATGCTAAGTGAGTGGTCCTCTCACTCCACTTAGGTAGACCAAAACCTTTGAAACCAGGTAATGAGTTAAGATTATTCAGAGCCCTAGATAGCACCTCAACAGTCATGATGAATAAAGAAGGAGATAGTGGGTCCCCTTGCTTGACTCCTCTAGTAGAGTGAAAAAGCCCATAATATTGTCCATTTATCAATACAGAGTACCAATTATTAGCAACCAGTCTCCAGATTTTGTCAGTGACCAGCTTATTAAAACCCATTTTGTCTAACACTTTCATCAAAAAGCTCCAACTGACCCTGTCATAAGCCTTTGCCATATCAAGCTTAAAAACTACATTAGCTGTTTTGCTCCTTTTTCTGATATCCACCACAATTTCTTGTGCTAGCAGAATATTCTCTGTAATACTCCTCCCTTTGGTGAAACCAGATTGATTTGGTGATATGAATTTTGGAAGTATTCCTTCCAATCTATCATGAATAATCCTAGAGATGACCTTATTCACAAAATTACTAAGACTAATTGGTCTTAAATCAAAAAAAGAGACTACTTTTTCCTTTTTGGGAATTAAGACCAAATTAGTGTGAGTAATCGATTTAGGTAATGTCATACCAGAGAAAAAAGCATTAACCACCTCAAATATGTCCTTACCCACAATATCCCAGCAAACCTGGTAAAAGTGCCCAGTAAAACCATCAGGTCCACTATCACTATTACCATTCAACTCAAAAACTACCATTTTGACTTCCTCCAAGCAAGGTTGTCTATTCAACAAGTCATTCTCTTCTTCAGTTACCAGAGATGGAATAAGATCATTCAGAGAAGTATCATCCTCAACTGAACTTTCAGTGAACTGTTCTTTGTAGAAGTTCACAGCTTCCTCCAGCACCTCATTTCCTTCTGCCCAGGATCCATCAGTCTTCTGAACTCTATTAATCTCCATTCTCTTCTTTCTTCCCTTCACAATATTATGAATTTTTTTTGTATTTCTGTCCCCTTCAGTAAACCATTGAATGCCAGCTTTCTGTCTCCAAAACTCCTCCTCAAACTTCAGATATTTGTAAAACTCAACCTGTGCTCTATTTAAAATAGGTCTATTAGCAGCAGTAGGTGAATCTTCAAACAATTGTTCTTTAATCCTTACAATATCTTCTGTTATAACCAGCTGCTTGAATATGTCCCCATAGCATTCTTTGCTCCATTTTGATAAAGCCTGTTTGGTCCTTTTCATTTTTAATTTCCATCTTACAAACACATCATCACATTCTGCAACCCAATTCTGCAAGATCACCTGCCTGAAATCTTCATGATTTGTCTAGAACTTGAGGAACTTAAATGGTTTATGAAAATGACCATTTTGAGTCCCACAAGAAAGTAGCAAAGGTGCATGGTCTGATCTTGATCTGGCCAAATGTTCAATCTCCACCTTTCCCATTTCCCCAAGAAATAATTGATTGACCACAATCCTATCTAACCTTTTGAAAATGCACCCCTCATCAGCCCTTCCATTCCACCAAGTGAATGGATTCCCTTTGAGATTTATATCAAACAACTCACAAGAATTAATGCAAAATGCAAAATCTTCCACCACATTGGGATATACAGTAAGACCCCCAATTTTCTCCTCAGCATTCATGATAACATTGAAATCCCCTCCTACAACCCAATGAACAGATATACTCTAAGAAATGGAGTAAATATCATCCCATAACTCCAGCCTCTCTTGTTAGGAACACTTTGCATACACCAGAGTATAGATCATCTGATGTCCATTAGTGAACACCAATTTGATAGTTAACTGTTGTTCAGAGTCATCCATCACCTCCACCATAATATCTTTGTTAATAAAAACTCATATCTGTCCATTAATATTGTAATTAGCATATGCCTTCCCTAATCTTCTTTTGTACTGCTGAATTACCCTTGATTCTTGAAATGATTCCATCACTGCCACCAGGTCAAAATTGTGATGTCTGTGCAACATTTTGTACCCTATGAAAAGAGTGATTTGATCTGACTGACCTTGTGTTCCATATAAGGGCTTTAAACATCATTTCAAAATTGTTCTTCCAGCCCTCACTGGATTTGATCTCACAGGTTTGTCTCCACAAGTTTTTCTTTTTTTTTTCTTCTTTGACTTCCCTAGTGGGGATACCCCTGCCTCCTTTAGAGCTTGTGAAAGATTCTCATTGCTTTCTTCTTCTTCTCTATTTTCAATACAGTCAATTATATTCTGATTGTTTCTTTTCTCTATTGATTTCTCCACTGTCACTATTTGATGTGAAACTAATTCATGCAGAGTCTTACTAGGGGAGCTTTGCCTTGTTTTGTTTGTTAGATCTTGGTTGGTTTCCATTGTAGCAAGTTCCTGATTGCTGGTCTGTCTTGACAGAAACAATGGCTAATTGCTGATTGCCTAAACTTCTAGATAATTGATGTTCATCCTTTGTAGTCTGCTGGCCCCTTACATTCACCATTTGATCTTCATATTCTTCCTCATTCTCTACTTGGAGAGGAGAATGGAATTCTGCCATTTCCTCAAGTTGTTCCCCGGTAAGATGTATCTCTGATTTGTCACTCCCCATATCATTATTTTCTGTTACCTCAACAATGATACTATGTTCTTCATTTTGCAGGTCTGTTTCATCAACTACAGCTTTATCCAGATGTTGAGATTGTGCTTGCTGCATCTCTTCCACTTTGCCTATAACATCATTATTTGTGACAGTAGTAATTGTTGTACTTGGTTTTGTTGTATCTTTATCATCTCTTCCACCCTGTTCTGTTTGCATGCTAAATTCATGATATTGTGAGTTAATTCCCTCCTTGTAAAATGCTTGGAAACCCTTTCTTTCGTATTCACCTGTTCCTTCTGAATGCTAGAACAATCACCACCTTCATCTGCTTCATTCATCAAAGCATTGAACTTATTAGCAGTAGTTAGTTTCTCCTTTTCAATCTCCATTCCTGAGGTGTCAAATACTGCTGCTGTTGTTTCTGGTGAACCTTCTATTAGTAGGATTCCATTGCATATTCCTTTTTTTTGTTCCCTTTGTTGTTTATAAGGAACCTCCTTTTTCTTCTCATCAGTGTCTTCCTCTTGTGGTTTAATTCTCAATTCAGGGCATAGCACTCTACAGTCATCTTCATTATGCCCCTTGTTGTCTACATTTCTTACAGTACTTAGGTAGCATATCATACACTACCTTAATTTTTTCCACTCTTGAGGTGTTCTTCTCATTGTCCTCTACCTCAATTTCCACAAACTTGGGCAGATCACCCAATAAATCTACTTGGACTATAATCTTGTTAATTGTCGCCATATCCAGGTGAATTGGCTTTCCAATAGCTGACGCCAATGAGAATAATGTTTCTTTTCCGAAAAAAAGTGGGCCAAAGATCTGGGAACGATATCCATGCCATCGCTTGTGTAGTCTCCTCATCCACCTTAAACTTCTCATCTTAAATTAGTGGTCTCATGGGATACGAAAATCCCTCTTTATCAGTGATGTAATATGATGGTCTAGCCATCATGTTGACAAAATCTTCAAACAACTCCAACCTCATTAAAGTATGTCTATTCCTAAGTCAGTCAATTTGAACATCTCCTTTAATATTGCATTGCTTGGGAAGGGTCTTTCTCAGTTCATCTAATTCTGGTCAAGAGAATTTATCTATTACGGCATACTGAAGGTTCTCTATTTTATTCATTCGTCTCACTTCTTCTTCCGTCCATGTTACCCGGGATTACCGTTAATAATAGTGGGTTTTTAAAAAGGAATTGGAGGAACATCATTCCCTTTCCCATTAGCAGAAACATTGTGATTACAATAGGACTGGGCATAAAATATCGAAAATCGAATTACTGAACTGAATTGGCTATTTCGGTATTCGGTAATTCTGTTCGGTATTCGGTACTGAAATATAAAATTTGGTATGTATTTTGGTTTCGGTATTCGGAAAATACCGAATATCGAATTTTTTAATTTTTTTTATTAATACAAAAAAACTGGAAAAAAAAAGAAAAATTACCAAAAAGAGAAGAGTTTAATAATAGGAAACTATTTCATTTTTTCATTTCCCTTACCATTTTCATTTCAACTTTCCCACGTTTACAGCATATTATATGCACAGTTTCAAACATGTACATTATGGATAACTGCTAAAATTTAAATTCATGTACATGTAAAAATTATAAATTCTAATTTCAAATTTATATAATTGGTTAAGAATTCTAATTTCACTTTGCATGATTCACCACGTCAGTTATCTATATAAACTATTTGGTAGTTACATTGAAAACGAAAGATTTCAACTCTTTCATATCTTTGCAGGAACTAATTAGTAATTAGTGCAGTGATGTCGAGTTTTTGGATAATTTAAAGAAAAATATATGTATAAAAATTATGTGTGATATATTAGAGATTTTTGTTTTGACTCTTTTTCATCATTTTTATTACATGGTAATATTTTTTTTATTCTGTATTTATTCATAAATTATTTTTTTTTGTTTACGATGTATCATTTCTCCTTCATAGAATGTGGCTTCATGGCAATTTTGGTTTCGATATTCGGTAAGTTAAAATGCATATATTACTTAATTATGCTGTAGTAATAAAAATGTAAGTTAAGATATGTATTCTTTAGGTTAATGTAAATATTAAATGCGGATAAATTTTTATTGTACATTAACTATTAAAAAAATATGATATTACCAAATATCGTACCGAATCGAAGTTTGATTTACCGATTATCGAATTACCGAACTGAAGTTTGAAAGTTTGGTATTTGGTTACTGAATTATCGAACCTGAATTTTGAAAATACCGAATCAAATACCGAACGCCCAGGCCTAGATTACAAGGCTTCAACAAAGCTGTGTATATTTACCTTGATTCTCGTTAGGCTAATTAGGTATGCTAGGCAAATATTTAGGATTGTTCGCATAGAGGGGTCTGTCTCCTTCAAAGCATTCGGGACTTTGGGGTGTTTAAAAATGGGGAAATTTATATTGGATGAAAGAGGGGATGCCAAACCAGCGTTAGAAGGCTGGCCGGCAGCCACAATGGCCAGCAACAATGGCTTTTCCTGTGGGTGAAACTACGGTTGAGAGTTTTTCATCCAGACTAGGGTTGGGACTAGAGATTTTTCAAACAATTAGCGGAATTCGGCCCCACAACCTCGCGAAAAATTGATAACTCTTTGCGGCACTAGAGAGTAAATTTTTAAAATTGGGGATAGGAGAAGAGAAAATTGGGAAGGGATAACAATGTGGGAATTGAACCCTCATCAACAAGATGAGAGTTCAGGTAGTCAACCAACGGTAAGATTCCCTTTTCTACTTATCTATTAGTTAAAATGATTTTAAAAGAAAAGAAAACAAGAATAGAGTTCTTTAAAAGTATTATTTTTATCGAAATGCCATCATAATAATTATTTTATACATTCATAGTAAATCCATCATTAATTTTCATTTAGATGACGACAAAAAATTTCTAATAAAATAGAAGATATTTTTATTTCTAAATATTTCTTTCGAATTGAAGTTCGATGAATATTTTCTAATTAAAAAATCATCATTAAAAAAATGTGTTTAAAAAGAAAAAATAATTATTTATTTTAATTTTTTCAACCCATTAAATAATAATAAAAATATTTTTGAATCAAATTATTGATCAAAATAATAATAATTTATGGACTAAATTATCAACTACGGTCATTTTTGTTCATCTAACCTAACGGTATATTTGATAGGACGTACAAGACGTGAAGCGTGTATATACGTAGTCGCATATATGTATAATGTACAAATATAAGAAACAAAATTGCTTGGGAAAATCCTCGTTCGTCAGGCTGGTAATTTCACCACTCTTTTCTGTCTCTGTGACAGAATTTGTCATGCATGGACATTTTCGTATTAGGACTCTAGAATTTCATCACTGCCATAGGGAAAAGATGTGATTTGTTGGCAAATTTGAGTTAATCTTTTGCTATTTTTACTAGATTAGAATTGATTTGGATATTTTCCTATGAAGAATCGGCGAACCAAAGTCGTTCTCCGTCATTTGCCGCCGACATTTTCTCAGTCTATGCTTGTCGAGCATGTTGATTCTCGCTTCGCTGGTCGATACAACTGGTTCACTTTTCGCCCAGCCAAGACCAGGTTAGGGTTTCCATAATTAGCAAATAGCAAATTTGTTAATTTGTTGTATTTGTTGAAAAGCTGCAATAGTAATTTCTTCTGCAGCCTGAAGTATCAAAGTTATTCAAAAGCCTATATTGACTTTCGAAATGTGGAAGATGTTACTGAGTTTGCTGACTTCTTTGATGGACACGTGTTTGTGAATGAGAAAGGTAAAGCTCAAGTACAGTTACACGAGATTAATTGGGCATTCCTTCCACCCAGATGAAACTTGAGAATGTTTATTTATCCTGGTTCAGCTTTTGCTATCTGGTCTCTTTGCTTGTCAGCACACTATTATATGTTGCCCTATTTCTTATCTCATTCCTACTAGATTTATCTTTCTCACTGGTCTAATCTGATTGGCAAATTATTACTCATCTTCCTGCAATGTCTATACTAGGCACTCAGTTCAAAACAATTGTCGAGTATGCTCCTTCACAGCGTGTCCCGAAACATTGGCCCAAGAAGGATGCCCGTGAAGGGACCATATTGAAAGGTATTAAAATGATGAGCTGATTGCATGTGCCATACATTCTATGTCCATTTTTGCCTTCTGCTACATTAATTTTGTTGATGCACTTTAGATCCTGCATATCTGGAGTTCCTTGAATTTCTTGCAAAGCCTGTTGAGAATCTTCCGAGTGCTGAGATACAATTGGAGAGAAAGGAAGCTGAACAAACTGGTTAGTCAGAACATTTTTAGAACATTTTCCCTACCCTCCTTGTGCATCAAATGGAGATCTAATTTATCAAAATGAGAGTTGGAGAGCAAAACATGAAGGTGGAGTGCATGTTCTCTAGAACTTAGTTCTACTTATTTCTGTATTTCAGGCTTAGCGAAGGATGCTCCTATAGTTACTCCATTAATGGATTATGTGCGTCAGAAAAGAGCCGTGAAGAGTGGAGCTCGGGTGGGAAACTTTCCTGTTTCGAAATTCAGAATCTTGGGATTCTCAAACTTTACTATTAAAGAACTAGTTGCTGCATGTTTTGTAATGTGCAGCTTTCTACTTGTATTTGTCTGTGCTTTATATGTTGGATGCTTCTGCCATGCTGTGTGAAAAAGAGAAACGGGGAAAGTATCAGGTCCTGCACATCAATTTTGTGTTTACCTTGGTGACTTACTTGGGTACGTGAGCAACAGAGAAAGAAGTTTCATAATGCGGTCTAAAGCGGATTGTTTATGATGGAACTTCCTATTTTCCTTTTGTCTTGTTGTTTCAGGTTCTGAAATGTATCCTCAAAGAATTGAAGAATCTGTAAATATTCCACTTTGAGCTACCTGTTGGTAAAATAAGTTTGTTGATTGTGTAGATTTTACCGGAATGAGCTTCTAAGCTTGCTTAGTACTAAATAAAATGTCCCTGTTAATCTGGATTTTTCAGTAATGAATTCTTTTATATAAGGAATTGAAGTTTTGAGGGTTGCAGATGGTAATTGATAATATACGGGCAAAAGTAGTGGGAAGAACCAGATATAGTCGAATTACATCTTGTGGTAAAGATTATGTTATGTTCTTCGAAAGCTGATTTGCGGACTATATTCAGTCTTTCTCTTCTGGAAGTCCCTTTGTCGGTCCTCCTTTGTTTACTTTGTTTCTATATAGAAGGTTCCATTGCATTCTCTACTACTTCTCTTTAGATCTTGTCTCTTTTGTCTTGTTAAATGAAATTATGGTATATTTCTTTTGAGCATTTTCCCTTGAATGTGTGACACCAAGTTTATTGTCCTTGGTTTTTGACAGAGGTCCATCTCTAATGGAAAATCAAGTAAAAGTGTTGGTGGCACAAGCTCAAGAAGTCCTTGCTCAACTGCATCTAGACGAGGCTCTGAAAAGAGAAGTTCTACAAACATGGTACATGCTTTTCATCCCAAACTTTGTTGCCATGAACTACTGGGATTAGTCCATGACTTTTTACACCACAACTTTCTATACAACATTTTATACATGATAAATTTGCCCTTTCAAGTTCAGAGAATATTAAGGCTTTCTGTGAGTGTACTATTTTCTACTCTTGAACTGCTTTCAGTTGTCTCTCCTTGTAATGCCTGGCCTGGATTGATCTATATGTCTGCTTGTACATGAAGATGGTGTCGAGTCTTCACCACTCTTACTGTACTTTTGTCCATTGCAGCTTTGGCTTATAATTGAGCTTTTCGTTACTAGTTTCTCTTTCTATAATTGCAGGGAAGCATGTTACCTTTTCAAATTTTGCACCAAATATTTTTAGTTTGGTCATAAAACTTACACATACGCGCACGTATAGATGCATATGTTTGTTTTTTATCTTTTTAGGTAGGATTTAAACAATAAAACTGCGCTTGTTGGGAACTTTTCTATTTATTTTCATGTGGTTAGGAACTCGTGTCTTGTATTGCTAACAAAAGTCCTTATTTTGCAGTATGTTCTACGGGAAAGTTCTAAGGCTGGGAGCAGTAAGGACAAATCATATATTCTAGTGCCAAAACGTGGTGATCAGCAGCTCTCTGATAAGTCTGGTACTTCTGCTCCTGGATCCGGGATTGATGTGGTGGAAGGGGAAATTGGTATGCTTATGTTTCTTACAGGTTTGCTACATACTGCAGTTGATATACATCTTTTTTTGTGTGTGTGGGGATTCTGGGTGGGTGGGAGGTGGGTGGGTGTGTGAGTTCGAGGAAAGTTTACCAGTCCAAATTTAAAAGATCATTTAGGGGTGTTCAATTAGGATGAGATTATGTTTAATCTTAAATACTCAGACATTTGGATCTTGTGATGTTAATGTCTGCTTATGTTAATGCATTTGAGAGGGATAACAAGTGCAAGTGACAAATTGACTTGTCATGTTTTATGGAGATTTTGACTAAAGGTAAAGAAACTGTACTGCTGGTACATTTACTATTGCTAAAATTAGTTAGATCAATATCATAGCTTTGCTAGTGAAGAATCTGGATGTTGGAAACTTGACAAAAACCCAAGGAGGATCTAGGAGGTACACTGTAAAAGCAGGGGTGGGGTGGATAAGAAGGTAACAGTTCTCTGTCTAGACCTTCAAGCTTTTTATTTCTGTCTCAGAGTTTTATTTGTAGGGAAATAAACTACACTAACTTGTGTCTGAGACATTTGATTTTCTTGAATTATATTTTATGCAGTAGCAAGCCAAGGAACTACGACCATCATATATCCTTTTTCTATGTTCTTTTTTGCTCAGTTAAGCAACTGTGTTGAAAGAAGCAAACATCAATATGTATAAAGGTTCATGGACCAAAACAAAAAGGAGAGGAGAATAATTCTGTGCATTGGTAGACCTATTACTTTTGTACCTGGTTAGCACCCTCTCTTTTGTGCCATCTGTCAATCTTTTTGAGAGGTACTGCCCTGAAGTAATTTATTATAATTCGGTTAGGATCAACCTAATCTTTTCCTCCTTTATGGTCAGAGGAAGGTTACACCCTTATACAAGTCACTAATCTACAATGCTAATACCTAATGAAAGCCAAAGAGTAGGGAAATACAATACATAATCTGCAAATAACAACAACAACATACCTAGTGAAATCCTACAAAGTGGGGTTTGGGGAGGGTAGAGTATACGCAATCCTTACCATTATCTCGTGGAGGTAGAAAGGCTCTTTCCGAAAGACCCTCAACTCAAGTGTATCAAACCCAGGTAAAAGAAGAAGAAAACAATGGAGAAAACATAAGAGAGAAATCTGTACCATCAACAAAATAATGTGATAATCGAAATACAATAAACAATATATGACAAGACTATAAGGACACGGCTAGTTATATGACAGGCACTAAACCTCCACATGGCAAGACAACACTCTGCCTCTAATAGTATTCTACCCTAATTCACGACCTTTACTTCTTCCTATCTAAGGTCATGACCTCGGTAATATGAAGATGTGCCATGTCATGTCTAATAACCTCTCCCTAATACTTTGTTAGCCTACCTTTACCCCTCCGCGAACCCCATAATCCAACGTCTCGCACCTCCTTATTGGGGCATCGACACATCTCCTCTGCATATGTCCAAACTATCTCAATCTCGCTTCCCTCATTTTTTCCTCCACCAAAGCCACTCCCACCTTTTCCTGAATAACCTCATTCCTTATCTTGTCACTCCTATTATGTCCACACATCCATCTTAACATCCTTATTTCCGCAACATGCATCTTCTGAATATATGAGTTTTTGACTAGCCAACACTCCACCCCACACGACAAGGATGATCTAACAATCACTCTGTAGAACTTACCTTTAAGTTTAGGTGGTACCTTCTTATCACGTAAGACTCTAGAGGCAAGCCTCTATTTTATCCATGTTGTCCCAATGCGATATGTGACATCATTATCGATGTCTCCGCTACCTTGGATGACGAAGCCAAGATATTTATAACTTTCTCTCTTGGGAATAGTTTGTGTGGCAAGTGTCACTTCCACGTCCGCTTCATCCAACACATCACTGATTTTGTTTTGATGAATTAAGAGGTATTAAAAAGCATCAAGAAAGATGCAAGAATTTACAAAGAGAAATAGGTGATAACTCCATGAAAACAAAAAAACAGTTGGGTTCTGGGAGTTAAAACCCAAAGCAAAAACTCAAGGCTGTTAAGCCATTGAGAGCGAGCTAATGAAATCTAAAAGGGGAACGACATCATTTACAGGAGAAAGGTTACTCCAACTAAAAAAATTCAATCAAACTTTTAGATTTCAAGGAGCAGTTAGGAGTTGAGGAACATGAGGAACTTACTACCTCAAGCTGAAATTGAAGCGGAGGGAAAGAGATGAGGATAACGGGACATCATATCAGCTTCGGCCTCCCAAGAAGCACCCTCAACTAATTGATTCCTTCAAAGATCTTCAACAAAATCAACTTCTTTATTTCTCAACTTTCGGACTTGAGGATCCAGAATCTCAACTAGAACTTCATTAAATAGACTGTCTTTCACACCAACAATCTCCAATGGCACAGTTGAAGTAGGATCACCAGTACACTTTTTCAATAAAGAAACATGAAACAACGGATACCCGATGCCAATTCTGAAGGCAAATCCAACTCATAGGCCACCTAACCGAAATGCCTTAAAAATTTGACATGGGCCTACATATTGGGGACTAAGCTTCCTCTTCTTACAAAATTGCATCACACTATTCATGGGCGAAATTTTCAAGTGAATCCAATCATTAACTTCAAATTCAAACTCTCTTTTTCTCATATCCACAAGATTTCTGTTGACTTTGTGCAGTCCTCAATCGGTCTCTAATGAGCCAAACCTTATCCATAGCCTCATGAACTAACTCAGGCCCTATCAAAGTGATCTCACAAACTTTGAATCACCCAATAGGAGACCTACATCTCCTACCATAAAGAGCCTTGAATAGAGCCATTTGAATGCTCGAGTGATGGCTATTATTGTAGGTGAACTCAATCAACGACAAATGATCATCCCAATTTCCTTTGAAGTCCATCACACAAGCTCTCAACATATTTTTCAAAGTCTGAATAGTCCGTTCGTTTGACCATCGGTCTTAGGGTGAAAAGCTGTACTAAGCTTAACTTGAGTACCAAGACCTTTCTGAAACAATCTCCAAAACTGAGAAGTAAACTAAGTACCTTGGTCCGAAATGATAGACAATGGAACACCATGCAACATAACCAACTCTTGAATGTAAAACCTAGCATAATCCTCGGCTGAATAAGAAGTTTTAACGGGAAGAAAATGCGCCGACTTAGTCATTCGGTCTACAACAACCCAAATCGAATCATGTTGCCTCTGAGTACGAGGTAAATCGGTAATGAAGTTTATATTCAAATCTTCCCACTTCCAAATAGGAATCTCAATCTCTTGAGCCAAGCCTCCCGATTTTTGATGCTTAACCATCACTTATTGACAATTCAGACACTTGGCCACAAAGTTCGTAATATCCTTCTTAATGCTATTCCACCAATAGACTTTCCGCAAATCACAGTACATCTTAGTGGATCTTAGGTGAATAGAATATCGAGAACTGTGAGCCTCTGATAAAATGTGTTGCCTCAAACCATCAACATCGGAAACACACAAACAACCTTGGTAATGAAGCACACCATATCCCCTTGGGAGAAAGTTGCTACGATTTTTTCTGAAATCGCTTTCTTCAACTCAAGCAAAGTCAGATCACTATCTTGGTTTGCCTTCACATTTGACACAAGATGATTCTCAGCCATTTTGCAGTCACACCACCATCCGCTGAATTAATCAAATGAACTCCCAAACGAGCTAGTCTATGTATATCACGAACCAACTCCTTTTTCACATATCATGGTTGTGCCCTCGAAGCACGAGGACTCACCAAAGTAGCCAAGTGATCACAAAATCAATCCACTAGCCACGACCGTGTGGAGGAACGTCAGAACCTATATTATGACCACAATATAGGCACAAAAAAAGTATGCATCAATACTATAGGATGTACTGAATATGGAGAATGTGCAATGCATGACATAAAAGGTGATAAAGCAATGACCAAGCCAAAACATGAAGAAAGGTTTTTAAAACCTTGTTAGAAACATGGAACATGGTCAATGCAATAGTCGTAAGAAAGTCATAATGAAAACATAGCATAGTGAGAGATATCGTAACTAACATAAACTATGTGAGCTATAATATGGAGTTCGGTGTTATCCCTCTCACACCGAAAAGAGATTGTTAACATAAGCTATCGTGGATCCACTAGCGCAGGCCAATTAAGGCAATCCTATGGGGGCACGTAGTTCTGGGACCTGGGTAATCACCACTAGTCCAACTCGATGCTAGGTGATATTCTCAACAAGAACAAGTAATAATCATAACAGTCATTGAAAATGGTAATAATCTTATTTAAGACCAAATTCATCATACAACAACAACAATCCAGTAAAATCCCACAACATGGGGCCAAATTCATCATAAATACTTGAAATTCATAAGAATAGCTCCTTCAACAAATCATGATATTATAGCATGTTCATAGAGATACTTATCTAAGCATCAAAAATCATGATAAGTTTGTTCATAGAAAAATCATTGAAATCTTTCATGATAAGAATACTTTACTTTGAAGCAGCCTTTCTCTTCATAGAAATCGTAGTTGATACTTTATCTAAAACATCCTTGAAATCATTGTTCATAAATTCATGATGCATGTATAATTCTTAAACATAGGTCATGATCATAAAATAGGCAAAATGCATGTGTTCATCAGAAATTTATCAAAAAACATGTAATTAAGATCAAATTATGCATAATAAGATCAATAGGAGTGAAATATACGATGATTAATTGAACCCCTATGCATAATCATGAAAACCTAGAGCTTAAAAGAAATCATAAAGAGGAATTGACAATACTTTGGGACTCCGTGGATGAAAAAAGATCCATGGATGAAATTCCCACATATCTCAAAGAATCCTAGCCTTGAACCTTGAAGAGGAGACTTAAATCCAACCCTAGCTTGGAGGAAAAGATGACCTTGGGAGAGAATCTTTGAGGGCCATAGAGAATTTTAGGTGAATAAGAGGGAATGGGGGAAATTTGAAGGGTTTGGGTAGTTATAGGTCGTGGTAAATAGCCCAAACCGACGTAGCTTAGGTGTTAAAAGAATGAGAAATGTCCAAATATCCCTGGAATTAATATGTCGAAAGTGACCTATAGAACCCACCTACAAGTCGTAGGTCCTTAGACGGGTTGTAAAAATGGACTCGCGGAATCCATGACCAAAGATTTGAGCTACTAGAATTCACCCTACGACCCAACTCTACGGGCCGTAGACTCATTCTAAGACTTTGAAATTTCCAATAGTAAACCTTCTACGAGGCCCTTCTATGGACCGTAGGTCCTTATAAGGTTCGTAGATGGTCTCGTCCAAGGCATCCTGACCAACATCTTTCCTAAGTCTCAAACCCTTCCTTTCCATGATTGGTTCCTATGGCCCGTTCGACCTTCTACGATCCGTATAAAGGGATCGTGGAACTAGTGCACCAACAACTTTTTCTGCATTTTCTGTCTAAGTCATCTTTTCGACTTTTGAGGTGTTACATGACGTCCCATCATAACAAATGATGTTTCTTTCCATCCATATACACCAAAATATACAGGTCAGTACCATTTGCCAGATTTTCCTGAGGTATTTATCCACTTTTCTTAAGCTCCAACTTTCAACTGCTTCTGGGTGAGTGGTGTTGACCTGTTGATGCCAAAAACTGCTAAATACATGGACCAAATGCCTGCTGCCAAAGTGCAATGTAAAAACAAATGGTTCACTATCTCTTCCGTAACTGCACATGAAGCATCTATTGGCTAACTGAAAACCCTTCTTCTTGAGATTGTCTAGAGTGAGAGTAGCATCATTTAGAAGAGGTTTCCAGATGAAACTTTTGATTTTTGGAGGGAGATTAGTCTTCCAATTTAGTTTCCAAGGCCAGTGGTCTGTTAAGAAATTTGGGGTGTTGAGTCTTTTGTAGCCTTCTTTGACTGAATAAGTTCCTTTGCTTGAACCATTCCATTTTAGACTGTCCGGTATTTGAGGATTTAATGAGCAGCCTTCCAACAAATTGTATAAATCAAAGAGCTCACCGAGTTCCCAATCTTGCAAATTCCTTCTAAAGCGTAAGCCCCATATGTTGCCTTCTCTGTTGTTTGCAACAGTTGAATTTGGGTTGGAAGCTATTAAGAAAAGCCTTGGATGAGAGTCTTTCAATGGAAGGTTAAGTAACCACTTGTCTTTCCAAAATTTGACAGTGGTGCCATTCCCAATCCTGAAGGACACCTCTAAACAATTCATCTTTTAGGTTGTTAATGTGTTTCAAAGGTCCCACTCCATGTGGATCATTGGTCTTCTTGGTGCACCAGTTGTCTTGTCTTCCATATTTGGCACTTTCCACCTCCTTCCATAGGGTTGATTCTCCTTGGTTGAATCTCCACCACCATTTCAGTAGCAAGCTCTTGTTCTGTTTGCTTAAATCTCTTATGCCTAATCCTCCTTGATTCTTAGGTGGTATCACATTTTCCCATTTCACTAGATGTAATTTATGCTTCTCATTATTCCCTTCCCAAAGAAAGGATCTTCTCAGCTTGTCCAACTTACTCAACACCTTGCAAGGCATTGGTACGAGGGACATAATATATGTAGGTATGCTATCCAGAATGCTCTTGATGGTTAACCTTCCTCCCGTGGATAAGTATTGCATTTTCCAGTTCCCTAACCTTTTCTATCACTCCATTCTAGACTTCTTCTGCTTTGTGTTGTGCTCCCTAAGACAATCCTAGATAGGTTGTTGGAAAAAAACCTATTTCAAAGGCCATTATATGATGCAATTCGGATTGCAGCAAGATTGTTCACTCGAAGTCAAGCTTGGGACCTTTAAAGAACACAAGGGTTATTCATGAAGCTAGAGGTTCTTGAGCTTGGGTTGATGGCAAAGAAAGGGTTCCATGCCTTAAAGATCGCTTGGAGAGGTGAAGGAAAGGTGTTGGAAGATGCTACTGCATTTGGCGAACTTGTTCCAGTCGGCGACTGGCCGAACAAGTTTGGCGATGGCCCCAGAACTCGCCGAAAATTTCAGAAAGTCATTTCAAGACTCAAGGTCGGCGAGAGAAAGACATATTTGGTGAACCATCGAGTTGACTCGATGATTCCCACTTTTGGGCCTTTTTGTAATAAATACCAAAAACTATAATGTCACGACCCGAACTAGGGCCTAGCCGTGACACGACGATTAGAATCTCAAAGGACCCCAACCAAGCCTCTTAGCATATCCTTCATGAGCTTGCATAAGGTAAATGAAGTAAATAAGCAAGATCAAAGATACAAAAGCACGAAGTATGTGAGAAGGTGCATGAACAATAAACATAGGACATAATCAATCTGAATCATGGGATGCAATACCAATATCTTTAGAACATGAATAAAGTCATGAAGACAATTAAAACATTTATCTCATTGGTCAATGCATCAAAAGTCTCATTATCGTCATAAGAACTCATAACTTTACTTTAACTAGTGTGGGATAGGACCTTTAACCGACTTATAAGATCATGTAAGCTAATACATGAAATTCGATGACTCCCACATCGAGACGGGGGAGGCTATCTTGCCAGGGCATACTCCATTAATGAACTCTTTTAACTTTGCTATGTGGATCCACTAGCTTCACCATATTGGCACCTTTGAACCTACGCGAGCAATGTAGTTTGAGACTGAAGGTTGCTACAGGATTCCCTTGATTAGCTACAATGGCATATCAGACTAAACCCCACCTTAAAGTCCTCTCAGTTCTTAGTCGTTATCTCAACAGAACTTTCAAGAAAACATAGTCATTAACATCATTAGGAAAGATAATAATAGATATCAATCCATTTTTATAAAAATAACATAAGAGTAGCTTATTTATCATCATCATAGTAAAATCATAAGAATAACTCATTAACTTGATTGATTCATGTAATGTGGGTGTAAGCCTTCCATCATTACATATCCTTTTAAATAAAACATCTTAAGGGTCTTAAGTCACCCTAATCATTAGCTTACTTGAAACATCATAGAATCATCATTCAAAATCTTTCATATATCATTCATAAATCTTGAAGATCATTTATAAGCTTTCATTGAATATAACTTGAAAATCATGCTCATAATTCATAATCATACTTGGAAACTAGCATATAACATGAATCATTGAAGTTCATCTTAAAATTATGCATAAGTAGGTTAATAACATTGAAATATATCATAATTAATAAGACCCAATGCAAATAATAAAATTAGGGCTTTTTGTTTGAAGAAATCATAAACAAATTGGATAAAACTTGGGTTCCATGGGTGAAAGGTACCCATGGGTGAAGTCCCATATACCTTGACCTTTAGGAGCCCTAGATTGAAGTGAATTGAAGCTTGACCTTGAAGAAATCCTTTGAATTTGCTTGATGAAGAAGAAGACTCTTGAGAGGGAATTTAGTAGAGATGATTTTTGTGATTTGAGAGTTATGGTGGGAAAGGGAGTTAAGGGTACTTAGGTTAGTTAATAGGTGAGAATCTAGTCGAGTGTAGTCAAAGGTGCACTTTAAGCGTGCTTAAGCCTTGAAGTGAGGCTCAAAACGTGTTGAGTGCTTCGCCTCGCTTTATGTGCACTTCAGTGTCGTTATCAAGGTTCTAAGGCAAACTTTTCCTCGCCAATGAGCATCTTCTTAAGAAGTGACACTAAACAATTGATATTTCACTTTATCATAATTTGTTTTCAATTTCTTTGGTCACATATTAGTCATGTATGTTTATAATTATTAGTCTTGGATTAAACATATATATTTGTATTTTTTTCTCCCTTTGCGTCTTTTTTCATTAAAGCCCACGCTTTATTTGCGATTTGCGTTTAAAGCTCCAACAGACCTTAGAGCTTTTTTGTGCTTTTCGCCTTTGATAACATTGGTCTAATCCCAAAAACCGTCCATATTCATTAATGAAACATAGAGAAAGTCCAAAATACCCTTCATTTAAAACTGGGATTGGGCACCTGGACGGGACCTCACCACAGACCGTGATGAGCAATACGGTCCGTGGTCACCATCGTAGTGAGGGACTTGATTTCAGAAAAAAGGTCTTGAAGGGGGTGCCCACCACGAGACACACCACGGTCCCTTATGGGCACTACGACCCATTGTGTTAGACTTGAACTTGGAAATTTTGGGATTTGTAGGAGGGTTGCAGGACTTCCTCCACAGTCCGTGGAGGGTAGTGCGGTCCGTGAAAAGAGGGCGTGGTGCAGGGCCTGTCAGAGGCCTGCATGTGGTGTCATCACAGAGGCCACCACGGCTCGTGGTGCCCTTTTGTGGTCACCACTTCAGAACTCAGGGTTGCAGGCTTGGACCATGGTGGCCCTTCACAGCCCGTGGTCCTCTTCACGGTCCGTGTAGGGCCTTGTGAAGGCCACCTGGTGCCAAAAAGCCGAGTTTTCTGGAAAATCGTCTTTTGATCCTAGTTTCATGACTTTTTCAACTTCCGGGGTCTTACACATAAATAACTAGTTTAGGTCCTCATTTCCAGCGATTTCTTTGAATATTGATATTGTGAACCTCTTGAATGAGTGTTGAGAACTTGGTACAAGCTTTGGTTGATTATTGCTTAGAAACGTTGGTTGAGAGGTGAATTGATTTCCCTCGAGGTCATCGTAAGAGGTAGGTACTTATTGTAGGAATAACGGATTGAGGTCGTGATCTTAAGGTTGAATATACCTTTTGGTTGCTTTCTATGTCCTCCTTTTGTGTCTATCTGATATCTATCTTTCTATCTCTACTTTCTTGTCTTTAATTTCCGCATACTTGTTCGTAATTCATAGTGAGAATTACATAATTTGGTATTAGAGTCGTGTTTATATTCGTTCCTACGAGTCTAGTCTTGGGTTTGTTACTACAAATAAATAAATAAATTAAAAATAGAGTCAAATTCGTTTTCAAGAAAACCCAAAAATATTTTTGTTTATTTGGGTCTTGTTTGAAGTTTCTAATGCTAGATTAGTGTTCCTAGCATTATTTGAGTCAGATTCTGAGATTTGGTAGAGATTGGAGTAAGATTGAAAGTTTCCACCATTGTTGGTTGAAGAAGCCTGAAGAAGATACAAGTGGGTTTTGAAATCTGAAAGATTTGACAAGGAATTGAAGATAAAAAGTATTGGGGATTGTTTCCTACATCAAGAGAAATCTTAATCTCAAATTTTGTGAAATCAAGCCAAAATTATTAAGGGTTTTATTTTGGATGTTAATCTTGCTCATAGTGTTCTCGAAGGATCTTCAAATCTTCAAGGAAAAGGAATCTACAAAAGAAGTGTTTAATTCAAAAGGAAAGGAAAGAAAAAGGTGGATAAGTGTTAGTGCATAAGGGAATTTACCCAAATGGGTAAGGAATAAAGAAAGAAGTACAATGGGTACCTCAAAAGCATAAAATTTGGAGGTCCTCAGGTGCACACATTGGTCCATTCGGCGAGCCCGACTTTGCTCGCCAAAGTCACTTCAGCGACTCGCCGAGTTGCCAAAACATTTCGTCAACTTTGGCGAGCTGAACTTCAACTTTGGCAAAGAAACATGGAATTTGGTGACCCAAACCTCATTCTATACAACCAATCTAAGGTTTTAATTCCTTAGTTTCCTTTTATTGATTCTAGTTCGTTCTCGTGATTCCTAAACTGATTTTCAACTTGTAAATGATCTACTTGTCGATTATTAGTTCTTGAATTCACTTCTTTGTTAGTGCCACTTTCTTTCGTTCTTTTATTTGTTTTACTTCATAGGTAACTTCTTGATTCAAGTCCGCTTGCTTTAATCGAGTCGTCCGTCTTTCTTGAAACAAGAAGTCGTTCTGGCCAAGAGTAGAAATTGACACTTTGTGAACAACCAAGTATAAGCATTCCTCAATCTTAGCCGAGCCAATTGAGAGTCAATCAAAGGTGTGTAAAGACGAGTGATTGTGAGTTCTTTTTACTAATGCTAACGGTGTTTGTTGTTTTTGGTGAGTTTCTTATTGCCAGGTACCATGGAAACTGGAAATGAAACACACCCGTCTATGGGAGGGGTTTCTTTGGAATCTATAATGGAGGTGATTACTAATATGAGTCGGAGGATGGAAACCATGGAAGGGAAAATGTCCACCATGGAAACTGGTAGTGTGTCGATGATGGATGGTAGAATGATCAATGTGGAGGGATGACTTAATTCGACCAATTCCACCCTACAAGCTAGCTATCATGCTTCCACAAGTGGACGCACTCACACTACTTATACTTTCACACCCGGAACCTTCCATCAAGTGTTCAACCCAACACCAACCAATCCTGATCCTAATGTACGAAATATCATTCGGCCACTCCAATCCTAACTCAATCAAAAAGTTCCCCCAAACCAAAACCAACCTTACCAAGCACCACTAAACCAAAATGCACCCTACCAAATGCCACAAAACCAAAATCTACCCTACCAAGACCCCAAAAACCCAAACCATCCAATCTAAGTAGTCGAGGTGAGGGATGAAGAGTACCAAGGAGGGTATGAAGGTGAAGGTGAAGAAGCCCCATGGAATGATGCACAATGGAATATGCTGAGAGGTCAAATGGGATATAGAAGGCCGAGGAGGTAGGTTTGGTCTGGTACCACTTGGAAGAAGACACTATGGAAACCAACCTCAAGGTGGAGAGAGCCAAGGGAAGTTTATGCCAATCAAGAGTATTGTCAAGATTTAGGAGAAGAACATGGTAACCAATATCAAGGGAAAGTCCAATGAGGTTACTATACCAACAACCAAGGGGGTGAGTGTAATACCTCGGGCGTTCAAAGGTTGGAATAATCATTGCAAAATGGACTTGGAGGATTTTTAGGTCAAGTATTTCGGAAGATAAATTTTTTAAAAAAATTGTATTTCCAGTAGAGTGAGAGACAGGTCCGCGTCGTGGACCTCCTCCCCCATAGTACAAATTTTCCTCCAGATCAAAATCTGGCCAAATTATCATTCACTCAAAATTGGCTTGTCAGGAAACAAGTCCGGGTCGCGGGACTTGGGTAAGATTTACTGTCCGATTTCATTTTTTAAGTAGGGACATTTTGGACTTTTCCCTAACTATTAGTTAATAAACCTAAGATGTTTTTAGGACCTAATCCGGCCCTATAAACTAACCTAAACCCCTCGTCCTCTTCATTTTACCACAATTCATCTATTCAAATAATTCTCTCTCTTAAAAACTCCACGGAAGACATTCAAGGAATTCTCTCAAGTTCTCCATCAAAAGTTCAAATTTCTTTGATTTTCTCATTCAAGGCATGTGAGCATTCATTCAAGGGTACCTTTCACCCATTGTGCCCAACAAATTCTCATCTTTTTGATAAATTCAAGTTTGTATTTTTATGGGTTTTATAATCTCTATTTTAATTACATGAATTATGATTCAATTTTTGATTATGAATATTTTAATATAAATTGATGGTTATTGCATGGAATTGAAGAATTTTTCTATGAATTTCCTACATTACTCCCTTTTAGGGTTCATGCCATTGATGATGGGTATTTTCAATTATACTTTCAATTGATATTATTTTCATTAATTATGTATGAGTTATAGTATATGATCATGCATGTGATCAATTCAATTTCATGGTTTCCAAGTCAATTGATCATATATTCATGTTTTCATCTTAATTTCAAGTATAAGTCATGGTAATGGATTTCAAGTGTTCAAGCAAGTTTTATGAAAGAGGGTGACTTAAAGACCCTTGTGATGCTTTTTATGAAAAAAGATTTGTAATGATGGAAGGCCTACACCCACATTACATGAATTACATGATAATGAGTTATTCTTATGAACAAGTTTTATGAATTATGATTTTTGAAAAGCATATAATTTATGACAAGTATGAATTATGATAATGATATGTATTTCGTGGGATGTTGACTTAACATCGAGAAGACTTTGAGGTGGGGGCTCGACCTAAGCCTTAGTAGCAATCTCTAGTCCCTTAAACTACGTTGACCGTAGATTGCCTTTATAGCCTAGCAAGTGGATCCACATATAACACTTGATGATGATGATACAGAGTATACCTTGGCAAGTAACCTCTATCTTCCTTGATGTGGGAGTTACATCGGGATTTCATGTAATAGCTCACATGGTCTTATTGTCGGTTACGATTATCTCCCACATATGTATTGTTCTTAATATGTTTTAATGACTAATCTTATCCTTTACTTTTATATGATACTCTTATGGTTTATTGTGCATTGATCTTTCTTATATCTATTTATGATTTTACTACTTTTATCATGCTATTTGAAATGGTCATTTGCACAACATGGTCTTATTATGCATTGCATTGCCTACATACTTAGTACCTTCAATCGTACTAATGCATAGTTCATTGCCTACATTATATTATAATGTAGTGAGAATGCTCCATCTTCTTCTCGTAGCTAGTTGGTGATCTCTATAAGATTGTGTGTGGTGAGTCCTCATGCTTCGAAGGCAAACCGAGTCTATCTTTCCTCTTATTGTCATTTCTAGACTATGGTGATGTTTTGAGACTATTTCATGTCGTATCCTTACTTTCTTTGAGGGTGAACTAGGAACATGTTCTAGTCCCCGCCTATGTAGTCATATAGAGGCATGTTGGATATGTGTATGCAGTCTATGTCATCTTACTTCATTCTAGCTATGTTATGCTCTTGGACTTTTATGAGTTTTCGCTTATTTGTTACCTTATGTATGCTTATAATATACTAAGACGCTTGGTTGGGGTTTCTTCGGAAATCCTAATCGCCGTGTCACATCTAGGCCCTAGTTTGGGTCGTGAAAGTGAGGGCCGAGGAAACTATTATGGGGACCAAGGTGGAAATGGAGGTCGAGATGTGAGAATCAACTCTATCAAGACTAATCTCCGAACTTTGAAAGGGGAATGCAATCCCGATGCTTATCTAGAATGGGGGTCGCTTTGTGAAAGGATCTTCCAAGTCAATGATTTGACCGAGGTCTAGAAGAGTTGCTTCACCATTGCTCAATTTGAAATGTTTACTATTACGTGGTGGGAAATACATGTTTGAGATCTGTTTGTTGAATAATCACAACTAAACCAAAATGCATCTCTTTGTTTGCTCTCTAGCTGATGTTGGCCTTGAGTGAGGATATACTATATGCAAAATGAGTACACATATTGTAAGTTACTTGAGTCTGTTGGACTTGGCTTTTGATTGGATAGCTAAATTGTGTGAGTTTGGTTTGCCGGATAAACAGAGAATGTTCCAACCGAAACATTCTCTCTGTGTCTTTTTGATAACTTTTTTTCTGAAACTCGTAACAACTATATGTATATATATATATATATATTAAAGTTGCGCTATACCAGTGCAAAAAGACTACAAAATCCCAACAAAGTTTAGGAGTAGCTTCACAAGGATCCTATCATATCAACAGTGATTCAGCCTCCTCAGCATACTTTCTTTACACCAAAAATAAAACAAAAATATACCGTTCATCTTTATTTTCTCCACAAAATTGTATTTGTCTTCAAAAGCTCTATAGTTCCACTCCTTCCAAATGGCCCACCATATGCAAGCAGGGACAAGTTTCCACCAATTTTTCTAACTGCCCCATCATTCTGGTTCCAACATTTCAGTAAATCGACACTTGTTACTGGCATTGACCATCTGATTACTACCATGTTCAAGAATAGTTGCCATAATTGTCCAGTAACAGGACAATGAATGAATAGGTGACTATCTTTTTCCCTAGCATCTCAGCACAAAAAGCATCTAGAACACAGTTGGAATCCCCTTCTTTGAAATTTATCCTGTGTGAGGCAAGCATTTCTTGCTACTAGTCAAGAAAATATACCACCTTAAAAGGAGCCTTCATCTTCCAAATGGATCTCCATGGCCACTGATTAGTTGACTGTCTGTGCCTAATCAGAACGTTATAAGCTGAGCTTGCAGAATAAGTTCCTTTACTGGTGGGCTTCCATATAAGTGAATCTTCAGTATCTTTGAACCCTTGGAATGATTCTAGGGTCTGGAAAAATTCGACAACTCTTTCCAGCTCCCAGTCATGCAGTAGCCTTCTAAAAGTAATATGCCATCCGTGTACTCCTTTTGCTGATTCTACATTAATGTCTGGCATAGTGGCAATGCTGAATTGTTTATTAATACTTCAAGATGATATGATATTCACACAGTTGTTGTGATCAGATACATTAAGCCTCCAAAAATATAGCCAGCTCTCAATACAAGCTAGAATCTCCACTTTACACCACCACCACCAACATACCCAGTGCTGTGTTGTCAAAGGCGCGCTAAGCTTCCCCCTTGTCTCTCTTCTTTAGCTAATGATGAAGCAAATCCCTAAAGTCAAAGTAGTCCATGAAAGCATCTTTCATGGATATTTTTATTCACAGTATGATAGTGTTTCCAAGTTTAGGTATCATTTGGACGTAGAAACGGAATCCTTAATGCATCGGACATAAATTAGCCACTTCCCTGAACCCAAAAAGGGATCTCTGTCCTGCCATCTCTATAATGCTGCAGGGCCAATGTGGAAGTGTTTTAGGGGAAGGGTATTCTTTTTGTTGTATGAAAAAGAGTTGCATATAAATTCTGGGGTCATAGGCAGCTGCTGTTTGGATTTTTCATTCAAAAAGGAGAATTGGTTAATAATCTTCAATGTTCTTATCTACTGTACTTATCAAAAGAATTTTTTTATTCAATTTTATAATGGATCTACAGAAGTGGGTGGCCCAAGTCTAAGTGGAGAAGAGAAAGGATAGCCTGATATAGTTGCTAATTGGACCTGCTTGTCAGGTCATTTCTATCTTATAAGCCAGTGTGGTATCTTGGATACTAATTCACTTGGTTGGATGTTAGATTGCTAATTTGGTTGAACTATAATCTATATGATTTGTGTAGAGATATTTTACTTGCATAAGGTGCTGTGCTTTCATTATTTAATGGTGAAGATAATCAGAATGTGCTCTCTCTTTTTTACCATTCTAGTCATTGTTACTTATACAAGCATTTTGTTTAAAGTATCTATAATGCTTTCTAATCTATTTCAGGTCGTTCAGTAACTGCTGATAGTGGGAAGAAGAAAATCCTGCTCTTGAAGGGGAAGGAAAAAGAAGGTCCTAATGTAAGTTTACATCTTTAGTGGCAGGAGGAGGAGCTTTTTCTTCGTGACCGTCTTTAATCGGGGCCTTGAAAGAGAGAGGGGGTGGGGGTGTAAAGAGAAGTAACCACTGAAGGGCATTGGCACTCCTTTATCTCTGTCCCAAGGAAAATGATAGCATGTGCAGAATGGTTTCCATTTTATTAGTAAAGCGAACGGAGATACAAGAGATATTAGAGCATGTGAAGAATGTTTTAGAACAATTCGATTTAGTTTGAATGACTTAAGTTATCTGCTGTGTCGGTGATCTATTTGTTACTACCAACAATTTTCGGACTTGCTATTATCATATGTTCATAGAATTTGCTGTAGCCTCTTTTCTGTATAGATTTGTTTGCTATTCTTTTGAGGTGGCAAAATCTAAGAGTAGGTCCCGTTCCTTTTGGCTTTGTTTTTCTAAATAAAAGCATTGCTAAAATATGTTCCATGTGACTGTAATATAGTAATCCATTTATGACAAAAGTATGTGGATTACCCTGACAGAGAAAGGTGCCCGTCATGTAATACTGTGCCCTGGAGGATGATATACTTGTGTAAACTTCTATATTAGGAAACAAAAGACACAGTGATGTTCAAGACACTGTACTGTACTTATATGGGCTTACTCGCCTGAATGAAAAATTCTGGAGGCATGACATTCTAAAGCTTTTGAATTTTTTATATGATTATCAGATTCTGCATGCTGTGGTTCCTAGTTAGAGAGAATTTTTGCCTCTACATAGTTGTTTAAGGATGTGCTTTGTTTAACTTGCTACTTTGTGTCACCAGGCATAACACCAATGTTATCTCAGGTTATTTGTTTAGTTTGTATGTCTGCATATTGGACTTACTCTTGTTTCACTCAACTGTGTAGGTTTCTGGTGGTTCATTAGCTCAACAGAATGTGTCATCTGCTCTCAAGAATTCACCTAGTTTATCTGTTCTGGAACAGAACCAGCGCCAAGAGGCAAGTGGCAGGATCATCAGAAGTATTCTTCTAAAGGATGCTCGACAGAATCAATCAGCATCTCAATCAGATCAAATACAGGATAAAGACATGAGACCTCCTCGGCCATCAAGTATGCAGTTGTTTCAGAAGGATACAAGTGGAGCTAATGAGGATAAGGTTGTTGGAAATGAAATGCATGTTGTCCACATTGAGAAGCAAGAAAGACGTTCTAGGAGTAGAGATAGGCCTGATCGTGGTGTTTGGGCTCCTCTTCGTCGTGCTGATAGTTCACAAGCGAGTAATGGATCTTTATCATCTAGTATTCCTCAGTCTTCCCAAGTGCGGGAGTTTGTTGAAGGGTTTTTTCATCCTTAATGGTGTCTCTAAGACCCATAGCATCCAAATGGATTTCAGTATCCACCACCCATGAAGGGTAGTTCTTGCCCGAACAATGAAGGGCAACAAACTCAAATTTCGTAAGATTAGTCATACTAAAAAGAAGGAAAATAAATAATACCTCAAACTTAACCTTCACTCTTTAAGAGTGTAGAGTTTCGTGCTAATAACGTGTTATGAAACTATAAAATAATAAGAAGAAAATAGTAGGGAGAAGAGAGAAAACTTCTTATTCCTCTTGAGGGATATTTAAGAGTGAATTTCAATGAAGGAAAACCCCTTTATTTATAGGCGAAAACTGACTTGGTCCCTAAGTAGGATTCCTAACTTTTCTCTAAAGGAATCAAAATAATAGACATTTACTATAATACAAATATGTTTATAACAATATTTAAAATACAAGAACTTTTTTGCAAATAATCAATAAAATGGTCCATGGACCATAAAATTTATTTTTTAAATAAAAAAAAATATATGAACTCATAAAAGAATAACAATATAGCAAGTCATTAAGGTCATTAGTAAGACATCAACTTACAATTTACTGCTGGTACTAGTGTACTGATATTTCATATGCAAGAAAAAAATATAAAAAGAAGAAAAGGAAAATATAAGGAGATATAAAGTACTAACATCTGTAATGGAGCAAACAAGTGGCTTCGAGTTCTAATATAATTTGAGAGGAAGAAATGGAAGATAAAGAGTCTTCCTTTGAAAATAGAATAATATTTTGAAAAAAATAAAGAATATAAGAATTTTGGAAGTCATTTGGTACGTACATGGTGTAATTACAGCAAATGTTCATCTTCCCCTTAAGAATTGGACAGAGTAATTATTTCCCCTCAATTAGACCCAATTTCATGCTATGACCAAGTAAATTACTTGGCCAAACAAACAGGTCAAACGGTGTAATTATACCCAATTATACTCGTCCAAACTGGCCCGTATACTTATTATTTTTCTGCCCCTTCCAAGTCTTTTATGATTTCAAATGAGTGTGTGCATCATTGTCTTACCTCGTAATTCTGTTACATGTTAATTGTATGAAATATTACCTTTAGTTCAGTTTTTTCTCCTGAAATCATACTCTTACTTTCTGCTTCTTTAGGGTGTCAAGGAGAATCGAAAAATGATTTACCAATTGCACGCGGTAGTGAGTTCAGACTAGTTGGAAGTGGGCGTAATTCTCATTCTTCTGCTGATAATGGTTAGTTTTGTCTTGGGCCATGAGTTGATTGTGCTGACTTCTACATGAAATTGTGCTTAAGTTTGTCTTGCCTCTTCGTTATATTGGCTCTTCTGTGGTTACTTCAAATTTTCTGATGAATTAAGGTAACTATAAACATGGTGGTCGTCGTGGTTTGAGGGATGTGGATGGCACTTCTATTGGGGAAGGAAAACCCGTGAGAAGGGGAGGCACTTCTGCTTACAGTTCTCTTGAGGTGTGTTTTCTTTTTAAATTCTTATTTGTACTTTAATCTCTGCTTTTCCCTTGTACATTTACTAATGTGCTTGCATGGACTATGTTATCAATGCAGAAACAAGTGTGGGTTCAAAAGTCAAGTTCTGGTTTTTAGTTTGTTATTTAATGGTAAGCGTGTGTACAAGAGACCAAATGGGTAGGTTCTAAAGCTAAGGAGGTAGACGGGTATAAGCTTTGGTTCTCTGGTAGATCGAAGAATAGGAATGGGGTAGGCATTTTAGTAGATAGTAACTTAAGAGATCAGGTGGTGGAGGTTAGGAGATCCAATGATAGGATGATGTCGATTAAGGTGGTCGTTGAAGGGAACACGTTGAACATTATTAGCGCGTATGCGCCGCAAGCAGGCTTAAACGAGGAGGATAAGAGGCGTTTTTGGGAGGATTTGGACGAGTTAGTGGGAGGCATACCGTCTACTGAGAAGCTTTTCGTGGGAGGGGATTTCAATGGGCACATCGGGTCTACTTCGGGAGGGTATGATGATGTGCATGGAGGTTTCGGCTTCGGGGTCAGAAATGGAGGAGGAGTCTCATTGTTGGATTTTGCAAGAGCTTTTGGGTTGGTGATAGCCAATTCGAGTTTCCCTAAAATGGAGGATCACTTGATAACCTTCCGGAGTGCGGTGGCTAAGACCCAGATAGACTTTTTACTCCTTAGGAAGGATGATAAAGGTCTGTGCAAAGACTGTAAGGTCATTCCGATCGACAACCTTACGACCCGACATAAGCTCTTGGTGATGGATTTAGGGATCAAGATGACGAGGAAAAAGAGGATCGGGGATGACCGACCTAGGATCAGATAGGGGAGTTTGACCACGACTAGCGCCCTGGAGATTGGGGAGAAATTGAAGGATATGGGGGTCTGGGATAGTAGTGGGGATGCGAACACTATGTGGGATAGGACGGCTAGTTGTATTAGGGTGGTAGCAAGGGAAGTGTTGGGAGTCTCGACAGGTAGCCGTGGCCGGCACCGAGGGGATTGATGGTGGAATGGAGAAGTGCAAGGGAAGGTGGAAGCGAAGAAGATAGCGTATGCGAAGCTGATAGAAAGCAAGGATGAGGTGGAGAAGTGGACGAATATGGAACTTTATAAGATAGCGAGGAAGGAGGCGAAGTAGGTGGTTTTGACGGCAAAAACGGCAGCTTTTGAACGTCTTTATGCTGAACTAGAAGAAAAAGGCGGGGATAGGAAATTGTTCAAGCTAGCCAGGATGCGGGAGCGAAGGGCACGCGATGTGGATCAAGTGAAGTGCATTAAGGACGAACATGGAAAAGTATTGGTAGAAGAGACCCTCATTAAACAGAGATGACAGTCGTACTTCCATAAACTCTTGAACGAAGAAGGAGACAGAGAGATTATGTTGGGAGATTTGGAACACACAGGGAGGCTTCGCGTTGGTGAGTGTTGCAGGAGTATTTCGGTCGAAGAGCTTAAGGGTGTTGTGCGTAGGATGCACTGGGGAAGAGCGACCGGACCTGACAAGATCCCTGGTGAATTTTGGAAGAGCACGAGCCAGGTAGGTTTAGAGTGGCTGACTAGGTTATTTAATGTCATCTTTAGGACAGCAACGATGCCCGAAGAATGGAGGTCGAGCGTACTAATCCCTCTATACAAAAACAAGGGAGATATCCAGAGTTGCAACAACTATAGGGGTATCAAGCTTCTAAGCCATACTATGAAAGTGTGGGAAAGAGTGGTGGAGATGAGGGTTAGGAGAGGCGTGTCTATTTCAGAGAACCAGTTTGGATTTATGCCGGGACGCTCAACTACTGAAGCTATCCATCTTATGAGGAGACTGGTGGAGCGGTATAGGAAGAGAAAGAGAGACTTGCATATGGTATTCATTGATCTAGAAAAGGCTTATGATAAAGTTCCACGAGAAATACTATGGAGATGTTTGGAGGCTAAAGGTGTACCGGTGGCGTACATTAGAGTGATCAAGGATATGTACGAGGGCGCCAAAACCAGGGTAAGGACAGTAGGAGGAGACTCAGAGCACTTCCCAGTTGTGATGGGGTTACATCAAGGATCAGCCCTTAGTCCGTTTTTATTTGCCTTGGTGATGGATGTATTGACGCGATAAATTCAAGGGGAGGTGCCATGGTGTATGCTTTTTGCGGATGATATAGTCCTGATCGATGAGACTCGTAGCGGAGTTAACGCTAAGCTGGAGGATTGGAGACAGACCCTGGAGTCTAAAGGGTTTAAGCTGAGTAGACCAAGACAGAGTACTTAGAGTGCAAGTTCAGTGAGACACCCCATGAGGTTGGCGCAGAAGTTATGCTTGGTGACCAGGCTATCCAAAAGAAAGGTAGTTTCAAGTACCTGGGGTCTATCATGCAAGGCAGCGGGGAGATTGATGACGATGTCACACATCATATTGGGGCAGGGTGGATGAAATGGAGGCTCGATTCCGGGGTGCTCTGTGACAAGAAGGTGCCACCACAATTTAAGGGCAAATTCTACAAAGTGGTTGTTAGACCGGCTATGTTATATGGGGCGGAGTGTTGGCCAATTAAGGTCTCTCACGTCCAAAAGATGAAAGTAGCTGAGATGAGAATGTTGAAATGGATGTGTGGGCATACCAGGAGCGACAGGATTAGAAACGAGGCTATTCGGGATAAGGTAGGAGTGGCCTCAGTGGAAGACAAGATGCGGGAAATGCGACTTAGGTGGTTTGGGCATGTGAAGAGGAGAGACACGGATGCCCCAGTGAGGAGGTGTGAGAGGTTGGCCATGGATGGCTTCAGAAGAGGTAGGGGTAGGCCGAAGAAATATTGGGGAGAGGTGATTAGACAAGACATGGCGCAGTTACAGCTTACCGAGGACATGACCTTAGATAGGAGTGTGTGGAGAACCCGCATTCGGGTAGAAGGCTAGTACATAGTCGCGTTATCCTACCCTACTAGTAGGCGCATTAGCGCACTATAACTTCCTTCGTGGAGGACCCAGATTAGGATTAAAGGCTAAGTGATTCATCTTTTGCACCATAGTAGTTGTAGTTCTGTCCATTGTTTATTGCCTTTTGATTTCTGCATTGTATTGTTGTTTATAGTTGTGGCGCCGTTTGTACTTTGACTGTCTTATCTATCTTATCTTATCTTATTTATTTATTTATTGTAGTTATGCCTCTTTCTTCCCGTACCACTCGACCACGACTTTCCCTTTTGCTATTTCTGTTTTCATCTTGTTTTCTATATGTTTGCTCCTATCTGACCTTTTATCTTGTCCTCTCTTAAAGCCGAGGGTCTTTCGGAAACAGCCGCCCTACCTTTCAAGGTGGGGGTTAGGTCTGCGTACACTCTACCCTCCCCAGACCCCACATTATGGGAATATACTGGGTTTGTTGTTGTTGTTGTTGTTTCAATATGTTCCACGTGGTGTCTACTTTCATTCTGCTTCAATTTTTTTCTTCCATAGACATACATGTAGGGTAAATGAATTGTGAATGTATGGCATCAACCGCTACACATCCGAAATAGCTGATGCCTTGAAATATAAGGTCAGCAGAGGGATATACTATTATGATAAGATCACTTCAATAGCAGATTGAAAATTTTCATTACCCAAGAATCATAAAAGAATTAATTTTAATATTTAGAGTATTCAGTTTCATATATAATTGCTTTAGAGTGTATTCGGTATGAAGGAAAATATATAAGCAACAAATGTTATCCTAAAAATATTTGTATATAATATAAGATAAATACTATGGGGGTGGGGGCGGAGCTGGGTTAGGGGTGAAGATGACTAGATGAGGTGTGTTGTGGAAGGTAGGGAGGACATAATCAATGTGGAATGCCATTTGTGGAACTTGTTCTCCCTAATTCCACTAGAAAAGTTAATTTTCCTCAACTTTATGGAACTTATTTCCTAGAGGATATTTTCCAATTTTTTGACCAATTGGACATGGGAAAATTGAAAAACATTTAGGGCTTGTTTGGAAAGCCACCCTGGTAATTGGATTTGGTGTAATTGGATGTAATTACATTGTTTGGCATGTTTGGTTGCCATGTAATTACTTGGTTGGTAGGTAATTGAGTGTAATTGGCAGGGGTAATTACGCTCTACAATTCTCAGGGGGAGGCTGTGAATTGGTGTAATTACAAGCTGATTACTTTTTAATTTCTTTTATTTCTAGTTTTATTTTTTTGTTTTAATTTATTTTTTATTAATATTTTTTAAATTCTTATTATTTTAATATTTTCTAAAAATAGATTTTTTATTATTTAAATTTCATTTCCTTCTCATTCTCAACCTTTACTTCATGTGATTCTATACAATTTTTCGTATTACTTTTTTATTCTATGTTTATTATTTTCATTAGCATAATTTTGCTAGTATTCGAATGTTTAAATTAAAGTAGAAGTCATTATTGAATAAAGTTGCAGATTTACGTTTTTCTTTTCTTTTAAATCATAGTTTTGTATGTTATGTTGAAATTTGATATAAGAGTAGTATTGTGTTTAAAATTTTATTTTGAATTTAGAAATTATGTTATATTTTCAGTTGCATTTATTTTAGTAGTATTGTCTTGATATTTTACATTGCAAGCCATTTATTTTTTAGTTAGATTTTTTTTTTTTGGTAGAAAGGGGTTATTTATTTCACACATTAAGTAGTCATTACATATATATTGTTTGTGTCATCAGTTTCCTGGGGATCAAACATATTAGCTTCTAGGGTTACTACGGGGTGGTTTGGGATCAGTCCCCCTCCATCAGAATCCATACTACTAGCTATTACATGTGAATTCAAAATACTTAGGTTGCCCATTTTAGCTAGGCTAGTACAGGTTAACATACATACATTCCTAGTAATATTTCTTCCAAGTGAATCATGACGCAAAACTTCTTTAGCCCATGGTGGAGGTTCCATCAAAAATTTGACTTCATTAGTTGTGGCTCGTTTGGGACATTCAGTTGCTAACTTGTGAGCCACCTTGTTTCCTTCTCGGAAGGCTTGATAGATCATCTTTTTGTCAAATGTTTTAATAATTTTATGACATTATATTTATAATATTAATATTTTTGTCAAACATGCATTTCATGATGTTCAAAGAAATCTTGTATTTTTAGTTTCTATGATTAATTAATTAAAATATACTAATTTTAAAAAATATAAATCAATTATTTTTTATAATATTAGTAAGAACGTATGTTTATTAATTAATATATTTTTAAAAGACAATATATGTATTAAATATTTAATTTAATATCATTTATAAAAACCCTTATTTGTCTAATATAAATTTTAAGTTTAGATAATTAACTTTTATTTTTAAAATTTAATATAACCTTGTAATTACACTTGTGCAACCAAACAGTACAATTGTAATTGCAATGTAATTATATTGTGACAAACAAACAGGTCATCATAATTAGTAGATTGGTAATTACTACCCTCGTAATTACACCAATTCCAATTATCAGGTGTTTTTCCAAATAGACCCTTGATTAATTCTAAGAGAGTAGAAGGGAAAAAAGAGAAACCCAAAAATAGAATTATAAGAAGATGACTCCCTATACTAGTGTTATTAAAACCAAAGAGCGCAAAAAATCTCTAAGGTCCGTTGGGACTTTAAGCGCAAATAAAGCATGGGCTTTAAAGTTATGCGCATCGCATCTCCCATGAGGCAATAACCCCTCTCTTAGCATCTCTCCGTTGCTTTAAGCAACAAAAGGAAGGTTTTTAACCACACTGTTTATTCATGCCTTCTCATTGACTCTTGGTGGTTATGCATATTCCTTATGGCTAAAAAGAAATTTTGCATTTCCTAGTTAGGATCATTGGTGGGTTTTATCAAAGATAATTCTAAGATGATTTGAGAGTTGATTGTTTCTTGTCTTGTTTAGTCCAATTGTCACCAAAAATATCAGTATTGTTATGTTAAAAGTTATTTATTCTGTATCCTATTCCTCGTATTACTTTGTGCCTCACTCTTTGTAGTGTGTGCTTCATAAATTTTAGTGAATTCGCTTCTGCCATGAGGCGATGACACCTCGCTTTGCATCTCTCTGTCGCTTAAGCAACAAAACGATGGGTTTTTAGTAACTGTTTACGTCATGCTTTCTCATTGACCTTTGGCGGTTATGCATTTCTCTGATGGCTAAAAAGAAATCTTGCATTTCTAGAATAGGATCGCTTTTTTAAAATTTTTTTTTATCAAATATGATTCTAAGATGTTCTTGTTTGAGAAGTATTTCTTGTCTTGGTTAATCCAATAGTCACCATAAATATCAGTATTATTATGTTGTATATTTTCTTCCCATATTGATTCTCTGTCTTCCTCTACTGGTTGTCCTTTCCTTTCTCATTTGGCTTACCATGGCGCTTAGTTTGATTTAGGTACCTATCTCTTGGAAAGTTTACCTAGGCAAACTTTCCCCCACCCCCACCAAAATTAAAAAAAGGGGAAAAAACTGCAGGGGCAGGTCCCAGTTGGAGAGAGAGAGAGAGAGAGAGACTGCTGCACTTGCTTTAAAATGAACTACCAAATATGTTTGATTGAGAAATTTACTAGTTTTGAAGTCTTCAATAGTATTATCTGGTGTTTCCACTTAAAAATAAACTCTCAGAACTTTAACACATTTTATTTTGATTGAGACGTGAGCCATTTTGTGATGTTCTTCAATAGTATTATCTTGTTTTTCTACAGTGAAATGCTTGGTTGTTTACCATATCAAGTATAGAGATAGTGGCTGGAACTCTCTTTGCTCAACAGAACAGGTGTAAGCAAGGTTGCTGGTGCAAAGATGTGGGTTCGAAAAAACTCAAATGGTACACCAGGGTGTTATAGGTACTGGTGTTCACCTTTGAACTAATCTTTGGCCGTATTGAATCAAAGATTGCCTGGAATAGGAGCGAGGGGGAGGGAAGTCATATTAATGACATATCACCATGATTTTCAGCTGGTGTTCCTTGTGATGGCATCTTTTCCCCATCAGAGCTGTGGATATCCTCATTCCTGCCTTTGACTCCGCTGCTAATCGAGAAAATGTAGTTTCTTAGATGGGAAAGTAACTTTTGCTTAACTGTAAATACAAATGTGTGATCATGTTAAGTGCCCACACTACTTATTCACGTCTATAAGTCCATGTTATTTCTAGGCTTGATTGGTTGGAGATCGGAAGCTTGTTTGAGTTAGTGTTGTCTAAGCAGATCCAAGCACTGAAGCGTTGAGCAATTGGGTTCCCATTATTCGTGTGTTGTTGGGGTGTGCTAGCGTAAGGTGTATTGGTAAATGAAAGAGCATTTAAGTGTTGATCCCTCAGCTGGCCAAAGCATATGTTCAAGTTTATATGTTAAGCAATTTTTTTATCTGCAGGTCGTTAAATATGCTTTTGTTCAATCCACTGCTTGTTTCTGATATTTTGACAATGTAGTAAAATTTGACGGACAGATCATTACATATCGTGTGATTTGGCCTATTTAATTCAATTGGCAGTTAACAACCGGAAAAACATGAACTCTATTTTCATTTTTTGAACGAGTGCGCAAAATTTATGGAAGAGTTTGGGAAGGAATTCTATTGTTTGGTGACAGAATTTGCCTGACTTTTTATTTCTCATAAAAATTTGGGATAAAATTGAAATTTTAAACAGATGACCTTTTGTTTTTGATAAAAATTTGGGATAAAAATTAAATCTTAAACACATGACTTTTTATTTAACGAGAATCCGAAGCTGGTTGCTACCGGAAGAGTGTGACAGAGCAAAGCAGAGCATTCACAAAGAAATGGTGTATAGAAGGGAAGGCAGAAATCAGTAGCTATATGTTGGTCTAAAAATAAGTTTTTAGCCAATTTGGGATTTGATTTGCAAAATTTCCCAAAATCTAGACAAATTCTATGGTCAAATGGGTTTTGCCAATTCTTTTTCTTTCAAAAAGCGCTTGCAAAAATTAAGATCAAATGAGTACTAAAAGTATGTTATAGAGATAAATTGAACTAACATGGGTGAATGAATTAAGGGTGATTAAAATGTCTCAAAATTTTTAAAAAGTGACAGAGTCTTAAGTATGGAGTATAGTAGACAAGTTTATGGTTAGTGTTCAATGATATTTGACCATTTTCAAATAAGTCCCAAACTTTTTCTTTTTACACTTTGACCTAACATATAAAATCCTAATTACGTAAAAGGAAAAAAAATCTCCCATTGTCAACGGCTCCTTCACATGTTCTTCTTCTTCTATTGTTGTTGTTGCTGCTCTTCTTCTTAGAAAAATTGGAGAATTTCTTTTTGCTCAATTCACATATTTTTTGGATTGAATTTCGTTCTTGTAGCACTGAAAATTGCCCGAGAAATGATTTTTAATCATTTTAGTAAGTGAATAATGTTATTTTGTGTGTATTGTTCATTCGGATAGAACTCTATTTTTCCAAATAAATTCAGTAGTAGTTGCCATAATTGCTGCATTTGTTGTTTAAAGAGGTTGCAATCAAGGGTTATAATTACTGCAAAATTTACAACAAATACGTAAGATTTATTATATAATTTTTTAGGTTTTTTCGCAACAATTAATAAAGAAGTTGTAGCAACTGTTAGATCCTCTTGTTAGCTGTTGCAACAATTAAAGCAAGCCGTTAAAATTCTTTTTGTTTTTTCGCAGTAACTAACAAAGTAGTTGCAACAGATGAAGCAACTGTTGAAATAAATATAACGCTTGAGGAATGGTTGGCTGAGCATCAGGATTTTCTTGATCTATTCTCAAGATCTCAGCCCCCCTACCAATTCACTCCCCGTAACATTAGGCACACATTATTTGAGCTAAAAAATAATATAATTGTCCATACAGCTGAAATAATAATAATGATAGTTGCTGAAATAACTACAATAATTGTAGCATTTTGTCACAATATTTTTTCTTTTTTCATGATCAATTATTTTTTTAATTTTGAATAAAAATATCTTCAGGTACCTAGAACATCATGTAACACCCCGTACTATTCCAGCCTAGAACAAGTCCGAGAACCAAGAAAAAATATGAGAAAAGATAAGTGAAGTGGACTGCCCGGTGCCCACGATTGGTACCTACGGTTCATAGGTGTACCTATGGGTCGTAGGTGATCATTCGTAGGTCACCTTTACACTTAGAGAAAATTTGAGTTTCTTCAACACATCCCACGTGTAGCTTCGATGGCCAGTAGGAGTTCATACGGACCATAGGTGAGGCTCGTAGATGGGGGATTAGAGACCCTGAAACTCTGATGTGCAGGACCTTTCCTATGAGTTAGCAGGATGGTTCGTAAACCGTCCTACGACCCGTAGGAGGGTGTCCATAGGTCCTTTTTCAGAAACCCAAGCAAAGTGCTTGATTTTCTACTAGCCGGTCACTATGACCCGTCAATAGATCTACGATTCGTAGGAGCTTGGTCGTAGAACGCCAAGGCATTTCCAGTGAAGTCCAAGAGTGGAACCCAAGTCTTATTGGGAGGACCCTACGGTCTGTAGAAGCCCCTACGGTCCGTATGAAGGGGCCCGTAGACAGCCCAGTCTGTTTTAATGCGGGGTATTCTAGTATTTTCTTCACGTTTTTCAAACTTAACCTAACCCATTTTGGGACTAAAATCAGTCCCTTATCAGTACCCAAAAGAGTTTTTCTCTCATTAACACTTAGAGCTTTTGAAATAAGGGATTGAAGAGAAGAAGAAGAGCTAGGGTTCAAGGTTTTTAAGCACAATCTTTGATTTTCGATGAGATAATCTTTGTTCTAGATATGTAAGGCTATACGAACGTTGGTCTAAGTTCTTCCTTGTGCCCTGCATGTTCCTAAAGTCAAATTGAGTTATGAGTTTGAGTTTCCAATTTCATAAAAGGGAATTCTTGATGTATTACTTACTTTTTTTTGTTGAATTCTTATGTGTATATTATATTATACTTGATGAGTTGATGTTTAAGGTTACAGATTCATGATCGTATCCACATGAATCCTATTTGAGGTTTGCATTATATATATATATATATATATTTTATCCATTATTGATGTTAAGAGAATGACAATTTATCCATAATTAATAAATGATGAGTTGAGTATGATGTTGAGGTATAAAAAGTATTTTGATGTCTATTTTCAAGCATGAATATTAATACATTTAAATGGATTATTTTGAGAAGTCGATGTATATTTTAAATGCAATTGATAAGATGGATGTTATCTATAATTAAGAGAAGAGATGATGATGTAAATTGATGTAAAAGCCCAATGAAATTAGATGAGATGTATTTTGAGTATTTCACTCACTTGATGTATATGTGTATGAGCATAATAACTTTTAAGAGTAGTATTGAGCACCGACATGAACAAGAGTTTAAATAACTCAATTTCCATAAACTACGTAGCCTGTGTATGATAGGATTGTGCCGTTCATTCGCGCGACTCCTCACTGTCCCCAAAGAGGACTTTTATATTGATCTAGAGATGATGTGACGTCCCTTACCCTAGTAAAGTATTGGACGGATGTGAAAATGACATTGCTTTATTGTATCATCACTAGCTCGTAAGTGATGATTATCGGTTAGAAAAACTCCCTTAATGAAGTAAAAGTACTATATTTTATTTTACTAAGTTAGATCTATTATTGCATGCCTTTTAAAGCACTGTTTTAATACATTGCATGTTCTATTGAGTTGAGTCATTTTCAGAGGTGAGTTCCTTGAGTTGAGTATCTTGATGTAAGTGTCCTTTTTCCATTTTATGTACTCGTACATTCCTTGTACTGAAGTCATTCAACCTGCATCATTTTATGATGCAGATACAAGTGTTAGAGATCATCAGCAAGTGCACCGTTGAGGATCTATCTTTTTGAGCTTTTTGGTGAGACTTCTTTGCATGTAGAGGAGCGCCTTCACATTTTTGTTTCTTTTATAATGTTAGTTCTTTGAGGTAGCCGTTTGTCTCGATAACTTCTTAGTAGTTAGTAGAGGCTTCATAGACTGAGTAGAGTGGAGTCATGTTGAATCATCCAGAGTCTGTTTTAAAAGTATGGCTTTCATTATTGAGTTATGAGATTGACTTATACTTTCATAAGAGTACTTTAAATTATTATTTAAAAATTTGATGAGACTGTTTCAAATGCCCACTTGATGTTACTTTTCCTTGAGTTAAGTCTTCCGCTGAGTGAGTTAGTCGGGCCAAGTGGTTTTCTTGGGACCAACAATGATTTTCGAGTACCCGCCATGTCCAGGTTGTAGGCCTGGGGCATGACAAACTTAGTATTAAAGCACAGAGTTTAAGAGTTCTATGATATCTATAAAGCTGTGTCTAGTAGAGTCTTTCTTAGCAGTGTGAAGTGCGACACTTCTATAATAGGGAGGCTACAAGACTTTAGGAATTGTTTCACCTTTTCTTACTCCAGTTCGAGCTATAGAGTTTATGTCACGACCCAAGCTAGACCCTAGGTGCGACATATTGATTAGAATCACGAGAGACCCCAACCAAGCCTCTTAGCATATCAGTCATAACATACATAAGGTAAATAAGCAATAAATCAAGACATAGACACGAAATTAAAATCTCAATGTGAAAGTCTCAATGAGAAAGACGACATAAACTCCATACATCTAACATGCCTCTACTAACTAGATGTGGGCATAAGATAAGATCCTAGATCACCTAATATAACCGATGAAAGAATGTGATAAAATCATAAGAAAGTAAAGTGTCATGTCCATGGAACATGAGGACTCACCACAAGTACAAGTGTAATAAGCTCTAGCCACGAACAGAAGGATGAGCGTGATCGTCGAACCTTACATTATGATATAATGTAGGCAAAAAGTATGTGTTAGTACAGAGAATGCACTAAGTAGGTGAGAAGTATGCATCAACAATAAACATAAGACATAATCAATATGAATCATGGAATGCAATATGATCTTGGGTACATTCATGTGCCCAATAGCAAATAAAACCCATAATTCATAGTCAAGTTTGGAGAAAATTTTTAGAGTTTAGTTCATGTTTTCACATATTTGTGTACTGTTGTAACAAACCAATATGATTAGATACTTTCAGGGCTATTTGAGAAACAATGGACATTCAAAACATGATAGGATTGAAAGTGGAGCTCAAAGGAAAAGTTGGGAATAAAATGCGAAGAAAATACATCATATTGAAGTGTGTCCGCATCGCACACTGAGCTTTAGTGATTTAATTCTAACACTTGGAATTTATTTGACTCAACGGGATGGTGTGCAGCAGGTCCGCGATGCGGACCTGGTTCTGGGTAGAATAAATTTTCACCGACACAGATAATGCAAAATACTACTAAACTGAACCAAGTCCGCATCGCGGACTTTAGTGTAATTACTTTAACTCTACGTTTTTGGTGCTATAAATATCATCTTTACATATTTTATTAAAAAGTAGATCAGATTGTCGGATTTGGACTGAAGGAGACAAAGGAAGAACTACTTTTGGGGTGATATTTTCTTCTTTTCTTTCAATTGAATTCAAGTTTTTATGGTATTAATGATTTATGTAATTATGTTACAAACTATGAGTGGCTAAACCCCTTTGTTCTTGGGTTGTAGCCACAAGATGAAGGTTTAAATCTTATTTGCTTTGGTTGAAAGTGGGTTTTTGTATGTGATTAGTCCTATATTCTTGTTTTGATTGTTTTAATGCTTGATCACCATTAGAATAAATTTGTTGTCCACCCAGAACTCGAAAGACGGAAAGGGGATAGAACACTAGAATATAGGGATCATGTTTGTTCTAGAATTGCCTAGAATAATTCGTGTATGAAATGACCGTGACACATATCTATACACCATTTTTGGTTACTAAACAGGATGATATGATTAATGCATTTTTGTTGGTTCATGCTTATCCCTGCTCAACGATGTAGTTAAGCTGTCAATAAAAATAGGCAATTAGAGGTCGGAAGATGATAATTGTAAAATCAACCCTGTAAATCAGTAATTGAAAGACCCATTGGATACCAAAGTAAAGGATGTTAGACTTGAAATCTATAAGTGCTACAACCTAGGGACTCTTCCTTAAATTGATAAAAATTCTCTAATTTCTTTGAATCATTTTCTTATATCATTTTTAGTATAATCATTTTAGATACAAATAAACTCAACTCTTTGCAAACACAAACGAATATTTTGATTTATTGAAAAGCTAACCAATGCCTAATTAAATTTTTCTTGTGGGTTTGATATCCGGCTCTTAAAAATGGTCACTATATTACTTTTGAGACCGCGTACACTTACTTGTGTGTTTAGATGCAACAAGTTTTTTGCACCGTTATCGGGGATTTTTTTTTAATTTGGCAATAGTTTTCTTTTCGAAGTTACTTTATTATTTGTGTTTATATTAACAAATTGATCTTAGTTGTTATTTCGGGTAGGAGAATTCACAAAGGCACAATAGAAAGAAGTGGGAACATTGTAGAGCCGCTAGCTGAACCTGAAATATTTTTGCATCAGCAAAGAAGGAGAGAAACTTCCCTATATCCCGTACCACAAGTAAATCTGGGTGATACTAACGAAGTGCACATAGAGGTACCTATGGAGATGGCAGCCATGACAGTATATGATGTGGCAGTCCCACTCACAGCGAATATCACCTCCAGCATTTAGCTATTGTGTTATATTCTGTATTTTTGCATATTGAACTATTCATGAGCTAACGGATAAAATTCAAGGACTTTTAATATTAAATGTTAAAATGGCATGATTTGTTGTAAATGAAAAGTTATATAGATAATATATGTAAAGTTAAAGACATCTCAAGAAGGACCCTTGAACCAAATCAAAGTAGAAGCCATCAAATTATTTTTCTTAAAGTCACATTTTTGGGTGAGCTGACTTCGAGAGGCCATAACCTTTTTAGTATTTAGGAATTTAGGAACACTCTCAAATTGAAAGTTATAGATAATTGAAATATATTTCTAATCATAGGTCGTGGACCTATATGTGACATCGGTATAAAGAGTTATGGACATTTTAAGGTAGAAGAGTTGAGCTGAACAGTGGATTCGGCCTAACCCGACTCCAACTCAGGTCAGGCCCAATACCCATACCCTTTAAGGGATATTTTCCGCCTCCCTTCCTCAATTTCAGACCAAGAATACCCAAAAATTTCCATAGAGAGAAAGAGGAGAATTCTAGAGAGAAATATTAATTTCGACCAAAATTCGAGTCCCGAAATCTGAAGCTCATGAAGAGGAAAGTGTTGTACATCGCAATGCCTTCAATTTGAGCTAAAAATCAACTAAGAAGGAGTGTCAATGTAGTTGCTGCATACTTAAAGTAATATTAAAGTCCCTTTTTTATTGTTAACAAGTGTATTTAGAGTTTTAAAGGATTAGAACGGAGAAAATAACGTTATAAACTCGTTTGGTTTTTTGTTGAGATTTATGGATTAAGGAACTGCTTTGAGTGGATTAAATGGACAGAATTAGTTAAGTTATGATGTATAATAATTGTTGATATTGTTGTTCTTGAATTTGGAAGAATAAAGTGTATGAAGATATAGTATATATTTTGGAACTATTGGTATGATATTTGTGGCTACTTTACAATAATATTTTTGTCACGACTCAATCCCATGGGCCGCGACTTGGGTCCGACCTGGGCCCCCGTATACGTATCTAGCGGATGTAACGACCAATATAAGAACTATACATAAGAACCCTAGTGGGTCATAGCATTTTCATGCCTATTGCCTCTTTCATTTGTATCCTATCATGAAAGGGCATACCAGCCGACAAGGCTGTCATAGTATCTTAATATTTACAATACATCATGTAGACATAACTGAACAGAACTTACACGTATAACCCACACATATGTCTACAGACCTCTAAGAATATTAATAGTAACATATGGAGGGACAGGGCCCCATCGTACCCTTGAATAAACAAATATATACATAGGAGGTTTGGTACTACAACTCGGCTCCGAATCAATGGAGCTTCTTCCAAACTAGCTGAGTGGAATCCTAAGCTGACGGACTCCCAAAACTTGTGTCTATACCTGCGGTTATGAAACGCAGCCCCCCGAAGAAAAAGAGGTCAGTACCATATATGTACTGATTATATAAGCATAACATAACTGAGATAACAACTAAAATAGGGATGTAGGAAATCAAGTATAGCATTTAGTAGGGTACTGTACCTGCACCTCATAAAATAAATTCCTGTCTACCAGTATCACATACCGTATTCGGCCCGCTCGGGGACTCAGTATTATAAATACATCATCTATCACGATAGGCATATGCATATTGTTAGCGCTGTGGGACATATAGCCCAATCTATATAGATATGATAGGTTAGTGCCGAGGAACGTCCGGCCCTATCCCTACACATTTAACATATTAGTACCGAGGAGCGTTCGGCCTGATCCATATATATAATACGTTAGTGTCGAGGAACGTACGGCCCAATCCTTAAACATATAACACGTTAGTGCTGAGGAATATACGGCCCGATCCCTATACATATAACATGTTAGTGTCAAGAAATGTACGGCCCGATCTCTATATAATATAATAATGCATATACGTACACATAAAACTTGGTAGCATAACAAACATTTCCTGAATATCATCATAAGGTGTGTCAAAGAGTCTCTAGGTATAGGAGCTTACACCTCCAATCATTATTCAACATATAGAAGGCTCAAGGGTCGTAGTTCAACTACTTAATGGCACTTATCATTTAAAAGTGAGTCCAAGTCATGAGTCACATCCAGAACCTGTAAATGGAATTGTCTCTAACTCATATCATATATCGTTTCACTTACATTAAGCTATTTCAAGAAAAGGAAGAGATAGGCTTTACGTGTATTCCTTTTTATTACGTAGAAGGCTTACAAGACCATAACTCAACCATTGCGGGAGTTCTAACATCAAGAAGTGACTAAGATTAATGAGTCATGCTCGGGGTTCTAAGAATGGAACTACTTCCACATCACACATACCAACCACTTATGTCTAAGACATGCCACAAGAAAAGAAGAGTTAAGCTTTACATACGCTACTTTTCAGCATATAGAAGACTTAAAGGATGGGAGCTTAACTACTTTAAGAGTCTTAACATTTAGAAGTGAGCACGAATTATGAATCATGAATCATGTTCAGAGCTCATGAATAGAGTTACCCCAAGCTTCATACACATATCATTGGTCACTTAAATCTAAGACATGCCCAAAAGAAAGAAAAAATAGGCTTTACATACCTCTTACGGATTAATCTTTACCGTGTTTGCCTCGTCGTCCTCTGAACCTATTTAACACGAAAGCAATATGAATATCAACAACCCTAGACTTTTCAGCGTCTTAAGTTATACATGAGTATTCATAGAACTCATTTCCTCGCTCGCTTCCTCGACTAGTTCTTTAGTTAGCTAGAAAGTTAATGGAAATCGGGCAACACCTCCCCTATAACATGCCCTATCTGAATTTCCAATTACATCCCTAAGAAATACAGCCAACCAACAACAACAACCTACAACATATATATAAGCAATTCACTTCAACATTACATAATACAAACTCCAAGCGACTCGCTCAAAGCTACGATAACAAAATAGGGTTTTTAGTTTCTAGTTTGTAAAACCTTTAACCGTACGAAGCTGAGGGTCATGTGGCTTCAACCAACAGCTTCCCCACCTATTTTAGAACACTTTTAGGCCCTGCAACACATCACCATGCACCTGCAGCCACACACCACAAGCACAACACCTTGCTTCGACTATAATTTAACTATAGCAACTCCAATTTGGTTTGTTTCGAACGTCAAGCATATTTATGGAATTTACCTATTTCCAGCCACTTAAACAATGTATAGTACACTTTATAACCACACCATAAACTCCAAATTGAATGGAAAACCCTTACCTTAACCTAAACTCGTCAAACTAACCAAAATTATCAAAATGTGAATTCTGGATAGCCTACTATCTTGTATTGTCACTTAGTTTTGAAGGGGTAATTGAGGGAAACAGGATTTGTGTCCTGAATAAAAGTTATAGACATGTGTCTTAGGGTCGCATAAAATTTCGAATCACCTCTACAACAATTTTGTACAAAATGATATGCCCAAAATACCAACAATAGTTCTTGTAGAATTTCTAAAACAAAATGTGAGCAACAGCTCCCCCATGCTTCACCACCCTTTTTCTAGCAGAGAAAAGCAAAACTAGTTTTTATAGTGAAATAACTCCGATGAGAAGAAAAAATAAGGCGTTAAGAGACCCTCCTTACATAAAAGTTATAGCCCTATGAAATAGCTTTCTAAAATATCTTGAATCACTTGAAACGAAGCCTTACACAAGGAGTTATACTCGTTTTACTAACAACAATATTATTCAAAAACTGGTCTGTTAACAAGAACAAAAACCTCCTCTTTTCCCTAACGATAAATTTTATGTTGTTAAACACCGTCATATCACCATAGGATACCTTAAATAATTAATTCACAGAAAGAAATCGGGGAACTTACCTTGGAAGAACCCTAGCTGTAGCTCCCTTATTCTTGGTCTCTAGCTTTTTTCTCAACTTTTTCTAAGGCAAAGATGCTGAAAATGATGTTGATTAGCAATACACATGTATATATATGTGTCCTTAAAAGGGGACACGTGGCATCCCCAAGGGTGACACGTGGCATCCCTAGGGGTAACACGTGGCATCCCCTAGGGTTCCACCTCATGCCCTACAACCAATCATACGCTGCCACGTGGCAGCGTAGGGTCCACCCTAAGTAGGTGGGTCACCTAATTAGCCCAAGTAGGTGTATCACCTACTTGTCACCTACTTGTCACCTGCTTGCTTTATTTTCATGGGTTCGTAATCTCGTCTTACTTTAAGAGCCTATGTATTTCTTGCTACGTAAGCTCAATACGTACTCCAATAGCTTAAGTACGTAAAACATCCAAGTTGATAGCTTACGCAAGTAAGTCGAGTCCTACGACTCATTACTTGGCCTCCAACTCGTTTCAAATCCTTATAGACCTATTTCCAAGCTTTACTCTTAAGGGGCGTCACGTCCTTCCTTCCTTAGAGTTATTTGATCATGTTATAGATAATCTGGGTCACGGAATAACTTTCAAGAAGCTTAAAAAGACATTCCAGAGCACAAAGGTACGGGGTATAACATCCTTCCCCTCTTGAGAACATTTGTCCTCGAATGTTAAGTAGTCTCATAAGGTCTTACGAGTGCTTCAAGATTTCTCTATATTGGTTGTCATCCAAAGGCCTCTTATTAACCATATAGTCAATTTAAGAGGGTAGATTATTTCTTTTCCATTTCTTCTTTCCACTTAAAATCATGTAATTCATGTAGAAACATACTTATTGAAACAACACAATGCAATTCATCAAATTAGGGTTACAAACCCAATTGAAATTTATGAGATTTTGAATGAAAACCTTGGGACTCCATGGGTGAAAGGGACCCATGGATCAATCCCTACATACCTTGAATGAATTTGACCTTGGAATTGAAAAACGAGACTTGTTCTTGAAGAAACCCTAGCCAAACTTGATGAAGAAGATGAACTCTCGAAGTAATCCTTGAGAAAGAAGTCTTAAAGTTGTTTGGGAAATAATAAGGGAAAAGAATAGGTTTAAGAGTATTTAGGATAATTTCGTAATGAACCTAGTTCCAAAAGCATCCACATACATTAATAAAAGAATAGGGAATTGACTAAAATACTCTTCATTTAACTGGCCTCCACGGAACCCTTCAGGGTCCATAGAGTCCATCACGGTCCGTGGAACATGGTCATGATGTAAGACTTGTAGGATGGTCTGCAGGATTGACCTCCACAGAACCCACCACGGTCTATGAAGAGATACATGACCCGTGGTGGTCAATCATGGTCCCTGTATTGGGAAATTTCCTAAGGGCCTTAGGAGAGGGGTCACCATGGAGGGTATCACGACCCATGGTGCTCACCACGGTCTGTGGTCCCTCGTCGTGGTCCCTTTCTGCAGGTTTAAGCTTCAGGATTACCACCACAGTGGCTCACCACGAAGCATGGTGTTTACCACGGCCCGTGGTGGCCTTCAGTGGTCATCACCTGGTGCCAAAAATTACAGGTTTCAGAATTTTCATGTTTTGATCCTCATTTTCCGACTTTCCAAATTTTGGGGTCTTACATTTTGAGAGCAAACTTTGGTGACTTTTCAAGATTCAAATGAAATTCAATCCTTTGTTCGTTCTTAATTCGTTATTCATCTTGTGATTTGAGGTTTAGTTTTATATAAACGTAAGTATTGTTTTATGAATTCAATAATATTTCTTGAATCATTCCTTGCAATTATGAGTAACTAAGCCCCATAACTAGGGTTGTAGGAACCATGACACACTAATGAAGTAGGTAAATAGATAGGTGATCATCTTTGAGTGTTTAGCATTTTATTAGAGTTTTATTAGTCTTGTTTTCCTTTTAACGAGGACCCATGTTAAAACTCGCCTTTATTCATTACTTGCTCAAGAGAGGGGTAGTAATTACGAAAAGAAAACTACAACAAAGATTCAAAGCATAACCTTCATCTATGAAATCGAGCTTGGGAGTGGATATTTCTTTGAAATCAACATCAAGGGTTAGTTGGTCATACACTCTGAGACCAGGTGAAAGACCCCGTAAGATGAAAAGACAAACGAAAGAAAAATTTTCAAAAATAAAAAGATTGAAACAGACTCAAGTCTACGAGTCAGTCGATGACTAGTAGAAGTTGTTACGGGTCTTAAACTTGACTTGTAGAGGTGAAGAAGAGGATTAGAAATTTGTCTAAGTCAAGATAGGGTCTATGAGTCTTATGGCGACTCGTACAATAGTCTACGACTCGCATAAATGAGTTGTAGAGAAGGCCTCGAACCTTGTGAACCACTGACCCTCAGAATTTCTTCTATGACTCAACAGGATGAGTCATAAAGAGGTTTACGACTTGTAGAAATGAGTAGTGATGAAACTTCCGAGACTATTAACTTGCAGGTTTTTCAGACCTAAAAGACAAGCCATTTTGACGACCTGTAGAGAGGTCGACGAGTCGGAAACACGACTCGTAGCAAAAGTACTGGGCCTTGATTTTCAGGCCTTTCTCAGGACCTGTAGGACAGTCATAGTGACGACTTATCACCATATCTACATCTATAGACTCAAGTCGCAGGGTTGCCCGATAGAAAGTTTAATGAGGGATAGTTTGGTATTTTTTCTACATTCTAATAATGTATGTGGACATTTTTAAGGAGTAGATTCATTACTAATTGGATCCTAAATACTCCTAAAATCTTTATTTTCCCTCATTTTTCCCCAAATAAATTTTTAGACTTCTCTCCTAAGGTTCCTCAAGAGTTCATCAAGCTTTCATTAGGGTTTCTTCAAGATCAAGTCTCATTTCTCAAATTCAAGTCTAATTTCAATCAGGGTACGTGTGGATTGATTCATGAGTCCCTTCCACTCATGAAGTCCAAGGTTTATTTCAAAAATTCATGAATTCTCATTACTTTTCAACTTTAATTTTGATGAATTGTGTTGGGATATTTTAATTTTATTTTTAATCATTATTTATGATCATTATGAATATGTTTCTACATTAATTACATGATTTCAAGTTTAATTATAGAAGCCCATGCATGAAGCTATTTTCCATGATGAATTTTATGAATTTTGATCATGGAGTCTTATGTTCTCAAGGTATTCTTATGGTTTTCAATTAAATTGATTATGTGTATGAGCTTTACTCTAAAAATCAAGTATGAAAGATGATCATGAATTATATGTATGCCTCGAATTGAGATTTACATGTGAATTATGAGAAAATGTGAGTTGGAGCCCTATGTGGTGACTTAAGGCCTAATGACATGAATTATGTATGTATGAATTGTAATGTGGAAGGAAAATACTCACATTGTACTTATGTTATGAAATAAGCTACTCTATGAATTTCAAACCTATGATCATGTTTAAGATATGTTAACTATGATTACTATGTTATGAATACGTATTTCGTGGGATTTGACTTAGCACAGAGTGGACTTGAGGTGGGGGTCCTACCAAAGACTTAGTAGCAGGCGCATGCCTCTTAAAATACATGCCACCATAGGTTGTCTTATGGCTTATCTAGTAGATCCACATATAGCATATGTACATGACCAGCCTGGCGGGGTAGAGTCTACCTTGACAAGTAGATTCTCCTTTTCTTCGTTGTGTGGGGAGACAACGAGATTCCATGTATTTCTCGCATGGTCTTATTATCGGTTATGGTTCCTATCCCGTATATGTATATGTGTATCATGTTATTTTATGATCTTCAACTACGTCTTTAAATGCTTTAATCATCATGGTATTCCTCATAACTTTACTTATCCTTTTTACTATGTATGATCTTGATCATTGCATTTTATGATTTACATTGCATATCATGCCCACATACTTAGTACATTCAAACGTACTAATGCATATTGTTGCCTACATTATCTCATAATGTAGGAATTGAGATTGAGGATCGTATCTATATACGTGTCTAGTTGAGCTTGCTTATCAAAAGAGTTGTGGTGAGACTTCATCTATCGAGGACTAGTTTTGAGTTGTTATTTTCTTAATTCCAAAGACATTTATTTCTTTACTATGAGGGTGAGCTAGGGACATGTCTTAGCCCCCGCTTATGTTCATGAGTAGAGGCATTTAGTTGGACAAATGTTTTGAGTCTATGTTGTCAAGTGACATTCTTCGTTATGTTTCATATTCTAGACTCTCTTATGATATTTTTGCATTTGTTTTACCTTATGAATGCTTTATGATATGAAAAAAGCATTGGTTGGAGACCTTCGAGGTTTCGATCGTCGTGTTACGACTAGGCCCTAGGTCGGATCGTGACACTAGGAGGCGTTTAAATATACATAACTTTCTAGATTTTGCATTCGACACACTGATACGATATCACCAATACCTAACGATTATTGAGTTACATGTCATGGGGAACACAGTCCTAGTTACCATCTCATACTTTTAACAACCTTAAGTCTATTTTATTTTGTTACTTAGAACTTTTACTTACTGAAACAATAAATCTCCCATTTACTTTATACATGTTTATTATTTAGAAATATTTACTACAACTGAGTTTTAGTGCTAGTAGACTTATTTCCTCCGCATTTTTTATGGGTTCGACCACAACCTAGTTGTATTCTGTATTTGACAGCGAACGCTTTATTCTTCTTAATTGAAATGTAAGTTTGGGCGTATCAATGTTCTAGATGAAAGGTTATCAGATAATGAATTTCAAGAATATGACGGTTGAAGAAAAAAACTCATAAATATGGATAAACTACAATGTCCTTAAATAAGAATCACAACAGTCACAAGGTAGTGAAGTGGAAACATTACATGAAAATTAAGAAGCAAATGTAAAAGAGAACAATCACAAAGAAAGGCATAAAATACAACACTACAACAACAAATACAAATTATCTTTCAAAACTCACAATCACACTTTGGATTGAATACCAAGAGAAGAAAATACTTTAAAAATATGAGGAAGTCAAACCACAAAAGACATTAAATGCAAAAAAAAAAAAAATATAAAGGTGTATAGGCATCATTAACAAGCCAAAAAGATAAAATTCTTGTAGATCGAGACAACACATTAAAAAGAAACAAATAAGCATGAAACAAATCTTTCTAGGTGATTTGTATCCGAGAAGATCTACGTACATTTGCAAAGAAACAAAAAACTTCGAGCAGAGTTCAACGAGAAGATCCACAACTCAATTATGAAAAATCAAAGGATTTGAGCAATTTGAAAACATGAAAAAGATATGATTCTAATTTTAGAGAGGGAATTGTTCATGTTTCTAGATTACGCTTTTAGTTTTTGCATTTTATTTTTGTTGTGTTTGAACTCGATTAGGTTGGATTGAGTCAGCAGATTGTAGAAGTTTTGTTAGGCTTAATTATATAAAATTAATCTATAAGGTCATAATTGATTAAAAAAAGGATAGTTAGAGAATACTTTTGAGGAAAAAAAGTAATGGAAGTCGCCTATTTCAAATAGTTTGATATTTTTAGACCTTTTCTCATTTTAAATAAAGTAAAAATTTTCTATAAAAGGGAATAATTTATTTGGGGAAAAGGGTCAAATATATTCATATACCACTTGTTTATTAGTTAAATTTATTCCCCGTAAAGCTATCGAACCAAGTTTATCCTCACTGCTATGAAGCTTAACAAATATAACCAAAATCTACACAATTGTCCAATTTCAATTGAAAATTACTTATTTCGATTGAATCTCAATTATATTCCACCTGCAATCCACCAGATTAAAGTTAGAATCAGATTTTGAACGACTTCGATTGAAGACTAAAGTTTGATTCAAAATTCATTCAATTCTTCACAAAATTCTGAACTTTGACATTTGAATTTTTTAATATGTCCACGATTTTTTTGTAAAAAAACACCCACTAGAAACAAAAATTTATTTCCCCATCTTCTTCTTCTTCACAATTACACCAGTCATCCTCCACCAGGTTACCTTTCATCTATCACCGCTCTCCCCTATTTAAATAAACCATCATCTATCCATACAACAAATAAATAAAAAGTTATTTTTCAATTTCAACACCTTCACCAAATTATTCCAAATTTGATATACTAATTCTCATAAGACATTCGCAATCTTTTGAAAAAAATAATCACTCAAAATAAAATTCTATTTTTTCCCTCTTCTTCCTAACATTTACACCCGTCATCATCCTTCCCTCCACCCTGAACCACCTTTCATGCACCACACTCTTCCCCACTCAAATAAACGACCTTCCACCCAAACAACAAGCAAATAAAAACTCCCTCTTCAATTTCAATACTCAATCAAGTTTTTAAAACCTCTTCGATTTTTTTCTATTACTTTTTTAAAACCTCTTCAAAACTCCCATATAAATCAATAAAAAGAAAAATATCATCAATTCGCAAATCGATTATCCAACTCATATTTTTCCTCAATAAAACGACATCCAATATTGTCACTTTATTTTTTTACGTTTTCTGGACAATCATTTTATGATTTTTTAAAAATTCATTCTAAAAGTTCTTCAATCTCCAATGTGTAAATATAGTTTTTCTTAAATTTTGAATACTTTTTTCTCTATTTCTCACTTATTAGCATTTAGTGTATTTTATTTTTGTATTTTCATGACAAGTTCTTGAAAGTGTGAAAAAGGTGATAGGGGGGGGGGGGAGCGGGGAAGGAATGAATATGCAAAAGAATAGACAAGGGTTAAATGGGGATTTGATAATTTGATTGGTGTGTTTGGAATGAATAATTTTAAATTGAAATTAGGCAATCATGATTGATGCGGGGAAATAGATAATTTGAGGGGTATATTTATTAATTGGAGAAGGGTCTAAAATGTTCCTTAACTATTCAGATTGGTACAAAACTATCTTCTATCCACCTTTCGCCCCTCAAATACCCCTGACGTCAATCTTTTGGTTCAAAAATACCCTCGATGTTAACCCTTTAACTCATATTTGCCCTCATTTTTAACATCTTTTCTAAAGTAAAATTATTAAATATTTATTTACTATGTTGCCTAATCTGATTGGTCCAAATTTAAACCCTTCTCCAATAAATAACACAAATCACATATAATTCATAGTTTGACCTGATACATTTGAAAATAATATTCAAAAAATTATTAATCCCATGATATTTTTCTATTGATAACTATGAGGGATTTGTCTCACACCGAGTTGATATTTTTTTATTAATTTCATGATATTTTTCTATTGGTTCCATAGTTATTTTTACCCTCAGAGAAATTACTTAATATATGAGCTCATATATCGACCATATCTGATACCTAATGAGTGTGGATCATTAGAAATAAATGTATTTTTGAGTCAAAATATTGACATTAGAGGTATTTTGAGAGCCGAAAGATAAACAAAGAATAATTTTATATCAATTCAAATAATTAAGAGTATTTTAGGCCCTTCTCTGTTTATTAATGAGAGGGTAAAATTGGTCCCATAGTTATAACAACTCGGTGTGGTCGATGAGATTAGTTGGATTTGTCTCGTCTCTCCGTTTATTAATGAGGAGTGTAAAATTGGTCCCATAGTTATAACAACTCGGCGTGGTCGATGAGATTAGTTGGGATTTGTCTCGTCTCGTCTTGTATGATGGAAAGCATGGGCCCATTAGCGGAGAGAGGGAGAAGCAAGTCAAAGCAAGCATTGCTGCTGTGGGTGGACGGCGTAAGAGAGGCTTGCTGTCTCCACCGTGTGATCATCTACTCTCTCAGGTGGGATCCCTTTTCAATTACTCAATCAGATTAATTGGTTGTACCCTTTGTCCTCCCAATTTTGATTTTGCTATGCTTATTTGAAGGTCAAAACAGCTTGCCATCCGTACGGGTCAGTGTTTTTTGTTGAATGGATTCATCTTCTTAGGAAGGTTCTCTCTCGCTCCGTTTCTTCTATATGTAAACTTTAATGTATTGTACTCTTGTTTATTAATTGAATGCTTGGTTTTTAGTAGTCTATGAATAAGAAAGGAAGCCCAAGGGAGACTGTGGTTCAGATCCCACAGAGACCAAAAAGCTTGGTGATATCTTTCCGATTATCTAGAACTTGGTGTAGTGGACTATTAGGTACTCAGTGGAATCCTCCCGACACCATTACTATTGAAAAAGGAAGAAGATGGGTTTTCAGCTACAGTTTGCACCTCGAGATAATAACTATACAATGATTTTATGCAAGTCTAAACAGCTTCACTGCTGACTATACGTTAAAAGTATATTTTTTGGATGACCGTGGTGTCCGTACCACCTCGACCAATTCCAATATGTGCCATCTCCCACTAGCAATCGGTACTAGGTAATTCTGTCCATCAAGGCTAGGATATATGAGAAGAAACACCTAGTGTTTTTTGGTCTCCACTGAGTTTTGTGCCCGAGACCTCATAATTTTCAACCACTTCATTTACCACCAGGCCACACCCTTGGGTGCACTATACATTAAAAGTATTATGCATGAACATATGTGAGTTTTAGTAAATATATTAAAACTAGTTTGCTGCCTGGGTTTATATTATAATGAAGTGGGCTCGGATAGATACAGTCTATTTGAATTGCCGACTCAATCTAATTTGGGGGTGAAACGTATGCTGATTGACTGAAGTATGACGCTGGCTAACATGCTAATGATCAAAAAAGGTTTTCATTTTAGAAAAGTCGTGTGCTTGCAATGAACAAATGTAAGGGGAGAAATCAAAAGGTCTTGATGATTCTATGTGGTGACAACATTATATTAGGTTTAAAATGCATTTATGTCACCTAGAATATTCGAAAATATTATAAACATTGCATAACAACAGGAAAACTGTTTCTCAAAAACTTAAGGGGCCGTTTGGTTGGAAATAAATTATCCCAGAATTAATCATCCTGGGATTAGTTATCCCACCATGTATATGGGATAACTTATCCCAACTTATCCCATCACTATGGTATAAATGGTGGGATAAGTTATCCCAAACATGGCAATCAAACAAGACACCAAAATTTTACCCCTAGACTATTTTTTTATCCCATGACTATTTATTTTTATCCCTCACACCAAACGACCCCTAATAGTTCAGTGGACTTATCTTTAAGAATCATTATTTTGTCACATGGAAGGAAGTTGGATTGCAAAGCAGGGATATCTGGAAATGCAAGGAGATTTAATGATAGTAATAAGTGTTGGATTGCAAATCAGGGATATCTGGAAATGCAAGGGGACTTAATTATAGTAACAAGTGCAGAATTATTAAATTAATCATGCATACATTGAAGGCGGATATCTGGTGTTTTCAACAACAAAGGTGGAAAGATTCGACAGAAACAATAATAAAAGATATATAGGGGAACAAATGGGCTGATTGAACTTGGTAGTAACGGTTACATTCTAGTATTACGGGGAAAAGATCATGGAAGACCGTCGACTATCAGTATGCCGCCTATTCTATCTGATGTGAACTGTAATGGAAGGTTTTATGGAGAACTTTTTTCACAGGTATGTATTTTGAGTTACCAGCGGTGAGAAGCTTATGGGATATCCCATGGGTCATAGGAGGAGATTTTAGTTTAACAAGGTTTGGAGGTGAAAGGAAAAATTATAGTGGTAGGTCACAGGCAATGTTGATGTTCTCTGATCTTATACAAGGCATCCTTGGTAGACCCACCATTGTTAGGGGCCAGATACACTGTCGAACAGTGACCAAGCCTCTCGAATTGACAGATTTCTCACATCAGGGGAATGGAGTGAAGCCTTCAGAAGAATAAAGCTAACCACCCTGCCCTAAGTTTTATCAGATCATAGGTCCATCTTGCTGGAATGTGAATTGGGAGACAACCAAATCATATTTCAAATTTAAAAATATGTGGTTGCAAGTAGATGATTTTATTGATAAAGCAGAATACTAGAGTTATAGTGTAAATGGCAGTCTTGACTATATTTTAATGCAGAAGCTTTAAAAAAGGGATATGCAGAAGAGAGATCTCAATTCTTCCTGGTTGCTAGGAAGAGTTGCCTTACTCATGAGGCAATGTAGAAGAGAGGTATCAACATAGAATCTAGATGCCTCCTTTGTAAAGAGGCTCTGGAGACTAACAAGCACCTATTCATGCACTGCAAGGTTACTTCTCAGGTGTGGGCTCTATTTACTAGCATAGCTAATGAATACTGGACTATGGCAGAGCACACTTCTGACCTCCTAAGTTGTTGGATCAAAAGGGGAGGCAGTAAGAGTTAGAAAAGATGGTGGAGAACAGTTCTAGCATGTATTTGGTGGACTTTCTGGAAGGAAAGGAATCAAAGAATTTTTGAAGGAAAGGAGTGTACAATACAGAAGATTAAATGGAAAGTAATTACTACTCTTGGTTTTTGGTGTAAAGAACACGATATAGAAGAGGAGATCCAATTAGTGGACTTCATAGGATCTTTGTAAGTATTTTTGTATTTTTCTTTTCTTGTAACATCTTTTGGAGGTGGCCAACATAGCCTTTAATGCTGAGGAATACAAAAAGGTTACCAGTTTTAAAAAAAGGGGGGATATTGAGGCTTGGGGAATAAGGAGATATTTAGTAGAATTGAAAAAAGAAAGGATTATGAGCCTGTCTGGATTGACTTATTTTAGGTGCTATTAAGCCAAAATAGCTTTTAAGCAGTTTTTAGTGTTTGACTAATATAAAACAAGTGCTCATAAGCACTTGTTGTTAAGCCAAAATAATTAAAATAAGCCAAAAGCAATAAGTTAGAAATTCTAACTTATGGCTTTTGGCTTATATGTCAATCCAAACAGGCTTTATGTTTGGTGTTTTTCTGGAACTGTAAATATGGCTTCAATACGACCCTTGTGCTGAAAGATTAACAGTATATCTTATCTCTCCAATAAATAAATAAATAATAATTTTGGGGACCTTTGCTGTAATTGACAGTAATGCTGAAAATAGGCCACTAACACAACAGGAGAAAATCACACTTTCCTTTGAGCTTCAAGAATTAGGCAAAGAAGAAGAAACATAATGGAGACAAAAGTTTACATGCCTTTGGTTGAAAGAAAGGGGACAGGGCATGAATTTCTTTCAAAGAATGGCCGACATACACAAAAGAAACAACCACATCAACAAATTAATGGTGAGAGTAGAAATTACTGAAGACGAGGACAACATAGAAAATGCAATTCCTACCTTCTACCGGCTTCTATACACAAAAAGTGAACAGTGGAGACCAACTAACAAGCTGGAGGAACTGGTTAGTAACATGGTATCACTGAAGAGGAAAAGGATCAGTTGGAGACACCATTTGAAGGTGATCAATTCCAGTGCCCCAGCCAAAGCGTTCTGCCCAAACAACTTACGATGTCATTTTTCTAGATATCATGGCATATAGACATCCCGAGAGCCCTAGAACACTTCCATCAAAACTGCCTGATTATTAATGCAGTGATGCTTCTTTTACAATGTTGGTGCCAAAGAAGAAAGGGCAATTGAATTAAAAGATTTCAGGCCTATAAGTCTTAATTGGAAATGTATATAAAATCTTAATCAAGGTACTTGCCAAAAGGATGAAGACAACAATAAATAACTGGCTTCTTGTTACCAGAATGTCTTCGTACATGGAAGACAAATCACAAATTCTACTCTTGTAACAAATGAAGTCTTGGATTGGATCTGTTATCTGGTATTTCAAATGACATTTGGCCATCTTAGCTGGTCAGTTCTATTACTGGTGCTACAAAAACAAGCTTTGGTAATAGATGGTTGAAATGGGTAAAATTTTGCATATCAATAGTCAGTACTCAATCCTTATTAACCGTATATAATATATTGACAAGGAGACCCTTTATTCCCCTTCCTGCTAATAGTAGATATGGAAGGACCAAATAATCTACCGGAAATGGCAGTACAAAGGCAATGGATCAAGGGGTTTAGCATTGGCTACAGGAATGGCGGTTTAATCAATGTTACTCACTTACTTTATGCAGATGACTTCAACTTCTTGCAAGGCAGAACATAGCCAAGTCCTACATCCAAGAGTGATCCTTCACATCTTTAAAGCTCTATCAGGACTGCATAATAATATGGGGGACATAATATATTCTGTGAATGAAGCTTGCTGAAATTTACCGTTGCAGCAGGTACATTTCCTACCACTTATCCTGGCCCTCCACTAGGTGCTAAGCTCAAGTCTATACAGATATGGCATGGAATAGTGGAGAGATTCGAGCATATATTTGTCACCTGGTAAAGGCAATATTTGTCAATGGGGAGGTTGTCTTCAATAAATAGTGTGTTAAATGGCATATCAACACAGTACATGTCCCTATTCTCCATTCCAATCAAAATTTTAAGTAGATGGACAGATTAAGGAGGGATTTTCTCTAGAAACAGCTCTCAACACAAATTTCACTTGGTTAAATGAGACAAAGTTCTGCTTCTATAACATTGTGGAGGTGTAGGACTAAGTCAATAAGGAATCTTACCTTGCATAACAAGAGTTTACTTATGAAGTGGTTATAGATATATTCTAATGAGGAAAACGCATAATGGAGGCAGATCATAAGGGCTAAACATGGTGAAGGTAACTACTGGCATACTAAATTAACTCAATCCCCATATTAGTTGGCCCATGGAAGTTCACAAGTAAGCTATTGGATGAATTCAGCTTCAATACCCACTGTAAAGTGGGTAATGGTGCCTATGTTGGGTTCTGGAGAACACACCTTACAAGAGGAGCACCCAAGGGTGTGGCCTAGTGGTCAATGAATTGGGTTGAGAACCATCAGGTCTCAAGTTCAATTCCTAGCGGAGACAAAAAAAACACTAGGTGATTTCTTCCTATCTGTTCAAGTCTTGGTGAATAGAGTTACCTGGTATCCGTGCTGGTGGAATGTAGCAGGTAGCTAGGTACCCCATGAAATTAATTGAGGCATGCGTAAGCTAGACCGGACACCATGGTTATAAAAAAAATCACCTTACAAGAGCAATTCCAGCAGGCCTATCAGCCGTCTTTGCTTCCCATGCTGCAGTTAACTAATATAGCAGAGATGACCACTGGATTTTATTTCTTAGAAGAAACATACAAGACTGGGAATTGAGGAGGAGGTTATGAATCTTTTGGCAAAAATGGATGGAGTTGTAGTTAACCCTCTAACGAAAGATACATTGGTATGGAATCATGGCAAAGTTGGTACATTTACTGTGAATCATGTTACTTAAATATGTCCAGCAGCAGCAACATCATCAACAAATGGCCATGGAAACTAGTGGTGGAAAGTCAAGATCCCTACCAAGATTTCATGCTTTAGCTGGACAGCCCTCTCAGGTGGCTGTTTAACACATGAAAACTTGATAAAAGGGGATGTCTCACTCAGCAGCAGATGCTATATGTGCTTCCAACAGTCTGAAGATACATGGCATCTGCTACTCCACTGTCATCTACCTAGAGAAATTTGGTCCATGTTCTACTGCCTTTTTGGGGGTACAGTGGGTAATGCCCTACAGAATCAAGGAAGCGTTCAAGAGTTGGGATCAATGGGAAGTCAGGAAACTATCTAGAAGTTATGGCAGATGGCGCCAGCTTGCATATTTTGGTGTTTATGGACAGAAAGGAACCACAGATGCTTTGATGGATTGTTAACTCCATTAGACATACTTAAAACGAGACACCTCACTAGCCCATTTTGTTGGAGTAGGCATCATACTATAGATAGTTTCAACCAATTTATTGACTTTGTCATCTCCTTAGAACACATAGGAATCATTCTACTGGAGCTTGTCCTTTTTTTTTTGTTATGTGTGTAATTCATGCATCTACTTGATGCTTTTCAATGAAAAATATAACTACATTAGCAGGGAAATTTGACAAACAAAATGTTGATTATTAGATCTTCAACTAAATTACTAAATGAGCCTTGAAATGATGTTTTATACTCAATTTTTAAAGGCGGTATGACCTGCGAGACCCTTATACTTGGCTCCGTTTGTAAGTTGGACCTTTATACTTACGACTTTGCCAACTGAATCCTTAAATTCACTGAAATACATTATTTTAAATTCCTCTGACCATTGACCAGACTTACGTGGCATTTATATTGCTGAATTGGAAAAATATTTCAATGCACGCGTCTTAAAGCGAGTATCTCTTTTTATATTAAAAAACATTAAAAAAATTAAAACAAAAAAGAGAAAAATCAACCCTTCAGCCCCCACCCCCTCACCTGCAACTTTCTTCTTCCTTCAGCCTCCACTCCCACCCCACCCCCTCCTCCTTCTTCTTCTTCATACCCGCCCCACACCCTTCACCCCAGCCAACCAAATCTCTTATCTCAAAATTTCATTTTAGTTTCTTTAATTTTGAAATTCAAACTCTTTCTCTCTGAATCATCTGAAATCTGGGTTTTTGAATTTTGTTGGTAAAAGAATGAAGTTTTAGTTAATCTTGAAATTTTGAGAGTCAAAAATAGAAAAGATTTGCAGGAATAGAAGGTGAAAATGAGGGATAAGATTGAAAAATTCACCTTCACCTCTAGTTGTATGTAGTGTTTTTCTCAAATAAAATGAAAATTTTTTACTCAAAAATTTCTTTTGTTGCAAAGTTCCCACAACCCTTCTACCACATTCCCATCAATTTCATGAGTATTTTTCGAATCTTGTATGAGTTATTTGTGAAGAGTAATTGTGTATATTGAAAAGTTGAAAAGCTTCATGAAAAAGCTTCAAGAACAATAAATAGGTTTTGTGAATTGATGAAATTAATCCAAAATTTTCATGGAAATTTGTTGAGTTTGTGTTGGTGAATTTTTAGTGTAATTTTTAAAAGTATAATAGGAAGAATTAGACCAATTTGACATGAATTTAGTGCTCAATTATGAGCAAATATGAAGAACATGATATTGAAAATTTTTAGAATGTGCAAACTTATTTTTTTAAATTTAATTTCTTTATTTTTAATATTTAATTTTCTATGTGGCATTAAAAATGACATGAAATTCCACGTGTAAGCAGTTGTGCTACACGCACATACATCGAATGAGAAAGGGGTTTAAAATCTTGTGTTTCATTAAGTTTAAAGGTTCAATTGGCAAAATCGTAAGTATAAGGATCCAACTTACAAACAGAGCCAAGTATAAGGGTCTCGCAGGTCATTTCGCCATTTTTAAAAGAGAAAAAGAAGCATGGAAGAAATTCACATAGGAGGTTTAAACCCGTCACCTCTCTTAAGTAACGAAACATCTTGACCAGTAGACACTTGTCAAGTGGTGTCATTCGATATTATATATTTTTCGCTCATGAATACAATTACAGAGGTAACAAGTTGTTAAGCGACACCATGAGTATTTGGGAAAGGGTGGTGGAGATTAGGGCGAGGAGAGGAGTGCTAATTTCAGAGAATGAGCTCGGATTCATGTCGGGGCGTTCAACTACTGAAGCAATCCATCTTATGCGGAGACTGGTAGAAAAATTTAGGGAAAGAAAGAGGGATCTTCATATGGTGTTCATTGATCTTGAAAAGGCTTATGATAAAGTTTCGATGGATGTTCTCTGGAGGTATTTGGAGGCTAAAGGTGTTCCGATGGTGTATATTAGGGCGATAAATGACATGTATGCTGGAGCCAAGACTCGGGTTAGGATGGTAGGAGGTGATTTAGAACACTTTTCCTTTGAGATGGGACTACGTCAGGGATTTGTGCTGAGTCCTTTTCTTTTTGCCTTGGTGATGAATGAGCTGACATGATCTATTCAGGAATCAGGAGGAGGTTCCATGGTGTATGCTATTTGCGGATGACATAGTTTTGATTGATGAGACTCGGGACAGAGTCAGTGATAGGTTGGAGGTTTGAAGGCAAACTTTGGAGACCAATGGGTTCAAATTGAGCAGGACCAAGACATAGTAACTGGAGTGCAAATTCAGTGTTGCGATGGATGAAGAGGGCATGGAAGTAAGGCTTGCCACTCCACCTATCCCCAAGAGAGAAAGATTTAAGTATCTTGGATCCATCATCCAGAGTAGTGGGGACATCGACGATGATGTCACGCATCGCATTGGGGCAGTATGGACGAAATGGAGGTTTGCCTCTGGAGTCCTGTGTGATAAGAAGGTATCACCTAAATTTAAAGGTAAGTTCTACGGAATAGTGGTTAGGCCATCGTTGTTATATGGTGTGGAGTGTTGGCCAACAAGAACTCTCATGTTCAGAAGATGCATATTGTGGAGATGAGGATGTTGAGATGGAAGTGTGGATATACTAGGAGTGATAAAATTAAGAATGAGGTTATTTGAGAGAAGGTGAGAGTGACCTCTGTGGCAGACAAGATGAGAGAAGAGAGATTGAGATGGTTTGGGCATGTACAGAGGAGGTGTGTCAACGCTCCAATTAGGAGGTGCGAGCGGTTGGATTTGGGGTGCTGTGCGGAGGGGTAGGGGTAGACTGAAAAAGTATTGGAGAGAGGTGATTAGACAAGATATGACACAATTTCATATCATCGAGGATATGGCCTTAAATAGAAAGGAGTGGAGGTCGCGTATTAGGGTAGAAGGCTAACAGGGGTAGAATGTTGTTTTGCCCTGTGACGGTTTAGGGTTGGTCTTAGGTCTAGGTTTGCCAGTATAGTTGTTTTGTTATTGCCCTTTGATTATCACTTTATTTTGCTATTGGTATTGTTCTTGTCTTGTAGAATGTGCATTGCTTCTCGTTTAGCCGATATGGTATATATATATATATATATATATTGTTGTTCTCTTTTTCTTTGGACAGATACTTTTGAGTCGAGGTTTTTTCGGAAACAACCTCTCTATCTCAATGAGGTAGTGGTAAGGTCTGTGTACACTCTATCCTCCCCAAACCCCACTTGTGGGATTTCACTGTGTATGCTGTTGCTACTGTAGAATTATGTACATAGTTACATTTAATGAAATCTTTCAACAAAGTGGTGTCGGACGGCACCATTTAGCTCAATGTGCATCCACCCCTGACATTTTGAGTGTGCTCTGATATGAGAATGGATGACATCGTTTTCTTACATCATCTTATAGTTCTTATCCTGGCTTATAAAACTCAATTTAGGATGCACAATTTAGTGTTAGCCTTGTGATATATGATATATTTTCCATTTGCAGTATCTTTGTTCTGAAATCAGTTATCATCCCTGCATTGGAATGGATATTACCTGGTCATTGCCGACAAATCAATTCACGACAGTCATGTTCATTTAGCAGTATTTTGGAGCTCTATCGATTCTTACGTGTTGGACTCGTACAACTTTTTTATGTAAGTATACCCTTCTTAATATGCGCCTAGTAGTGACCTCTTCATTAATTATGTGATCAACATGGATTCTTTTTCTTTTTTAGATCATTTTTTCTGTGAAAATGTAGTAGCCTACTTTTGTAGACACTAATTGAATTTAACAGAAGCTTAACAAATCCTAAATCTGTGCTTAGAGGAATAAAAAACATTTGTTTCCTCATCTTTAGTGATATCTGTCTACACAAGTGCGGACTGGATTAGATTAAATTGGCATCCTTTACGTGCTAAGTTTCACTACAGAATTTATATGCATGCGGTTTGAGTTCAAGAAAGAAACTTATGGTGTATTTTTTTTGGGAAACCTAAACATTTTAATAGCAGTATATTGTGGAGCTCCACTTCAGTGAAGCAAGACTGAATCCGGAGATAAGTGATAATCAGTCCTTGAAAGGCTTAAAGCAGCTGCGGAGGAGTAAATAGTTAAATAGTTTTTGTAATGTTAAAAGCATGAACTCATAGCTTGAAAGTTAAATTACCTAAATACTCTTATAAATAATTAAATACCTTAATTATCCCAAATAACCTAATTAAAAGCCCCAAGAAAATTACCGTCACAAGTCACAACTCTTCATGATTAACCAAACCTGTTAGGCTCTCCAAAGGTTTGGAACATTTCCTCACAACCACACCATACGAATAATTTAAAGGCATGAAAAGTGCCCTTTCTTGGCAAAAAGAATACAAAGTCAAATAGGACACAAATTTCTTCCATATAGAGGATCTATTTAGTATAATAAAATTTAAACCCTCTAGATATCAATATGTTGAGAGCAACGGGATTTACAAAGCAAATTATAGTAAATCCTCGACCCGTGCAAACAAAAGAAAAAAATGTAGAGGCACGAACACTTCAATTCATTAACCATTGCATATGTGCTAAAAATAAGAATGTTTAATTTTTCATAGTGATATTGTTTGATACTGGTGGATGATCATTTATCACGATAATAATAGTGACTTCGGGTTGGCAGAAGACAATACCAAAGCCACATCAATGGGAAAGTGAATAAAACGGAGTCTACTTTTTCTACTCGTTCTTTAATTTTTCTACCCTATGTGATTTATAAAATGAAAAAACTACATTTATTATGGTAGATACTTATTATTTAATGATCTCATATTTTATATATCTTAAATTATATCCATGATTAGGAAACATATGCTTGAAGATATTTTTTTTATTCGTTGACCAAATAAAAAGGTTTAGTTTATAAAGAATTTGGTAGCATGCTGAATGTGAAAAATTATTTTCAAGGTTATAAAATCATGAACTAGACTTTACATTAATACTTGATAATTATCTTGAGATCACGAAAATGACATATATGAGTACTTTTCTTGAATGAAAAAATCCATTTTAAAAGTTGATATGGTAATTTGAGATACATGAAAATACTTCTTATTATTATTATATTGCTTAGAATTTTATTTAAGGTTGATAGACCTTTTATATGTACTTGATGTTCTCTAATGAGAAGAATAAAATATTATTATTATCAACATTATACTTAGCAACAATAAAATAAAGAGTTACCCACGTCCATATATGACACTTGAATATTTAAAACTATGGGGTGTTGACTTATGATTAATTAAGGGTGTGTTCTTTATGATGGAATATATATGTTCTTGGAAAATATTTTTTCGTAATAAGTGTTTTTTTACTTATTTTTTGTGTTCGTAAGTAAAAAAAAAAATTATTTCAAAAATATTTGTATACAATCTAAATAATTACTATGGGAGGTAGAGTGAAGATGAGGTGTGTTTGAAGGTGGGGAAGACATAATCAATGTGAAATGCCACTTGTGAAACTTATTTTTCCAACTTTCACTACAAAATTCTTCTTCCTCATTTTTAAGGAACTTATTTTCCTAGAAAACGTTTTCAAAAAATTTTGACCAACAAAACATAAAAAAATTGAAAAATATTATGAATAATATTTTACTCCCTACCAAACCCACCCTACAATGTTATATGGGGTGCTTAACATTCACTCTTAACTTTATCCCTTACTTTATTTCTCTCAAAAATAATTATTTGAGAGAATTTCTCGATTACAGATGTGATTACATTGTACAATCACTTTTTTTTTTAACTACTACATTTATTTATTTATTAAAAATCCCTGTTAACACCATCTAATCTCCTTAAAAATCAAATTCCACACTTTCTCCTCACTTTTGTTCTTCTTTATTAACTCATCGTTCTGCCTTTAGATCTCGGTGGGTGAGGATTCCCTGAAGTTAATTTGACTTAGCCAAACAAAATAAATTCAACTTTGATTTGCTTCACGAAAATTCTGGGTATTGTGCTTTATGCTCTTAAAGTTGGGATTGACAATTACACTGGCTTTGAAAAATCCTTCATTGATGTTGTTTTCATTATATCAGATAGTCATATGGTAGGTTTTATGTAATTGCCTTATTTGTTTTTTCTATATTTTTTTCTTGTTGGGTCTCAATTTTTTTTGTTCTTTATTTGGGTTTAGGTATAAATTATTTGAACAAAAATTATCCATATTTGAAAATTCACTATTCTTTGAGAAATTGACATATGTCGAGTTAGAACATCTTTTTTTATTTTAAAAAAGATAAATAATTAGGGTGAGTCGTGTTATTCTAATTTTTTTCTTTACTTATTTGATAGAAATTTAAATTTTGCAGTTTTCTGACATGCGATTGAGTTCCCACATCTTTCTTATTTGCACACTTTTTTGTAGTCATTCATTAAATATTTCACACTTCAGGTTTGATCTATAGGCAATAGTACATACGTGTGTGTCTGAATAGCCTAAATATGTTAAATTTTAATGATTATAAATAGATTGGAAAGAACAAATTAAGATGATAGTGGGGAATAAAAGTGAAAATTAGATCAATATCCATGAGTTAACTCTGGTGTATTACTTTACCATTTTTAAGTGTTCATCTCTACATGCTAAGGGTGGGGTGGGGGGTAGAAAAGTCAAAGTTAGTGCTAATAATCATGACAATCTGATGAAGAAGACAGAGGACTCACTGACTTCCACTTTCCTTTTTTCTAGATCTTTCCAATTTTGAATTGTTCCAGCTTTTTGTTTTTTTGTTTGTTTAATTTGACAGATTGGGCCGGTTTTGAGCCTCTTCTTTGTAAATATTATTTGTTTTATTAATAAAAGGTGGCCTGATGGCCCGTTTGATTTAAAAAATAAAAATAAATAAAAAATCATGACAATCTGATAATTTCTTTCAAGTTTAAAGCAACTCATCAAAAATATTTGAAAGGGATATATGATACAACAATAGCTTGTTATTGTTTCTACGGTGTCGATGTTTACAAATGGTGCTTTTATAATTAACTAATCCATCCAAACAATATTTTATATTTGTTCTACATATGTACTTGATATTTTATACTATGATTTGAGATAAAGGAACTAAACGATCTTACAAAATGATAAAACTATTCCATACTACTTAATTAGCGTTGGATTCAAAATTTGAACATTATGAGATCCAATATCAATTTCACGTTAATATTACAATAAAACTTTGTTCTTAGTCAAGTATTATAGTTATTTAGTAAATTTCTTAATATATATGTATGTGCACAAACTTCCATGAACTCATATTTAAGCCTTTGCATATTCCCCTAGCACTTATTACAACAATGAGGACATGCTTTCGCTTAACAATAAGATTTTGAAGGCTTGGTTAATATATTTATATATCAAGGGTTGAAAGTGAGTATAATATCGAATGATATTTTGCTTTTGATTTAGATTTGGATAATCATTCTAGAACTCTTCTTGTGCTATGCTATTTAATGTCCTTAAAATTGGGTCATATAGTGTTCTTTTATTATGTCATCCATCCCCAGATCAATATGTAGGGACAATATGGAGCTTATAACTCATAAGTTTTATTTTTATAATGTATTTTTAAACTGTAATATATTTTGCGAAGTAGTTATAATCTAAAGATTAATAAATTGATTGGGTTTGAGTTTTTTCATGCTTAGTTTTCCCTGTTATTTATATTTTTGATTGTTCAACTTTATATGTTCAAACGATATACAATCAACTTGACCTCGACAAACAGATCACCACCGATCCATATTATTCTTCATGTACTCTTTCACTACATAACTTGGCACACACATGCAATGCACCGCGCCGAGGGACTAGTATATATATAACCCTCCAACTCTCTTTTCTTTTTATCACTTTTTAAGAAGAATGACACATTTCTATAGTTAGTAACATGATAACTTTAAAAATACACATGTTGCCATTAATGAGATGATTTGAGATTTATTTTAGACCACAAAGTTTCTCAAGTCTTTCTTTGTTTCTTTAACACTGTGCCTATTCAAACACCATTAAATAAATTGGGCTGGAGGGATATTTATATATATATATATAATTTTTTTTTCTTTTTGTGAAAATCAGATTATGGAGGATAATATATTTGTTAGAAGCATGCTCCATTTAGAGCCATTTTGATAATATCAGTGTTTCCTTGATCTTTATTTACTAGTGATGGCTACCTAATTTATACAAAATAAAAAGTGTTCAGTGTTGCATATGTATTATTCGATGGTGTTTGCGTAATATATCTGTTTCATTGTTTCTTGTAGGTTTTCTGGTTTTACCCATTGTACATATTCAGCCTTATTCTCAGCAATATCTGGTAAATAGGTTCCTTTACCCTTTCATATGTATGTTTAGTAATAGCCTTCTCATTTTGGATCAATACTACCACAATATTTAGAAAACTTATATTACACTGAGATTTATCTTAGGCGTAGTTAGCCTTCAATAGAGGTAGAACCGGGATATTAAGTTTACGGGTTCTTGATTCTAGAAAAGACGGTTCACTAGGTTCTGGATAAATTATTCATATATATTAAGTGATTTTTAATACAAATACACAGTAAAACTATTGATGCCCCTGCACGTCAAGGTCTCCAAAGTTGCACTTAAGATTGTCTTACTGTCTTGGAGGGGTTATAGTAGTGTCAATCAATCAATCTATCCTCAATTCAAAATAGTGGAGTCAGTTATATGAATCCTCAGTGTCCATCATATTCTATTTAAATCCAATTTATTTCAATAATAAATAATTTGTGTTGTGACGCAAATAGGATTTCTATAAATCTCACCATTGGTAGTTTCATGAAAATACAAGTATCTAACCCGAAATAAAAGGACTCTTGAAGGGTAAGACATCAATATGCAGAATATCCTTTTGTTAGCAAAAAAAACAACAAACCAAGATTCATGATTGAGAATGTATATGCATAAATATGTGATCATGACCACGGCAGCATACATCAACATCCATGTTTACAATGCATTCATTCTCACGATACTGTCTAGATCTTTATGTTTGGAACGATTTATTCCTCCGGTGTTGTAACTCAGGTACAATGATATTGCTAAATATGGGTTTTTTGCTTTGGAGAATTATGGGGCTCATGATACAAAGTTATCTGATCAAAAGGAATCCCAAACTTTGCAAAACACAGTTCATAGGGAATATTCAACTGATCTTGAAGGGTATTGTTCTGTTTTTCTCTGGTTAATTTTGCACACTGCAGCAATATTTTCTCACTTCAGACATTATGTTCCATGCATAGCTTGTGCCTTCTACTCACCAGTTGTGAGAGTTCTATTTTGCTTTTTATTTCATGCAGGGTTATGATTAGTATAGCAGAACAGCTTTATTCGGTCCTCTTGCTGACTTTCTTCTTCATGGAGGTGATCTTTTTATTTTATTTTCCAATGAGGTGAACTGCTTCTTTACATGTCCTTGCTTATCCGTTTCCTCAAATTCTGTCTTCAAATGCCATTGGTTCTCAATACTGTGCAGGTTTATGTTACTGGATTTATCCCCTACATGGGGAAAGCTCTAAATTTTATGCTTCTGTCGTGGTTGTATGCATACTATTGTTTCGAGTAAGTGCTTCTTTTAAGCTCGATATTGCTAGTTAGTATTGATATGGATGTTCATTAAAAATTGCATAACTTTCCAGGTATAAGTGGAATCTGTCTGGACTAAGCTTAGACAAGAGGCTGGATTTCTTTGAAACAAACTGGGCATTTTTTGCTGGTTTTGGTACTATATTCCTTCATATCGATTTCCATTCTTTGCAATGGTTTGTTTGGTCAGTTATGTTCAAAGATATGATGTAGCTGTCTTAGAAACCTCATGAGCGCTCTTTGTTATACACTAATTATGACATTACTTTCCTAAGATTGATATCTGGGACTAAATTACTTGTAAACTCATTAATACAAAATTGACCCATTGGTGTCCTTGAATAACATTCTGGTAATTGTCAGCTTCTGTTTATATCATTAGTAAACATTTCAAAACAGAAGTTCTCCTGAGTCGAATCGACAATTTGAATGGTCTTGCTGTCACATTGCCGTTTAGAGTTTTTCTATTGTTTTTTCTAGATCTTATGAGACATTTTTCCGTTTCAACACCAAGTAGTGTTGAACATTTTGAGAATTTTCTTTTAAGTTACATGGATCATCTTTCTTGCAAAAGTTAATATGTCTTTTAACTATCCAGGAAATCCATGTGTCCTGGCAATATTTCTATTCTCTCCACTAGTGAGCTGTGGGGCTATGGCTATATTGTTTCCACTGGTAAATACAAGTTCCAATTTCTGTGATTACTTGTCTAGTTCTTTTGCTTATAACAAGGTTTGCATGATGATGATTAAAATTGTAAACTGTTATTTGTTATTTTTACTGTTTCTGTGTCTGCTCACAACTTTCTACATTGCATCACGTCATCATAGGAGGTGATGAGCGCAAAATTCTTGTGTGCTATACCTTTGACTGGGAAAGGAAGTAGAAATGGAAATTTTGAAGAACTGCTAGAAAACTCCCGACACAAAGGAAAAAAGTGCATCCAAAATTGCTTCTTATAGTACTTGTTGAGGGGCCATAGCTTTTGGTTAGCTGCCTGAAGATAGTTTCAATTGCGAAACATGCAGAAAAATGGATCATATAACAAGTCTTAGTCTTGGAATAATTTCTTAAATTATGTTTTGGACTCTACAATTTCTTATAATTTCTTAAATGGAGAAGGGTGGAGGGGCAGGCCCGTTATCCACCGGGTTTCGAACTGTGCACCACTGCTCTTTGAGGATTTATCGGTTATTCAAAAAAAATTCTTATTATGTGACCGAATGACGACTGTCAATAGATTTCTAAAATCACTTCAAATAATGTCTGCTTTGGCAGGAGATTAATGATCTTTTATCAAGACTTCTAAAAGACTTAGATATCTATGTTTTTTCAAGCCATGCAAACATAACTGGTAATTGAATTATTGAATTTGGATTTTGTGAGAAATATAGGTGTAAACTATTATTGAGTTGTGCATCTACACTATTACATTGAGACCCTATTTATAGATACTACATCAAACTCCTTTTCCAACTAAGACACTACATCACAATCCCCCTCAAGCTGGTGCATACAGGTCATATGTATCGAGCTTGTTATCGATGTGGTTAATATGAGGACTAGTGAGGGACTTGGTGAAGATATGTGAAAGAAAACTGGTAAGGACTGCTTTGGACATCTGGGCAACCTCAATTGAAAAGGAACAAATTGAAAAATTGTCGGAAATTGGTATCAAATCAGATATGAGAAAGTAGTCATCAGAAAGATGCACGGTACTACACAAATAAGATATGAGAAAGTAGTCACTGAAAACATGCACGGTGCTACGCAAATTAAATATGAGAAAGTAGTCATCGGAAAGATGCATGGTGCTATGCAAACCAGATATGAGAAAGTAGTCACCGGGGAGATGCACGGTGCTACACATATCACATGTAAGAAGCCACTAGAAAGAAACACGATTACTACTTTGAGTGCTTTCTTTGTCCCGGATGCTTCTCAAATTAATCGTTCCCGACATGATTATTTTTCATGCATATTGTATTGCCCCAACTTTTGCTAACATAATCATTGGCCAGAGGGGCAGCTATATGAGTATATAACTGCATGTCTTAAAAAAATAAATTCTCTACCAAAATCATAGAGGCTCTGATACCATGTGAGAAATATAGGAGAAAAATGTTGAATTCTATATCTACACTATTACATTGAGACCCTATTTATAGACACTACATTAGACTCCTTTTTCAACTAGGACACTACAGTACATTCCCTTTCCAAGTAGAATTTTATGTACTATTCTTGTTATTACTCCTATTCTAACAGAATTCACGAATAGGTTGAAGAGGTAGCTCATTTTCATGGTTGCACTTCATGAACTTTGATGTCACAGATCATTTGTGGGTTTGAGGCTTTTGAGCTGGATGTGATGTACTGCATAGGAAGAAGGGAAACCTTAATGAGTCACCCAATAAATTTTGCTAAGAAACATACCTTTTCAATTTCTTAAAAGCATTTATCAACGTTATTGAAGTTGATGTAAATATTTGCTTTTAAGCTTCTTTTTCTAGGATTTTTCTTGTCTCATAGTGCACTAAAATCATACTCATTATTTAACCTGTTGTATCTGAGCAAGCTAGATTTAGATAAATGGTCAAAGCTTTGTTGCATCCCCTTTCCTAACAATTCATTCTTCCTCTTTCCAATTGTGATACTGGAGAGTTTGCTCCAAATATGTTTTAGCACTTGGGAGGGGGAGGGGGAGGGGGAGGGGGAGGGGGGTGTATTATTCATGTTATGATTCTAACTGGCCACAAATTATCTTGCATGTGTACATGCTTAAGAAATTCTTTCATGTTTCTTTGATACGTACAATTTAAGTTAGTTGATGGTTATGCTTGTCCCCTGTAGGGATTTAACTATGCTTGAATTCTCTTGCAGTCTGTATATGAATAATCTAACAGAAGGATGTAATACTTTGGGGACTGTTTCTTATCTCATGCTAACTGTTATCTCCCGTAGTTTGTTTTGACCGCAACAGGCTCAGAAGCTGACAAAATTGTTGCCTTACCTAGAAGAAAATGGAGAGGTGCTGGATTGGGAAGGATACCAATATTTTTCATTGCCGATTACATGTCGTAAGTTTTCTGGATTTTGCCTTTTGGATGTTTTGGATATGCTTGTTAGTTTTGGTGCCGTAAGTTTTAAACTATAATATATGTCGATTGGGTGTCATTATTGAATTTCGGGAATCTTCTCATCATTGTCTTTGTTGGAAGACATTCCATGAGGAGCCATAGTCCACTTCCTTACTTCTCATACAGGTTGTTCTTGATTGCTTCTTCCTGTCCTATCTGTTTCAGTGAAGAAGTAAATGGAAATTGCTAGAAAATGAGAAGTAAATAGAAAAGCTAGAAAATATGGAAAACGGATGTTCTAGTAAGAGCACGAGGGATTTATTTTCACTTTTAAGAATATTTTTGGCTTCTCTTTGACCTTCGGAAAAGGGTCAAATTTACCCAAAAACTTTGCGAAATGGTCCAAATTTCCCTCCGTTAATAGCTGGAGTAAGATCCACCCTAGCGTTGGAGTAAGATCTACCCTTGACGATACAAAAGTAGGTGAAACTTTCCCTTATTGTCAGAAGTTTTTCAACCCGTAGACCTTTTTATAAGAAGAAAAAGTCAAGTTTGTCCTTGAACTACAAAATGGCACAGATTTGCTCATGAACTTTGAAGAATAGGGTCCTTGTTCCAGCGACGGAACCACCGTCTTCTTCAGCACCCCAGAAACTCTAATGGCCAGGCGTAACCACCCTCAAGACAAAAAGCAGTCCAAATGGAACTCAAACAATTATCAGTTGCACTACCATCGGAACTCCATCAACGCAACTCTATCACCAATCTTTCTCAAATCACCAGTAGCGATACCAGAGCTCCATATAATTAAGCTCCTAAATCGTTTATAGCAATATTGGTGTAGTCAAGGTGAGTTTATAGTGCTTGAAGGCCAGTGGTCCTGCAGAGGAGGTAAAATATTTCGGAAAGTGGTAAAGTTGAAGGTGTGAGAGGGATTGCCTGAATGGGGTGGTTTTTATGGAAAAAATTTCTGTGTTCTTTTTGTGAGTGTTGTGTGAGTGAGAAGTGGTGGTGGAGTAATGGGGGTCTTTAAGTGGTGTTTTGGAGAGTGGAGAGAAACAATTATTATGGTGATGATCCATTTAGAGGGATAAGGGATGGGAAAAATGGTGGTCAAATCTGAAATTTCGCATAGGTTAGGGGCAAATATGAACCGTTTCGCATGGTTCAAACATAAATTTGTTCCTTTTCCCTTGCAAAAAATGTTGCGTATATTGAAAAGCTTCTGCCCTTAGTTAATAAGGATCTAGCCTACTTTTGTAACGAGAAGGATAGATTTGACTATTAGCGGAGGATTAATTTGGACCATTGTGCAAATTTCAAAGGCAAATTTGGACTTATTCCTTTTGTTTTAATGTTCTAATTAGTGTTTTCTTACCATTGTCCCCAAGTATACATTTTTCTTTTCACTTCCTTAATTGTATTTCAGTCTATATCACTTCATTGTATTTTTAGTATCATACTTTGACTAGGCACAAGTTTTAAGAGTACATTGAAATTATAGTGTGCTTCTAGATAGGGATACACCAAAGTACAAGTAACTATAGTGTTACCGTGCCTAAACCTTAGATTACTTTCCCTACATTGTTGTAATTTTTTTTAAAGTTTTATACGATTTAAGTGATTTCCCCATAACATGATTTTTATTTTTGAAAGCATTAAATTTAGCATATTCTTGATGCTTCCATTCCATCCCCTGATTTGTAAAACACCTCTTCCTACCCCGTTTCTTAAAACAATGCTTCTCAATATAAAAATCTCTCTAGATTAACTAACAGTGGAATACAATAATTTTCTTTTAAGATATGCAACAATAGATTTCTGTGACAAAAGTCAAAAGAGCTACTATGAAAGCTAATGCTTCCCAAAAAGGAGAAAATAGAATAGAAGTGTTAGAATACCAATTGAAGCCATTGTAGGAGAGAAGGAAAATGCTCCCAGGCACTATTCCCAAGGTACAACACTAAAGGTCCCTTCAAGACCTTTGGAACACTTACTCTGGTGGTATTCAATCACCGGAGCTCCTCTTTACTTTCTTTTTCCTCAACCTTGAGCGACAGGATTAGAAATGAGGCTATTCGGGACAAGGTAGGAGTGACCTCATTGAAGACAAGATGCGAGAAATGCGACTTAGGTGGTTTGGGCATGTGAAGAGGAGAGACACAGATGCCCCAGTGAGGAGGTGTGAGAGGTTGGCCATGGATGGTTTCAGAAGAGGTAGGGGTAGGCCAAAGAAATATTGGGGAGAGGTGATTAGACAAGACATGACGCATTTACAGCTTACCGAGGACATGATCTTAGATAGGAGTGTGTGGAGGACCCACATTAGGGTAGAAGGCTAGTACATAGTCGCGTTATCCTACCCTATTAGTAGGCGCATTAGCGCACTATAATTTCCTTTGTGGAGGACTCAGATTAGGATAAAAGGCTAGATGATTCATCCTTTGCACCATAGTAGTTGTAGTTCTGCTCATTGTTTATTGCCTTTTGATTTCTGCATTGTATTGCTGTTTATAGTTGTGGCGCCGTTGTACTTTGACTGTCTTATCTATCTTATCTTATTTATTTATAGTAGTTAATGCCTCTTTCTTCCCGTACCACTCTACCACGACTTTCTCTTTTTGCTATTCTTGTTTTCATCTTGTTTTCTATATGCTTGTCCCTATCTGACCTTTTATCTTGTCCTCTCTTAAAGCCGAGGGTCTTTCGGAAATAGCCGCCCTACCTTTCAAGGTGGGAGTTAGGTCTGCGTACACTCTACACTCCCTAGACCCCACATTATGGGATTATACTGGGTTTGTTGTTGTTGTTGTTGTTTTTTCATTGATGGAAATCAAATCTATTTCGGACTAGGGGGCAAGTCCTATGATCTGAGTCCAAATCTCTCTCAGGACTTTTTATGACATGGTGGAAAGTTCGAAAAGCTATATAAGGAGGATGGTGCTGAGCAAAGGAGGTCTTTTTTGGTTATGCAGAAGGTTGAAAGAAGCTACTGCCATAAAGGGGAGAAGCTTTAAATCTTGGAGGGGTAGAGATATCTCTAACTGTTCTTTAAAGTTCCTACAAATGTGGCAGATTCATTTCGGTTATTACGGTTAATGGCTAAACAAGAGCAGTCATCATCATTCCAGAAAACAAATTTAATGAAGGTTGGAGTGGTCGCGTGACTAGAATTGGAAACTTCATTAATGGAGATACAAGAGTACAAGGTGCAATAAATACTACGAGAGATGTTTCATCTCAGTACATTAAGGGAGAGGAGGAGCTTCAAAGAATCCTTGCATAAAAGTTAAAGGACTCAGAGAAAGTCTGAAATAGACATGGAGCAGTTGACCCTAAAAGCAGCCTAAAAAATAGAGGAGAATGATCTTCTCAATAGATGCCTGGTCGGATGCTTCCCTAAGTGCAACGAGATATCCATTCGGAATGACGTGAGAAAATGGGCTTAATAGATGTGGAAAGGGGCTCAAAATATTCAGGTCTATGATATGAATGGAGTCCAATTCTTGTTCGAATTCCAATCCAGAAAAGTTGAGCATATCCTGTTGGGGGAATGGAGAAGACAAGAAAGAAAGCTTCTGTTAGAATGGTGGTCTCCAAAGGTAGGTGCTTATCCAAATCACAAAACTTTCGACTGGTTTTGGATTAGGATTTTAGGGCTTCCATTGCACTTATGGTTGGAAAAAGTGATGAAGGATATTGGGAAAAATGCGGCGGTTGGATCGAAAACGAGGAGGAAATTGAACTCAAAAATCATCTTAGATGGGCAAAAATTCGAGTTCAAGGACCCAAAGAGCAGATCCTTCTGTAGTCAAAGTTGATAAAGATTTACTTTCTCGTTGCCCTCAATTTATGTGATATCGTTTGACTTGAAATAAAGGTTTAAAAAATGAAGACTCTTATGATTTGTAACACTCTTTGACTATTTGTGTGACTATAAATAATTTCATTATCGATAGAAAGGGCATTTTAAATTTTGAATTATTTCAAATTATAAAAAGGTGACATTTATCAAATTATAAAAATGAGACATTCTTTTTGGGAAAGACTCGGTGTTTTGGACGGCAAAAGGTAACAAGGGTCTGGCAAGGCGGTCACATTTTTGAATTGAGGTGCCAATAAATACCAAAAACATAATATTTAATTGCATATATAAATATCCAAAATCTCAATAGCAATAACATATTAGCAAATATTTCAATTCAAAATCTAATAGTAGATAGTAGATAGTAGATACTAAAAGTCTAGAACGTGAATGACTCAATAATTCATAAGACAATTGACAAGCAATACTAGAACTCTAAAAGTCTATTCTTCTTCAAGATTTTGAAAATCTTGAAGTTCCAAGATCCATTTCATTATATTGCTCCTCATCTTCTTCCTCAGATTCTTCATCAATTAGGGTCCGAGTCTAACATGAACTGGTAGATGTAGTTTGTACTCATTTTCCCTTGACAAGTGATCTTGAACTTGAAGAAACTCCCCTAAGACTAGAGATATTCTCGTCAGCTCCAACTGAAGTAGCAATAGTATCCCAATCAAGATCACCTCCCTCATATGCTAGTTCATCTTCTTGATTTTTAGGGCATTCAACTAACCATTTATTTGACTCATCAATATTATCCAAGGCAATTGCATCAATGGTATCACGAGCATCATAACAACGTTTCAATGTTCTATTATACTTAATGTACACTAGATCATTGAAAGGTGATGGTGCATGCCTATTTCTCTTTTTGGAATGAATCTGCGGATTAGTTGTAAAGATTAATTAATAGATACTAATAATAATATAATATAGAAATTAGGATATAAAATATTCTCCTTACATGTTCAACTACACTGAAATTTTGCTCATCTGGATGAGCTACAAGTTAGACTTAATACTTTCATGACAAACTTTTGCAAGGTTGGAGTTTGACTACCAAATAGCGACCACCATTCGACTATAATTTTTTTTAAGGGTTAATAAGTCAAATAACTTGATTAAAGTTATAGTATAAAGCACTAAACCAACTCATTTACTTGATAACCTTGAGTCTTTGTCTCCCTGAGCCCGACCACAACCAAACATCCCATTTGCATTTTTGTACTTAGAAGCTCAACAACTAGTCAATCTTGTGTTGATATACTGGGGTTCATCTTATCAACACATGCATGATAATCCGTCCACTCTTTGAATCTAAAGTGCCATTTTCCTGAGCTTTATAAAACAACTTTGGGTTCAAAATATGGCCTACAGCATGCAAAGGTTGATGGAGTTGGTCAGTCCACCTTGCATCAATAATTTCAAACAATCATATTGTCTTTGAACTCCACCGAAAGCATGTTCAATATTTTCCTTGGCTCTATCCATTGATTCATAAATATAGCCCATTGGTGGTTTTCTTTCTCCATCCACCAAACGAAGCACTTTCGTCAAAGGACCACAAACTTTAAGTGCTCGGACAATATCATTCCAAAAGTGTATAGAAATAAGAAATTTTTTTCCCCCAAAGTTTCCTCTGCAAATCTACATGAAATCCATTCAGTTGAGAGGACTAGAGTTCTGAAGTTTTTCTTTTGTTTATACATAGGTTGCAAAGTCAAGATGGCCGTCAAATCTTGTCTTGGCTGGTTTAACCAAATTTCAACCTTTGACTAATGTAAGAGTGAATTCTGATGGCCTTCTTAAAATCTGTGAAAGTAATATTATAGTAATTAGTAGCTAATAAGTATTAAATATTAACTATAAAGAAAACTAGATGGTAGGAGAGTTATATTACTTGAACCATATGAGTTAATCTTGAATTCGTCATCAAACATCAAATTGTTGCAATGAGCAACACATGGAGTCTAATAAATATGTGGGTACGCACCCATCATCATGCCACCCGCTTTAACATTTCCACTAGCTTTATCAGTGACAATTTGTACAACATTTTCCGGTCCGATTCTTTCAATAGTGTTCTCGAACAAGTTGTACATTTTGGTAGAATTAGTAGATTCATTGCTAGTATCAACAAATTCAAGAAGCACACATCTTATTGGAGAATTCACCAAAATATTGATGATCATTTTACTATTTTGTGCCGTCCATTTGTGCATCATAATGGAACATCCAAACTTTCTCCATTGCACTTTATGCTCATCAACAATCTTGTCCAAATTCTTCACGTCTTTTTTTAGGTGAGTAACTTTAACTTATGAAAGGTAGGAGGCTTCATTCTTGGGCCATGTTGTCCTACTGCCTCAATGTATTATCAAATGATTTGTAGTTAACACAATTAAAAGGGGCCCCGCATCATACATCCATAATGCAAAAACATTTACCACACGCTCTTAGAATTTTCTTGGTTTCATCAAATCCTGCTTCGTTTTCGAAGCCTTCCTTTTGTTATGATTTTTGTGAAAAATAGAGATTGACAGGACCTTTCGTCACGTTCCGCCCTGTGGATGATGCACTTCCACCAGAAGAAATCTTTTTGAGTTTTTGAGGGAGGCATCATTTCATCATATTCATCCATATGATCATCATTAATATTAACCTCAGATTCTTGCCTCATCTGATATTTCAGATTACTCGCGGTTTTATTTTCCACATACACCCTTATTTCTTCCCCAACTTTTCGTCGGACAACTTGAGCATTGTTTTACATTTCTGTTTCCACCATCAAATGTTGCTTGTGTCGAGTAATACAACCATTATAAATATTTTTACAAAACATACATATAATAGAATCTTTTGGTTGTCCTTGCATACCATAATTCCATCAATTGTCCTTTTTGCTAGCATCAGACACCATTGAAGTCACTATTTATAGACAAATAAATACTATATTTATTAGTATAAAACTAAATTGAGTTGGGCAGAATTAAATATAGAAGGACTAGAAAATTAAAAAAAAATAAAAATAGGCAGATTGCAGTAGTCTGCAGAAATAAAAAACACAGAGCATAAAAAAACAAAGATTGTGCACAAGAAGAAGAAGAAGAACAGAGATGCAACATTCTCGATTTGGGCTTTACCTCGAGACAGTTGCGTGAGAACTACATATATTGAATAATTTCTCATGCCTACTTTTCTAGCTATTCTGCTTTCAGCCTGAGTCATACAGGTTGCCTATTTACGTGGTAATACTAATTTTTTTCGCTGTCTTCTTTTGCAGAATGCGAGTCTTGAAACTCTTTTCTTTGAAATCACGTCAGCAAATGAAAGAGAACAAGACACTCTGAAATAGAACGAACATATTTGATCTACTGCCAACGCTCCAAATCCATGCATAACCTGTGCATAACCTACATTTTATTTATGAAATTTGCATTCGTATGGATCAATGATGTTCCTAATTCATCCATAATCACAATATGAACATGTGCTCGTAATTTATCCTTTTTTAGGGCAAAGAGGAAGAAGTAAATCCAGATGTGGTGCTATCACAAATGGAAGATAGCAACTTGGGGTGATTTTTTCTGCATCTTATGTACATAGTAATTAGTAATTGGTTTGATCATTCATTCATATGAGCAAATCTCTATGTACTTGTTTATTAAAAAGGCTCATTTAGGAGAGTGGTGTTTCTTTAATTTTGTCATAGCTGATTAGTTTTATGTCATACAGACTAGAATTATTTGTTAAAAGGTGCTCCCTTGTATTCCTATGTTGAGAAATTTTATATCTAAGCTAATAGGAAGTCACACTAACAAAGTGGCAAAATGCAATATCCTCATGAGGCAGCAGGGTGCACTAGTACTTTTCAATGGAGCAGAACTGAACCGAAATCTATACAATAAATAATCTTAAGCTAAAACCAGTAGCAGTGTATGGGTACTTGGTCTCTATTATCACTTATATCTGAGGTTTCAATCATATTATTCTCATAAATTACTTATCCTACTTAGCTGACGTTTCAGGTCTGTTATTCAACAGTATAACCTTTCCACAACTTCCATCAATATACTCCCAAGTAGTGGTGGGATCATGAATTCCTTTGCTGCTATACAAGAAAATTTTCGTCACATCAAGGATTAAAAATTACTGTTTGTATATGCAAGAAAATTTGTCTAATACAGTCTAATCTTTTGATATAGAAAATTCAGATGCACTCCTTCAAATGTCCGTTGATGTTTTGCTTATTATGCTATTATTTGTCTCATATTTTAGTATTTTTAATCGTCGTTTGAGTATTGATTATAATGATTATGCTAAATATTATATTTTTACTGTCTAGTTACATTGGGGATGAAAATTGGATGAAAACTGAGAAGTGCAAAAAATTGGAAGAAGCTCGCGTTGAATTAAAATTACAAAACAAAAATGGAGACAGAAGACTAGGGGACATAATGATGGATAAAGAAAAAAAAATGGAACCAAATTCTCTCAACACACCTTGCAATTTATTCATCAGAATTGAATGATGCTCCTTGAGAAAACCAATCCAAATCTACTACTACTTTACAAATAGATGACAAGTCGACAAATCCAATAACAAAATTCTATGCACAAACGCTTCAACTGTCTAATCAGCTAATTACCAAAAATTTCTAGAGCAACTCAGCCATATCAATTAGAGGATCGAAACCTCCCCTACTACAGAATCAGATGCTTATATTCCTTTAACAACGTCTGATCTATTCAGCATAGCGATTTTTAGCAATCATCAATGTTTTTGGAAGGAAGGTCAGCCATCAAATTCTACAAACGAAAGTTCCATCGCTCTGGCAACCTACAAAAGACTTTACACTGATGAGCGACTACTTCCTAAAAAAAAGAGGGAAACATGCTACATGCACTTCTTGACGGGCCTCGGTTTGTTTCTAATCATTTTCTTGATGGGAGCCTAATTCATCACGTGGACATATTCTACAAGGTGGGAAATGTGATTGGAACATTGCTTAAGGTGTACACTTGTACCTTCACTATACTTGGGCGTAGATACACTTGCATACGTATAGAGGTACCACTAGAAAAGCAGCTTAAAAACCATGTCTTTGTTGGCTCACATTACCAGCCTTTGCACTATGAGGGATTTAGATATGTTGTGTGGTATCATAGGACATGCATGTCCTAACAAGAAACAAAGACCATCTTACGAGCACCCCATGGTTTCTTCCTCATGGGATGGACCCTGGTGACCTTCCAAAAACAGCAAAAAATAGTAAAGATGTACGGAAGGAGAGTGATTATCAAATGCAACACCGTCGGAATGCAAAAGTGAATAGAATGGACTACCAATCTCCGATCATGGTAGGGCATCATCAAAACCTCCCAAGCACATAAGGTAAGCCCATTACTTGGTCATAATTTTGATAATTGCTTTAATTTTCATAACAAATCACTTGAATTAATACCCATTGGGTTTTGCTCAACAACTAATTAATCAATACCCATTGAGTTTTACACCCACATTTTGCGCACACACCCCTAGCTACAAATTTAGCTACTCATAATTAAAAATATAGAGATTATAACCATATAGAAAATACCCATATAGAAAATACTCCATTTCAAGCAAATTGATTATCAAATCTGAGATCCAAGCTTTGGAAACATACACAATCTGACTCTTCTTCCTTAGCAAGCAAGAAGTTCTTAGCTAATTTTATCACTACTTTCTATCACTACAAAATATCCAAAAAGATAACTCTCTATTCTATTCCCAATTGGGAAGAAGATAATAGTACATAATTACACAAATTCCCATTCTATCCTTGGAACCTTCCAAAGGAAGCACTTAAATCTTTAAATAAGTTTTTGCCCTTGAGCTTCCGTGTTATGACTTGTGCGGGACCGGCATAATTTCATTCCAGGATCGTTCAGCGCTAATTACTGTGCCACTTCAGCCTTTATTTCTTCAGTCGCACCTGCATTTGGATCGGCAGAACGCTGATCTATACAACATCAGTTAATCACCGGTGCTTAGGCAGTTTTCTTCCTTCCGGCCGGCGTTTAGCTGGCGAGACGCAGTTGGCTCCTACGGGAGGCCTGTTCCTTTGTCGGCGTGCTTTAGTGAATTTAAGCTTCAAATCATTCAATTTTGACTTTTTCAAGGAATGCCTGCATACTCAAGAACTAGGGCCTTAAATTTCCTCAGTTAACATTAAAATATAGCAATAATTTATGAATTTGTGTCTAATGAGTTGGTAAAATACCAACTCATCGAATCCCCAAAATTTAACTATTGCTTGTTCTCAAATAAAACATTCACTAAGCACAAGACTTACACTCATCCACACACAAGATAGAATTTGCGTAAACACTAAGACTAAAAAAAACATCAAAAATAAAAGACTCAAAAACAAAAATCTATATATACAAATACAAATCATAATTGATTTCACCATCAATCAATAAACAAAGGTTTTCTTTCTTTCAAAATGCTTTTCATTCAAAGCACTTTTAAGGAACTAATCAGGGACAATCTTTCATTCAAGCACAGTTCTGAAGCATCTCAAGCCAATGGAATAAATCTTTAAGATTTGCCTAAGAATTCACAAGAATTTATCGCATGCATACAACTCAATTAAAATAAAGACCTCACCATTCAAGTGAAGGATGTAATGCTACTTGCACAAGAGAGAATTTCACTCACAATTATGAATATTAACTAAAGATATTATAGATTATGTAAAAACACTCACTCTAACAAAGAATTTCAATCATACACATATTGAACCATAGGCTTACCCTGTATGTAAATTGCTACTAATATAGATTGACAAGACTCAAAACCACTAAGGACTTGGAGATTTAACTTAGAATTGAACAAAAGGAGAGGATATCATTTAGTCAAAGTGACTAAGAAGCCTTCCTAATGCTATCACATTTCATTTTTGAGCACACCACTCACGTTATCAACTTTCTTTCACCTTATCTCTCCTATTCATGACATTTAATCAATCAAACACACATTTTTGTTTTTGCATGAGGCCTGTGCATAATATGAGCGAACACCAAAATTTTGTTTCCTTCTTTTCCTTCTTTCATCAATGAATCCACTTAAGCACTTTTCATTTTGAGCTTATGGTGCTTTATACTTTTTAGCTCTTCCTCTTTCTTCTCATCGCGCTTCAAACTCCCAAACTTAGGTCCTACATCATAATTCATTTATTTTTTCTCCCCCAAATAAGGCGTTTAACGTACACTTTTCTTATTAGCAATTAGGGAGACATGAGGGCACCAAAAAAAAGGATTCAAAAAGGTCAAGAAGTGCAATATGGTGCCCAATGAATTAGGCTCAGTCTTAATGCGGTTGACTAAGATCACATCAAGGGAAAGAAAATTTTGGATAAAGTGGCTACTCAAAAAAGGTCTAGGTTCATATTTCAAGCCAAGTCATATAAAGAATTTCGCCTTGAACTACATTTTGGAGCAAGTTCTAGACAATATGCATACACAATAATGAATCAAAACCTCACCACATAAGACATCACAACCCAATAAAATCTTAAGTTAGTCTCAAAATTAGTTGAACTGAATGACTTTTGATAAAATACAATGGGATGAGTTGATACCCGCTTGTAAATCACAAAGTCAAACAAATAATGTATAAGCGATGACAAGAAATTGCTTCAAATTTAATTTTTTCCTTATTTTTAAATCATTTTTGACTTTCCTTTCTCAAACAATAATATATTTGGTGGTCCCTCTTGCAAGAAGCATGACACTAGACTCAACTAAAACTAAAACTAAAACTTGGCATTTTCTCTTAAGAAATTCGTCTCTCAATCTATCATAGGGAAATACCAACCTATTGGACACAAAAAGACTAAAGAAAAATAAAATTAGAGAAAATTTTGCTTCTTAAAAAAGAACCGTGATATAAAGAAAAAATTTGGAGTTTATTTAATTATGTCACACCCCGAGTCTATACCCTAGGTATGACCGACACTCAAAAACCATTGCTGGTTTCCAAGCAAACCCTTGGCTTGGGCTAACTCACTAAGAGGAAGACTTACTCTTGAAAAACATACTCAGATGGGCACAATAAGTTGTAAATAAAATAAATAATCTCAGTTTAAAACTCAAATCTCAAATATATATATACTGAACATTTTCGACTTTCCTAATTTTGAAATTATTTTCCACTTTCCTTTCTTAAACAATAATATTTTTGAGGGTCCCTCTTGCAAGAGGCATGACACTAGACTAAACTAAAACTAAAACTAAAACTTTTAAGTTGTAACTCAATGTTTTCAAAACATACTCAAATAAAGAAACTGAACACTGTCTGTAACACCCCCTAAAACTGTTGTATATAGTGTTCCAATTCTCGACGAACATGATACTTCTTTAGTATTTTTGACATAACTTTTCATAGTATGGTCTAAATTAGGTGATCAAATTTTTGAATAAACCCAACATATTTTGCGAAAACCATAGCTTAAGATTCGAAAGTTAGGTAGGTCAAATAAATTAATCTTTACAAGACCTGGTGCTGTGATGAAATGGAGTATTTGTAGAAAAAAAATCATACCTCAATGTATAATGCTCCAAATCAGTTGATTCTTGAACGACACGAAATAAGACTTCTAGAGCTACAATTCATTTGAGACATCAAATCCTAATTAGGAAGTTATCTTATTCAAACATAACTCCGAAAAAAGATATTCCGTAAAAAGGAGATTTATCTCACCAACCATAGAAAATCTAGATTCATTTGACATCACCCATAACATCAATAGTCCTCAATTTGACATCGCCCATGACATCACAATCCTCTATTAAATTTTTAGATTTTTCTTTATAATTATTTTAATTATTGTTAGGTCCCTCCCTTACACCTATAAATACCCACCTTATTTCATCATTTTATTCTTCAAGCTTTCTCAAGCAACTCTTCTCTCTATATACTTCTTTAATCATTCTCAAAATATAGTTTTAGTTCTTAATAATGTAAAAATACTATTTCGGTAATTCATATATACTCTGAGTAGTACACAAAATGGTTCGGCGAGGAAAAAAGGCTAGGGTTCAAGAGTGTTCATTAGGTCCTTTGATTTTGAGTAAAGCTTCAGATTTTGGGTATATAGGGCTTCAATGAGAGTATTCCTTCCACTCTCATGCCTAAAGTATTTTGATTATATGAAAAATTATATTTATTTTCTTTAAACTTTACTATACGGTATGTGGATGTTCATCAATGGGTTCTTTTACCCATGTAGTCTAAAACTCTTTTAACTAAATCTCTTGATTTCAAGTAAGATTTTCTTATGGGTAATGCTTATTTTTACTTAATAGCATGAACCATGGTTAAACTAATAATTATTGGTCTATTTTGATGCAAAATAATTTCATATATATGAATTGATGGTTTACAAGTATTTTCTCTATTTATCTCTTTAAAGGTTCTTGAAATTCATGGTGGGTTGCTTAAGGTATATTTTTTAATTAATGGATTTCAAAGTATTTAGGCATAATTTCATTTACATACATGTTTGAAAGTTGAAGTGATTTAAATCCACCTAGTTTTACTATATTTTTAATAAAGTTTGACTTGAAAGCTTTGACTCCAAATAAATGTTTATGAAAACAATGTCTATGGTCAAAAGGGAGTCTTATGAAATAAAAAAATGATGAAATTCTATGAATGATGGATTTTTTATGCTATGAGGACAATTCTTGCATATTTGAATCACTAAAGATTTTAATGAGCTAATGCACTGAATGTGATGTTTTGAATTCTCAAGCTACATGCTATGATTATTTTGAAGTATTAAACTATTCCGTGAGATTGACTTAGTACCGAATGTGGCATCATGTGAGATTCGGTAAGGGAATCCTAGTAGCACCCCTTGTCTCATTAATTATGTGTCAAACATAGGAGCCATTGTAGTCTTAGGCTAATAGATCCATGAAAGCCCTTAAAGTTAAAGTTAAAGAATGAATGTAAAGTTGATGGAGTTCTACCTTAAGCAAGTAGACTCCTCGGCCAACGTAGGGGGTTATGTTGGATTCCATATAATAGCTCACATGGTCTTAATGTCGGTTATAGTAAAATTCCCACAAATGAAAGTTTCAAATGCTATTTACATGATTACTCATGCATGTATATATCCATATATGTAAAATTTAAATGATATCTACTTGATTACTCTCGCATGCACTCGTTTATATAATTTACCTTATAAATGTCCTAAATATTTTATATTGTATTGCATGCCTACATACTTAGTATATTCAAAGTACTAATGCATACTATTTTGCCTACATGATATCACCATGTAGGGACCGATGCTCCTCCTTCATTCTCCTTCACGTGGCTAGTTGAGATTTCATTTGAACGTTACTTTTGGTGAGTTTCCATATTCTGAGAACAATACTCCTTTATCTTTCTAGCTTATGATATGTTAAAATCTTTAGACACTTACTATGACATTTCTTTCTATTATGATTGAGAGTGAGCTAGGGATTTTTCTTAGCTCCATTAAATCTAAAAGTTAGAGGTATTCTTGGACATATGTAAGTTGATGATTTACTACTATGAAAGGCTAAAAGAATGCTAAGAGGCTTTTTTGAGGTACTTTCCGGTTCCTCATTCGCCATGTCATGTCTAGGCCCTAGACTTGAGTTATGACAAACTTGGTATTAAAGCCTTATGTTTTGAATGGTCTTCGAAGTCCAACATACAACATCGAATAGGGTCTTGTTCATGATTGTGAAGCCCATTACAATTATGAATATGAAACTACGAGGCGTTTAGGAAAGTTTTCCTTCTTTCATGATCCATGTCATGTGTTAGAGCATACTCTAGGTCTTTTCCCCCCAATAGTTGTTCTTTACAATTTTTTAGAAGATGCCTTCAATAAGAGTTCCAATCCAAAAGGGGATTGATATTAATGAGTATGGTATTCTTATTCAAAATGGTTCAGAATCATCATTGGTAGAGGAAGTAAAAGCAAGGCAAGACATGGGTCCAACCTTAGTTAAATTAAAAAAATTGGTGATTAATAAGAAGATTGAAGTTCTCTCATATGGGAGAGATGGAGTACCTAGTTATCTAGGTCGGTTGTGTGTTCTACTATTAATGATATTAGATGAGTGATGATAGAGAGAGAGAGAGTGTGTGTTCTATATAGTGATGATGGTGTCATGCTTATTCCATTTAAGGTTATAGACATGGAAGAAGAGGTAGATGGATCTTGTTATGTGCATTAGATAGGTAAGAGTATATTAGTGTTCCCTTGGTATGAGTTAATGCAAATTTTGATGTAGAAATGCCAAGGTAGGAATGAAATTTTTTAAGTGATGTTGACTTCAAAGGAGCCATAAAATGGTTAAAATGATAAAACTGAATGCATGGTTGTAGATACGTGAGTAATTGTAGTAGGCTATTGATGACTTCGTGTTAAGACTTTCAAATGAGTGTATTAGAATGATTATAAAACTAGATTTGAATGTGGTATTGATGACATGTGGGTGAAGGTGTGATGTATTTGGTGTTTCTTTATTAGGTCTCGTGGTTTGTTGAATATGGTAGTAAGGGATAGTAATCTTGGAATAGAATTTCATATAAAGGTATAGGGCCCTAAGGCTTTTTTTTAAGGTGGCCTATGAACGTTATTTGTCATTGGAGTTAGCCTCGGTTCATACGATATACCATGTATCTATGTTGAGGAAGTGTGTAGGTGATCCAAGTTTCATTGTGCCTTTGAAAGTAGTGAATGTTGAAGAAAACCTGACCTATGAAAAGGTCCCGATTGAGATTTTGGACCAGCAAGTCAAGATGTTGAGGAACGAGGAAGTTGCATCCATCAAAGCTCTTGGGAGGGATAGACAAGTCGAAAGTAATAAATAAGAAGAAGATATGATAAAGTTATACTCTCATCTTTTTTCCTCTACTCAAGCCTAAGGTATTAAGTTGTCCTTTCTCAATTACTTGAAATCCTTGCATTTCAACTTTTCATGTCATGTGCATACAAAATTATGAAATATATTTCGAACAATGTTTTAAATTATACTATTGCATTAATGATAGGTTATTGGTTTACACTCTACTCTACTCAAGCTAAGTTTTGACTCACTCGAGGATGAATGTTTCGAAGGGGGAGATAATGTAACATCGCCCTAAAAACATTGTATATGGTGTTTCAATTTTCGATGAAAATGATACTACTTCTGTATTTTTGACATAACTTTTTATATTATGGTCTAAATTAGGTAATTCAAATTTCTGAATAACCCAACATTATTACCTACAACTTTTGTGAAGATCATAGCTTAAGATTCAGAGGCAAAGTAGGTCAAATAAATTAATCTTTGCAAGACCTAGTGCTGTGATAAAATAGAGTATTTGTATAAGAAAATTTATATCTCACTGTAGAATGCTCCAAATCAGTTGATTCTTGAACGACACAAAAGAAGACTTCTAGAGATATAATTCATTTGAGACATCAAATCCTAATTAGGAAGTTATCTTATTCAAACATGACTCCGAAAAAGGGTATTCCATAAAAAGGAGATTCATCTCACCAACCATAGAAGATCTAGATCCATTTGACATCACCCATAACATCAATAGTCCTCAATTTGACATCACCCATGACATCATATTCCTCTATTAAATTTTTAGATTTTTCTTTATAATTATTATAATTATTGTTAGGTCCCTCCCTTACACCTATAAATACCCCCCCCCCCCTTTATTTCATTATTTTATTCTTCAAGCTTTCTCAAGCAACTCTTCTCTCTATATACTTCTTTAATCATTCTCAAAATATAGTTTTAGTTCTTAATAATATAGAAATACTATTTCGGTATTTCATATATACTCTGAGTAGTACACAAAATGGTTCGGCGAGGAGAAAAGGCTAGGGTTCAAGAATGTTCATTAGGTCCTTTGATTCTGAGTAAAGCTTTAGATTTCGGGTATATAGGGCTTCAATGAGAGTATTCCTTCCACTCTCATGCCTAAAGTATTTTAATTATATAAAAAATTATATTTATTTTCTTTAAGCTTTACTCTACGGTATGTGGGTATTCATCCACGGGTTCTTCTACCCATGTAGTCTAAAACCCTTTCAACTAAATCTCTTAATTTCAAATAAGATTTTCTCATGGATAATTCTTATTTCCATTTAATAACATGAATCATGGTTAAACTAATGATTATTGATCTATTTTGATATAAAATAATTTCATATGTATGAATTGATGGTTTACAAGTATTTTCTCTATTTATCTCTTTAAAGGTTCTTGAAATTCATGGTGGGTTTCTTACGGCATGATTTTTAATTAATGGATTTCAAAGTATTTAGGCATAATTTTATTTACATATTTGTTTGAAATTTGAAGTAATTTAAATCCACCTAATTTTTCTATATTTTCAATGAACTTTGACTTGATAGCTTTGACTTCAAATAAATATTTATGAAAGCAATGCCTATGATCAAAAGAGAGTCTTATAAAATAAAAGAATGATGAAATTCTATGAATGATGGATTTTTTATTCTATGAGGATAATTCTTGCATATTTGAATCACTAAAGATTTTAATGAGTTGATGCACTGAATGTGATGTTTTAAATTCTCAAGCTATGTGCTATGACTATTTTGAAGTATTAAAATATTCTGTGGGATTGACTTAGCACCGAATGTGGCATTGAGGTGAGATTCGGTAAGGGAATCCTAATAGCACCCCTTGTCTCATTAATTATGTGTCAAACATAGGAGCCCTTGTAGGCTTAGGCTAATGGATCCATGAAATCCCTTAAAATTAAAGTTAAAGAATGAATGTAAAGTTGATGGAGTTCTACCCTAGGCAAGTAGACTCCCCGGCCAACGTAGGGGGTTATGTTGGATTTTATGTAATAGCTCACATTATCTTAATGTTGGTTATAGTCAACTTCTCACAAATGAACATTTCAAATGCTATTTACATGATTACTTATGCATTTATATATCCATATAAGTAAGATTTAAATGATATCTACTTGATTACTCACGCATGCACTCGTTTATTTAATTTATCTTATAAATGTCCTAAATATTTTATATTGTATTGCATGACTACATACTTAGTACATTCAAAGTACTAATGCATACTCTTTTGCCTACATGATATCACCAAGTAGGGACTGATGCTCGTCCTTCGTTCTCCTTCACGTGGCTAGTTGAGATTTCATTTGAATGTTACTTTTGGTGAGTTCCTATATTCTGGGAACAATACTCCTTTATGTTTCTATTTTATGATATGTTAAGATCTTTATACACTTACTATGGTATTTTTTTCTATTATAATTGAGGGTGAGCTAGGAACTTGTCTTATTCCCGTTAAATCTAAAAGTTAGAGGTATTGTTGAACATAAATAAGTTAAAAATTTACTGTTATAATTTATGCTTGTTTATTTATTGTCATTACCTATAAAAGGCTAAAAGAATGCTAAGAGGCTTGTTTGAGGTACTTTTAGGTTTCTCATTCGCCATGTCACGTGTAGGACCTAGGCTTGGGTCGTGACACTGTCTGATTAGTCTATGAAGCCTCTAAGATTGAATCTGAAATAGTTATCAGGGCAGGACCACGACTACCTCAACTTGATATGTAAAAGTTAAAAATGTAAATACTCAAGAGCTCCTCTTAATGCAAAGAGGTCTCACCAAAGTTGGGTAGAAAATTTAATCTTCAACGATGTGCCTGTTGATGATTTCTATCAACTATGTTTGTATTATCAATAGATACAGCGCCAAATGGCATCACTTTATGTAATGTACTGTATGTAAAATAGCTGGAAGGAAACTTACTCAAGATACTCAACTCTAAAAATAGCTCAACTCAATAAAACATGCATATACCTAAAACAATGCTTTAAAAGATATGAATAGGTAAATACAACTCAGTGTATGAAAATATATTAATTTACTCTTAGGGAGTTTTTCTAACCGACAACCATCACTTATGAGCTACGTGATGTGTAATGACCTTGAGGGCCATTTTCAGAAATTTGTGGAAAATTACCATTTTACTCGCATCGTTAGTGTCCCTGAGTGTTATTTGTTCAGTTTATGTAGTTGAATGTATTAAAGTCTTAATAGCTGGCGAATTGAGCAAATTTTCGAGTTTTTAGAGTTAAGATGTTAAAAAATGGTGTTTGGTACCAACTAGAGCTACGAGTCTCAGAACGGGATTCTGTCAATTCCATCAGCTCTAGAATGTGGAAATTGATTTAGGAGAATTGTCAGAATCAGATTTGGGATTGATATGTGAATTTGAGGTCTCAAGTTGGAAAGCTTGATTTTAAATAAACTAAGTTTGACTTTCGTCAACAAATTGAGTTTGGAGACTCGAATTTGATTTATGATGATTTCTATGGTTTTTTTTTGGGGGGAGGGGGGTGGGGTACTGATTCTAATGCTAGAAATAGTTTCATTGTAATTTTTAAAGGTTTTGAGTGTATTTTAGGTTTTTCAAGTGTCAAAATTAGTTTAGTGGTGACTTGTCAGTTTCTGGGTCAAGGAGACCTCAAATTCAAATTTTGATAATTCCACTAAGTCCAAAATGTTTAATTTAGTAAGTGTGCATATAAGTTTTATGTTCACAGGATTCCGAATAAATCCCGAGGGTATGATTAGAGAATGTGAGTTTGGAATTTTGTTGGTTTTTGGTGCAGGTCAATTTATTCATCGAGATCGCGACATGGTCAGATTTAGTTCTATGCGATCACGATGAGTCCTTTTCTAGTACCTCATGATTGCGAGAATAAGTTGCTCATGGTTGCGATGAGTATTTTGTGTGTGAACAGTGTTAAGTCGTGAATACAGTTCCATTTCTAAAAAACCATCATAATTATCGATTTTGAGCTTTGAGTACGCGATTTTGGGTCAATTTCTTGAAGGTTTTCATGTGGGTGAGTTTCTTCTTCAATTTCCCATTATTTATCTATGAGTTTCCTCTCTTAAATCCTTGAAAAAGTCTAGTTTTAAGTGAGAATTGTTAGGGTTTTTAATTCTTAAATTTTAATTCGGTTCCATTGATTTCTAACTCATTTTGAGTTTTCAACCATGAGTTCCTTATTACTAGTAGAACATGATTTTGTAATAAAATTCCAGATTCAACCCTTTTAGAAAATGATCAATTTTTGGACTATTTTACTCTCTGTTCTGAAATCTATTAATATGGGTGTCATTGGACTCCTTATGATGCATATATTTTATTCTTGATAGTGGGTTGTCATTTCGAGCATTAAATTCAAGGGTTGTTCGTTCGGTAGAGCGTTCGAGTGCGATTTCGACAATTGAGGTAGATTTGACTATCCTTCTTGTACTAAGTTGGGGTGATTAGTCAAATTCTATGTTGTAGATTTTGGGATGGGGTCGTAGTGTAGTTTGGTATTGATAATTTATATTGTGATGCCCATATGAGGGCTTATATGTGCTGTGTAGCCCGTGTGGAGGCCTTATGTAATTTTTATCTATGATTTAGACCGTGTAATCCATGAATTAGCTAAGTTAGAGACGTGAAGAGGTTATTGACGTGTAATACCCGCCTGAGGGGTTGAGTTGGGGTTTTTGGGCATGTCCGAGTATTGGAATATTGTTGGGAAAGGGGCGAACATTTAATTTGAGGTATTTCCTTCCCATTACTGTCCATTGAGGGTGAATATCATGTTTAGGTTAAGTTTTGAGAACTTTGAACCTTGTACTATATGTTGAGTTGAATATTACCTCCATGACTTATATGTTGTAAATGCATTCATCTTCATTCATATTATCATTGAGCATTGGGAAGTTAAGAATGCTGGAAATCGTTTCTGAGAAAGAAAATGTGACATCTTTTGTATTCTTGACTATAAGATAGGTGGAAAGAGAATGAGACATTGATATCATGAGTCCTTGTCCACGATCTGGGTGGTGAGGTAGTTGATACATTAAGATTGTGATGAGGTATGGTCTGTCAGACCCTCATGAGTCCTGCTTGGTAGCATAGTTCTATAGGTGTATACGACAGGTTGTGCGATAGCCTTGATTCCACCGTACCATCATATTATTACATCATCATAATGCATTGAATTGAATTGATACCTATGATATATGTTCTAGCTATTTATTTATGATATTGAACTGTATTTATGTGTTTACTTTAATTACACCGTTCTATATAAATTGGCAGCAGCGTAGCCAGAGTGAGCCTTTTTTGTGCGTGTAGGAGAAGCGTTCCTTAGTTTTTTTAATAGTTTTTGATTAATTCCTTATCTCAGTCGGTTAAGCCGACTAAGTATATGTGGATTGTACTCACTCCTACTTTTATGTCCCTTTTTGATGCAGATTCTAGTCAGGGTATTCCGTACGGCAGCTGATCTCCTTCTCTTATGGATATTTACTATTCAGATTAGTTGTGAGGTCTTGGGATTTGGACCGCCATTAGTTCTACCTTTTATTTCCAATATTTACTATTATTTGAAGACTTATGATGTATATCAGATTCGATCATTGTACGAGATGCCCTTTACACCTATGACTTCCCTTTAGGAGTATTGTATGGTTTTAATTTTCTACTTACACATCGGGATGAGATTTGGAATGTGTGCCATCATGACCTCATTTTTTTTGGATCATGACATGATGATACAATGAACTTCTACCATTGCCATAGCTGTCCAATACCTTTCCAGGATAAGGGATGTAAACTATTTTGGATCCTATAAAAGTCCTCTTTTGGCACTATGAGGAGTCATCCGAATGAACGGTACATTTTTATTCTACACTGGCTACGTAGTTTATAGGGTTCGAGTTATTCTATACTCTTGCCTAAATTGGTGCTCAATAGTACTCCCAAAATATAGTTTATATTCTCATAACTCAAGTGAGTGTATTTACTCAATTAACTCGTTTAGTCTCTTTTGGACTTATATCAAAACACAACTTCCTCAACTCATCTCATCTCTTTAAAAGTAGATATAATCTCAACTCAAGAAATATGTTTAAAAGCATAGATTAACTTTTCAAATCAATCTAAAAATAGATGTTTATAAATATTTATACTCATGCTCTAAATAATAATTAAGATACTTTAAAAACTCAACTAATGCTCAAAATAATAATTAAGAAACTTGTCAAACTCAACTCATGCTCAAACACTTCCTCAATTACATGATGAAAATAATTAATTTTTAACTCAAATCAATGCATAAAATAATTAATGCAAAACTCAACTAGAGTTCATGTGAAGGCAAACATGAATCCAAAATCTCAAAAACTCAACTCATCAAAGTATAATCAAATATACATACTAGAATTCAATAAGAAATTGTACAGATCCTCAAGAATTTACTTTATCAAAATTGAAACTCAAAATCAAAATTCAACTTGACTGTCTAAAAATGTAAGGTACGAGGGCGAACTTAGTCCAATGTTATGATAGCCTTACATTCCTAAAATGAAGATTATCTAGGCGAAAATCGAAGACGTTGCTTGAAAATCTTAAATCCTAGTCTTCTCCTTCTCTCCAATTCTTGCTTTCAAAAGATTTTAAGTTTTAATAAGAGAAAACTCCCATTGGGTACTGATAAATGACTAATTTTAGTCCTTAAATGGCTTAGGTTAAGTTTGGAAAAAATGGAGAAAATACTGGAATGCCCATCATTAAAATGGGCTAGGTCGTCTACGGCTCCTTCCTACGGATCGTAGGAACTCCTACAGACCATAGGGTCCTCTCACGACCCAACCTAGGGCTTAGTCATAACACAATAATCAAAATACCCAAGGTCTTCAACCAATCCTCTTGACATATCATAATCATACATAAGGTAAATTAAATGCGAAAATAACATAACAAGAGTCTAAACATGATCATAAAAGAAAGAGTAAACTTGACTACATAGACTCCGTGCCATAGGTCCAACAATTGCCTCTACTACATAAGATGGGAGAGGGATAAGACATTTTCCTATATCACCCTCAACAAAATATAAAGAAAGAATTTACAAGGACACAACTTATAATTCACCCTCAATAGATGAGGACTCACCAAGACTTCGCCAGATAAAAGCTCTACTAGCCATGTGCAGGAATGTGATTCTCAATCCCTACAATGAGATAATGTAGGAAACAATATGCATTAGTACTTTTGAATGTACTAAGTATGAGGGCATGACATGCAATATAAATCATAAGATGCAATGATCAATCAATGTACATGATAAGGGAGAATCAGTAAAGTCATGAGAAAACCGTAATGACCAAAGCATTTGAAAGACATGGTTAAAACATAAAGATCTTAAAGATTATATACATATGTGGGATAGAACCATAACTGACAATAAGACCATGCGAGGTATAACATCAAATCCCGATGTCTCCCCATACAACAGAAGAAAGGGGAATCTACTTTCCAAGGTAGAATCTACCCCTCTAGGCGGGTCATGTACATTCGCTATATATGGATCCACTAGCTAAACCATAAAGGCAACCTATGATGGCACATAGGTTAAGGTACTTGAGGCTGCAACTAAGTCTTTTGGTAGGGCCCCCAGCTCAAAGTCCACTCGATGCTAAGTCAAATCTCATGGAATACATAACATAGTAATCATACTTAACATATATCATAAACTTCATAGATCATAGAGTAACTCATTTTTATGTCATACTTGCAATGTGAGTATTAGCCTTTCAACATTACAATATCATAGTTGCATAATTCATGTCATTAGGTTCCTAGGTCACTATATTAGGCCTAAGTTACCCTTCTTAATAACTTGCATAAAACTCATATCTTGAACATAGTTGTAATTAATAATCATAATTCATACTTGAACTTAGAGTAAAGCTCATATACATAGTCAATTTGAATGAAAACCATGATAATACTTCGAAATCATTGAATTATAATCATACTTCATCACATCATCATTGAAAATAACTTCATGCATGGGAAATCATAATTCAACTTAAAATTATATAATTTATGTAAAAACTTAATTATAATGATCATCTATAATGATAAAAAAATATAATTGAAATAGCCCAATGCAATTCATTAAAGTTAGGGTTATAAAACCAATTGAAATTCATGAGATTTTAAATGAAAACCTTGGGACTCCACGGGTGAAAGGGACCCATGGATCAATCCTACATACCTTGATTGAAATTGAACTTGAAATTAAAAAAGGAGACTTGTTCTTGAAGAAACCCTAGCCAAACTTGATGAAGAAGATGGACTCTTGAATGAACCTTAAGAGAAAAGTCTTAAAGTTGTTTCGGAATTAATGAGGGAAAATAATAGGTTTAGGAGTATTTAGGACAATTTCATAATAAACCTATTCACAAAAATGTCGACATAAATTAATAAAAAAATAGAAAAATAACCGTAGTACCTTTCATTTAACTAGAACTGGATTCACCATGGAGGACCCATCACGGTCCGTGATGTTCATTATTTCCCGTGGTGGTGTTCGTGATGATTGACTTAAACTTGAAATCTTTGGAGTTGCAGAGAAGAGTTTCAGGACCTCCTCCATGGATACCTTCATGGTACGTGGAGGGAAACATGGTTCGTAAACAATAGTTGTGGTACAGGACCTGCAGGTGGTCTACAGGAGTGACCACCATGGAACCCACCACGGTTCATAGAGGGATACATGGCCCATGGTTGTGAGGCGTGGTCCTTGCCTTGGGATCCTTTTTCTCAGGTCTCAAGAGTGGGGTCACCATAGAGAGCATCACAGCTGGTGGTGCTCACCATGGTCCATGGTCCCTTGTTGTGGTCCCTTTATGTAGGTATGAGTTTCAAGGTTACCAACATGGTGTCTTACCACGAGGTGTGGTGCGAACCACGGCCCCTGATAGCCTTCTGTGGTCATCACCTAGTGCCAAAAACTGCAGGTTTCATAAATTTCATGCTTTGATCCTTATTTTTTGACTTTCCAAATTTCGGGGTCTTACAGGTCCCTCTCATAGGAACAGGGTCCAATTTCAAAATTTATTAGAATTGGTTTGGTAGGTCTACGATCAAGATCCTACGAGTTGTAGACCTTATGATGGGTCATTGACGACCACTCATGGACTCCCACTAAGAATAGGGCTTGGGTTCTATAGACCCCTTTCTACAGTTCGTTCAATATCCTATGGGTCATAAGACCCACTCGTAGTAACCTTGTGCACATTGCAGTAGCTACTGGAATGTGACACGGAGTTCTATGATTGATCCTATAGGTTGTAGGACATGTTATGTCTTGTAGCTATGGTTCATAGGAATTGAACTTTGACTTTAAAATTAGCTAAGTGTCTAGGGGTTCTATGAGCCTCTCCCTACGTACCATATAACCTTCTATGCACCATAGAGTGGGTTGTAGACCATTGATAACTTCCTCTTTCTCGGCCTTTGTTCTTGATTTTTGAACTTGATCTAGGCTAGAATAGTACAGGGTATTACAATATCCCCCCTTGGAATCATTCATTCTGAATGATGACCAAGCTAAGGATTTACTCAAGGCATGAATACAATTCAAGAACTTAAAACTCAAGCCCAAGGAAAACTCACTCAATTACTCAAAACTCAAGAAGGTAACTAACTCAGAGATAGGGATAGAAATATTACCTTCAACATTGACATTAGGAGGAATGAATAGATATGGGTACTTGTTTTTCATATCCTTCTTGGCTTCCCATGTAGCCTCCTCAATAAATTGATTTCTCTACAAGACTTTAACTGAAGCAATCTCTTTGATCCTCAATTTACAAACTTGATAATTATGAATTTGGACATAAATCTCCTTCATAGACAAGCTATCTTTCACTCCAATGTTTTCTGTAGGAACAATGAGTGAAGGATCTTCCAAGAATTTCTTAAGCATGGAGATACGTAACACCGGATGTACGACATCTAACTCTGATGGAAGCTCTAACTTATAGGAGACATTGCCAATTCTCTTTATAATTTGATAAGGGTCAATGTATGGGGGAATCAACTATAACACCCCGTATTCTCCATATGCTAGTTCTATTCATATGAAATGTGACATAGCCTTATCGTATAGGTGAATGACCATTTTTCTTATATGAGTAGTGTTGGGTTAAATTAGATTGGAAGGTATTATAATGCCTTGTACTTTCACCATGTATACTCCAAGTTAACCTCTATAAAAGTATTTAAACTCGAGGTAGTACGGTGGTATTTGAACTTAAAGTTTAAAGTAAAGTGTTAAGTTAAAGAAACCGATATTAAGCTTTAAAAAATGGAATAAAATAAGTGAGCTGCTTGCTTGACTTAATTAAGCTAGTAGGTGACAATTAGGTGCATCACCTACTTATAATTTTTGACCAGCCTCAAAATCCAGGTTGGTGTATCACCTACTAAGACTTATTTTACCATCTTATAGGGCCTAAATACACTTACCATCTACTTGACAATGCTGGCCCAAACCAAGTGAAACAAAATGAGAATAATGGGCAGCCAAGGCCCAATAATTTTAGGTCCACAAAGGCCTAAGTGAAAAGTCCAAGTAGAGGAATCACCTACTTGATAAATTATGGCGCAAAATGAGTGATAAAGTCGGCCAAGGCAGGTCCCCTAAAAAGGGATTGATATCAGCTCTTTCCAGCCATTTTAACTTAGAAAAAAATCTGATTTCTAGAATTCTCTCTTACTCTGTCTTAGCTTCATCGAACAACCATAAATTATGTAAGACCCAGGCACAAAGAAAAATTCCTAGAGAAATGGACTATCCCAGAGTTTACGATTTGGCCTACGAGTCATAGGGACTCCTACTGGTCGTAGGAATCAACTTTGAGGTTGGAAAATTAGTCAAGTGATGATGAGAGCTTACGAGTCAAGATATGACTCATAGAAAAGTTTATGATTTATAGGAGTGAGTCATAAAATAAATGTCTTGAGTTTGGTAAACTCAGTACTTTTGGAACAACTCAAAAGGACGAGTCGTAAAATGGTTGATGAGTTGTAATTTAGAGTCGTAGAAGTGGGGGGGGGGGGGGAGGTTCTAAATTCTAAACTTTGACCAAGTATGGGTAGGTTTAATGAGTTATTTATATGAATTGAGTAAGTGTTTATGACTTGTATACATGATTCGTATGGACCAAGTTTTATTCCAGTAGCCTATGATTTTGGTGCACTATAATGACGACTCATATTGACGACCCATAGACTAAATGACTAGTCGTAGAAGCCATCCATAGGGTCATAAAGGGTGATTCTTAATTGTGAATAGGTTTTAAGGTCAATATTTAAGTGTGGGAATAGATTTGGAGATGTTTTAAAGTCAGAACAATCCTCTAGCACAAAGTCGAGTTGAAAGCTTCCTTACCGATTGAGTTTTGGCAAAAGCTTTTACTTGAGTCAACTTCAAATGATCATATATTCTAGAATATAAAGAATTAAGTGGTCCATGACCTATCAAATTAAAGGTATTTAAGTCCTCTTTCTGACGCCACTAAGTTTGCCTCATTTTGAGTTTGGTGTGAAAAGGTATAACCATTTTACTAAAGGTTGCTGGATCATAAAAAGATTATGACTCGACTCTACGACTAGTAGAGTTTTGTATGAGTTTTAGAGATCAAATCCTCAGAAAAATCCTACATGTCTTCTAAGGCTATTTTGGTCGTTTTCCAAGTCTTTTAATCCCGTTCTAAGTCATTTTTGAGTATTTTGAAGGAATATATTATTCCATTAATTAGTTTCCCCCCTCATAAAAATCAACCTAAACATTCAAGTATGTAGAAAAATCCTCTTAAGATTCTCTTATTTTCCTACAAGACTCCATTGAAGGATCAACTAAAGTTTCCAATTCTTCCATCAATTTTCTAGATTTCAATTAAGGAATCCACCCAAGGATGTGAGAATTGATCCATGGGTTCCTTTCACCCATGGAGTCCCAAGGTTTTCCTTAAAAGATCTCTTCAATTTCAATTGTTCTCTAATCCTAGATTGATGATATTGTATTAGGCTATTTCAATTACATTTTTACTTGACTCCAATAATTATTTTAAGCATGATTGTACCTTAATTGCATAATTTCAAGTTGTTCTATAAGTTCCCATGCATAATGCTATTTTAAATGGTTATTTTCATGAATTATGATTAGTTTCAAAGGGGTTTTTCAATGAAGGCTTTTATAAATGATGTTTGAGACTTATGAAAGATTGGTGAAGATTATAAACGACGATTTCAATAATTTTTTATGAATTTCCTACATTGATCTTTAGGGTTATGATATGGATTATGGGTAAATTCAATATTACTTCAAATTGGTGTCATCTTTATGAAATATATGTAGGTTGATATAAAATATATGGTCATGCATGTTTTCACTCAAATTCTATAATTTTCAAGTCAATCGATCATGTAAGCATGTTTTACCTAAATTTACAAGTATAAAGCTACGATCTCAAATTTCAAGTGTTATCCAACAAAAGCTTTATGAATGTTTGACAAGGCCTATGAATAAGTTTAAATATGCTTTATGTAAAAGAGGTTATGAATGATGTTTTTATGATGTTTCAAACAAGTTAATGATAGGGTGAGTTAAGGCCCTAAGGATGTTTTATGAATAAATATATGTAATAATGAAAGGTCTATACTCAAATTATATGAGATAAGATGAAGGAGCTATTCTATGATTATGCTTTATAAATGGTGGACAGGTAATAGATATGGCCCCTCCCATATGATGATTGACTGTATGTCTTATGATTTGTCTATTCCATGAAGATCTTACCTAGCACCAAGTGGACCTTCTGATAGGCATTCTCTCCCATAGTAGAGGCAAGAGACTAGTAGTAAGATTCCTATCATGATCTGACCTAAGGCCTAGTCGTAACACGATGATCGGGATATGATGGACCCCAAGCATAAGTTATCTTAGCATACATCGCATACGTAAGGTAAAAAACTATATAAAGGTGAGCGAAAGTAATCATTAATTGGGGAATGTGACTATGGGAAATTAACTCTATCAACGTCCAATTCGTACTACCCCAATGAATATTGTCTAAACATGCCTCTAGTCTAATATTTGATGGGGGCTTAGGACAAGCTTCTAGTTCACCCTAACAATAGAAGAAAGTATAAACAATAGTAACATTAATAAAAGTCTTTTCCTCAATAGAATGCGGACTTACCAACTTCTTTGAAATCTAACGAAAGCTCTAGCCATGAGCGGGGTTGTAATGACCTCCAAGGTCATTTTCATGAATACCATTTTAACTCTTCATGTAGCTTCTTGATAGATTTTATGAGATGTCGGGATGGGTGGCGCACTTCCTACGGTGTTCATTTGAGTTTTGGAAGTGGTTTGGCCATTTTAGAGGCTTAAGGTTTGATTTTGGCATCGTGTGAGAATTCTGATGATGCCATCAGCCCCGAAAGGTCCCTTTTTGTCTAGAAGGAAGGTTGGTTTGGGTTTTGTAGTCTTCTTTTTGGGTTTGAGTGGTTTTGCCTTTTTAACTTTAAGGTTGGGCCTAGTTTGACTTTGGTTAACTTTTTGAGTAAAGGCAATCAGATTAAAATTTCATCAGTACTGTTAGATTTGGAATGCCTTTTTCAATTAGTGTAAGACTATGGGAGATTTTGGGAAGTTAATATTCAAAATAGAAACAAAGAATGAAAGTGCGGAAAGATGCAGGAAAATAACACAAGAAATCGACCATGAAAGGCAATCACGGGCCGTGAAATGCATCTCACCCCGTGGTGGTGATTTGGAGGTTTAGTCCTGCAGGCAAAGACCACAGATAACCACCATGGGTCATGGAGAATTTCACGAATTGTGGAGTGATTTGTGGAGGACACCTTTGCAGGCCTTCTACAGGACCTGTACCATAGCTGCTTTTCATGGATCGTTAAGGCCCCCGTGAAGAAATTTTAGAGGCTACCCTACATGCCCTTCTCCTAAATTTTTCCAAGTCCTTTGCTAGGGACACCACCACTAGTCGTGGTGAGCACCATGGATCATGAAAGAGTCCTGTGAAGCCAGTTTCGGCCAGAATTTGAAAAGGGAATTTCGGTCTTTTTCCTGTGTTTTTACACAAAATGAGGTTGTTTTGTAGGCAAACTTTCACCTATATATGACCCAAATTCCTCCTACTCTCATTTACTCTCCCTCACCTTCCTATACCCAAACCCTAACTCCTCAAGTTCTCTCAAGTCTCTCTCTCATCTTCAAGAAAGGGATATAGGGTTTCACTCCAAGAAGATTAAGTTTTCTCTTCCCTCTCATATTTTCCATTATTTATTCATACACTCTTCGGATATCTTGTGGGTTGAGATTGTTGATATGTTTTTTGATAGTTTGATAAAGTGGCATCGTTTGGAGGTGGCTCAGAAAGGAAAGACTCAAATTTAGTGGTTTAGGTGCCGTTTCGTCTTTAAGGTAGGCTATGGCATACTCTTTTAGAGTTGGCTTGGCTAGAATTGATATATTTTGAGTAGTAATGCATGTTGAGGTGTTGATAGTTCATAGAGATGTTTGGAGTCGATGATCATTGTTAGTGATTACTTTGGGGTCTTAGTCATTAAATACTTAAACTAGGTGATATATAGGTTTCTTTATATCAATTAGAATCCTTAAAGCTTGCTCCTAGGGGATTTGAACATAGAATGCCGTTTGCTTGACTTTGTTGGTTTTGGTTTTCAGTTAGGGTGATTTTGGTGTATGCCTATACCTTGCTTTCTTTTAAATATTAAAATGTTGGGCCCGAGGTCATGTTTTCGGTACATCAGAGTCTCAAGTTAGTAATTTGGCACATTTGACCGGATTTTTACTCAACTCAAGTGATATATGATTTTGACTTACTACTTTTATTGATTTTCCTCGCCAGTGTTTAAAAACATTTTTTTAAAGAATACATGTTGATTGATGAAAAAGTGTTATTGGTCTAAAGGAAAAATGCCGGTGATATTTTAATTATGGTATATCTTATCGGAAAGCTCGAGGAGTGAATTCTGGATGGCCCATTGATATATATATCTTGGGTTATTATTATTATTTATGTTATTGAGATGCTCGAGGTGTGAATTCTGGGCTGCCCATTGATACATATCTAGGGTTATCGTTATTATTTCTATTATTGAGAAGCTCAAGGTATGAATTCCTATAGCCCATGACACATATTCGAGTTACTATTATTATTACTATTATTGGGAAGCTCGAGGCATGAATTTCGGGTGCTTCATGATATTTTTTTTAGGATATTGAGCCTTAGCCACGAGTTTACATTTGAATATTATTTATGTAATTTTATTAAATGAGATTATTGATGTGCTTACTTGATTGGTCGAACTTGCTTGGCTGCCGCATGATTATTCATCTGCCCCTCTTTCCCCGTATTTGTACATTGTATTCTTTTCTAATTGTTATTAGTATCATCGTGCTACTTATTATATATTTTATTCTTTTTGAGCTCAGTCTGCCTATAATGCCTACTGGGTACCCCATGTTTTGTTACTCATACTGCATTTCTGCATCTTTTTGATATAGCTCCCAATTCGAGCCACCCTCAGCGCGCGCCTGATCATCCGTAGTGGTGCCAGTCCCAGATTGTGGTGAGCTTTCAGTGTTTAGAGACTTGCTACATTCCCTTTTTTTTCTGACTTGTATTTTATATTTTGGAGAGTCAGATCTGTATTGTATATTTATATATTTTATCATCTTTTATACTTAGTAACTCCTGTATAGGTGACATCAGGTCCTGGGTTTGGTCTAGTGTTAGTTCGTCTTTTCATTTGGTCACTATAGAGCCTTTTGTATAGTTTGTATCATATTTGCATATCTATATCTTGGCCCGACTTTTCTTTGGTTATATCCTTTTGCTTCTACCTTATTATGTTATTAATTATTTAATTAGATTGAGATTTGCTTTCCACTTGTCTTAGGTTTGGCTTGCCTACTCGGGGGTTATGGTAGGCACCATCATGACCCAAATCCGAGTTGCGACAGGGGTAGTCGTGAGTGTCGTCTATTCCAACATTATGAGACAATGTAGGCAAAATATGCGTTAGTACATTTGAATGTACTAAGTATGTGAGGTATGCATGAACAAGTAAAAGAAAGTATCAACATGCCATAAGATGCATGACCAGTCATAGTGAACATGAGTATAGTTTAAAAGCAATTTAAAACATACGAAACTCTTGGTCAATGCATATCATAAAATTTCAACTTTCAACTAATAACTTGACACCTCATAGCTTAACTTAAACTTAAACTAGTGTGGGATAAGACCGTTAACCGACAACTAAAACCATGCGAGCTACTACATAGAATCCAATGACTCCTGCATTGAAATAGGCCGATGACTCCTGCATCGAAATAGGGGAGGCTACCTTGCCAGGGCGTACTCTAAGATAACTCAACTCAATTTAATTAGGCTATGTGGATCCACTAGCTAGGTCATAAAGCCTATGTAGGCAACGTAGTTTGGAAATTTAGGTTGCTACGAATGGGTTCCTATGGGCCTTCTAAGTGTTGAAGAGTCATCTAAATGACTCATCCTGCAGGTATGAGAAAAGGGCCTGAGGACATAGTCTATGAAGTTTGCGAACGACCAATGCTTATGACCCATCATCTATGAAACAGTCTGTTCTTAAGGCTCATTCTGCAGGTCTGAAAACCTGCAAATATACTAGTCTCTGAAGTTTTAGGATTGGTGGTTCTTACGACCTATCATTGCTTCTACGATCCATCTTGTCAAGTCATCATTTTGGCCTTAGGGAAACTTCAACTTTTACTCGAAGGGTCACTCTATGACTCTTCTCTACGAGCCGTAGAGGGACTCGTTCACATGGATGGGTTCAGAATTTTGAGACTTTTCTCTTTTGGTTCTAACTTTTTGACTTACGGAGTCTTACAATATCTCCTCCATAGAAATATTCGTCCTCGAATGAGATTAAATTATCATAGGAAGGACACGGAAAGAGGACTAGCAATCCAACATGAACATGATGACATCTTAAAATTCATGGAACATGAAATTTTCAAATTAGCATAAAATCATAACTTTGAAAGTCAACTTTTTTTCTTGAACATGCATGCATATGAATCATATAGGAGGAACTGAATTTGTAAGAGTTCAACTAGCTTGAATAACAACTTACTACTTTAGGCTTGAGTAGAAGAAAAGAAGTACGGGTATCGTTTCATCATATCCGCCTTTGCCTCCCAAGTAGTACTTTCTACCTCTTGATTCCTCCATAACACCTTGGTGGACAAAACTTCTTTGGTCCTCAACTTCTTTACTTGCAGGTGTAAGATTTCCACCGAAAATTCTTCATAAGTCAAATTTTCCGCATCACTTAAGTCTTTAAATGGCACAATGGAGTTTGGATTACCCACGAACTTCCTGAACATAGACACATGAAAGACCGAGTAAACCATAGCTAACCCAAGTGGAAAATCTAACTTATAAGCCACTTTGCCAATACGTCTCAATATCTTATAAGGTCCAACATATCTAGGGCTCAATTTTTCTTTCTTACCAAAATGCATTACACCCTTCATGGGTGAAACCTTCAAATAAACCCAATCATCCACCTCAAATTTGAGCTCTCTTTTCCTAACATTGGAATATGACTTTTAACGACTTTGAGCTGTCTTTAACCTCTCTCTTATGAATCTTACCTTATCCATAGCATCTATCACCAAATCTAGACCAATCAAGGCCATCTTACCAATTTTAAGCCATCCCACTAGGGATCTACCTCTCCTCCCATACAATGCTTCAAAAGGAGCCATTTGGATGCTAGAGTGATAACTATTATTATAGGCAAACTCAATCAATGGAAAGTGTTCATCCCAACTTCCTTTGAAATGAATAACACACGCCCTTAACATAATTTCTAAAGTTTGGATTATTCTTTCATCTTGACCATTGATTTGAGGATGAAAAATGGTACTTAACTTGACCTTTATACCAAGACTCTTTTGAAACGACCTCCAAAAATTGTGAAGTGAATTGTGCACCTCAATCCGATATGATGGACAAGGGCACACCATGAAGTAGTACTAACTCACTAACATACAACTTAGAATAATCTTCGGCACCATAGGATGTCTTAACGGGTAGAAAATAAGCTGACTTGGTCATCTGATCTACATCAACCCAAATGGAATCATGTTGCTTCTTAGTACGAGATAAACCTATTACAAAATTCATATTTACATGTTCACATTTCCAAGTAGTAATTTCAATATCTTGGGCTGGACTACCCGGTCTTTGATGCTCAACTTTAACTTGTTGGAAATTTGGATACGTAGCTACAAACTCCACTATGTCCTTTTTCACTCCATTCCACCAATGTACTTCTCTCAATCCACGATACATCTTTATGGAACCTGGATGAATTGAGTATTGGAAACTATGGTCCTCATTCAATATCAACCCTCTAAACCCATCAATGTTAGGTACACACAAATGACCTTAGTAACATAGCACACTATCTCCCTTTTAAGAGAAAGCCTCTATGGCTTTTTTGGCAATCGACTTCTTTAACTCAACCAACATTGGATCTTGGTCTTGCTTGTCCTTGACATATGCTACAAGAGATGATTCCAAACCATTATGAACAAGAACACCTCCATTATTCAAATCAACCAAACACACACCTAAACGTGCCAACCTATGAACATCTTTAATCAATTCTTTCTTATCTTCATCAACATGTGCCACGCTACTCATGGACAATCTACTTAGTGCATTGTCAACCACATTTGCCTTACCCAGATGATACAACACACTCATATCATAATCCTTCAACAATTCAAGCCATCTTCTTTGCCAAAGGTTAAAATATTTTTGTTTAAACACATATTGTAAACTCTTGTGGTCGGTGAACACATCCACATAGACACCATAAATATAGTGTCTCCAAATCTTCAAGGCAAACACAATCGCTGCTAGCTCCAGATCATGATTTTGATAGTTTCGATCATGCACCTTAAGTTGACTAGAAGCATAGGCTATTACCTTATCATGTTGCATCAATACACAACCAAGACCAACCCTTGAGGCATCACAATACACTACAAAACCATCGAACCCTTCTGGCAAGGTCAAGATAGGAGAGGTAGTGAGACGATCCTTCAATTTTTGCAAACTCTTTTGACACACTTCCGACCATTAAAACTTTACCTTCTTTTAAGTAACTTGGTCAAAGGTGACGAGATAGATGAAAACCCTTCCAAAAATATTCTATAGTATCCAGCTAGGCCCAAGAAACTCCTTATACCTAAAGGAGATAGTGGTCTAGGCCAATTCTTAACCGCTTTGATTTTCTTAGGGTCAACCATAATTCCTTTACTGGATACAATATAACCAAGGAAGACCACCTATCTTAACCAAAACTCACATTTGTTTAACTTTGCAAATAGTTGTTTAGCTCTTATAATTTGTAACACAATCCTCAAGTGACTTGGATGCTCCTCCTCATTTTGAAAGTAAACCAAAATGTCATTGATAAATACAATCACAAACATATCTAAGTATTGCTTGAACACCCTATTCATTAAGTCCATAAAAGCCACAAGAGAATTGGTCAAACCAAAAGACATGATTAGAAACTCATAATGGCCATACCTTATCCGAAATGCCGTTTTATGAATATCACACTCCCTCACCCTGTATTGGTGATAACTGGAATGAAGGTCTATTTTGGAGAAATAACTTGCTCCTTGCAAGTGTCAAGCAAGTCATCTATCCTCAGAATTGGATACTTATTCTTGATGGTTACCTTATTCAATTGCCGCAATGCACATACATAGTGAACCATCCTTCTTTCTAACAAACAATACTAGAGCACCCCATGGAGAAATACTTGGCCTAATGAAACCCTTATCCAACAAGTCATTCAATTGATCCTTCAACTCCTTTAACTCTGCTGGAGCGATCCGGTAAGGAGGAATAGAAATAGGTTGAGTATTCGGAAGAAGGTCTATACAAAAATCAATCTCTTTTGGGAGGGACACTAGGTAAATCATTAGAAAATACATCCCAAAACTCAATTACAATAGGAACTGACTCTAGGATAGGGGCTTCGAAATTCTCATCCCAAAGCCTCACAAGATGGTCTATAAATCCTTGGAAATCATCTTTCGAACTTTAAGGCACGAAATAAATTGAACTTTAAACATGGAGTTACTACCCTTCCATTCTAGGACTAGCTCATTCGAGAATTGGAACTTAACCACTCGAGTTCTACAATCAATAGAATCATAACATGCATATAGCCAATCCATACTAAGAATAATATCAAAATCGGCCATATCTAACTCTACTAGATCAACAGAGGTGACTTTATGAAAAACTAAAACAGAGTAATTTATATAGACTCTTTTAGCCACAATTGAATCACCAATGAGTGTATAGACAGAGAAAGGATCTGACAATGTCTCAAGACTAATATCAAATCTCATGGCCATATAAGGGGAAACAAAAGATAAATTTGCACCCGGATCTAGAAAAGCATAAACATCATAGTGAAAGACCCGTAACATACCTATGATAGCATCAACAGTCTCCTTCACCTCTTGCCTAACATGGAGAAGCGTAAAACCTGTTGTTGTATTGACCACCCTTTGGTTGTACTTGGCTACCTTGAGGAAGAGAAATCTTGACCCTACATTCCTTAGCATGATGACTCATCTTACCACACCAGTAGCACACATTCAACCCAGCTAGACATTCACCCTTGTGGTTCCTACCACACTTCTTGCATGTAGGAGTATCTTGGCCTATAAGAGCACCCCCTTGAGGTTTAGGACTGGGCACCCTTTATTTGTCAAAACTTGGAGTAGTGACATTAGAAGACCCTTGGATGGAGTACTTTTGAAGAAAATGAAAACGTCCACAACTTTTGGACATAGCATGAGAGAATTTACTATTATTGGTTCATGGCCTCTTAGACTCCCTATTCTTAGCTTCTCACTTTCTACTTGCTCCCATAGGTCATGAGTCTAGATATATCTATCTCTCAAATCAACATCGTTGTTTTGCATTCTATTACAACTATGTTTGACACACCCGATACAAACTTGCTCATATGAGCTCTTGAGTCGGCAATAATTAATAGAGCATATTTTGATAATTGAGCAAACTTGAGGGCATAATCCCTCACACTCATACCACCTTGCTTGAGGTTGATGAGCTCTTGCACCTTGGATACCTCAACTCTAATAGGAAGAAGTGATCAAGAAACACCTATTTGAACTCATTCCAAGTCACGGGCTCCACCTCTCTAGGCCTCTCACCTTTGTATTGATCAAACCAAACTTGAGCAACACCCCTCAATTGGTATGTAGACAACTCTGCCCTTTCAATCGGGATAATCCCCATAATCTCAACAATCTTATAAATGTTAGCGACAAACTCTTGGGGATTCTCATCAACTTTAGAACCCCAAAACTCCAAAGGATTCATCCTCATAAAGTCACGAACTCTTGTTGCCACCGTACTAGCATTCATATTCATGAGAGCAACCACCTCATGATTTACTTGAGCTGTAACGACTTTAACAAGTACTTGAAAAGCCTCTTAATACTTGACATTTCTCCTCTTCAACCACGTTCCTTCTAGTGGGGTATAATTTTTGAGGCATATTCTAAAAATTACAAAGAACAAGTGTTAGAGGGAAAAGACTTGACCACTCTACCGCACGACATAGATCATAAAAGAAGTGAGACTTTTCCTAAGAGGTTTTGTAGACTTTTATTCTTGTTAGACTCCCTAGAACTCTTCTAAACCTTGTGTTACACTCCACATTCTCGAGCTCGGAATGTCTCTTAAGTTACTTAGACATTATCATGTGATCCGGATAAGCTACAACACTATCAAATGACTCTAGGAAAAGGAGAATGTGATACCCAATAGTAGAGAAGGTTGGAAATAGAGTTATAAGAATCTGGAAGGAGTTGGAGGCCAAATAATGAGTTGTAAAACTCTATCTACTTGCGTCAGCTACCAAATTAGAATTCCTACACACTTAAGCTACTTGAGAACACGTCAAACTTAAGTAGCAAGGAATGTATTGGCTCTTGAAGTAAGATGAGATTACGAACCCACAAAAGAGAAATAAGGAAATGACGCACCTACTCGAAGTAAGTGGGTGATGACCTACTTGGAAAAGTAGGTGATACACCTACTTAGGCTCAAGTAGGTGATGCAGAAGCTTGAGGTGGACCCTACTGCCACGTGGCATCCCCTAGTTGGTAGCATGTTACGGTGGCCAATCATGTCTTGACACATGTCACCCTAAGGGGCTGACACATGTCACCTCCAAGGAAGCCCATATATACATATTAAAATGACTCTTAGATTCAGTTAAATTATCCAAAACCTGCAGCAAAACACCAAAAACTTCAGCAACACAAAGAAAAGAAAACCCTAAGCTAAGAGAAAAAAGGGTGACGGCCTAGGAAGAAAAATAAGGTAAGTCCCGATTTAATTCCATAAATTAATTATATAGCATATAAAACGATGGTATGGAGGTATTATAAGTATAAAATCATGGCTTGGTTCAGCCAAAATGGACAGCAAGCAGTCCACACAGTTCAGCGCGACTAAAGAAGTTCCGAGGCGCAATTTTGGCGAGTTTTGGCCAATTTCGGGAAAGGTAAGGTCTTTCCTTATAATTTGAAGTTTATGGGGTTGTTATGTAGTGTAGTTTATACCTTATATACTTCTTGAAGTATAAACAAAGTCGTGGGAATGCTCAACGATAGAAACACTTGAAATTAAAGTCGTCGTAGTTAAATTGTAGTCGAAATGAGGAATTGTGTGTGTGGAGGCTGCTGATGGTTGTGTGGTGTGTGTTGAAGGGACTAAATGTATCCTAAAATAGGTGGGGGAGCTTCTGGTTGTAGCCACACAACCCCCCTTCTTTGTACGGTTAAAGGTTTCGCAAAATGGAAACTAGAAACCCTATTTTGGATATCATAATTTCAAGCGAGTCATTTGGAGGTTGTAATGTATAATGTTGCCATGTTTTATATATATGAGCTGATGGTTATGTTTTTGGTTGTCTGTAGGTATTAGGGATGTAATTGGGAATTTAGATAGGGCACATTATAGAGGAGGTGCTGCCCGATTTTCGTTAACTCCTTAACTAGATAAAGAACTAGTCAGGAAAGTGAGTGAGGGATTGAGTTCTATGAATACTCATATGTAACCTAAGATTCTAGAAATACAAGGGTTATTAATATTCATGTTTCTTTTATATTACTTAGGTTAAGAGGACAACGAGATGAACAAGATAAAGAGTAACCCATAAGAGGTATGTAAAACTTATTCCTTCTCTTGGCATGTCTTTGGCATAAGTATGTAAAACTATTCTTCTTTATTTTGGCATGTCTTAGATATAAGTTATGAATGGTTTGTATATGGAACTTAGGGATAATTCCATTTGTAAAGCTCCGAGTACAGTTCATAATTCTTATCCACTTTGTAATGGTAGAACTCCTGTACTAGTTGAACTATTGCCTTATTAAGGCTTCTATAGGATAAAAGGTAATATATGTAGAGCCTATTGACTCGTTTTCAGTTCGAAATGCTAAGGCTCTTAAGGTAGCTAAGCTATCACCCTCGAGCCTTCTATACAGGAAATAGTAACCGGATGCATGGGAAGCATGAACTATAACTCCTATTCATTTCTTAATATCAAAGTTCTTGAAGTAGTTGAACTGCTACCCTTGAGTCCCTATATGATGAATACTAATTAATTGTATGAGCTCCTGTGCCTAAGAACTCTATAATGACAAGTGTCTCTGATTGCATAATTCATTTGGTATTACCTTAATAAAAGTCTAGGACTCTCGAGACTCCGTCGATATAGCCCCTAATGGCATTTAGAGGATACTTGAGATGATAATCATTTTGATCCTCAAGTGATAGTCCATGGCGATTGTTATACCGAGTCTCAGATGATGAGCTAATTGCATATGGTTCCTCTTTACTCTACTTGTGTAGGCTGTTAATACATCACTCACCGCATCCTATGAAGGGTCGGGCAGGATAAACTCACCGCATCCCATGAAGGGCCGGGAAGGATAAATTCACCACATCCCATGAAAGGCCGAGCATTATAAATTTACTGCATCCCATGAAGGGCCGGGCATGATAAACGATGAAATGATTATTCACCGCATCCTATTAAGGGACGGGCATGATATATGATGAAATGATTATTCACCACATCCCATGAATGGCCGGGCATAATACATGATAAAATGACAGCTTCCCTGAGTCCCTCACTGAAGGGTCGGATATAGTTTGTAGGCATGCATGTGGAAATATAGTGACACACTTGTAGTACCAAGTCCCATAGCGGGCCAGGTATGTTATGTAAGGAAGGTATATATGCCCTCATGTCATAAGATACAGGTAGAGAAATTCGTTAACTGTTATATTTGTTTCCTGCATCCCTACTTTAGTTGTTAGCTCAGTTATGTGTTGTTATGCTTTATATACTTAGTACATATATCGTACTGACCCCCCGTTCTTCGAGGGGCTGCATTTCATGCCCTCAGGTATAGATGTTCATGTTGAAGATCCACCAGCTTAGGGTTTCCACTCAGCGATGTTGGGAGCGCTCCACTGTTCTGGAAACTTTTGATACTAGTCATGTAATATGTATATATTTATTTGTCTAGGGGTACGGTGGGGGCCCTGTCCTGCTATATGTTGTTGTTACTATTCTTAGAGGTCTGTAGACATATGTATATGTGGGTTGTTTATAAGTTTGTTTCAACTGTGCCTATACGACATGTTGTAAATGTTTTTATGTTAAGGCAGCCTCATCGGCTCGCATGTCCTTTCATGATATGATACGAATGAAAGAGGCTACATGTACATGAAAAATTTTAAATAATTGAGGTTTTTGTGTATAGTATCATATCACACACGGTTCTACTTATGTGTAGTTGATAGATATGCATAAGGGGGTCCAGGTCGGACCCCAGTCGCGGCCTACGGGGTTGGGTCGTGACACCTTGTTCTCTTATACTAAGTTTTTCACAACCCAACCTAGGACATAGTCATAACATGATGATCAGGATCTGAGGAACCCCAACCACAAGCCATCTTAGCATACATCACATACGTAAGTTAAAGAACAATATAGAGGTGAGTGGAAGTAATCATTTAGTGGAGAATGGAACTAAGGGAATTTAAGTCTATCAACGTCCAATACATACTACACTAAATGAATATCGTCTAAACATGCCTCTAGTCTAATCTTTGATGGGAGCTTAGGACAAGATCCTAGCTCGCCCTAATAATAGAAGAAAGTGCAAACAATAGTAACATGAGTAAAAGTCTTGTCCTTAGTAGAATGAGGACTCACCAACTTCTTTGAAATTTAACAAAAACTCTATCCATGAGAGGGGTAGTCGTGAGTGTCATCCATCCCTATATTATGAGATAATAAAGGAAAAATATACGTTAGTACATTTAAATGTACTAAGTATATGAGGTTTGTATGAATAAGTAAAAGAACGTATCAATATGCCATAAGATGCATAACCAGTCATAGTGAACATGAGTATATCTTTAAAGCAATTTAAAACATAAGAAACTCTTGGTGAATGCATATCATAAAACTTCAACTTGCAACTCATAACTTGACACCTCATAACTTAAATTGAACTTGAACTTGTGTGGGGTAAGAGCGTTACCTACAACTAAGACCATGCAAGCTACTACATGGAATCTAATGACTCCTGCATTGAAATAGGCCAATGACTCCTGCAAAGAAATAAGGGAGGCTAACTTGCCAGGGCATAATCCAAGATAACTCAACTTAACTAAACTAGGCTATCTGGATCCACTAACTCGGTCATGAAGGCAACCTACGTGGGCAATATAGTTTAGGACTTTATGTTGCTACTAGGATTCCCTTAGATAACCAACTGCGTTATCCGACCGAACCCCACCTAAAAGTCCTCTCGGTGCTTAGTAAATATCCCAATGGAAATTCATAAAACATAATCATAACATAGTAGGGAAAGATATTAGCTATCTATCAATCCATCTTTAAAAAATTTAGGAATGACTCATCTAACTTGGTGATTCATAAGAATCTATAACTTCGGTGATTGTCCTTATCACCATCTCAAAACATCTAATGATCTTAACTCTGATCATCATCTCAATATTTAACTTTAAAATCATAATCTCAGCTGTAACTCATTAAAAACTATCTTTATAAATTATTTAACTCATAATTAACTCATAAAATCATCTTTACTTCATAATCATATCTTGAAAAATATAGTTTTATGCCTAGACATATATAATTCAACTTGAAATCATGCAATTCATATAAGAACATGCATATAAAGATGATTGATAACATTTAAAAATGAAATCAAATCAGCTCAATATAATTCATCAAAACTAGGGTTCACAATCAATTATAAATTGAATGAAAACTTGAAAAATCTTTGGGACTTCATTGGTGAAAAGGGACCATGAATCAATCCCTACATACCTTGAGTGAAATTACATAGAATTGAGAAGAAATCATGAAGAACTCTGGAAACCCTTGATTGAATTTGGAGAGAAACCTTGAGAGAATTTGAGATTTCTTGCCTTAGGAATTTTGTGAGAATGAATTGAATAGGAGGGGATTTTGAAAAAAGAGTATTTATAGACTTTGAACTTGGCCATAAAAGTGTCTAGGTTCATTGAATCGAATTTTGGAAAAGACATAATTGTCTTTCATTAAATCTTGGATTTTAAGTCTACAAATGGGTTCCTATCTAAGTGTTGTTAAGTTATCTAAAGGCCTTATCCTGCAGGTCTAGAGAAAAAGGGCCTGAGAACATAGTCTTTGAAGTTTGTGAACGACTAATGTTTATGACCCATCATCTTATAAATGGTGTATTCTCCAGGCTTATCCTGTAGATCTGAAAACTGGCAAATATACTAGTCTCTGAAGTTTTAGGACGAGTGGTTCTTACAACCCAACATTGCTTCTATGAGCTATCCTGTCAAGTTGTCATTTTGGACTTAGGGAAACTTCAACTTTTGCTCAAAAGTTCACTCTACAACTCTCCTCTACGAGCAGTAGAAAGCCCTACGATCTTTAGAGGGACTCGTTCACATGGATAGGTTCAGAATTTTGAGACTTTTCTCCTTAGTTCCAAGTTTCCGAGTTACAGGGTCTTACAATCATCCCTTAACTATATGCCACCATAGGATAAAGAATGACCCATAGTAGATGCTTAATTCCTTAAGGGTCACCCGTAGTAGAGGCTCGCTCCTTCATATAGCTTAGTGGATCCATTTAGGCATATAAGAGTCTACCTTAGCAAGTAATCTCCCCCTTTCCTTCGATGTATGGGTAAACATTGAGACTCAATGTTATAGCTCACATGGTTTATGTCAGTTAACAGTTTCACTCACAAAGGTAAAAAGTCTCTCTAAAAATATTTAAGGCATTTCTTACTATAGCTAATATGTCTCTCATAAAGTAAAGTATGTTCTCTCACCGATGGATTTATGACCCTCAATATGATTTAAGATCCTTACGACTACTTATGAACTTGCAAGCTCTTTTATGATTCCTCATTATAGCTTATGATTATCTATGCATTGTGCAAGTCCTCTTCATAAGGTTGAATTAAGGTTTAAAATGACATTAACCTTACTCATGATTCACTATTACGTGTAAATGGTATACTTATTATATGTTCTAGCCTTGATCATCATTTCTTTTATGTCATGTATTGCATTGCTCACATACTTAATATATTCAAAGTACTAACCCATACTTTTATTTAACTACATTGTGTTATAATATAGAGTTCGGTGATCACCTTATACACTCTCGTGGCAAGATAGAAGACTTGTTCACTTGATTTGGTAAGTCCTCATGCTTCAAGAACTACCTATCGAGCTTGTATTTTCTTGCTACTTCTAGATTATATTGTCATTTTGAGACGTTCTCTACTTCTTTGGGGAGCTAGTAGCTTGTTCTATTCCCCCACCTATGTTAGTATGATAGAGGCATATTTAGACATAGAGTCGATGTAGTCCTTTCTTGGACATATGGCTTGAGTTTTCCTTTTCATTCCTAGACTTCTATGATTGAGATTGTTCTTCCGCTTGATTGCATTATATTTTTGTAAGACTTTGGAAGTCAGAAAGTTGGAAACCATAGAAAAATCTTCAAAATGTTTACTAGACCCAAGTTTACGATCGTCTATATGAGTTGTAGAGGTTTCTCCGACCCATAAAAACGAGTCATAGAGAGAGACTTTACACTCATTCAAGACCAAACATCAGGAGAGGTTCTATGACTCAACCCAAATATCAAACACTCTCAAATTTATAGGATGTGGGACCTGCAGAACAAATAACTTTGATGGGTCGTAATTAAGTTTACGAGTCATAGAAATGACCCATTCGTAAACTTTAGAGACCTAATTTTCACGCCTTTTCTAAAGATTGTAGGATGAGTTATTTTGATGACTCATCATTCCTTCGATGACCCGTAGAAAGGGGTTTCGTAGAGTTAAGTTTTAAATTTAATGAGGGGTAGTTATGTCATTTTTTAAGTTTGATTCAATGAACCTAGACACTTTTATGGCCAAGTTCAAAGTCTATATATATATATTCAATTCTTTAAATTCCCCTTCTATTTAATTCATTCTTTAAAAATTTCACTAAGGCAAGAACTCCAAAGTCTTTCAGGGTTTTTTCTTCAATCTACAAGCTAGGGTTTTAAATTTCTTCAAGGTTCTTTTTTAATTCTTAGTGAATTCCATCAAGGTATGGGCCCTTTTAGCCCATGGAGTCCCAAGATTTTTTCAAAGTTTCTTTCAATTGACAAGTGATTATGAATCCTAGTTTTGATAAATTGTATTAGACTAATTTAATTCCATTTTTAGATGTTATCAATGATTATTATAAGCATATTTTCATATAAATTGCATTATTTTAAGTTAAATTATGAATGCCCATGCATAAAGCTATTTCCAAGTTATCATTATGAAGTTAAAGATGATTTTCATGAATAGATTATGAGTTCAATAATTTTCAATAAAAGTTCTATGATTTAAAGTTGAGATTATGATTTTATGATTAATGTTATGATGATGATCAAAGTTAAGATCAAAAAAGTTGTTGTGGTGTGATAAGTCCAATTCTCACACATTCATGTTAAAGATGGTGATAAGTACAATTCTCACCAAAGTTATAGATTCTTATGAATCACTAAGTTAATGAGTTATTCCTAATATGTTTTGTAAAGATGGATTGATAGGTAGTTACTATCTTTTCCTATATGTTATGATAATGTTTTGTGAGCTTTCATTTGGATATTGACTAAGCACCAAGAGGACTTCTATATGGGGTTCAGTCCTGTAATGTAGTTAGTTACCCAAGAGAATCCTAATAGCAACATAAAATGCCAAACTACATTGCCCGCATAGGATTGTCTTCATGTCCTAGCTAGGTGATCTAGCACAGTTGAGTTGAGTTGAGATGAGTAACATGACAGAGTATACCCTGATAAGGTAGCTTCCTCCTTCTAGATGAGGTTCCATTGGATTCTATGTAATAGATCGCATGGTCTTAGATGTTGGTCCAAGGCCTTATCCTACACAAGTTAAATGTCAAGTTATGAGTTTATGATGAAGTTTTATGATATGTATTAACCATGAGTTTTATATGTTTTCAAATGCTTTAAGCTTTATTCATGTTCATTATGATTGGTCATGCATCTTATGGCATATTTTTCACGTTCCTTTACTTGTTCATTCATACCTCACATACTTAGTATATTAAAATGTACAAACACATATTTTGCCTATATTTTCTCATAATGTAGGAATGGGCAACACTCACGAGCATTATATTCGTGCCAAGAGTTTCTCTAGATCTTAATGGTGAGTCCTTATTCTATCGAGAACATGACTTTTATTCTTGTTGTTTACTTGACTTCCTTCTATTGTTAGGGTGAGATAGGAGCTTGTCCTAAGCCCCCATCAAGGATTAGACTAGAGGTATGTTTAGATGCTATATGATGTAGTCCGGATTGGACATCTTTGAGTTGTTATCCCTTAGTCCCATTTCCTTGTGATTATTACTTCCACTTATATTTTAATATATTTCTTTACCTTATGAATGCAATATATGCTAAGATAGATTGTTTGGGGTCCCTCGCATCCCGATCACCATGTCGCGGCTTGGCCCTAGTTCAATTGTGACAATTTTACTTGATCTTATGAATACAATGTATTCTAAGAGTCTTGGTTGGGATCCCTCGAATTCTCGATCACCATGTCACAGCTAGGCCCTTGTCCGAGTCGTGGTAAACTTGGTATCAGAGCATAAGATTTAAAGAGTCCTAGGGAGTCTAACATGCCACTTCAAGTAGAGTTATACTTATCAGTGTGAAGTGTGCCACATCTATGAATATGAGACTGTAAGTTATTTTAGGAAATCTTCACTTCATCATGATCCATGATGTGCAATAAAGCATAATCTAGGTCTTTTCTCCCTAATGATCATTCTTTGTGATTTTTAGAACATGCCTTCAAGAAGATATTTAATCCAAAAAGGGATTGATATTAATAAGGGTGATATTCTTGTTAAAAATAGTTTGAAATTATCATTGGTAGCGGATGTAAAAGTAACACAAGACATGGGTCCAACCTTAGTAAAAATAAAAAAATTGGTGTTTGATAAGAAGATTGAAGTTCTCTCATAAGGGGGAGATAGAGTAATTCATTCCCAAGGTTGGGTATGTGTTCCGAATATTGTTGGTCGAAGAGAAATGATATTGAATGGAGCCCATATCTTTGGATGGATGAGTTAGGGTAGATTAGGGAGAGAGTATGTATTTCTTATTGTGATAAATTATGGCATGCTTACCCCATTTAAGGTTATAGACATGGAGGAAGCACTAGATGGATCTTGTTGTGTGCAATAGATAGGTAAGAGTATATTGGTGTGCCTTTGATGGGAGTTAATTCAAATATGGATGTAGAGATGCTAAGGTAGACTTGAAAATTCTTAAGAGATATTGACTTCAAGGAGCCATAAAATTCTTAGAATGGTAGGCTTGAATGCGTGGTTGTCGATATGTGAGTGATTGTAGTAGGCTATTGATGACTTCTTATTAAGAGTTTCAAGTGAGTGTATGAGAATGGTTATAGAACTAGGCTTGAATATGATGATGATGGCATGTGGGTGAATGTATGATGCATTGGGCACTTCTTGATTAGGTCTTGAGGTTGATTAAATATGGTGGTGAGGAGTGGTATAGGATCTTAAGGTATATTGGTAAGGTGGCCTATGAACTTTAATTCCCATTGGAGTTAGCCTTGGTTCATCCGGTATTCCATGTATCAATATTGAGGAAATGTGTTGGTGGTCCTAATTCCATGTACCTTTGGGTAATATGAGTGTTGAAGAAAACTTGACTTATGAGGGATTGTATGGTGGCTACTAGAAGTGGAAGGAAGATGGCTTGGGCTACTTCATCTGGTATGTTACGAGTTTTCTTTGGTCATGATAATGGTGGGTATGGATTGGTTTCGTATTCATTGTTCCATGATTGACTTGATAACCCAAGTGCTTGAATTTTTGTGCTAGTTGAAGTGCTATCTTCTCATGTCTATCCTTATGAATTCTTGAGTTCTAGTTATTCTCATGTCTTTTCATATGCATGCATATTCAGAAAGTTGATTTTAAGCTACGTTTAAGTCAAATTTGAAAATCCCATGTTTATTGCATTTTAATGTGTCATTGCATTTCATGATGGGTTGATAGTCCTCTTTCCATGTTCTTACTATGCTAGTTGAATCTCATTCGAGGATGAATGATCTCAAGGGAGAGATATTGTAAGATCCCACAGGTTCAAAAGTCAGAACAAAGAAAAATTCCAAGAGAAATAGACTGTCCTAGAGTTTACAACTTATCGTAAGAGTCATAGGGACTTCTACGGGCCATATGAATTAACTTTGAGGTTGGAAAATTAGTCAAGTCTGGAAGGGAGTTTATGAGTCAAGGTACGACTCCTACAAAAGGTTATGATTCATAGAAGTAATGTTTGAGTTTGGTAAAATAATGAGCCTCAGTATTTTTAGAACGACTCAATAAGACGAGTAGTAGAATGGTTGATGAGTCATCATTTAAAGTCTTAGAAAGGGGGGGTCATAAATTCTGAACTTTGACTAAGTGTGGGAAGGTTTGAAAATTCATTTGTACAATTCATGTAAGTGTGTACGACTCATAGACACTATTTGTAGGGACCAAGTTTCATTTCAGTAGCCTATGATTTTGGTTCACTACGTTGATGACTCATATTGACAACCTATAGACTAAATGACGAGTCATAAAAGCCATCCGTAGGGTCGTAAAGGGTGATTCTTAATTTTGCATAGGTTTTAAGGTCAATTCTTAAGTGTGGGAACATATTTGGAGATGTCTTAAGGTAACAAGAATCCTCTAGCACAAAATCGAGTTGAAAGCTTCCTTATCGATTGAGTTTTGATAAATAATTTTACTTGGGTCCACTTTAAATGAACATATCTTCTAAAATATATAAAATTAGGTGGCCCATGCCTTATAAAATTAAAGGACTTTGAGTTCTCTTTCTAATGCCATCAAGTTTGCCTCATTTCGAGTTCAAAGTAAATATTTATGACTATTTTACTAAAGGCTGCCAGATCATAAAAGGATTATGACTCGACACTACGACTAGTAGAGTTTTCGACGAGTCGTAGAAGTCAAATCCTCAAAAAACTCTATCACATATTCTAGGGAAATTGTTGTCCTTTCCCAAGCCTTTTAACCCTATTCTAAGTCATTTTTGGGTGTTTTGAAGGAATATATCATTCCACTAACTAGTTTTCCCCTCATAAAAATCAACCTAAATATTCAAGTATCTAGAAAAATCCTCTCAAGGCTCTCTTCTTGTCCTACAAGAATCCATTGAAGGATCAAGTAGGGTTTCCAATTCTTCCATCAATTTTCAAGCTTCAACAAGGAATCCACCCAAGGTATGTGGAAATTGATCCATTGGTTCCTTTCACCCATGAAGTCCCAAGGTTTTCCTCAAAAGATATCTTTAATTTCAATTGTTCTCTAACCTTAGATTGATGATATTGCATTGGGCTATTTCAATTATGTTTTTACTAGACTCCAGTGATTATTTTAAGCATTAATATACCTTAATTGTATAATTTCAAGTTATTCTATAAGTGCCCATGCATAATGCTACTTTAAATGGTGATTATCATGAACTGTGATTAGTTTTAAAGGGTTTTTTCAATGAAGGCTTTTATAAATGATGTTTAAGACTTATGAAAGATTGGTGAAGATTATAAATGATGATTTCAATGATTTTTTATGAATTTCCTACATTGATCTTTAGGGTTAGGATATGGATTATGGGTACTTTGAATATTGCTTCAAATTGGTGTAATCTTTATGAAATATGTGTAGGTTGACATAAAGTATATGGCCATGCATTTTTTCACTCAAATTCCATGATTTCCAAGTCAATCTATCATGTATGTATGTTTTACTGAAATTTACAATTATAAAGCTATGATCTCGAATTTCTGAAAAGGCCTATGAATGAGTTTAAAGATGATTTATGCAAGGAGGTTATGATGTTTCAAAAAAGTTAATGATAGGGTGAGTTAAGGCCCTAAGAATGCTTCACGAATAAAGATATATAATGATGAAAGGTTTATAATCACATTACTTAAGATAAGATTAAGGAGCTAATCTATGATTGTGCTTTCTGAATGGTGGTCCGGTAGTAGATATGGCCACTCCCACATGATGATTGACTTTATGACTTGTGATTTGTCTATTCTATGTAGATCTTACCTAGCACCAAGTCGACCTTGGGATAGGCATTCTGTCTTGTAGTAAAGGCAAGATACCCATAGTAAATCCCATTATCCCATAACTACATGCCATCATAGGATAAATGATCGCCCATAGTAGATGCTCGATTCTTTAAGGGTCACCCACAGTAGAGGATCGATCCTTCATGTAGCTTAGTGGATCTACTTAGGCATAAAAGAGTCTACCTTGGCAAATAGTCTCCCCCTTTTCTCCGATGTATGGGTAAATATTGGGACTTCATGTTGTATCTTACATGATTTATGTCGGTTAATGGTTTCTCTCACAAAGGTAAAAAGTCTCTCTCAAAAATTTTAAGGTATTTCGTACTATATCTAAATATCTCTCACAAAGTAAACTATGTTCTCTCACCTATGGTTTTATGACTCTCAATATGATTTAAGATCCTTACGAGTACTTATGAACTTACAAACTCTTTTATGATTCCTCATTATAGATTATGACTATCTATGAATTGTGTAAGTCCTCTTCATAAGGTTTCATTATGGTTTAAAATTACATTAGCCTTACTCATGATTCACTATTACATGTAAATGGTATACTGATTATATGTTCTATCCTTGATATACATCATTGCTTTTATGTCATGTATTGCATTGCCAACTTACTTAGTATATTTAAAGTACTAACTCATACTTTTGTTTACCTACATTGTGTTATAATGTAGGGCTCAACGATCACCCTACACACTCTCGTGGATAGATAGAAGACTTGTTAACTTGATTTAGTAAGTCCTTATGCTTAGCAGACTACCTATTGAGCTTGTATTTTCTTGATACTTCTAGACTATATTTTCATTTTGAGACATTCTTTTCTTGTTTGGGGAGGTAGTGGCTTGTTCTATGCCCTCACCTATGTTAGTATGATAGAGGGATGCTTAGACATAGAGTTGATGAAGTCGCTCTTGGACATATGAATTGAGTATTCATTTTCATTCCTAGACTTCTATGATTGAGATTGTTCTTCCTCTTGATTACATTATATTTTACTTGACCTTATAAATACAATATATGCTAAGAGGCTTGGTTGGGATCCTTAAGTTTTCTGATTGCCATGTCATGTCTAGGCCCTAGTATGGGTCATGAAAAAATACCATTAGGGTTCTTGTATATTCTTCCTTTTTTCAAGCTTAGATTTTAGAAGAGTTGAATCTCTTGGAGGGTATACGTTTAAGTGGATAAAATTCTCCACCAAATAAGGTAAAAGGTACTGCCATGTTAATATTTTCTACTTTTAAGATATAATTAGTGTGATGGATTAATAACCTTTCTCTTCTTATCAAGGCAAGTTGGAGAGGACAACCTTTACCTTAAGGAATCCAAGCCTTAGCGAGTGACAATTCTGTCCAACAAGGTAAGCTATTGCAATTTTCATCTTTCTCTTTTACATGAGTTAATTAGGATATTTGGTATGTGTTAATGATTTTGGTATTGTTCCTTTTACATGGTGTAATATCGGTAAAGGACGTTATTTTCACGACCCAAGCCTAGAGCATAGATGTGACACGGCGAATGAGACACCCGGAGGTACCTCACTCAAGCCGCTTAACATTCATTTAGCTTCTCATAGGTAATGACAGTAAAATCATAAGAGGAAATAATGGAATAATGGGACTAAGGGAAACAACATAACATTAGAGTACTTAACAACATCAACATCATCTATTTGTCCAACAGTATCTCTAATACCTTAGACATGGCGGGGGCTAAGACATGTCCCTAGCTCACCCTCATAATAAATATAAATAATTATTGAGAAAAGTATCCCAAAAGACTTTACATAACAAAGCTAAAAAGGAATGGATGTTGTTTCTGAAACATGGGAACTCACCAACAAGGTAGCCTTCAACATAATCAACTAGCCACATAAGGGTGAATTAGAGCAACGCCGGTCCTTACATGGTAATATCATGTAGGAAATAGAGTATGTGTCATTACTTTTAATGTACTAAGTATGTCAGTGTAAGACTTCGAAAATGTGGAAGGTCCCAAACCAAGGACGAAGGATGAATTTTCAGAAATTGCAGAAAAACTAGCACCAGAAGCTGGCCAAGGAAGCCTTCAAAGGCCTGGTAATTATCATAGAGAATGGTGAGAAATCGTGATAGAGACTCAGAAACTCAGATCTTCAAGAGATGAACCATGATGGAGGACCATAGACCTTTGTGAGCACCACGTGCCATGAATCCCTCCGTGGTGACCCCTCTCTAAGACCCTCAGGAAATTTCCCAAGGCAATCTTCATGGACAACCCCACGGCCCGTCGAGCTTTTCACGGACCATGAAGATGGTCCATCAAGGGATCCATTCATTTTATCTTAGGGGTTTTAAGTCCAATTATTTAGTGTAGGAGTATATTTGGAGATATTTTAAGGTCACCAAAATCCTTAAGCACAAAGTTATGTTGAAAGCTTCGTTACCGATTGAGTTTCGATGTAAGATTTTATATAGGTCAACTTTAAGCAAACTTATATCCTTGAATATTTTGAATCCAGTGTTACATGACCTATCAAATCAAAGGTCTCTGAATCCTCTTTCCAACTGCACTGAATTTTTCTCATTCCAAGTTTGGAGTTAACGGTTATGGCCATTTTAGTAAAGCTACTCAGACAGGTGAGCACCACGACCCTTGGTGGACTTCCGTGAACCACAATACGGCCCGTAGTGGACATCCATGAAAAAGGTTCAGAGACTTCTCTGCAACAGTTTCCAAAATATTTTCCCAAGTCTTTTACCACCCCTCACCACGGTAAGTGGTGGGCATAACGGACCGTAAAGGTCCCCCATGAAGCCAGTTCCGGCTAGTTCTTTAAATGGACATTTTGGTCTTTCCTACATTTTAACTCAAAGTGGTATCATTTTGAAGGAACAATTCACCTATCTAAAGACCTTAGAACTTTAAAAACCCTCATTTTCTTTCACTCCAACTTCCCAAACATAAATTCTCTCATCTCAAACTCTCCCAACAGTTTCAAGCCAAGCTATGGTTCATCTCAAGGCATCTTAAAGTCTCTTATCCTTCTCAAGCTTTCATTAGTGATTTTGTTTCCCCCAAGGTGTTACACCCCACACTCTTGAGCTTGGAATGTCTCTTAAGCTTCTTAGAAGTTACTATGTGAGCCAGATAGTCTATAACGCTATTAAACAACTCCAAGGAAGGGATAATGTGATACCCCATAGTAGGGAATGTTGGAAATAGGGTTATGAGAAGTCGGAAGAAGCTGGAGGCCAAGTAAGGAGTCGTAGGACTCGAATTAACTATGTAACTACTAACTTAGAATTCCTACACACTTAAGCTACTTGAGTACATGTCGAGCTTAAGTAGAAAGGAGTGCATAGGCTCTTGAAGTAAGACGAGATTACGAGCTCACGAAAGAGAAATAAGGAAATGACGCGCCTACTCAAAGTAAGTAGGTGATGCACCTACTTGGAACAGAAGGTGATACACTTACTTAGGGTCAAGTAGGTGGTGCAGCAGCTTGGGGTGGACCCCACTGCCACATAGCAGCATGTGATTGGCCACATGGGTTGAGGTGGCACCCTAGGAGGCTGCCACGTGTCACCTTAGGGGGCTTCCATGTGGCACCTTCTAAAGAGGTGTATATATATGTGTTAAGTGACTCTTAGTCACATTTTTCATCCAAATATCCAGCCAAAATAAAGGAAAAAAAACGTGAAGAACACAAGGAACAAGGCAACCACAATTTTGAGAAATTAAAGGTAAGTTCTTCAATTTTTCTCTGTGAATTAATTATCTATGGTGTTTCTCAACCACATGGAGATGTATATATGTATATTAAGATACCTATGGAACCATATATTCAGCTTTACACCTAGAAGAGGGTGAAAGAACAAGAGGAAAACGCTAGAGGGGCAAGGGGAGGAGCTACGGGTTTGGGGGCTGCCAAGGTAAGCCTACGAGTTTCATTCCATGAATTAATTATTTTAGGTGTTACAAGGTTATATAATAGTGTTTTATAACCAAAAATGCCAATTTGGGGTAGTGGATAAGGGATATAAATAGCCCGCTTAATTTCAGCACGTTTGGAAAAGTTCTAAGTTGCAATTTGGCAGTTTTGGTCAATTTCAGGTAAGGTAAGGTTTATCCTCTTAATTTGGGGTTTATGGTATTGTTAGTAAATGTATTATATGTTGTTTAATTGACTATAAATGTTAAAAAATCATACATATGCTTGACATTTGAAATAAACTAAATTAGAGTCGCTATAGTTGAATTGTCGTCGAAGTAAAGTGTTGTGCTTGTGGTATACTACTGTAGGTGTGTGGTGGTTTGGTGAAGGGCCTAAATGTTTTATAAAATGGGTGTGGGTGCTTCTGGTTGAAACCACACGACCCCTCATTTCGTATAGTTAAAGGTTCTACAAGATAAAGGCTAGACACCCTATTTTGGTATCGTAGCTCCGAACGAGTCATTTGGAGTTTATGTTGTATATTGTTGATATGAACTACTTAAAAATATGTTGCAGGTTGTTGTTGTTTGGATGTAGATATTAGGAGTGGAATTGGAAATTCAGATAGGGCACATTATAGGGGAGGTGCTACCCGATTTTCATTAACTCTTTAACTAGTTAAGAAACTAGTCGAGAAAGCAAGCGAAGGGTTGAGTTCTATGAATACTTATGTGTAGCCTAAGGTGCTGGAAAGCCATGGGTTGTTAATACTCATATTTCTTTTATGTTACTTAGGTTTAAATGACGATGAGACGAACGGGATAAAGAGTAACCCCTAAGAGGTATGTGAAGCTTCTCTTGGTATGTTTTTGACATAGGTACGTAAAGCCTATACTTTCTCTTTCTTTTGGCATGTCTTAGATGTAAGCTATGGATGATGAAAGATTCGGGGAAACTTCAATCTTAGGTTATAAATATGACTTCAGGACTCTGGATCACTTTTGGATATTAAGACTTTTAAAGTAGTTATACTCCTACTCCTCGAGTCTTCTATATGACTGTATAACGATTGATTCGACTAAGCTCTTTTCTGTAAAAAATGAAAGACTCTGAGATAACCAACGCTAGGAATGCAACAAGATATTTCATACTAGTATATGTCTAAGATTTCCAAAACTCCCTTTTACCTAGTCCTTAGTGACATTTAGGGGGTATACGTTAGATACTTTCTGCCCTAATATCCAGGGAAGATTCACCTGATGACTTCATTGAGTCTCTGTTAATAATTTAAACTGTGTTCTGTTTCTCACTACTCTACTCTGCATACTGTAATACTTCTTTTGTCGACCCTGGGGCCAAAAATAGTTATCGTGCACAATTCCCCTATATTGTTCATCGCGCTCTCACTCGAGGTCCCGGTACGTATGTATATATATGATGATATGATGATGTGTTATAATAAGGAGGTGATATTATTATAGTTATGATTCACCGGATCCCTGATAGGGCCGACTATATTAAAAATTTGAGCATGGTTGATTTTACTTCTCTAGGTACAGGTTTCTGATTTGATATTTTATCCCCCTACTTATCTATTTTAGATATACCTCTATTAGTATTGTGGTATGGTTTACATACTCAGTACATATGTAGTACTAACCCCCCTTTTTCTGGGGATGGAGGCTGCATTTCATACCCACAGGTACAGATACAGGTTTTGGGACTCCGATCATCTTAGGATCCTGCTCAGCTTAGCTGGAAGAGGCTCCATTGTATCGGAGCCTAGTTTTTGGCATTGACCATTGATGTAAAGTATTGTTTTGTTATTCAGGGGTACGGCAGGGGCCCTGTCCCACCATATGTTATCATTGATATTGTTAGAGGTTGGCAGACATTTATATGTGGGTTGTGTATATTAGTTTGATTCAGGTGGGTCTACATGATGTATGGTATATGTTATTATATTATGGCATCCTTGTCGGCTTGCATGCCCTTTTATGTTATGACCTAAATGAAAAGGGCTATAGGTTTATGAAAATGTTATCGCCTAATGGGGCTCTATTACATGATATTATTTTATTTATAGTTCAATTTGACCAAAACTGATAGTTAGGTATACGGAGGGTCTAGGTCGGACCCCAGTCGCGGCCTACGGGGTTGGGTCGTGACACAAGGTATGTGGGTTTTCATCCATGGGTCCTTCCACCCATGGAGCCCAAATGTTTTCTCAACCTAACATTTTAATCTTTGATGTTGAATTCTTATGGGCTTTTACATGATAACTCTAAATGCATAGATTTTGATATATTTTAATTTTATTTAGATATATTGATGAATATTTACTCTTGATTTCATGAAGTTATGATATTATTAAAGGTCCTTATATGAATTTATGAAAGTAGTTTTTATTACGTATATTAGTGGGTTGTTTTAAGATGTTTAGATGATGTATTCCTATACTCTCATACATGCTAGCATTGATTTAAATGATTTGAAATTTCATTAATTTGAACCAACCTAGTTTTGACTCTATTTTCACTAAAATATGACTTGAAGTTTATGGACTCCAATTAAATATTTAAGAAAGATAATGACTATGGTCATGAGAGTCTTTTTAACGAAAGAATAAATGGCCATGAAAAGTCTCCCCACCTAGTTTTACTATGTTTGGATGAAGTTTGAAATGAAAGTTTTGACTCCAAAATGAATGATATGAAGCAAGTATTTATGAAATAAGAGTCTTATGATTGATTTAATGATGAAAGGGCTTCTTAGCCAAAGTAAGATTTCAATGTGAAAGGATAATTCTCTTATTGAATCAAATGAAAGGTTTTAATGAGCTATTCTATCAAATAAGGATTTTATGTCAAAGTTATATAAATAATTATGTTATTATGATATTTAAATATTATTCTGTTGAAAGCTTACCTAGCATCGAGCTAGACTAGGGGTGAATACCAATATCCTATAACTACGTGCCACTGTAGGTATAATGGAGATAGAGGCAAATACCCAAATCTCCAAGAGGTGAGTACCCAAAATATCAAGGATTGGAGATTAGTACCCGAGTCTAAGAACTAGGGGTGAGTACCCCATTTACACGATAGCTTAGTGGATCCACTTAGGCATGACAGAGTCTACCTTAGCAAGTAGTCTCCCCCTTTTCCTCCAATGTAGGGGTAACATCGGGACTCCATGTTATAGCTCACATGGTTTATGTCAGTTAACCGTCGCTCTCACAAAAGTACAAGGTCCCTCTTCCAATTTTTAAGATATTACATATGATGTCTACTATATGTAGTACAAAGTAAAGTATGTTTTCTCATAAAGTTTAAGGATTCCTTTCAAAAGGTTTATGGTATACTTATTTACGATTCGTGGTACTTTTGAAGTATATGATTTCTTATAATGACTCATGATTACCTATATAATGTTTAAGTTTCTTTTATGATTCATGATTGTTTCTATATTTCATTGACTAAGATTCATAACTCTAAATGGTATTTCAAGGTTCTAGTATGGTCCATTGCATTACCTTATTATATAATAATTATATTGCATTGCATTCTCACATACTTAGTACATTCAAAGTAATAATGCATACTTTTGCCTACATGATATCACAATGTATGGACTAACATTGCTCTATATTCTCCTCCACGTGGATAGTTTGATCGCTGAAGGCTACTTTGTTGGTGAATTTCCGTATTTTGGGAACAACATTCCATTTCCTTTTCTTGCTATTTTTTGTATAGACTTTTGGTTATCTTTTGGTACTTTTGGATACTTATCATGAGGGTGAGCTAGGGACATGACATAGCCCCTACTAAGTCTAAACAAAGTAGAGGTATTATTGGAAAAATAGATGATGTTTAATGCTGCCTATGATTTCTATTCTATGTTATCTCCCTTAGCCATTACCTCTTTTTTTCCATGATTTATTGTGTGTCATTCATTACCTATAAAAAGCCTAATAAATTCTAAAAGTCTTGGGTGAGGTACCTCCAGGTGTCTTATTCGCCGTGTCACATCTAGGCCCTAGGATTGGGTCATGACAAACTTAGTATCAGAGCATGAGATTTAGGAATGGTCCTTAGAGTCTATCATACTGCGTCATCTAGGGTCTTTTTCATGGTTGTAAAGAACACCACAATTATGAATAGGATACTATGAGGCATTTAAGAAAGTCTTCACTTCTTTCAATTTATGTCATTCCCTAGAGTGTCCTAAGTTTTTCTCTAACTAATGACTGGTTTTATGTTCTCCATATAATGCCTTGTGGAAGAGAACCTCAAAGGGAAAGGGTTGAAGATGAGGACCAAGCTCTTTCGATTCTAGATATTACACATCATGAGGAAGGGGTAACTCATATCGAGTTCAACATCCTCATCGCATTATTAGCTCAAGTTGTAACCCAATAAGGGCATTAAGGTGTACCTCCTCCTCAAGTGCAAAATCTATGCCTCTAGGATTCAGGATTTTCAAGGGTTGAATCCACTCGATTTTGATAGTTCTAAACTAGATAAGGACCCTATGGAGTTTATTGATAAGGTATACTAGATTATGGCAATCATGGATGTGCCAGCGAATGAAAAGGTCGAACTAGTAAGTTACCAACTAAAAGGTATGGCTCGAGTATGGTATGAGTAATGGATTGTTGAGAGGAATAAAGAAAGAGGACCGTTAGAATGAGAAGAGTTCAAAAGTGCTTTCCTAGACTGTTTCTTCCCATTGGAGCTTAATGAGGCCAAAATCCAAGAGTTCATCAACCTCCGTCAAGGGAGTATGAGTGTGAGGGAGTATGCCCTCCAGTTTACAAAACTATCCAAGTATTCTCTCTCCATTGTCTTCGACCCCATGGTAGAATGAGCAATATTATTTCTGATATCTCAAGCTTGTTGTCCAAGGAGTGCAAGACGTCCATGTTGGTCAAGGAAATGGACATCTCCTGATTAGTGACTCATACCGAGAAAATTGAAGAGGAAAAGCTTATGGAGGTTTCTAGGATGAACAAAAAGGCTCGGATTCAGTGCCTAAGTATCACAAGGATAGGGTGACTAACCCTAGGTATCAAGGGGATAATGATAGTGGTCAAAATTTTCTTGCATGCCAAAAGTGTGGAAGGTACCATCTAGGAGATTGTTTAGCCAATTCGTGTGTATGCTTTGGTTGTGGTGTGAAGGATTGTAAGTTGAGGAATTATCCATAAGTTTCTAAGAATGATAAGGATAATCATTAACGATCTCAGCCATACCCCTCTATGGGTCCCCAACTTAGCGTGGTACTTCATTTGGTAAGTGTGAATTCCCTTTTTGAAATGGTAATGATTGGTATGGATTGGTTGAATACACCTTATGCTTCTATAGATTGTTGAACTCATTGAGTCAACTTTCAATTCGCAAATGAGTCTATTCTAGAATGGAAGGGTCATGATTCAGTAGTTAAGGATAGGTTCATTTCCTGTCTTAAGGCCCAAAAGTTGATTCTAAGGTTTGCATTCATCATATTGTAGGTTAGATATGTCAACTACGAGAGTCCGTTTCTTGAGTTTTCTCCCGTGGTTAATGAGATTTATGACATGAGTGGGCATTTTTATTCGAGTAAGGCCAATATTGTGGCCGGTGCACTTAGTAGGAGTTAATTCAAATGTTGATGTAAAGATACTAATATAGACATGAAAATTCTTAAGTGATGATGACTTTAAGAGAGCCATAAAGTGGTTAGAATGGTAGGCTTGAATGCGTGTTTTTATAGATATGAGAGTGATTGTAGTAGGATATTGATCACATCTAGTTAAGGGTTTCAAGTGAGTGTATTAGAGTGGTTATAGAACTTGGCCTAAATATGGTATTGATGGCATGTGGGTGAATGTACGATGTATTGGATATTTTATTGTTAGGTCTCGAGGTTTGTGGAATATGATAGTAAGGGTAGTACTCTAGGAATAGATCTTCCTATAGAGGTATAGGGTCCTAAGGCTTTTTGGTAAGGTGACTTATGAATGTGATTTTTCATTGGAGTTAGCCTTTGTTCATCTGGTGTTTCATATGTCTATGATAAAGAAATGTGTGGGAGATCCTAGCTACATATGCCTTTAGATATAGTGTATGTTGAAGAGAGTTTGACCTATGAAGAGGTTCCGGTTAAAATTCTAGACAGGCAAGTCAAGAGATTGAGGAACAAGGAAGTTGCATCCGTTAAAGTCCTTAGGTGAAATCAATAAGTCAAAAGTACTACATGGAAAGTGGAAGCGGGTATGATGAAATGTTGTCCTCATATCTTTTATTCTACGCAAGCTTAAGGTAATAAGTCATTCATGTTCAAATGTTTAAGACTCTTATGTTTCAGTTTTCCTAAGTCCTCATGTGCATGCATGTTCATGAAGTTTAATTTTAAAGTTATGTTTAAGTTTAAAGATCTCATGTTTGATGCATTTCAAGTGTCATTGTATTCATGCTGGATTGCTAGTCCTCGTGCCATGTCCCCTTCTAAGATAATGATTCTCATTCGAGGAAGAATGTTCCCAAGGGGGAGATATTGTAAGACCTCATAAATGTGGAAGGTTCAAAACCAAGGAACAAAGGATGAAGTTTTAGAAATTGCAAAACAATTGGAACCAGGAGATGGCCACTAAAGCTTTCACCGGCTGTGGTAATCATCACGGACTATGGTGAGCAACCATGGTAGAGATTCAGAGACTGAGATCTGTAGGGGAAAAACCATGGTGAGGACTACGGACTGTTGTGAGCACCACGGTCCATAAAACCCTCCATGGTGACCCTTCCCGAAGACCCTTAGGAAATTTCCCAAGGCAATCTTCATGGACAATTCTACTGCCCATGCAGCTTTTCACAGACCATGTAGATGGTTAGTCCAGGGATGCATTCATTTTATCTTAGGGGTTTTAACTCCAATTATTTAGTGTGGGAATATATTTGGAGATGTTTTAAGGTCATGAGAATCCTTTTGCACAAAGTTATGTTGAAAGCTTTGTTACCAATTGAGTTTCGATGTAAGATTTTTTAAAGTTCAAGTTTAACCAATCTTATATACTTGAATATTTCTAATGTAGTGTCCCATGGCCTATCAAATCAAAGGTCTCTGAATTCTCATTCCAACGCCACTGAGTTTGCCTCATTTCGAATTTGGAGTAAAAAGTTATGGCCATTTTAGTGAAGCTGCTCAGACAGGTAGGTGAACACCACAACCCGTGGTGGCCTTCTGTGAACCGCAATTTGGTCAGTAGTGACATCCGTGAAGAAGGTTCACCCATAACAGTCCGTGGTGGGCATAAATGGCCATAAAGGTCCCCTGTGAAGCCAGTTCTGGCTAGATCTTTAAAGGGACATTTTGGTCTTTCCTATATTTTAACTCAAAGTGGTGTAATTTTGAGGGCAAAATTCACCTATCTATATACCCTAGACCTTTCAAAACCCTCATTTTCTTTCACTCCAACTTCCCAAACAAAATTTCTCTCTTCTCAAACTCTCCGAAGAGTTTCAAGCCAAGCTAGGGTTCATCTCAAGGTATCTTCAAGTCTCCTATCCTTCTCAAGCTTTCGTTAGGGATTTTATTTTCCCAAGGTATGTGGGTTTTTATCAATGGGTCCTTCCACCCATGAATCTCAAATGTTTTCTCAACCTAGCATTTCAATCTTTGATGTTGAATTCTTATGGGCCTTTACATGATGACTCTAAATGCATAGATTTTGATATATTTTAAGTTTATTTAGATATATTGATGAATATTTACTATTGGTTTCATGAAGTTATGATGTTATTAAACGTCCTTATATGAAGGTAAGAAAGTAGTTTTTTTAAAGTATATTGGTGGGTTGTTTTAAGATGTTTAGATGATGTATTCCTATACTCTCATGCATGCTAGCATTGATTTAAATGACTTGAAAGTTAATTGATTTGAACCGACCTAGTTTGAATCTATTTTCACTAAAGCATGACTTGAAGTTTATGGACTCCAATTAAGTGTTTAAAAAAGATAATGACTATGTCCATGCGAGTATTTTCAACGAAAGAATGTATGGTTATGAAAAGTGTCACCACCTAGTTTTACTATGTTTGGATGAAGTTTGAAATAAAAGTTTTGACTCCAAAATGAATGATATAAATAAAGTATTTATGAAATAGGAGTCGTATGATTGATTTAATTATGATCTTAGCCAAAGTAAGGTTTCAATATGAAAGGATAATTCTCGCATTAAATCAAATGAATGGTTTTAATGATCTATTCCATCGAATGATGATTTTATGTTAACATTATGTAAATGTTTATGTTATTATGATATTTAAATGTTATTCTAGTGAGAGCTTACCTAGCATCGAGCATGACTAGGGGCGAATACCGATGTCCTAGAACTATGTGCCACTATAGGTATAAAGGAGATAGAAGCGAATACCCAAATCTCTAAGAGGTGGGTATCCAAAATATCAAGGCTTAGAAATGAGTACCCGAGTCTAAGAACTAGGGGTGAGTACCCAGTTCACATAATAGCTTAGTTGAGCCACTTAGGCATGACGGAGTCTACCTTGGCAAGTAGTCTCCCCCTTTTCCTCCGATGAAGAGGTAACATCGGGACTCCATGTCATAGCTTACATGGTTTATGTAGGTTAACCGTCATTCTCACAAAGGTACAGGGTCCCTTTTCCAATGTTTAAGATATAACATATGATGTCTACTATATGTAGTACAAAGTAAAGTATGTTCTCTCACAAATTTTAAAGATTCCTTTCAAAAGATTTATGGTATACTTATTTACGATTCATGGTACTTTGTAAGTATATGGTTTCTTATAGTGACTCATGATTACCTCTATAATGTTTAAGTTTCTTTTATGATCCATGATTGTTTCTATATATCATTGACTAAGCTTCATAACTCTAAATGGTATTTCAAATGATTTCAAGGTTCTTGCATGGTCCATTGCATCACCTTATTATATAATGATTATATTTCATTGCATTCTCACATACTTAGTACATTTAAAGTAATAACGCATACTTTTACCTACATGATATCACAATGTATGGACTAACGTTGCTCCATATTCTCCTCCACGTTGATAGTTTGATCGCTAAAGGCTACTTTGTTGGTGAGTTCCCATGTTCTAAGAACAATATTCCATTTTCTTTTCTTGTTATTTACATGTATAAACTTTCATTTATCTTGTTTTACTTTTGGATACTTATCATAAGGGTGAGCTCACCATGAGGTATAGTGCTCACCACAGCCCGTGATGGCCTTCCATAGTCATTACTGGTGCTAATATCTTGTAATTTTCTGAGATTTGATCCTTTGTTGCTTGTTTTAGGACTTTCCAAATTTTTGGGGTCTACATCTATAATGGTTTGTGCTTGTTGGGACAACCGTGGAGAGGATTACCATTTAAAGTCAATTGTGAGCTCGTTTGAGCATTTTAAATATAATGTAAGCTGGAACTCATGGGACGATAATCGAAAGTCGTGAGTTCATATTGCTCTTTTTACATTATGATGTTTAGGGATTCTTTTATGTATATTATGATAAGGTATGTTACTGGATGTGTCGAGAATTTGTGAAGACGTTAAAAGACATAAACATTGCAGGTTGTGGTGATACACCACTTAATTGGGTGTTACATGGACTTATTGCCTATCACCCATTTGTAAAGTAAATTTGTGTGTGTTCTGCAGCCCATTGGGTTCTAGGGAGGACTTTATAAGGAGGTTGTATAGTATATAGATCTGATTAAAGGTAAAGTGAAGGTAAGAAAACCATGGCTAGATAAATTGCATGCCTACTGCTTGGTTACTATTTTGATGAGATCAAGTCGCCCAAAAATGTTGATTAGCTACTAATACTAGTTTTGTTACTTACTTTACTATAGATTAATAATCTGAAAGGAAGGAGGTTAGTTCATTGTAATATATTTGAGTGGTACAGCAAGGTATGTAAGGCTATTCGATTCAATATTCCTTGGCATGAAATCTCATAATTGTGATTACAATCAACGAAGTGAGTTTGTTAAGCTTTATCCCTAGTAAAGGAAGCATTGTGACAATGTGTAATCTCCAACATGGCTAACAATATTTTCCCCTCTCCTTAGTGTGTCGAAGTACTTCAATATATGTTCATTACAATTAGTTTGTGCATTTATTCCCCTATGTGCTAGTATGGAGAATGTATTCACAAAAACAAGCTTAAGCTCTGAACCTACATGCCTATGACTTTGTTTTCCTATTAGTCAATTGAAGTCAATTATGCAATTTAAAATCCTACGTAATACCTTGAGGTTACATTTCTCCTTATGTCATTGTTACTGCCTCAAAATGATTATTCTTTTGTTTTCTAGTACTAGTCCATTGTTCCTAAGCTCAATAATAATTATTATAACAAAAATAACAATCTCAAAGATTAAAGAACAATATGGAGCAATCTATATGGTTGCAGGTGGCAGTCTAAGGGTGAAAACTGAGCATGTATCGATCCCAATTTGTGTAGAAAGGTGGCAGCCCAGGGGCAAAAGCCTAGTATGGGTCGATCCTAGTTTATACATACGAGGACAACATCTCGAGGGTTAAATGACTTGCATGGGTCACCCTCTTCAACCACTGATCAATTGGTCATTTGTATAACATGCCTTACAAAGATTATAAAGCACAATAGAGTAAAGAGTAGGATGTAACATTCATGATCCCACAAGAGTAAAAAAGGTAGTCTTTTGTGCCCTTATTTTAAATATGCTATTGCCTTACATATTTAGTACATTCTTCCATACAGATATCCCTCACGAGGGATGCTATGTGCATGTTGTAGGCGCAGGTACTCCAGCTAGTACACCTCCCCATTAGGAGCATATAACGCTCAACTTCTATTGGTGAGCTCCAATTTGATTCTGGATTGTATCGAATCTTTAATAGATGTATTTTGGTATTGTACAGTAGTTAATGGTACGATAGGGCCTGTTCCAGCCTATATTATGTTTTTCTATCTTAAAGAGGCTTTGTAGATTCATGTATAAAGTGAAGTTAAGTTTGTTTTGTTAATAGTTGTCGCCTCGACATCCAAGTCATGTACATAAGGTTTTTTCCTATGTATGTTGGTCTTTTACTACCATATCTTATATATATGTGTCAAGCTTCTTGATTTTTATAGTTATACACATGGTAAGTACAGATCGTAAGGTGGTTCACCGAGTCTTGAAGAAGTCGGGTGCCTGTCCATTTTAATAGGATTTGAGACATGATAAAAGTTATATCAGAGCAGGTCATCCTAGGGAGTATACAAAGCCATATCTATAGAGTCTTTTTTATGGATGTGTTGTGCACCACATCTATAAGTAGGAGGTTGTGAGATATTTAAGAGTTGTCTCTTTTCTTTAATTTCTTAGATCGTGCGATCAATTCAATATTGTAGGTGGATTATGTCTAATCTCTAAATTATTTTATTATAGCAAATATGCTGGTTACTAGAAGGAGTAAAGATACAGGTAAGCAAATCAATGTGGTTGCCAGAGAAGGGAGCAACCAATTACCATCTAGACGAGTTGATCAAAGTGAGGCTCAAGATAAGTCCTTATCATAGACTTCCCCAATCCCTCCACCTCTAGGAAATTTAAGGAAGGAAGAAGCACTCGAGAACCCCTTATTAATGCTATTAAAAGATTTAAAGAATGCAGTCTAATTATTGATTTGTATAGTTGCTTGTCAAAGGCCAAAGGCAATAAGGTCTGGTTGCAGGTACTAGTGATGCAGATAGGGCAGCTAGCACGCGGATACATAATTTTCTTAATTTGGACCCTTCATCATTCACTAGATCCGATCCCAATGAAGATACATAAGACTTTATTGGTCAAATCCAATGGACCTTGGATGTTATGCATGTGAGTTTACAGATTCTTGTTTTTGGTGTGGTACACTGGGACATATAATGAGGAATTGCCCTCAAAAAGGCATGGATGGTATAGCACATCCTACTAGATTATTTGCTGCATCGTCATCATCAACACCATCTTTAGGTAGGGGTTTAAAGATATCTATAGGTCATGGTAGAGGTACGAGAGGAACGAATAGTTCTAGTGGCGTTTAGAATCATACATATGCCTTAGGGGATCGACAAAATTTAGAGGCTTCGCCTGATGTGGTTATAGGTACATTGTTCATCTTAATATTATATATGCATTAATTTATCCAAGATCTACACTACCATATGTCACTCCATTGATTGCTAGAAAGTTTAAGAGAACACCATAATTATTGGTTAAACCATTTGAATAGTCTACGCCATTTGGCAAGTCTGTTATAGCTAGAAGAGTTTATCATAATTGTATAGTTATTGTTTGTAATCATGATACATTGGCTGAACTTGTTGAGTTAGAAATGGTAGATTTTAATGTTATACTGGGTATGTAATGGTTGACTTCTTGTTATACCACAGTAGATTGCCAGACCAAAATAATGCATTTCCATTTTCCAAAAGAGGCAGTCCTTGAATAAAAAGGTAAAATTAGGACACCAATAGGTAAGTTTATTTCTTATCTTAAGGAAAAGAGAATGATGTCCAAAGGATACATATGTCATTTAGTGAGAGTGAAAAATGTAAATGTAGAACCACCAACACTTTAATTTGTTCTAGTGGTAAATGAGTTTCCTAAAGATCTTCCAGGTCTGCCTCCTGAACGAGAAATATGTCTCCTTAGAGGGCACTAGTTTTATTTGTACACAAAAAAGATGGCTCGTTGAGAATGTGTATTAACTAACGACAGTTGAATAAGGTGACGATTAATAACAAATATCCCCTCCCTAGAATTGATGATTTGTTTGATCAATTACAAGATGCTAAGTGTTTTTCAAAGATAGAATTAAGGACAGGTTATCACCAAGTGAGGGTCAAAGAAAAATATATACCCAAGATAGCTTTCCAAACACGATATGCTCATTTTTGAGTTTTTAGTCATGTTTTTGGGATAACAAATGCACCAACAATTTTTATGGATTTGATGAATAGGGTGTTTAAGACATTTTGGATGTGTTTGTTTTAGTATTCATAAATGATATTTTGGTATATTTAATATCAAAAGTGGACCATGGTAATCACTTGCGGTAGGTGTTACAGATTCTTCGTGATTGTAAATTGTACAAAAAGTACTCTAAATGTGAATTTTGGTTAGAATCTGTGGCATTCTTAGGTTACATTATATCTAATGAAGGAATATGGGTCGACGCACAAGAGATTGAAGCCTTGAAGAACTAGTCAAGACCTACAACACCTACGAAGGTTCATAGTTTCCTTGGCTTGGTAGGTTATTATAGAAGGTTTGTTGAAGGATTTTTTTCTACTTCTTCACCCTTAACAAAGCTAACACATAAAGTAGCCAAGTTCTAATGGAGATATACATGTGAAAGAAGCTTCCTAGTGTTGAAGCATAAATTAACTTCTACACCTATGTTAACACTTCTAGAAGGCACGAAAGGGTATGTAGTATATTGTGATGCTTCAGTAGTGGGCTTAGGATGTGTATTGATGAAGCATGGTAAAGTAATATCTTATGCCTCAAGGAAGTTATGATCACATGAGAAATATTATCCAACCCATGATTTACAGCTAGGAGAAGTTGTATTTGCATTGAAAATATGGCGCCACTACTTGTATAGAGTTCATGTCAACATATACACTGATCACAAGAGTTTTTAGTATATGTTTAAACAAAAAGACCTGAATCTAAGGCCACAAAGATGGATGAAGCTATTAAGACATTATGATGTTGGTATCTTATATCTTCCAGTTAAAGCAAATATAGTAGTGGATACTTTAAGTCAAAAAACAATGGCAAGCACATTTGAGCAGTCCATGGAAAGACAAAGTATAACTAAGTATCTATATCAACTAGCTATCTTGGGGTGTTTGCCTTGTTGAATCTCTAGATAAAGGGGTTATCGTGCAAAATGCAGCAGAATCTTCATTTATAAAGAAAGTGAAAGAGAACCAGTACACAGATCCTATTCTATTACAGCTTAAGGAGAATGTAAAATAAGGTATGACAAAGGCATTTGAGCTTACGTAATAGGGAATACTCAAATTTTAGAATAGATTATATGTACCTCATATAGATGGACTAAGAAAGAGGATTATGGTGGAAGCACATCATTCATGGTATTCTGTCCATCCACGCTCAACTAAAATGTATCTGACTTAAAAAGAAGTATTTTGGTGGAGTAACCTGAAGAAGAACATTGCAAAATTTGTGGCTCAATGTCCAAATTATCAACAAGTTAAAGTAAAGAACCAAAAGCCTATGCAGAATTATATATTAAAGAGATAGTTTGGCTACATGGAGTACCCATATCTATTATATCTGAAAGGGGAGCTCAATTCACTACAAATATTTGGAAGTTATTTCAAAAGATTTTAGGAACACAAGTGAATTTAAGTACAACCTTTCATGCTCAAATGTATGACCAGGAAGAGCATACAATCCAAACACGATATGCTTCAAGCTTGTATATTAGACTTCAAAGGTAGATGGAATGATCATTTTCCACTGATTAATTTTGCTTACAACAATAGATACCATTCAAGTATAAAAATGGAACCTTATGAAACTTTATATGGGAGGAGGTGCAGATCACCAATAGGATGGTTTAAAGTGGGTCAAACTACCTTATTTAGGCCAGATCTTGTTTATCAAGCTATGGAAAAAGTCAAGGTGATATAACAACGGCTAGCAATAGCTCAAAGTCCACACAAATCATATGTAGATGTTAGAAGGAGAGGATTTGCGTTTTCTATAGAGGATTGAGTGTTCTTGAAAATATATCTAATGAAAGAAGTAATGAGATTTGGTAAAAAGAGAAAGCTTAGTATACTCTAAATAGGGCCATATAAGATTATACAAAGAGTTGGCCAAGTTTCATATGAGTTAGCGCTACCACAAGAGCTTTTAATAGTTTATCTGATATTTCAAGTCTCAATGCTTCGAAAGTGCATAAGTGACCCATCTTGTATCACACCTATTGAAGATGTATATGCTATGGGAGATCTCACTTATGAAGAAGTACCCATAGATATTATGGATTGATAAGTTAGGAAGTTAAGAAATAAAGAAGTAGCTTCTATAAAAGACTATAGAAAAACCAAGTAGAAGAGGTTACATGGGAAGAGAAAGAAGAAATGAAGTTGAAGTATCCTTATTTACTTTGTACATTCAAAGTACTAACACATAGTTTTACCTACATGATATAACCATGTAGGAACCGACATTGCTCCATACTCTCCTCCCATGGCTAAGTTGATCGTTAAAGGCTACAACTATTAGTGAGTTCCCATGATCTGGGAACAACACTCCTATATTTCTAGCTATATTATGTATAGACGTTTGAGTTATTTTAGTACTTTGAACTAATCTTGAGGGTGAGTTAGGGACATATCTTATCCACCGCCAAGTCTTAATGTAGAAGGTATTATTGGACATAGTAAAAGCTGATATGTTGACTTTGATTCTTATTGAATGCGACACCCCTTAGTCCCGATTACCTCCATTATATTTTTACTTGTTGTTGTTTATCATTACCGATGAAATGCTCAATGAATGCTAAGAGTCTTGGGTAAGGTACCTCCGGGTATTTTAAAATGGTCCTCGAATTTAGACATACCACATTAAATAGGGTTTTGTTCATGGTTGTGAAGTGCGCCACAACTATTAATAGGAGACTATGGGACGTTTAGGAAAAATTTCCCTTTTTTCAAATTCAAGTCAAGCCTTAGAGTGTCCTAATTCTTCCTCTAACTAATGACCAATTTTGTGATTCTCTAGATAATACCTCGAGGAAGAGCACCTCCAAGAGCAAGGGTTGACGATGAGGACCAAGCTCCTCTAATTTTCGATGTCCCATATCTTGAGAAAGGAGTGATCCATGCTGAGTTTTCCAATGTTATTACATTGTTAGCTCAAGCAATAGCCAACCAAGGGCATCAAGGTGTACCTCCTCCTCAAGTGCAAAATCCAGCCTCAAGGATTCGAGATTTCCAAAGGATGAATTCGTCTGAGTTTGACGGTTCTAAATTAGATGAGGATCCTATGGAGGTTATTGATGAGGTGTACCAATTATGGATATCATGGGTATGCCACAGAACTAGAAGGCTAAGCTAGTGGCCTATCAACTCAAAGGTGTAGCTTAGGTTTGGTACGAATAATGGGTTGTATAGAGGGACGAGAAAATGCGGCCGATAGAATAGGAAGAGTTCAAAGGTGCCTTCCTAGACCATTTCTTTCTATTAGAGCTAAGTGAGGCCCCATCAAGGGAGTATGAGTGTGAGGGAGTGTGCCCTCAAATTCACTATGTTGTCGAAGTATGCTCTCTTCATAGTCTCCAACCCAAGGGCAAGGATGAACAAGTTCATTTTTGGTGTCTTAAGCTTGGTGTCCAACGAGTGCAAGACGTCCATATTGTTTAAAGAGATGGACATCTCTCGGTTAATGACTTATGACAAACAAATAAAAGAAGAGAAGTTGAAGGAGAGGTCTAGAGGATTTAAGAAAGCTAGAGTGGATGGTGGAGGGTTCAACGTTATGGTAATAATGGCAAGGGCCAAGGTGGTAACGGTTTGTAGGACAAGGTCCCACCAATACTCCTCCTCCCAAATTCAACAAGGAAAAGGGTCCTAATCTAATGGTCCCAAGAGATAATATTGGTGACCAAGCATTTCCCCATGTAAGAAGTGTGGTAGGACCCACAAAGTAGAGTGCTTGGCTGGCTCAAATGTGTGCTTTAAATGCGGCAAACTGGGTCATCATGCTAGGGACTGTAGAGCTGGTGGTGGTCGTGTTATTCCTTAAGGCTAAGTTGCTTATGGCCAACAAGCTCAAGGAGGTGGCCAACATACCAACTATTTCTATGCCTTGAATGAGAGGTAAGAGGTTAAGGAAGCACCAAATGTTATTACCGGTATGTTAAAGATCTTTACTTTTGATGTATATGCATTATTGGATCTGGGTGCAAACTTGTCCTTTGTTACATTATTCTTTACTAATAGGTTTGATATATTGCCCGAAATGTTATTAGAGCCTTATTTGATATCTACCCCCATGGGTGAGTCCGTTGTGGCTAGGAAAGTCTATAAAGGTTGCCTCGTATCCATCTTACATAAAGTTATTCCTTGTGATCTTATAGAGCTTGGCATGGTAGATTTTGATGTTATACTTGGGATGGATTAGTTACATGCATCTTATGCTTCCATAGATTATAGAACTCATCGATTCAAGTTCCAATTTCTAAATATGATTGTTCTTAAATGGGAGGTTCATGATTCGGTGGTGAAGGGTAATTTCATTTATTGTCTTAAGGTCTAAAAATTGATTGCTAAGGGTTGTATTTACCACATTGTAAGGGTTAGGGATGTCGACTCCGAAAATACTTCTCTTGAGTCGATTCCCATAGTCAATGAGTTTTCTTATGTCTTTCTCGATGACCTTTCTGGTATCTCTCCTGAAAGGAAAGTCGATTTTGGAATTGATCTCCCCCAATACCCAACCTATCTCTATTCCTCCTTATTGAATGGCCCCAACACAATTAAAAGAGTTGAAGGAACAATTAAAGTACTTGTTAGAAAAGGGTTCATAAGGCCGAGCATCTCATCATGGGGTGCTCCTGTGCTATTTGTAACAAATAAGGATGAGTTTCTTCGAATGTGCATAGACTAATGACAATTGAATAAGGTGACCATTAAGAAAAAGTACCCAATACCTATAATAGATGACTTGTTTTATCAATTGCAAGGGGCAAGTCACTTCTCCAATATCGACCTTCGGTCCGGCTATCATCAACTAAGGGTGAGGGATGTGACATTCCCAAAATGGCTTTTCAGACAAGGTATGGTCACTTTGAGTTTGTAGTGATGGTCACTTTATATCAGTGTTCATGAACTTAATGAATAGGGTATTCAAACCCTACCTTGATATTTTTGTTGTGGTCTTCATTAATGATGTTTTGATCTACTCTCTAGGTGAGGAAGAACATAAGAATCACTTGAGGGTTGTGCTTCAAACGTTAAGGGATAGGCAATTGTTTGCAAAATTTAGTAAGTGTGAATTTTGGTTGAAGGAGGTGGCATTTCTTGGTCATATAATGTCCGGTTATGGGATTAGAGTTGATCCTAAGAAGATGAAGGCAGTCAAGAATTATCTTAGACCATTGTCTCCATCGAACATTAGGAGTTTCTTGGGTCTAGCTTGGTACTATAGAAGGTTTGTTGAAGGTTTTTCCTCATCTCATGTTCTATGATAAAATTGACCCAAAAAAGGAAAAATTCATATGGACTAATGAGTGTGAGGAGAGTTTCTAAGCCTCCGCTCCTATCTTGACTCTACTAGAAGAACTTGAAGGGTTTGTGGTTTATTGTGATGCTTCAAAGATTAGTTTGGGTTGTGTCTTGGTGAAAAATGGCGAAGTCATATCCTATGCTTGTTGGGAATTGACTACTCATAATCTTGAGTTAGCAAGGTCGGTTATGTGTTCCGGATGTGGATGGTTTTTTCACCAGGGGGAGATGGGGTTCTATACTACTAAAGTCGGTTATGTGTTCCTAATGTGGATGGTCTAAGGAGTTTGATCTTGATGGAGGCTCATAATTCTTCATAATATGTTTATCCCTATTCGGCGAAAATATACTGAGACTTAAAAGAATTCTATTGGTGGGGTGGCATGAAGAAAGACATAGCAAGGTTCATATACAAATGTCCGAATAGACAACAAGTGAAAGCCGAGCATCAAAGGTCGGGTGGCCTAGCCCAAGATATTGAAATACTTACTTGGAAATAAGAAGATGTGAATATGGATTTTATAGTGGGTTTGCCTCATACTTTAAAGCGTCATGATTCAGTTTGGATAATTATTGATAGAATCACTAAGTTGGCTCACTTTCTACTGGTTAAGACATCATATAGTGCCAAAGACTATGCCAAGTTGTATATTTGGGAGTTACTGAGGTTTCATGGTATGCCATTGTCTATTATTTTGGATCATATTACCCAATTCACTTTTAATTTTTAGAGATCCTTTCAAAAGGGCCTCGGTACTAAGGTTAAGTTAAGCACTTCATTCCATCCTAAAATCGATGGGCAAGCCAAACGGATAATTCAAACAATAGAGGATATGTTAATGGATTATGTGTTTGAGTTTAAGGGTAGTTGGGATGATCATCTACTGCTCATCGAATTTGCCTATAATAATAGCTGCCACTTAAGTATCAAGATGGTGTCTTTTGAGGCTTTGTATGAGAGATGATGTAGATCTTTGGTTGGTTGGTTTGAGGTAGGTGGGATAGCCTTATTAGGCTCTGATTTGATACTTGATTCTTTAGAGAAGGTGAAGGTCATTAGACAAAGGTTGAAGACGGTTCAAAGTCATCAAAAGGCCTATTCCGGTACTAGAAGAAGGAATCTTGAGTTCCATGTGGATGATTGGGTGTATTTAGAGATTTCACCCATGAAGGGTGTGGTTTGGTCTAGTATGAAAGGGAAATTGAACCCTAGGTATGTAGGGCCTTATAGAATCTTAAAGCAGGTTGACAAAGTTGCTTACGAGTTGAAATTACCTTCGGAAATGGCCATGGTTCATCCGTATTCCATGTGTCTATATTGAGAAAATATGTGGGAGATCCTAGTTCTATAGTGCCCCTAGATATAGTGAACATTGAAGAGAATTTTACCTATTAAGAGGTTCCGGTTGAAATTGTAGACCGGTAGGTCAAGAGATTGAGGAACAAGGAAGTTGCATCCGTTAAAGTCCTTTAGAGAAATCAACAAGTTGAAAGTGCTAAATGGGAAGCGGATGCGGATATGATGAAACGTTACCCTCATTTCTTTTATTTTACTCAAAATTAAGGTACTAAGTCATTCATGCCCAAGTATTTAAGGCTCTTATGTTTTAGTTTTCTCAAGTCATCACATGCATGCATATTCATGAAGTTGAATTTTAAAGTTAAGATTTATGCTAAAGTTTAAAGAGTTCATGTTTGATGCATTTCAAGTGTCATCATATATATGTTGGGTTGTTATTCCTAATTCCATATTCCCGTCTATACTCATGATTCTCATTCGAGGATGAATGTTCCCAAAAGGAGATATTTTAAGACCACCAAAAATGTGGAAGGTCCTAAACCAAGGAACCAAGGATGAATTCTCAGAAATTTGTAGAAATTGGCACCAGAAGCTGGCCACGGAAGCTGCCACACACCGTGGTAAGTACCAATAACCATGGTGAGCACATGTGGTAGACATCAGAGACTCAACAATTGCAGGGAAAGAGCCATGAAGGAGGACCACAGACCATGATGAGAACCACGGGCCGTGAAGCCCTCCGTGGTGAGCCCTCCCTAAGTTCCTCAGGAATTTTACAAGGCAGGGTCCACAGACGACTACCACATAGCTTGGACCCCTCCACGGACCTTGGTGTATCCTCATGGTGGAAATCCTGCAACTCCACCTGCAGGACTTGCACCACGGCCCCCTTTCACGGCCCGAAATGCCCAAGAAGTAAAGCTATATACTACTGGAAAGAGATGGGCTTTCTCCTTTCTATTTCTTGCGGACCGTGAAGAGGTCCCATGGTGAAAGTTTAGAGACTACCCTGCTGGCCCTTTTCTAATAAATTACTAAGTCCATTACCACAGGACCCCACCATGGACTATGCTGAGTACCATAGACCGTGAAGGGTCCTGTGAAGTCCTTTTCAGCCAGATTGTTAAAGGGGCATTTTAGTCTTTTCCTGCTTTTTAATTCTAAATGGTGTTATTTTTGAGGCTGAATCTTTCTGTCACGACCCAATCCCATATGCCGGGACTCGCGCCCAAGTTGGACACCTATACGTACCCTTTGCCCAAAGTAGCATATTAGCAGAATAAACAAATATATAAATTAATTAAGGTCACTAGATAGCACACGAAAAAATATGCACCTAACGAAAATCAATAAGGCCATCACGGAACACAAAAGCCCAAAACATATACAGAACCCACAAATACATATCTACAGACCTCTACTGAATGATAGCATAATAATATGACGGGACAGGGCCCCATCCTACCCCTGACCAACGTATACATATAGGCTACAGAAAGGTCAGTACCAAAATTCGGGCTTCGGACAAAGGAGCACTATCAAACAGCAGAGTGGATGTCCTAAGCAAGCGGATTGACAACTCAAACGTCTGTACCTGTGGGCATGTAATGCAGCCCCCAAGGAAAAGGGGTCAGTCCAGAAATATACTGAATATGAAAAAACATAGAATGTAATAAATAAAGTCATAACCAGAACAGAATGTGCAAAACAAATGAGTGAAATATCCAGAAATATCAAAATATTTATCACAAACATAGATAATGCATGCGGAAAAACATATGTCATATCCGACCCAATTACGGGATGCGGTGAACAAAATATGGTCACCATCCCATTACCGACGCCAAATCACAGTATAACTCTAGAGTAGGGAATATCTCCATAACAGATCATATCATATCAGATGGCCATATTATATCATATCATATCATATCATCAGACATCAACATATGTGTACATGGCACAACATAACTACACAACCCATAACCAGGGTGTACCTTCCCCCTCACTTTGGGGAACGATGAACAAGGCAAAGAAGTACGTATGATCATATATCTCCTGGCCCGAGCTCAGTGAAGGAAGCATTAAGGCATCCATGAGTGGAGTAGTGAGAAACTAAATGCAATTTAAAACATAGTCAAAGACTCAATGAAGTACTAAAGATGAATTGTCATTTGAAAATCTGGATGATAGTCATATCAATCATCCCTCAAATATCACTATTGATCATATCAAAAGAGCCTTAGACATCGTATGCATGAATCAAGATAATCCAAAGTAACTTATAAAAGCCAAGGACATTAACTATCGGAGAATATTTAAGAACAGGAATCATGAATCACCCTCGAGACTTATGAATGGAATTACCCCCAAAACACATATAAATACTTACTTAATTCTGAGACATGCCGAAATAAAGAAGGGACAACTTTACATACCTATGCCAAAAACATGCCAAGAGAAAGAAGGTAGCTTTACATACCTTTTATGGATTACTCTTAACCACGTTCGCCTCGTCGTCTTTTGAACCTATTTAATATGAAAGCAATACTAAGGTTAATAAACTTTCACTTTCCAATTTCCAACTCTACAACCAAGTATCCATATGAATTGTTTCCTTATCCATTTCCCTCGACTAGTTTATTACTAGTTCCGAAGTTACCAGAAATCGGGCAGCATCTCCCCTATAACTTGCCCTATCCAAACTTCAAACTACATCCTTAATTACCACAGCCAACTCAAAAAAACAACCATTAGAATATATACAAGTAAAATTACTTCAACATTGCACAATATAAACTCCAACCAACTTGCTCAAAACTACGATACTAAAATAGAGTTTTTAACCTTTATTTCATAAAACCTTTAACCATATGAAATGGAGGGTGGTACGGATGAAAACAAAAGCACCCACACCATTATTAGAACACTTTCCAGCCCTGCAACACACAATCAAACAATCTACAACTGCAACACCACAATCACAACACACTACTCGCTTCGATTTAACTCTAACGACTTTAATTTAGTTTGTTTTTAATGTCAAGCATCCTTATGCAAATTTTACACTTAAAGCCTTATTTAATACATTTAATATACCTCATAAAAATATCATAAACTCCAATTTAAATGGAAAAGCCTTATCCTTTCCGAAACTCGCCAAAACTCACCTCGAAAGCTCTTCTAGCGCGGCTGAAACTTTGTGGTTGTTTTCTATCCTTTTGGGGATGAATAAAACCATAAATTTATATTAATAAAACCTTTATACACTCTTGGTATACCCTATATAATTAATTCACATAACAAAATTGGAGAACTTATCTTTTTCTCCTCCCAAAACCGTGGCTCTCTCCCTCTCTAGCTATATTTTCTCTTCTCCTTTTTTCTAGAATTTTTGGATGAAGATGTAACTTATGGGATAAGGATGAGTTGAAAAGTCATAATATATATATATATATATATATATATATATATATATATATATATATTCCACCTTAGGGTTTGACACATGTCATCCCCTAAATGGTGACACTGTCAAGCCCTTATTGGGCCAACGCATCACCTCCTCCACTTAGGGGATGCCACATAGCATATGGGGGCCCACCCTCTTGCTTCATCTGCTGCCACATGGTACTTCCAGCTTCTACCACATCGCACTCCCTCTTGCTGCCACATGTCACCTTCTTTTCCTCCTCGTGGGTTCGTAATATCGTCTTACTTTACGAACTTATGTAATCCTTGCTACGTAAGCTTGGTATGAACTCAAGTAGTTTAACAATGTAAGATTTTCAAGTTGGTATCTTACGTATGTAAGTTGAGTCCAATGACTCATTACTTGGCCTCCAACTTCTTCCGGATTCTTATAACCATATTTCCAATCTTCCCTACTATGGAGTGTCACATTCTCCCTTTCTTAGAGTTGTTTGATAGCGTTATAGATTATCCGGCTCACATGGTGACTTATAAGAAGCTTAAGAACCTTTCAAGAAACTTAAGAGCCTATCAATAAACTTAAGAAGCTTAAGAACCTTCCAAGGTACAAATGTACGGGGTATAAATCTTTCTACCTAAAGACCCTAAAACTTCTAAATCCCTCATTCTCCATACTTAGACTCTATACACGAAATTCCCCCATCCTCTCAAATTCTCTTAAGAACTTCAAGGCAAGGCTTGGGTTTTCAATTCAAGGCACTCAATTCTCCTTTCTTCCTCAAGTTCTCTTTAGGATTTTACCCCCTCAAGGTTTGTGAGTTTCGATCCATGGATCTTTCCAGCCATGGAGCTCAAAAGTTTTCCTCAACTTGATATTTCAATTCTATTGATTAATCTTCATGGGTTTTTGTATAATGACTCTGAATGCATAGATTATAATGAATTTTAAGTTATTTAAATATATAGATTTACATTGAATCTTAATTTCATCAAATGAATAATTTGCTAAAGTGCTTATATGAAGGCTTAAAAAAGGTTTTGAGGTATATATGTTGGCTTGTTTTAAGATATGTATTTTGATGCATTTTCGACCACTCTCATTCATGCAAATATTTCTTGATTTCATACGAAGGTTTTTATGAAGTGAACCCATCCAATCCTCTTATGTTAAATTAAAGATTGAAATGAAAGCTTGACTTCGAATGAATGATATGAAGCAAATGTTTATGTAATGAGAGTTTTATGAAAAGATTAATTTATGAAAAGGGCTTCTTAGCTAAAGTAATATTTCAATGTGAAAGGACAATACTCTCATACTTAGTACATTCAAAGTCCTAACGCATATTGTTTCCTATATGATATCACTATGTAGGAACCGGCGTTGCTCCACACTCTTCTCCCTGTGGCTAAGTTGATCATTGAAGGCTACCACTGTTGGTGAGTTCCCACGATCTAGGAACAATACTCCTATCTATCTAGCTATGCTATGTATAGACGTTTGAATTACTTTTAGTACTTTGACCTAATCATGAGGGTGAGCTAGGGATGTATCTTCGCCCTACCAAGTCATAATGTAAAATGTATTGTTGGACATTGTAAAGGATGATATGTTGACTTTGATTCTTATTAAATGTGAAATCCCTTAGTCCCGATTACCCCCTTATGTTTTGGCTTGTTGTTGTTTATCATTACTGATGAAATTCTAAATGAATGCTAAGAGGCTTGGGTGAAGTACCGCTAGGTGTTTCCTTTATCATGTCGCGTCTAGGCCTTAGGCTTGAATCATGACAGACCCATAGAGGAATTGACGACTCGTAAGGACAAGTCGTAGGATGAACTTCAGAGACTCAGGAATCTCAGGTTTTGTAGGGTTGTAAGATTGCTTGGATGAGTCAAGTCTACAGCTCATAGACCTGATGATGAGTCATAGAAATGCACTCATAGGGCCTTTTGAGAATTTTTAAGAAAGGGTATTTTTTCCTTTTCCCAAATTTATTTCAATGTATCCAGGCACCTTTAGGGAAATGTTTCGAGCCTATAACTACACAACCCTTCAAAATCCCCTCCTATTCTAATTTATTCACAAAATTTACCTAAGGCAAAACAAAGCAATTCTCTCAAGGTATCCTCCTACAGGTGAACTAGGGTGTCAAGAACAACAAGCTTCTTCTTCAATTTCAAAGTTAAAATCATCAAGATATGTGGGATTTGATCCACAGGTTCCTCCACCCATGGGGTCCCAAGGTTTTTCCTTAAATTCCTCTCAATTTTCAATTATTTTCTAACCCTAGATGTGATGAATAGCATTGGGTTGTTTCAATTATATTTAAAATTGTCTTCAATGATCATTATAAGCATGATTATACATTAATTGTATGAATTCAAGTTGTTTTATGAATGCCCATGCATAAAGATAGTTTCAATGATGATTTCAATAAATTATGGTCATGAAGCTCAATGATTTTCAAAAAAAGCCTTTTCTGAAAGAAGTTGAGACTTATGAATGATTGATTAAAGTTACAATGATGATTCAAGACATTATTATGGTGTGATAAGGACAATTCTCACACAATCATGATTAAAGGGTGATAAATATAATTCTCACTAAAGTTTATGAATTCTTATGAATCACTATGTTAATGAGCTACTCTCATAATTATTTTCATGGTGATGTTAATGATGGTCTTAATTTTTTTTAATAAATTCCATTAGGATATTGACTAAGCACCGAGAGGACTTTTTAGGCAGAGTTTGGTCCGGTAACCAAAGGTTTGTTACCCAAGAGAATTCTAGTAGAAACCTATAATCCCAAACTACGTTTCCCCCGTAGATTACCTTTATGACCTATCTAGTGGATCCAAATATACCTCATGATGTTAAGATGTTCTCATGGAGTCTACCTTGGCAATTATCCTCACTCTTCTTGATGTGGGAGTTACATTGGATTCCATGTTATAGCTCACATGGTCTTAGATGTCGGTTAAAGGTCATATTCCACACAAGTTATGTGCAAAGATGTAAGTTTTACTATGAAGTTTTATGATGCATTGACCACATGTTTTCATGTGATTTCAAATGCTTTTTAAGTCTTACCTATACTCATCTCATTGTTCATGTATCATATGTACATATTTCCCACACTTTATTTTATTATTTATGCATATATTACATACTTAGTACCTTCTATGTACTAATGCATATTTTACCTACATTGTCTCATAATATAGGGGTGGACGGTCTTCACGCACCTCACATTCATGTCTAGAGTTGATATGGTATTCTAGAGTGTTGGTGAGTCCTCATTCATCGAGGACATGGCTTTTCATTTATGTTGCTACTTTGATTCTTCTCATGTTAGGGTGAGCTAGGAGATTTTTCTCAGCCCCCATTTAGTTATAGAGACAAGTTTAGACATAAAATTTGATGTAGTCCGCTTTGGACATATGTTTTGAGTTCCTTCTATTCTTAGACTTTCAGAGTTATGAGTTGATATTTCTCTCGATTCATTATGTTTATTTGAACTTATGAATGCAATGTATTCTAAGAGGCTTGGTTGGTATCCTTCACGTTTCCGATCGTCATGTCACTCCTAGGGTTTAGCTTGCGGTGTGACAAAAATTGGAGCAGTAATCAATCTCATTTTTTAATTCTTGGAAAAAAAAATTCACATACATTTGACCATTGAAACTTAGTTTTCTTCTAAGTCAACTTAGTCAATGCTGGTGATATGGATGAGAACCCCTCAACAAACATCCTATAGTAACTAGACAAACCCAAGAAACTTCTTATGTTTGTCGAAGCCGTGGGTATAGGCCAATTCTTAACAACTTCAATTTTCTGCGAATCTACTTGAATACCATCACTATAAATAATATAACCTAAGAATGTCATATATTCAAGCCAAAACTCACACTTTGAAAACTTAGTATATAACTCTTGGTCCTTAAGAGTTTGGAGAACAACTCTGAGATTATTTGCATGCTCTTACTCACATCTTAGATAGATCAGAATGTCGTCAATGAACATGATAACAAACATGGTTAAATACTGCTTGAACCTTTTGTTCATGTGGTCTATAAATATTATAGGAGCATTAGTCAAACTAAAGGGCATAACTAGGAACTCATAGTGACCATATTTTGTTCGAAGCATGTCTTTAGAATGTCATTTTCTCTCACTTTCAACTGATGATAGCCTGACCTGAGTTCTGTCTAAGAGAAATAAGTGGCACCCTATAGTTGGTCGAATAAGTCATCGATTCTCGAAAGAGGTTACTTATTAATTATAGTAACCTTGTTCAACTGACGATTTCCAATGCTCATTCTCAAGGAACAATATTTCTTTTGCACGAATAGGACAGGAGCGCTCCAAGGTGAGAAACTTGACCTAATGAATTCCTTATATAAGAGATATCTCAACAACTCCTTTAATTATTTTAACTCTGTTGGATTTACTCAATATGGTACAATATAAATAGGCTGATTATTGGGAAGAATATCTATTTTGAAGTCTATCTCTCTATCAAGAGGGACTACACATAAATCTTCAGAAAAGCTTTAGGAAACTCATTCACAAATGGAACTGACCAAAGGGATGGCCTCTTAGCACTATCATCTTTAACTCGAACAATGTGGTAGATATACCCATTGGAGACTAACTTTATTTCCTTAAGGTATGAAATGAATCGACCCTTAGGTAAAGATGGATTACCCTTCCACTAAATAATGGGCTCCTTCAAAAACTGAAACTTGACTACTCAGTTTGTACAATCACTTAAGGCATACAAAGCATAGAGCTAGTCCATGCCAAGAATGATATCAAAGTCAACCATGTCTAACTCAACTAAGTCTGAAGTATCTATATGATAGATAGAGACAGTACAATCTCAATAGAATCTCTTAGATAAAATAGACTCACCAACAAGAGTAGAAACATTGAATAGTTCTATAAGTCATTTGGGAAACTTAATGACTATGTAAAGAGTCATAAAAGAAGGTAGAACCTAAATCAAGTAATTCATAAACATCAATAGAAAAGACTCGAAGCATACCAATGACAATATTTGGTGAGTTCTCTTGGTCATGACGACTAGCCATAGCATACAGACAGTTTAAACCTCTGCCTGCTCCTAAAGTAGAACCTCTCTTATTACCTCTGTTTGGAGGTGTTGTGGAAGAATATTGGGATATGTTTCCCCCATTACCCTTTCTTTCTGATGTGAATTCCCCCATTGAGTGATCCATCTGGTCATACTAGTAACAATATTAGTTCCATCTCAACACTCTCCTAAATGTAGCCTACTACACTTACCACAAGGTAGCCTACGTGAAGAACTCTAGACCATACTACCTTGAGATTGTGATCTTTGAGATCTAAAATTTTAGTTGCCTTAAGACCTCTGGTTATTCCCATTATTGTCTATAGGTGCACTAGAAGAAGATGGTCTATAACTAGAAGACCTCTTCTGAAAGAATGAACGATTGTCATTACCACTTTTTTGATGGTTGCCCTTATTACCTGTACCTTTTTAATTTGATGTTCCTCTCTATCCTTCTTCTTATTCCCCTTAACTTGTTGAGCATACACCATGAGTCTGGAGGTGTCCATATATGGGATCAACAAAGCTGCCTGACAACTCCTTCTTCATATGCTTACTCAAACCAAAAACAAACTTCCTCATCTTCTCTATTGCACCAGGGACCATTTCTGGAGCATACCTAGACATTTGGATAAACTTGAGGCTATACTCATTGACAATCATTCTGTGTTTCTTCAGATTCACAAATTCCTGAACTTTTGCTTCCCTCAACTCTCACAAAAAGAAGTATTTAGGAATGCATTTCAAACTCATCCCAGACTGCAGGCTCAACATCCTTATCTCGACCTTCGTCCTATTTCTTGTACCAGACATTAGCAGCATCTTTCTGATGGTAAGATACAATTTCAAATCCCTCTATCTCAATAGTATGCATTACCTTTAGGATCTTCCATATGTTATCAATAAAGTTTTAAGGGTCTTTCTCAACTTTGAATCTTGTGAAGACTAGCGGATTCATTCTCAGAAAGTCTCAAATCCTATTAGTAGTAGATGACTCCTAAGAACTATAGCTCAGAAATGGGTTCTCTGATGACCAGACTGTGCATACATCAATTGGTGAGTATAGAGATAGCTTCCCTAACTTCTGCCTCTAAAGTCATAGTAGGTTGGGCAGTGTGTGGAACATCTTTAGTTCCATTCTCAACCTCATTTTTAGCTGCTCAGGCTTGATTTTGGGTTTGCATTCCAAATGGTGGAATCTCATTTTCAGCAACGTTCCTCTGGCTAAAAGTATTTTTGCAAGGCATGATTTAAAATTGTGCAATGCATGAATTAGAAGGAAATTTCATAGAGTTAAAATCTATAGCATGAACTGGAGTGAACAAAGTGAAACAATTCGTAAAAGTCCTGTAGCCTCCCTAAAATAGATGTGGCGCACTTCACACAGATAAGAAGGACTTTACTAGAATCAACTTCATACACCATAAGTTTCTTAAACTCTATACTCTGATACCAAGTTTGTCATGCCTCAACTCTACACTGAAGGCATAGCCGACACTCAAAAACCATTACTGGTTCCCAAGTAAAACCCTTGTCCTAGTGTCACGACCTAATTTCTTAGGTCATGATGATGCCTACTATGACCCACCAGTAGGTAAGATAACCTAGATCTTGAAACTACGAGTAATGGGATGTTAGGGTAGAAGACCAACAATTTAATCTAAAACAGTAAGGAAAATAATAGAAACATATATGAACGGGAAGAAGCAACTAAATATATACAAACCAAAAAGAATCCCTCCCAAAACCTGGAAGTCACTTGTATAGAGCTGCTAGTAAAAGGGTACAAGTCCCAAAAGTAGACCACAACAACAAAGTTATCTCAAAAGCAAAAGAAAGACAAAATGTATATACAGAAGGAGAAGGGTAAATCAAGGACGCTATATGCTCACCCTTACCTCTGATCACAACCACAGTTAGCTCGAATCAACGTCGGTAGCTAGTACTCAGACCTGCATCACAAAAATAGATGCAGACAAGAAGTAAAGGTGGGTATGTACACGAGCGTACTAGCAAAGAAGGAAAAAGAATCTAACTAATCCTGCTAGGCTCTCATAAACCCGATGGGTACGATCATGCACAAATAAAGAGTAACCACCTACAGGGACTCATATAAGCTCGACAGATGTAAGATTAGCTGAAAGAAACTGAATGGAACCAAAAGGATTTCAATAGTATCATCATTTCCCAGACTTGAACCAAACCATTTCAAAACTCTAACACCTCAACCCACAACTGAGAGTAGATGAAGACTTAACCAACAATTTATCAGGGTATCAGGAATTTAACCACGTGCAAGCTGGACCACAGACTGCAACTTTGTAACTATAACTAATGAGTCGACATGAGTAGGCTAGACCATGGACTTTAACTAGGTAATTATAGCCAAGGTCGAACATGGGTAATCTAGATCGCAGACTTTAATCGGATAACTGTAGCTAGGAAGCCTGAACACAAGTAAGTTGGACCATGGATTTTGACAAGATACATGTAGCTAAGAAGCTAACACAAGAAGGCAAAAGTTTCAAATGGTCTTAAACTCATACCAATTGCCTCAGTACTCATACCGACTATTCTACTAGCCTAATTTGGCCATTTCGGAGCTGATGAAACTTTCAGAATTCAGTTTTAAGTTTTTTTCCTGAAGTTATGACCAAAGTCAACTTTTTAAGTTATAAAAGTTCTAAAATAGGGAAACAGGCATAAAACCCAAATGACAGACCAAGCAAATAAATAGTCAGTACCATTAAATCATAAATGACTTGGGGTCGCTACAAAATGCTCTAAGTAACAGAATGAATGCTTAAATTAAAAAATGACTTGGAGGATCATTACACTTGGCTAACTCACTAGGCGGAAGACTTACTCCTGAAAAACATACTTAGATGGGCACAATAAGTTTTATATAAACTAAATAATCTCAGCTTAAAACTCAAAGCTCAAATATATATATATATATATATATATATATATATATATAAGAGGTATAACTCAATATTTTCAAAATAAGAGACATAACTCAAGGTTTTCATTATAAGATACATAACTCAATATTTTCAAAACATACTCAAATGAATAAATTGAACACTGTCTGACTAGTCTATTATCACGACCCATATAGTCATTTTAAGAGGGTAGATTACCTGTAGGCATAGGGAATAGGTAAAGATGTTTCTCCCCATCTATTCTGTATTCTCATTTCGTCACCATAATTTGATGGAAGCCAAGTCCTTAGTTCGCAACCTTCTAATCTGCCAAACCAATAATGGTGATTGGTTGCTCCTTGTAAAATAATTTCCCTATTATGTAGATCTCATCCACAAGGAGCATTCTAGGAAGGTCACTTATACATTTGCAGAGTATTAATCTGTGAAAACTGAATATATCATTTCAAATTGGATGGTAGGTTCAACTCGTAGGCAACTTTGCCTATTCTATGACTAATTTGATAAGGGCCAAGTTTTTCTTTCCTGTCGAGTCCCATTACATCTTTCACTGGTAATGCTTTCACGAGTACCCAGTCCTCAACTTCAACATCAAAAGGTTGATGTCGATTATCTAAGTATGACTTTTATCAATTCTGGACTGTTAATAGGTTCTCCTAAATGAGCTTTACTTTATCAATAGCTTGTTGGCTCATGTCCAGGCCCATTAGTGCACCTTCATCAACTTTAAACCAACCAATGGGTGCTCTTCCATACAAAGCTTTCTATGATGACATTTGGATACTATTATACACAGCTTCAATAGTAGACAGGTGATTACTTCAGCTACTTCTGAAGTTAATACTGCAGGCCCGCAACCTATTTTCTCGCATTTGCATAGTGCACTCGGCCTGTCCATTAGTCTAAGGGTGTAATGCTGTATTATGTTCTCAATTCCCTTTAAAAGGTTTTAACTGTCCTTCTACTCTACAGCTTCTAAACCCAATCCTTAGGGTTGGCTATCATAAATTGTTTTTTACTCTAGCTTGTAACGCTTTAGGAGTGTCCTACTGCACTTTTTGCTCAGGTATGATTTCCATTTCTCTTACCACACCTTATATTATAATCTTTACAAGAACGTGTGTGGGTGCTTACCGCAGCCGGGTAGATGCCTTGGCATCGCTATACTGGTCTTTAGGTAAACCCGTATCATTTCTTACTTCTTTCAGTTGATGTTAGGGATTCACTATAACTTTTGTCCTTAGTACTGATTATACTTTACGGGTTTTGTCTCAAACCATCTTATACTTTTATTTAATATATTCGAACTATGGAAGTCACCTTGCTATTACTGACTTCTTACTATCTTTATCAAGTAATCACTTGATCTCACCCTTGGCATACCAATATTCGTAGGTTGCATGACTATTCTTGTACACTTTGCACAACGTACGTTCAATTCCAATCATAGTCTGTCCTTCTCTTGGCTTACTCTGCTTTACGTAGGTCCGTCTACTAACCTGCACTTAAAATCTCTTTTGCTGCTTGTACATCACAATACCAGTAGTTAGTAACTCTGTTACCAACATCTTACCTTTAGTCAACTATAGTCTGGCTATCCCTTACAATATCTTCAAGTTCTCATTGTAATTTTATCATTGTATTCCTCTCTTTTTGTATGTACCCATTCTATGATGTCATACCATTTGAGGTCTTTACCAATAGTTCCCAATATTGTCTCAGATATCATGGCTTTTATCTATCCGTTGCTGGCTTTAGAGATCTTGCCGACTCGTTCCAGTATAGGATCTCACTTGGAATTTAAGTATTTATGTTAACATGCTATAATGTCAGTTAATTTCATCTTACGCTGGTATTTCTCTTATCCAGTTCCCCCCTTTAGGGTATATTTATGTCATTGTCCGCTTACCTTCAACTTTCCAAACACATATGAGTTTGTTCTAATGTATTTGGTACACCTATGCTTTTGGTTAGCAATGTATGACACCTTAACACAATCGTAAGGTGCTGATCTAGTCTACTTGTTGGTACTCGGGTTATGTTGCAATTTATTCAAAGCCACCTTCTATTTATCCCAATCAGTGTGTTTAGTTATTTTAGATTCTCCATTCGAGAGCACTTATTTTATGACGACACATGTCTCAAGCTTTGTCATAACACTATCTTTACCCCAGTGAATACTACTTATTTCTTTAGTAAATTAGCAATGCATCAGTTGTTTTGCAATCGTACTTTCCTTATCCATTAAGGATCTTACTATTTTCCCACGGTGGAGTCATATATATTCCTTACTTCTTTATGCCTCAGGAGCTTTCAACCTTGTTGTGCACCTGATGTTAACTTCTAATCTTACTTAAAACTATGTTAACTTTATTCTAATAGTGGCTTTGTCATATCACTTTTTCATCGCACTATACCTTTAGTTCATAGCTGTCTCTTTCCTTCCTTGTCCAATACTCATACTTAATTAATTACGTCTATCTTGAGTGCTTCCTTTTTGGGATTTAATTATCTTTATAACGATTCCCGTTATATTCACATGATACCCTGTTCGCATTTAATTCCATAGTATAACACTTCTTAACCTTTTCCACAATTCCTATTATGGGTTATTTACATTAGAGGAGGTAAACGTTCTTAACCTTTGTCTAAATCATCCCATACCATCACAAGCCCTTATAAATTACCTTAGAATTATATCACCAACACATGACCTTAAATAGCCCATGAATTTATGTTTTCAGTTCCCAAGTTAAATCTCTAATTAGTGGCCGAAGAGCTAGAAAGATGTTGCTATAAAACATTCTCCAACCACTACCCTAAGGGAACTAGAATCTAATAAGCACCCTAATACTTTTTAGTGCTTGACTCACATGGTCTCACTCTAGGTTCACTCTTGAGTCGTGAACAAATTGTCAAGTTCACAACTAGGGGTTGAGGGCTTTGTACTTTCCACGGTATTGAAACTCAACTGCTGGACATCTTGTCCTTCAAATGAGCCTTTTCTAAGGCAAAAATATGACTGGAAAGTATCTTGGTTCCGTTCAAATGAATTCTGAACTTTGCTGCTCATATAAGCTTTGTCCGAAATAAAACTTCCCAAGTAGAAGTGGTGCCTCTCACTGAGAACCTGGAGGGTACATCTTTCAGCTTTAGTTTAACATAATAAGTTCACCTATCGGTATCAACTTCCAAGATGTATTATGAACTTCTATCTCATTCTCTCTCCTTTTTTTTGTTCTTGGGAAGATTTGGGCAGAATTTCCTCTATATTTCTGACTATCTCAAACCTGCATGCAGAAAATGCCAACAATGCCTCACAAGGCCAACATATATATATATATTCATATCATATCACAACCACATAGGGCTTTCAATATCATCTCATATCGCAACCATATAGGGCTTTCAATATTAACAATAGTATAAAATGATGGACTTACCTCATATGTCCAACTCGAACTACATCTGTTAGATTCTCCATCTACTTTTCCTTTCAGTTTTCAACTTTACCTATTAATCATATTTCAATACCTTACCTGGCATATCTCTTTCGTGCCTTGTCTTACCTATGTGCCTTGTAACTTCCACTATCGTCAGTCACTTTCTTCTATTGATGTTGTCCTTCTACTGAAATCAAAGGTTAGTATAAGGAATTTCACTTCCTATGAATTGCCTCTATCGCACGATATTCGATATAAAAGAAAACTGACATCCTAAATGTCTTGTAGCCTCCTACTTAAAGATGTGGCGCGCAAGACACCGATAAACAAGACTCTACCAGACATGATCTGTAGACATTCCAAGGACGAACTGCTTTGATACCACTTCTTTCATGACCCATATAGTCATTTTAAGAGGGTAGATTACCTGTAGGCATAGGGAATAGGTATGGACATTTCTCCCCCATTTCTTCTTTGGCTTCCTAGGCAATTTCTTTTGTATTCTCATTTCGTCACCATAATTTGACAGAAGCCAAGTTCTTAGTTCGCAACCTTCTAATCTGCCGATCTAATATTGGTGATAGGTTGCTCCTCGTAGAATAATTTCCCTCTTATGTGGACCTTATCCACAAGGAACATTCTGGGAGGGTCACTTATACATTTACGGAGTATTAATCTGTGAAACCTGAATGTATCATTTCAAATCGGATGGTAGGTTCAACTCGTAGGCAATATTGCCTATTCTATAACTAATCTGATAAGGGCCAAACTTTTCTTTCTTGTCGAGTCCCATTATATCTTTCACTAGTGATGCTTTCATGAGTACCCAGTCCTCAAATTCAACCTCAAAAGGTCAATGTCGATTATCTGAGTATGACTTCTATCGATTCCATACTATTAATAGGTTCTCCTGTATGAGCTTTACTTTATCAATAGCTTATTTGCTCATGTCCAGGCCCATTATTGCACCTTCATCAACTTTAAACCAACCAATGGGTGCTCTTCCATACAAAGCTTTCTATGATGACATTTGGATACTATTATACACAGCTTCAATAGTAGACAGGTGATTACTTCAGCTACTTCTGAAGTTAATACTGCAGGCCCGCAACCTATTTTCTCGCATTTGCATAGTGCACTCGGCCTGTCCATTAGTCTAAGGGTGTAATGCTGTATTATGTTCTCAATTCCCTTTAAAAGGTTTTAACTGTCCTTCTACTCTACAGCTTCTAAACCCAATCCTTAGGGTTGGCTATCATAAATTGTTTTTTACTCTAGCTTGTAACGCTTTAGGAGTGTCCTACTGCACTTTTTGCTCAGGTATGATTTCCATTTCTCTTACCACACCTTATATTATAATCTTTACAAGAACGTGTGTGGGTGCTTACCGCAGCCGGGTAGATGCCTTGGCATCGCTATACTGGTCTTTAGGTAAACCCGTATCATTTCTTACTTCTTTCAGTTGATGTTAGGGATTCACTATAACTTTTGTCCTTAGTACTGATTATACTTTACGGGTTTTGTCTCAAACCATCTTATACTTTTATTTAATATATTCGAACTATGGAAGTCACCTTGCTATTACTGACTTCTTACTATCTTTATCAAGTAATCACTTGATCTCACCCTTGGCATACCAATATTCGTAGGTTGCATGACTATTCTTGTACACTTTGCACAACGTACGTTCAATTCCAATCATAGTCTGTCCTTCTCTTGGCTTACTCTGCTTTACGTAGGTCCGTCTACTAACCTGCACTTAAAATCTCTTTTGTTGCTTGTACATCACAATACCAGTAGTTAGTAACTCTGTTACCAACATCTTACCTTTAGTCAACTATAGTCTGGCTATCTCTTACAATATGTTTAAGTTCTCATTGTAATTTTCTCATTGTATTCCTCTTTTTTGTATGCACCCATTCAATGATGTCATACCATTCAAGGTCTTTACTAATGTTTCCCAACACTATCTCAGATATCATGGCTTTTATCCATCTGTTGCTAGCTTTTGAGATCTTGCCGACTCATTCCAGCATGGGATCTCACTTGAAATTTAAGTATTCACGTTAACATACTGTAATATCAATTAATTTTATCTTATGCTGGTATTTCTCTTACCCAGACCAAGTAGGTGCATCACCTACTTGGGGTGGGTCCCACATATCCACGTGACATCCTTCGAGTGATGGCATGGCTTGGTTGGTCCCATGAGGGTTGGACACATGTCACCCTTAGGGGATGACATGTGTCACCTTTTAAAGGATATATATAGGTGTATTGATGACAAATTTATCAAATTCTCATCCTTTATCACTTTAACTTAAAAGAAAAGCTGAAAGAAAAACCTACAACTAACGTAAGGGTAGCTACAAGTTTGAGCAAGAAGAGGTAAGGCTCCGATTTCTTCTCCATAAATTAATTATTTAAGGTATAATATGGTGATATAGAGGCGTTTAATAATGTAAATTACTTTTTTGGGGAAGCACGGAAGGGTAACGAGTAGTCCACTACTTTTCAGCCACATTAGAAAGCGTCCGAGGCAAGTTTTGGACAAGGTAAGGTCTTCCCTTTCAAAGTGGAGTTAATAATGTTGTTATGGAGTGTATTACATGTGTTAAATGAAGTTGGAAGTAGGAAAAATGTATAAGTATGCTTGGATTTAGAAACAAACTAAATTGAAGTTGTTCTAGCCGAGCTAAAGTTGTTAAGGTTGTATAGTGTTGTTGTGATTGTGGCGTTATCTTTGGAGATGGTTTTATGGCATATTTCAGGGATGGAACATGGTTCAAAATAGGTGTGGGTGCTTCTGGTTTCAGCCACCTAACCCTCCCTTCCGTGTGGTTAAGGATTTTATGAATTAACAATTGAAAACCCTATTAAGCGAGTTGTTTGGAGTTTGTGTTGTGTAATATTGAAGTAGTTTACTTGTATTTAAGCTACTGATTTTTGTTTCTGGTTTTCTGTAGTAATTGAGTATGTAATTGGAAGTTCGGATAGGGTAAGTTATAGGGGAAGTGCTGCCCGATTTTGGTTAACTTCTTAATCGATTAACAAACTACTTGAGAAATGCACATAAGGAAATGTTTCATGTGGATGCTTGGTTATGGTTTGAGAAGTTGTAAAATTGAAGGTTATTAATGTTAGTATTACCTTCATATTAAATAGGTTCGGAAGGCGATGAAGCAAGAGTGGGTACGACTACTCGATAAAAGGTATGTAATGCCTATCCTTTCTTCTCTTTTGGCATGTCTTAGATGTAAGTGTTATGTCTGTAAAGCCTATCCTTTCTTCTCTTTTGGCATATGTTAGATGTAAGTGTTATGTATGTGAAGCTACCCTTTCTTTTCTTTTGGCATGTCTTCAAGTTAAGTAATGAATGATAGGAGCTTGAGGGTAAATCTACTCATATATGCCAAGCTTAATTCACGATTCTTATTTACTTTTTGAAGATGGAACTCTTATAGTAATTGGACTAGGGCTTCTTCTATATGTTAGGAAGGGATGAGAATGTAAAGCTTAACTCTTCTTTTCTCTTGGCATGTAGTTGCCATAAGTAGTTGATATATGTAACGTGGACATAGTTCCATTCTTAAAACCCTGAGTAGGACTCGTTAATCTTATTCACTTCTCGATGTTAAAACTCATAGGATAGCTGAGTTATAGTCTTGTAAGTCTTCTACATGATGAAAAGTATTACACATGAAGCCTATCTCTTTCTTTTCTTGAAATGGCTTAATATAAGTGAAACGATGTATGATATGAGTTAGAGACAGTTCCATTTATAGGTCCTGGATGTGACTCATGACTTGTACTCACTTTTGAATGATAAGGGTCTTAAAGTAGTAGAACTACGACCCTCGAGCCTTCTATAGTCTGAACTTGGGCATACTTTATTGTGATACCTGAGGGATGTTTGATATGTTACCAAATCTTACATGCACGTATATGCATTGTTATGTGATATATGGATCGGGCCATTGTTCTTCGACATTATTAAATGATATATATGCATACGAATCGGGCCATCGTACCTCGGCATTATTATATGAAATACGGATCGGGCCATCATACCTCGGCATTATTATATGAGACATGGATCGGGCCATCGTTCCTCGGCATTATTATACGATATGTGGACCGGGCCATCGTTCCTTGGCATATACTTGCTATACATATGGATTAGGCTGTACGTTCCACAATGCTAATAGCATATATATGACTATCATAATAAATGATGTGTTTGTAACACCGAGTCCCCTAGTGGGCTGGGTACAAGGTTGATGAGGGTATACACGACTCTATTTTATAAGATGTAGGTACTATAGTTTTATGAACGTTATGCTTATCCCCTGCATCCCTATGTTAGTTGTGCCCTCTTTATGATGTTTTATACTTTACATACTCAGTATATATGTCATACTGACCCCCTCTTTCTGGGGGAGGGGGCTTTTTTTCATGCTCGCAGGTATAGATACAAGTTTTAGGAGTCTGCCAGCTTAAGATTTCACTCAGTAAGTTGGAAGAATCTCCATTGATTCGGAGCTGAGTTTTGGTACCAAACCTCCTATGTATATATTTTTTTATTCAGGGGGTACGGCGGGGGCCTTGTCCCACCATATATAGTCGTTAACACTCGTAGAGGTCTATAGACAAGTGTGTGGGTGGTGTATGTATGTGTGTTTGATTATGCCCATATGATTTATGTTTTGGGATGTTCCCTTTGCCATGGCAGCCTTATCTGCTTGCGTATATATATATAATGGGATGAACCCACATGCTATGATACCCTCGTCGGCTCAGGTGTTATGCTGACTAAATGATAAGTCATGGTCCCTTGGGAGACAGACTTACTTACGGTTTACAGGTGTATATGTGGGTGTCCAGCTTGGGCACCCGGTCACGGCCTATGGGGTTGGGTCATGACATCTATGAAGCCTAAGACTGAAATAGGTACCAGGATATTCCCACAACTACCTCAACCTGATAAGTAAAAGCTTAAAATATAAAGACTCAAGAACTTATCTGAATGCAAAAAGGTTTCACCAAAGCTGGGTAGAAAACTTGATCTTCAACGATGCACATGTTAAGGATCTCTATCGCCTTTGTTTGCATCATAAATATATGTATCACTAAATAACGTCAGTACATACAATGTACGATATGTAAAATTGTTGAAAGGAAACTTACTCAAGATAGACAACTCAAAGAACTCAACTCTAAAAGTAGCTCAACTCAACAAAGCATGCATATACTTAAAAAATTCTTTAAAAGATATAAATAGGTAAATGCAACTCAATATATAAAAATATTTTAGTATACTATTGGGGAGTTTCTCTAACCGGTAATAATCACTTATGATCTATGTGATAATACAATGAACTGCTGTCATTACCACAACTGTCTAATATCTTTCTAGGATAAGGGATGCAAATACATCTCTTGATCCAATAAAAGTCCTCTTTTGGGACAATAATGAGTCAGTCGAATGAACGGTATGATTTTATCCTACTCTATTTATCTAGGTTATGGGGTTCGAGTTTTTCTATACTCGTACCCAAATCAATGTTCAATACTACTCTCAAAATATAATTACTATGCTCATAACTCAAGTGAGTGTATTTAATCAATTAACTCATTTAGTCTATATTGGACTTAGCTCAAAACTCAACTCTTCTTAACTCATCTTATCTCTTTAAAAGTAGATGTTTCATAACCCAAGCTAGGCCGTAGGTGTGACATGACGATTAGAATACCGAAGGACTCCAAAAAGACTCCGAGCCTATCATACATGAGCATATATAAGGTAATTAAAGAAATAAAACTAAATCATAGATGCAAAACTAAGTCTCAACATGAATAGTCTCAATAAAAGAGAATAAACCTCAAGTGGAAATACAACATAGACTCTATGAACACCTAACATGCCTCTACTAGTCTAGATTGGGGCATAATACAAGCTCCTAGCTCACCCAAAATACGTAAAAAAAATTCATAAGAACATAAGTAGGAGATAAACTATCACACCCTAGAAATATGAGATCACCAATAATGATAATGGTCATAAGCATTAGCCACGAATGGGAGGATGAGCATGATTGTTGGACCCTGCATTATGAGATAATGTAGGCAAAAATATGCATAGTACATGGATTGTACTAAGTATGTGAGAAGCATTCATGAAAAATAATAATACGACATAATCAATATGAGCATGGGATGCATGACCAATATCTTGAAAGCCATATTAAAACCTTGAAAACATTTAAACATCATAATTGTCATGACCCAACCCCGTAGGCCGTGACTAGGGTCTGACCTGGACCTCTGTGTACATAACTATCAACTATAACAACAAATATAAGACTCATACATGGGGACCCCAATGGGTCATACATTCTTACATACATGTAGCCTCTTTTATTTGTCTCCTGAGAAGTTATATTACTCAAAAAATAAAAGGGCCTGTAAGCCAACAAGGCTGCCATAGCGTAATCATGTATAACACGCCGTATAGGCACAACTAGAAAAACTTACAAATGACCCACAAACATATATCTACAGACCACTAAGAACATCAACCATATCATATGGCGGGACAGGGTGCCCGCCGTACCCCTGGATAAGAAAATATATACATCCAATACTAAGTACCAAAAAATCGACTCCGGTACAATGGAACTTCTTCCAAACTGGCTGAGTGGAATCCTAAGCTGGCGGACTCCCAAAACCTGTGTTTGTTCCTGCGAGCATGAAAGTAGACCCCTAAAGAGAGCGGGGGTCAGTACGACATATGTACTGAGTATGTAACGTACAAAACATCATAAGAAAATTACAGTTACCATAGAGGTGCAGGGGACAAGTATAAAATTTAACAGAGTATTGTACCTACACCTTACAAAATAAAGTCATGTATACCATTATCACATACCGTATCCATCCCGCTTGAGGAATCGGTGTAAAAAATGTATTATTTTATCATTGTAGGCATATGCATATTATTAGCGTTATGGAACGTACAACCCGATCCATATATATATCAGGTTAGTGCCGAGGAGCATTCAACCCAATCTATACATATAATATGTTAGTGCCGAGGAATGTACGGCCCTATCCCTATACATATAATACGTTAGTGCTGAGAAACGTACGACCCGATCCCTATACATATAATACGTTTGTCGAGGAATGTACGGCCCAATCCCTATACATATAATATGTTAGTGCCGAGAAACGTTTGGCCCAATCCTTATATAATAAGATAATGCATATACATGCATGTAAACCTTGGTAATATATCACACATCTCCCAAATATCATCATAAGATATGTCAAAGAGCCTCTAGGTATAGGAGCTTACACATCCAATCATCATTTAATATGCAGAAGGCTCGAGGGTCATAGTTAAACTACTTTAAGGCCCTTATCATTCAAAAGTGAGTACAAGTCATGAGTTATACCCGAAACCTATAAATAGAATCACCTCTAATTCATATCATATATCACCTCACATACCTTAAACTATTTCAAGAGAAGGAAGGGATAGGTTTCACGTGTATTACCTTTCATCATGTAGAAGACTTACAAGTCCATAACTCAACTATCGCAGGAGTTCTAATACCGAAAAGTGAATAAGATTGACGAACCATACTCGGGGTTCTATGAATGGAATTATTCCCACATTACACACACAATCCACTTAAGACTAAGACATGCCAAAAGAAAGGAAAGATAAGCTTTACATACCTTTTATAGAATCTGCTTAACCGTGCTTGTCTCGTCGTCCTCTAAACCTATTTAACATGAAAGTAATACTGATATTAATAACTTTCAACTCTCCATCCCCTTAATACAAAATCAAGCATCCATAGGAATCATTTCCTTATTTACTCCTTGTGACTAGTCTATTCGTTAGTTATGGAGTTAACGGATATCGGGGAGCATCTCCTCTATAACTTGCCATATAAACAACTCTATTTTACCCCCAAACCTTATCAGACATAACAACCACAACAACCAGAAGATATACAACATTGAAATACCATAATACGACGCAATATAAGTTCCAAATGACTCGCCCAAAACTACGATACCAAAAGAGGGTTTTTAATCTCTATTTCGTAAAACCTTTAACTATACGAAATGGAGGGTCTTGTGGCTGAAACCAGAAGCATCCACGCCCTATTTATACCATGTTCCATCCCTTCAACACACTACCATACACCTACAGCCGTACGCCACCAGCACAGACGTTGCTTGTACTACAATTTAACTATAGCGACTCTAATTTAATTTGTTTTGAACGTCAAGCATATCTATGAAATTTATATACTTTCAGCCACATACAAAGCATTTATATACTTAATAACCACACCATAAAGTCCAAATTGAAAGGAGAAATCTTACCTTACCCAAAATTGGCCAAAACTTGCCAAATTACGCCTCAGAACTTCTCTAAACGTGCTGAAATTGAGCGGGCTATTTGTAGCTCTTCCTTGCTGCCCCAAAATGAAATTTTATGTTATCAACCACTGATATATCACCATAAGTTACCTTAAATAATTAATTTACAACTGGAATCCCTACCTTTTTCTCTCTTGGTCGTCGCTCCTTTCTCTCTAGCTTTAGGGTTTCTTTTTCTTGTTCTAGGCTGAACTTTTTTTTGGATAAAGGATAGTTTTAAGATTCATAAAACATGTATATATGGGCTGCCTTTTAGGTGACACGTGTCATCCCCTTAAGGTAATATGTGTCCAGCCCTTATTGGGCCACCGTGTCCATATAGCCAATTAGGGGCTGCCACATGGCAGTGGGGTCCCCCTCCCAAGCAGGCAGGTGAGTCAGCTGCTGCCATGTGTCACTCCTTCCTTGATGCCACGTATCATTCTCTCCTCCTCTTTGTGGGTTCGTCATCTCGTCTTATTTTAAGAACCTATGGAATCTGTGCTACGTAAGCTTAGTATGTACTCAAGTAGCTTAAGTATGTATGACTTCTAAATTAATAGCTTATGTAGGTAAGTTGAGTCCTACGACTCATTACTTGGTCTCCAACTCCTTTTGACTTCTTATGACCCTATTTGCAACCTTCCCTACTATGGGGTATCACATTCTCTCTTCCTTAGAGTTGTTTAATAGTGTCATAGAGTAACCGACTCACATGATAACTTCTAAGAAATTTAAGGGACATTCTGAGCTCAAGAGTGTGGGGTGTAACATCCTTCCCCCTTTAGAACATTCATCCCCTAATTTTAAATAACACTTCCCTTAAGACTTTATATAGATTGTAGGGAGATTTCTTTCTATTGCGATAACACACATTTCATCCAAGTAATTAATATACGAGTTTCAAGAGTTAGGGTTACTTATAGACATCGGGAACCGGTACGGATACTTGTGTTTTATGTCTTCTTTAGCTTTCCAGGTAATTTCTTCATGATTCCTATTTCTCCATAACACCTTGACAGAAGCTACATTCTTAGTCTATAATCTTCTAATCTATTGATCCAGGATGGTGATTTGTTGCTCTTCAAAGGATAACTCCTCCGTGACCTAGTAATCATTTGTAGAGTATACTCTGGATAGATCACTAGTACCCTTAAAAAGCCTTGATATATACAAGACTCGGTGTACTTCTTTCAATCTGCTCGTAGATCCATCTCGTAGGAAACCTTACTTATTCGGCGAAGGATCTGATAAGGACCAATGTACCTCGAACTCAGCCACTTAAAACTCTAGAAGTCGATGTCGATCACATACATGTGGCTTTTGTAGACTATGGATGGCTGATAACCCCGCCTGAATGAGCTTTAACTTTTATACCACTTATTAAACCCTGTCTAGGCCTATTAGTCGTGTTTTAGCAACCTCAAACCTACTAATTGGCAACTTACACTTTCTATTATACGATGTCTCGTATGGAGCCATATAGATACAAGAATGATAACTAACATCAGAGATAATCTTGACAGGTAGTAGGCAATTGACTTAGATGCCTTTGAAGTCAATCGTATAGGCTCATAGTATGCCTTCTATCCCTCAGCCGGTAAGCTTAGTCTGTCTAGTAACCTGAGAGTAAAATGTTGTACGAAGACCTATTTGTCTTTCTAATCTCTCCGTAGACTAATTTTCAATAGTTGACTGTAACTTGGGCTTCTTCATCTGAGACAATAGCTATGGGAACTCCATAGAGTCTTATTACCTTCTTAACTTATGACTTTATACAGTTTCAATTGAAAAGGTAGGCCTGAGTAACGTATAGGGGCTGATGTTGTTAACCTATTAACAACAACCCCACATAGAATCATACGTCCATGGAGTACAAAGTGAGTCTTATAGCCAAGGTCATATTGTGGAATCTTCGACCTAGTGTATTACTTCTTGCCTTCCTTAGATGACATCAACTGGTACCCTTACTTTTTAATTTTGCTTTTTGCCCTTCAGAGTTGGCTGTTGAGTGGTGTTGAAGTTCTTTCACACAATGATCTTCGTCACCACTCCGTACTTTGTCCATCATTAACTGGTATAACTCTGAAGGACTTTGGCATCTACGTGCACCATCTATTAGTAACCAACTAACCCTGTCCGTTTTGCTTAAGCCCTTTTTCAACTCCCTTAACCCAATTTGTAGCACTCTAGGTACATGATCTTATGTCGTTGCTTCATCGTTAGCTTAGACTCCTCCATGGCCCTTTCACTCTGACTTGGCTCCAATTTCCTTGTCACACGTTACATTGCAATCTTTGCAATAATGTGCGAAGGCACTCTACTTAGCCCAACATATACCTTAGCATCGTCTCGCTAGGCTTTAGGTTTTGCTTTGCCCTTCCCTTTTTTTCCTTGCAACTAGTATTGGGGTAGTTCTTTAGTTCAACCATGGCCATATCCCTTTGGCCCCTTGGTTTACCTACTCTTTGTATTTCTCTGTAATATCTCCAAAATCTCATAACCCCTCTTTATCACACACTCCTCTGCTTGGTCTTGTACCGTATATGTATGTTCATAGGTTGCACAACTATTCTTGTATAACTGGTATGAGGTCGTCCATACTCGTGGTTTAGTCAAATCTTATCATTACAGTGGACATGACCTTTCAATACACACTACAACCCTATCTCTCATTCTCTTTTCACTTTTAGGAAAATTTTGGTAGAGTTTCTCTATATTTCTTACCATCCCAAAAACCTGCATGCAGGAAATACCAATAGTGCCTCATAGGGACGACATGTATATATATATATATATGTACCATATCATATTACAACCATACAGGGCTCCCAATATCAATGCATATATATTCCAAAAGAAAATTGATAATATATTTATAACCATATTTGGTGACGCCTCCTGATCCTGTCTGCTAGCTAAGGCATAGATGCAAATTCAAAGGACTGCTAGAACTAAAAGTTCCACCACGGCCTCTACCACGGTCGGCTGGTGTCTGAATACCCTATCCCACAGGGCATATAACCACTGAAAATGAAGAACCAACAACTGACCTAGTAGGCTGAGCTGCACCTCTTTGGTTACCCTAGAGTGGACACTCTCTCATGATATGGCCTTGACAACCACAAGTGAAACAAACACCTGTCACAAAACGACATTCCCCAATATGATCCCCTCCACAATGAGGAAACTGAGGTAAAATTGGCCTGAACTGACGCAAACCCCTATTCATCTGTGAGCCTAAAACCCTAAAGCTCTGACCGGCTCCTGAATACACTATGCTATCGAACCCCCTACCCATGAACTGTGAGGGTGCACTCCGAACTTATAGGAAGGATACCTTCTATACTGCTAAGGCTTCTTGCCGTGAAACTCCCCCGAATAACAACCCAACCTAGCTCTTTTATGTTGTCCCCTATCATAATCTCTATTGGGTTGTCGCCCTTCATGCCGATCCTCCACCCCTTGTACATACGCTTGTACCCGAGCAATATCCATGTCTGTCTAAGAATCCATAGCCATACAAGTTTTAATCAAGTGAAGATCTAGCCCCATCACATAGAGATGCACCCTATCAGCCATATCATCTACAATAGTGGGTGCATGTCTCGCCAATGAGTCAAACTCAAGGCTATAATCTCTAATGCTCCTGCATTTTTCCTCAACTGTAAGAATTTATCAACTCTGGCTCACTTCATTTATGGAGGTAGAAAGTGGCTAAGGAAGGCTTCCATAAACTCATCCCAGACTGCTAAAGGAGCAACCTCACCCCTTGATAATTCACAGAACTCATACCAATTAATGGCTACATCACGCAGTCGATACAAAGCATATTCAATAGACTCAGTCTCAGAAGCCTTAAGTATTCTCAATGTACACTGCATCTATCGAATGAAATCTTGTGGGTCCTTCGTGGGTCTCAACCCATAAAACTCTAGAGGGTTATAGGTCAGGATATCATGAACCCTCAAGCTATCACGTCTATCTACATCATTGTCTCCTAGCCTATGCCTTCGAGCCTGCCTTGCCATTATCTTAGTCAGCAACTAAACCACATCCCATATGGACCTATCTTCTGGCCCTGACAGTGGTACTGGAGGCTCAGGTACTGGGGTCTCGGGACCTACAGCTGTTGCTACTCTAAACTCCTCTGGAGGTGGCGGTGTAGTAGACCTTGTCGACCAGAGCACAATCCCCGGCATAGACTGGGCACAAGCTCTAAGAACTCTCAGGGTCTGACTAGTTTCCCTTCTTACTGACTTGCCCTTCTAGCCAGTTCTTTCTTTCCTCGGAGGCATCACTGTAAGCATGAGGATATGTTAGCAAGAGATCATCCTAATAACATAGCTTTACCGCACGATGTAAGGCAAGAAAGAAAGACAACATCCTAAATGTCTCGTAGACTCCTATTTATAGAAGTGGTGCACAACACACTGATAAACAAAACTCTACTAGACATGGTCTGTAGACAATCCAAGGACGAACTACTCTAATACTAATTCTGTCATGACCCAACCCCGTAGGCTGTGATTGGGTCCGACCTGGACCCTCGTGTATATAACTATCAACTGTAATAACAAATATAAGACTCATACATAGGTACCCCAATGGGTTATACATTCTCACATACATGTAGCCACTTTTATTTGTCTCCTAAAAAGTTACATTACATAAAATATGAAAGGGCCTATAAGCCGATAAGGCTGCCATAACGTAATAATGTTACAACACGCCGTATAGGCATAACTGGAACAACTTACAAACGACACACAAATATATGTCTACACACCTCTAAGAATAGCAACCATATCATATTGAGGGATAGGGCCCCCACCGTACCCCTGGATAAGAACATATACACATACAATACTAAGTACCAAAAACTCGACTCCAGTACAATGAAGCTTCTTTCAAACTAGCTGAGCGGAATCCTAAGCTGGCAAACTCTTAAAACTTGTGTCTATACCTACGGGCATGAATGCAGCCCCCTAAAGAGAGGGGGTCAGTATGACATATGTACTAAGTATTTACCGTACAAAACATCATAAGGAAATTACAGTTACTATAGAGGTGCAGAAGATAAGTATAAAATTTAACAGAGTATTGTACCTGCAGCTTACAAAATAAGGTCATGTATACCATCATCACATACCGTATCAGGCCCGCTCGAGGACTCGATGTAATAAATGTATTATTTTATCATCATAGGCATATGCATACTATTAGCGCTATGGAACGTACAACCCGATCCATATATATCAAGTTAGTGTTGAGAAGCGATCGGCCCGATCCATACATATAACATGTTAGTTCTGATGAACGTACGGCCCGATCCCAATACATATAATACGTTAGTGTCGAGGAAAGTACAACCCGATCCCTATACATATAATATGTTAGTGCTGAGGAATGTACGGCCCGATCTCTATACATATAATATTTTAGTGCCGAGGAACATTTGGCCTGATCCTTATATAATATAATAATGCATATATGTATACGTAAACCTTGGTAATATATCAGACATCTCCTGAATATCATCATAAGATATGTGAAACAACCTCTAGGTATAGGAGCTTACACATCCAATCATCATTCAGTATGTAGAGGGCTCGAGGGTCATAGTTCAACTACTTCAAGGCCCTTATCATTCAAAAGTGAGTACAAGTCATGAGTTATACCCAGAACCTATTAATGGAATCACCTCTAACTAAAATCATATATCACCTCACGTACCTTAAACTGTTTTAAGAGAAGGAAGGGATAGGCTTCACGTGTACTACCTATCATCATGTAGAAGACTTACAAGTCCATAACTCAACTATCGGAGGAGTTCTAATATCAAGAAGTAAATAAGATTGATGAACCATACTCGGGGTTCTATGAATAAAATTATTCCTACATTACATACACAATCCACTTAAGACTAAGACATGTCAAAAGAAAGAAAAGATAAGCTTTACATACCTCTTATGGAATCTGCTTAACTGTGCTTATCTCATCGTCCTCTAAACCTATTTAACACGAAAGTAATACTGATAATAATAACTTTCAACTCTCCAGCCCCTTAATCCAAAATCAAGCATCCATAGGAATCATTTCCCTATTTACTCTTTGTGACTAGTCCATTCGTTAGTTACAGAGTTAAGGGAAATTGGGCAGCATCTCCTCTATAACTTGCCCTATCAACAACTCTATTTTACCCCCAAACCTTAGAAAACATAACAACCACAACAACCAGAATCTATACAACATTGAAATACCACAAGACGACGCAATATAAGTTCCGAACGACTCGCCCAAAACTACGATGCCAAAAGAGGGTTTTTTAATCTCTATTTCGTAAAACCTTTAACTATACGAAATGGAGGGTCATGTAGCTTCAACCAGAAGCATCCACACCCTATTTAGACCATGTTACATCCCTGCAACACACCACCACACACCTTCAGCTGCACACCACCAGCACAACACCTTGCTTGGACTACAATTTAACTGTAGCGACTCCAATTTAGTTTGTTTCAAACGTCAAGCATCTCTTTGAAATTTTTATACTTCTAGACACATAAAAGGCGTGTAATAAACTTCAGAACCAGAACATAAAGTCCAAATTGAAAGAAGAAATCTTACCTTACCTGAAATTGGCCAAAACTTGCCAAATTATGCCTCAGAACTTCTCTAAACGTGCTGAAATTGAGCGGGCTGTTTGTAGCTCTTCCTTGCTGTCCCAAAATGGAATTTTATGTTATCAACCACCGCTATATCACCGTAAGATACCTTAAATATTTAATTTATGGAATGAAACTGGAAATCCTACCTTTTTCTGTCTTGGTCGTCGCTCCGTTCTCTCTGGCTTTAGGGTTTCTTTTTCTTGTTCTTGGCTGAACATTTTTTGGATAAAGGATAGTTTTAAGAGTCATAAAACATATATATATGGGCTTCCTTGGATGTAACATGTGTCATCCCCTTAGGGTGACACATGTCCAGCCCTTATTGGGCTACCGTGTCCATACAGCCAATTAGGGGCTGCCACATAGCGGTGGGGTCCACCCCCCAAGCAGGCAGGTGAGTCAGCTGCTTGCTTTAGCTGCTACCACATGTCACTCCATCCTTGCTTCCATGTGTCATTCTCTTCTCCTCCTCGTGGGTTCATAATCTCGTCTTATTTTAAGAACCTATGTAATCTGTTCTACGTAAGCTTGGTATGTACTCAAGTAGCTTAAGCATGTATGACTTCTAAATTAATAACTTACGTAGATAAGTTGAGTCCTACGACTCATTACTTGGACTCTAACACCTTCCGACTTCTCATGACCCTATTTGCAACCTTTCCTACTATGGGGTATCATATTCTATATTCCTTATAGTTGTTTAATAGTGTCGTAGAGTATCCAGCTCACATGATAACTTCTAAGAAACTTAAGGGACATTCCGAGCTCAAGAGTGTAGGGTGTAACAATAATCTTGTGGTCAATGCATCAAAACATCAGCATGAGAACTTATACCATTTCATATACCTTGGTTTGGGATAAGACCTTAAACCAACATATAAGACCGTGTGAGCTATAATATAAAATCTGACGTAACTCCCACATCGATAAGAAAGAGGATACTTTACAAAGGTAGACTCCGTGAGAACCTTTTTTTAACATTAAGCTATTTCTAGATCCACTAGCTAGTCTATAGTGTGAAAAACCTATACAAGCAATGCAGTAAGAGACTAAAGATTTCTACTAGAATTCCCTTGGATCACTACTTGAGCTTCCAAACTGAATTCCACTTAAAGATCCTCTCGGTGCTTTGTAATTATCCCAACAGAAAGTCATAAATCATAGTCATTAACATCATTATAAATGACAATAATAGATATCAATCTTCATCATAAAATAATCACAAGAGTAGTTCATTAACATGGTTGATTCATACGAATTCATGAGTCGGTGAGAAAATTATTCACCATCTTTAACATGAATGTGTGAGGAATACCCATCACAATCTTTATACTATGCTTGAAACAACATTGAGATCATAGTTCATCATCATTCATCATTTTTCATAAGTCATTCAAAAGCATTGAGGATCATTCATACAATATTTATAGAAATCCTTTATAAATCATGATCATAGATCCTTAAAATCATATTTGAAAATAGCATATGGCATGGGTCCATGAAAACTCAACTAAAAATCATGCACTGTAATGTGAATTATGCATATTAGATAAATGATAGTGAAATAAACTATAATTGAGCTGATCCAATGCAATTTCATGAAAATTAGGGCTTAGAAGGGAAGTACATAAAGAGAATTGAAGAAGAACCTTGGGACTCCATGGTTGAACTCCTACATACCTTAAACAATTTAGAGCCTAAATCCACTTAAATTGGAGACTTGAGCTTGAAATTTGCTTAAGGAAGAATAAGACCTTTGAGAGAGAACTTTAGAGAGAAGATTTGTAATTTGGGTGTTAGGGTGTGAATGAGGGAGTTATGAGGGTTTCAGGTAGTAAATAGAATAGAATTTATACCCAAAAACCTTCTAAATACATTAATGAATTTAAAGGGAAAAGACCAAAACACCATGAAAATTTAACTGTCACGACCCAAACCTAGGGCCTAGAAATGACATGGCGAATGAGACACCCAGAAGTACCTCACCCAAGCCTCTTAGCATTCATTAAATACTTCATAGGTAATGATAAACAAATCAAGAAGAAACATAAGATATATAAGGACTAAGGAGCTTTACATTAATAAGATTCAAAGACAACTTAACATCCTTTACTATATCCAATAATACCTTCTACATTAAGACTTGGCGGGGCTAAGACAAGTCCCTTGCTCACCCTCAAGATTAAATCAAAAATACCAAACTAAATTGAACTATCTAAACATAACATAAGCTATATAAGATAAAAGCGTCGTTCCTGGAACATGGGAACTCACCAAAGTGGTAGCTTTCAACATCAACTTAGCCACGGGGAGGAGAGTGTGGACCAACGCTGGTCCTTACATGGTGATATCATGTAGGCAAAAGTATGAGTTAGTACTTTGAATATACTAAGTATGTGAGTATGCTATGAAATAAAGAACATAAGAGAGAGACATGTATAGGCAATATGCATAAGTAAATGCATGGATGAAAAATCATCATATGAATCCCTAAAACATTCATTTTGTGGAAGCAACCTTAACCAATATTTAAGACCATGCGATTTATTACATGAAATCCAACATAACCCTTTATGTTGGCATGAGAAGACTATTTGTCGGGTAGAACTCCGTCAACTTTACACATTCTTTAACTTTAACTTAAATGTCTAATCGTGGATCCACTATCCTAAAATAGCAGACAAGGGAACATATGGTAGCACATAGTTAATGAAATATGAGACTTTACTTAAAGACCCCTTGGGTCGAGCCCCCATCTACATGCTATATTTGGTGCTAGGTCAAGTCTCACGGAATAACATTTAAAAATTAATATAACATAAGCATTATATAACTTTAACATTAAAACATCAATCGGTGGAATAACTCATTAAAACCTTTCATTTGATTCAATGCGAGAAATAAGCCCTTCATCAATCAATCATTTCATAAAGACTCCCTTCCATAAGCATTTTACTTCATAACATTCATTTGGAGTCAAACTTCATTTCAACTTTGCTTTATCATAAGAAACTAGGTGGGTTCATTTCAAAAAAAAAACCTTCAATGCTTCTAATGAATTCTTGCATGTATGCGAGTAATGGAAATACATAAAATAAATATTCTTAAAGCAACCCACCATATATGTCATAAAACTCTTTTCAATCTTTCATATAGGCACTTTAATAACATCATAACTTTATAAAATCAAGAGTCAATATATTAATATATGTAAAGAAACTTCAAATATATCATAATCTATGTATTTAAAGTCATCATGTAAAATCCCACAAGATTTCATCATTTTGAATTGAAATGCTAGGTTGAGAAAACATTTGGGCTCCATGGGCGGAAGGACCCATGGATGAAAACCCACATATCTTAGAGTAAAGATTGAAGAAATCTTGATGTTTGGTATTCAATAATGAGCCTTGAATCTATGCAGTTTGAGAGGATTTTTTTTGTAGGAGGATATTTGAGAGTAGAAGAATGTTATTAGGTTATAAGATTTAGAAAAATGACATTTTAATGAGTTCCGTCGGCCAAATCAGCGAGTTGGAGGTCTCTTCGCCGACCTATTCGGCAAGTCGCCAAATTGTACTTTAGCTTGGCCAATCCAATAGTTTCTAAAGTATCTTGGGCACTATTCGGCGAGCTAGGTCGTGGTTCACCGAACTATTCGGTGAGTCACCAAATCGGCTGGTGAGCTCGCCGAATTGTCCTTATCGGACGTGCTTTGATAAAACCACCATAACTTTCTTCTCTGAACTCCAAATGAGGTAAATTTGGTGGAGTTAGAAAGAAAACTCAATGACCTTTAATTTGATAGTTCATGGGGTACTTCATTATAGTCTAGGAGATATGGTCGTTTGAAGTTGACCTTTATACAGACTCATTCAAAAACTTAGCCGATAGATATTCTTTGCACTTGGCTTGGTGTTAGAGATCCCTTATGACCCTAAACCATATATAATAACCTTCAAATACTTAGGAATTGATCCTAACCCATATTTCGAATTAGAAGTCATCGGGTTCAAGCCTATACGCCTATGAAGAATGGTTTGGGTCTTGGCATAGAAATTTTCAAGGTGTTATAATATCTCCCCCTTAGGAACATTCATCCTCGAATGAGAATCATTAGCATAAAAAGGGACATTGCACGAGGAATACCAACCCAACATATATACAATGACACTTGAAATGCATCAAACATGAAATCTTTAAAATTAAACGTAAAACATAACTTTAAAATTCAACTTTATGAACATGCATGCATATGAGGGCTTAGGAAAACTGAACCATAAGAGTCTTAAACATTTGAACATGAATGAATTATTACCTTAGGCTTGAGTAGAATGAAAGAGATGAGGATAATATTTCATCATATCATCTCTGTTTCCCATGCAACACTTTCGACTTGTTGATTCCTCTAAAGGGCTTTAACGTAGGCAACTTCTTTGTTCCTCAATCTCTTGACTTGACGATCGAAAATTTCAATCGGAATCTCTTCATAGGTCAAATTCTCTTCAACATTCATTACCTTCAAAGGTACTATGGAACTAGGATCTCCCACACATTTCCTCAACACAGACACATGGAACACTGAATGAACCATGGCCATTTCTAAAGGTAATTCCAACTCATAAACAACTTTGCCAACCTGCTTTAAGACTCTATAAGGCCCTACATACCTAGGGCTACATTTCCATTTCTTACCAAACCGAACCACACCTTTCATGGGTGAAACCTTCAAATACACCCAATCATCCATATTAAACTCAAGATCCCTTCTTCTAACGTCAAAATAGGACTTTTGATGACTTTGAGAAATCCTTAATCTTTCTCTCATAATCTTCACCTTCTCTAAAGCATCAAGTACCAAATCGGGGCCCAAAAGGTCATCTCACCTATTTTAAGCCAACCAACCAAGGATCTACATCGTCATCCATACAAGGCCTCAAATGGCACCATCTCAATACTTAAGTAGTAATTATTATTATAGAAAAACTCGATGAGCAGTAGATGATCATCCCAATTTCCTTTAAACTTTAATACAAAAGACCTTAACATGTCCTCTAGTGTTTGAATTGTTCTTTCGGCTTGCTCATCGTTTTGAGGATGGAATGAGGTCTCAACTTTACCTTAGTATCGAGGCCCTTTTGAAACAATCTCCAAAAGTGAGAAGTGAATTAGGTACCATGATCCAAAATAATAGATAACAGCATACCATAAAACCTCACTAACTCACGAATATACAACTTGGCATAGTCGTCAGCACTATAGAAGGTCTTAACCGATAGGAGGTGAGACCACTTAGTCATTTTATCAATAATTACCCACATCGAATTGTGACTCTTCAAGGTATGAGGCAAACTCACTAGAGAATCCATATTCACATCTTCTCCCTTCCAAGTAGGGATTTCAATGTCTTGGGCTAGGCCAACCAACTTTGCTGTTCGGCCTTCACTTATTGGCAATTCAGACATTCAGACACGAACCTTTCTATGTCCTTCTTCATGCCATTAAACTAATAAAGCTCCTTTAAGTCTTAGTATATTTTTTTCGAATTGGGATAAATGGAGTATGAAGAATTATGAGCCTCCCTTAAAATCAAACTCCTTAGGCCATCTACACCGGAACACAAAATCGACCTTGGTAGTATATCACCCCATCTACCCCTTGGTAAAAGGCCTCTACCTTATTTTCCTTCACCAACTTTTTTAACTCAACAAATATTGTGTTATACCCCATATTGTCGTACGTTGAGACTTTCGTATCTTGAAAGGTTCTTAAGATTATTGAGAGGTTATTAAGCTTCTTGAAAGGTGCTTAAGACTCTTAGAAGGTGGTCTAAAAGAGGTGTGAGTTGTTATACCCCACACCCTTAGGCTTGGAATATCTCTTAATTTACTTAGAAGTTATCATGTGAGCCAGATAATCAAAACACTATCAAACAACTCTAAGGAGGGGAGAATGTGACACCTCATAGTAGAGAAGGTTGGAAATAGTGTTATAAGAATCCGGAAGGAGTTGGAGGCCAAGTGATGGGTTATAGGACTCGACTTATCTATGTAAACTACTAATTTAGAAGTCTTACATACTTGATTTACTTGAGTACATGCCAAGGTTACGTAGTACGGATTTCCTAGGCTCTTAAAGTGAGACAAGATTACGAATGATATTACGAACCCACAGGAAAGAGGAGAGGATGACACATGGCACCAAGGAGAAGATGACACATGGCAGCACCTCAAACAAGTAGGTGACTCACCTACCTTCTTGGGGGTGGGGGGTGGACCCCACTGCCATGTGGTAGCCCCTAATTGGCAGCATGAATATGTCGGCCCAATGGAAGTTGGACACGTGTCACCCTTAGGGGCTGACACATGTCACCCTTAGGGGCTGACACATGTCACCCTTAGGGGATGACACATTTCATCCCCTAGGAAACATATATATCCATAATATATAACTCATAAGAGCCCATTTGGATGGGCTTAAAAAAAGTAACTTTTATATATGAAGTGCTTTTAGAACTTTAAAGTGCTAAAAGTTATTTTTATAAATAAGCAGTTGAGTGTTTGGATAAAAGTGCTTAAATGAGGAAAATTATGTGAATTTTAGGGTTAAAAGAATAAAAAGGGTAGTTTGGGAATTTAGTTAAAATATAAGGGATATAAAATTAATTTCCATGGTAAAAAAAATGACTTTAAGCACTTAAAAAAAAGTTAGGAATCCTAACTTTTCATTTTTGACTGACTTTAAGAACTTTCTGGCTTAAAGTTAGCATTAGGCAAGCATGTCCAAAAGCTGAAAAGGGGATTTAAGTTGGTTTTTACCGACTTAAAGCCAATCCAAATGGGCTCTAAGTCATTTCCTTGTTCAAAACATCAGCCAAACAAAGACCAAAAACTCTAGAACTAAAGGGAAAAGAGTGATGGCCTAAGGGAGAAAAAAATAGGTAAGTCCCCATTTCGTTCCATGTATTAATTATCTAGGGTATACCATAATGATAGGGAGGTATTAATATTATAAAATCATGGTTTGGAGCAGCACAAAATGGACAGCAAGAATCCACGATGTTTTAATCGCGTTAGAAGGGTTTCCGAGGCAAGTTTCGGCTAGTTTTGGCCAATTTCGGGAAAGGTAAGTTCTTTGCTTTTGATTTGAAGTTTATGGTGTTTTAATAGGGTGTTTTACACATCTTTTATGTTGCTGGAAGTGTGATAAAGTTTTAGGAATGATCGACATTATAAACAATCTAAATTGAAGTCGTTATAGCTAAATTAAACTCGAATAGTGGGTTGTATTTGTGATATGCTTGTGATGCTGCAGTTGCTGGTTTTGTGGTGGTCTGTTGAGGTTCTGGAAAATGCTTTAAAAGAGGTATGGGTGCTTCTAGTTGCAGCAATCGGACCCTCCATTTCGAAACTCTATTTTAGTATCGTTGTTTCGAGCAAGCCGTTTGGAGTTAGTGTTGTAGAATGTTGATATGAATGGCATATATATACCTTGCAGGTCATTTTTGTTGGTTGGATGAAGCTATTAAGCGTGTAATTGGAAATTTGGATTGGGCATCTTATAGGGGAGGTACTGCTCGATTTCCGTTAACTTTTTAACTAGTTAAAGAACTAATCGAGGAGATGAGCAAAGAGTTGAGTTCTATCAATACTCATGTGTAACCTAAGGTGATGGAAAGCCAAGGGTTGTTAATATTCATATTGCTTTTATATTACTTAGGTTCAAAGGAAGACAAGACAAATGGGATAAAAAGTAACTCGTAAGAGGTATGTAAAGCCTATTCTTTCACTTTCTTTTGGCATGTCGTAGAGGTAAGTAAAAAGTAATACTATCTCTGAAGTAATTCCATTACTAAATGTCTCCTGTTCTCTTATGGATTGTGAACTCTCACTGTAGTTGAACTACTTTACTCAAACTAACTATACATTAAACAAACAATGAATATTCAGGTTTCTAATCGGAGAGACTATATGACTACATGTACTCTGAAATCCTTAAGTGGTTAGAACTACTTTGGTATGTATCTAAGGACCCTGAGATGTTAATTAATATAGTCCTAATGTCCTTTAGAGAGTACTTGAGCTGATCATATTACCACCCTGATTCTCAGATGCTAGTTTAGCCTTCATATACTATCGAGTGTCCGATAACGATTTAAACTGCATATAGTTACTCACTACTTTACTAATGTATACTGTAACACTTCTTTCACTGCATCCCGGGATAGGAATAGTAATCGTGCATAATTCACTGCATTATCCACCGAGCCCCTCACTAGAGGGCCAGGATATGTATGTATATATATATAATGATGTGTTGTAATAAGGTGGTGATGGCACTGGGTTGTGATGATCTTACAGGTATATCCACCGGACCCTTGATAGGGCTGGCTATATGACATAATTTGAACATGCATGTTTTTATGATTCACAGAGTACAGGTACTGAGGCTTCTTTTATAATATACTAGATTCCCTGCTTCTCTGTTTCAAATATGTTTCCTGTTATGCTATGTTATGTTTTACACACAAAGTACATTTGTCATACTGACCCCCTTTCTCGGGGGGCTGCATTCATCCCCGCAAGTACAGGTACACAGTTTGGGGATCCGCCAGCATAGGAGTCCCACTCAGCGGTCCATAAGTGTTCCATTGTGCTGGAGCCTGATTTTGGGTACTAAACCTTGATGTATATATTAGTTTTGTTCACAGGTACGGCGGGGGCCCTGTCCCGCCTTATGTTACTAATCTCCTTAATCTTAGAGGTCTGTGCATACAGATATGGGTTGTGTGTATATATGAGTTGTATATAAGCTGTATATGAGTTGTATATATGTGGTTTATATGTGTATATGAGTTGTATATTAGTGTGTATATGAGTTGTATATGCGTGTATGTACAACTGTACTAATATGACTTATGAATTAGGGCATTCCCTATGTCGTGGCAGCCTTGTCGGCTCGCATATATGTGTACTATAGAACGGCCCTATAGGTTACAATAGCCTTGTCGTCTTGTATGTTTTCTTACCTATTAGTACATTTTAAGTATAAACAGGAGACGAGGTTTGTGTAGGAGGCAGAGGTACACATATGTGTCCAGTTAGGGCACCCATCATGGCCTACGGGGTTAGGCCTTGATAGAAGTTGTATCAGAGCAATTCCTTCTTGGAGTGTCTACAGACCATGTCTAGTAGAGGCTTATTTATCGGTGTGTTTTGCACCATATATATAAACAGAAGGCTACAGGGCATTTAGGATGTTGTCTTTCTTTTCTTAGATTGTGCAATAGAGCTATGTCTTAGGATAAACTTTCACTAACCTTCCATTGTGTTTGCAGTAATGCCTCTAAGAAAAGCAATGATCGCCCAGAAGGTCAAGGCAGTAGCGGGGGAAACCAGTCAAACCCTAAGAGTTACTAGGGTTGGCGCCCAATCTACGCCAAGGGTTGTACCTCAGTCGGCAAGTTCTAATACGCCGTCACCTCTAAAGGAGGTTAGGGCAGCGGCAACTACAGACCCTGAACCTTCGGTACAGGAGCCTCCAGACCCATAGCATGGGGTGGAAGACAGCGCTATGAGAGATGCAATGCAATTGCTGACTAGACTGATGGCAGGACAAGCTTGGAGGCGTGGCCCAGATGATGTCGATAGATAAGATAGTTTAAGGGTCTGTGATTTCCTAGCTTGTAACCCTCCAGAATTTCATGGATAGAAACTTGTAGAGGATCCATTGGAATTCATTAGACAAATGCAGCGTACACTGCAAATCATTAGGGCTTCAAAGATTGAGTCAGTTAAATTGGCCTCCTATCGGCTGCGTGATGTGGACACTAATTGGCATGAGTATTGGGAATTATTGAGGGGAGGGGGTACTCCTCCAGCTCAATGGGATGATTTCACGGAAGCCTTAGTTAGCCATTTTTTGCCTCCATAAATGAGATGAGCCAGGGTCGATAAATTCTTACAATTGAAGCAGAACGATAGGAATTTTGAGACTATAGCCTTGAGTTTGACTCATTGGCGAGGCATGCCCCCACAATGGTAGCGGATATGGCAGATAGGGTGCACCGTTACGTGATAGGCTTGGACTTTTATTTGTTCGATAGTTGTATGGCCATGTATTCTCAGCCTAGCATGGATATCACTCGGGTACAAGTATATGTCCAAGGGGTAGAGGAGCGACATATAAGGCGTTATCTCGATAGAGGGCTATATAGAAGTCAGCCTAAGAAGGATAGGTCAGTTGGTTATTTGGGGGAATTTCTAAGTGGGTGGTTCCAGTAGTTCAGTAGATATCCCTCCCAGCCAGCTCGAAGTGCACCTTTACTGGTTCCAGGTGGAAGATTTGAGAGCACCAGGTATTTAGGGGTTGGTAAAAGCTCCAGAACTTCAGGTACACAGGTGAACCAAAGTTCTCGACAATCAAGACTACCGATGCCCTAGTGTCCCTATTATAATAAACCTCATTCTAGAGAATGTTGCTGGATTACAGGTGCTTATTTTGCTTATGGACACCAAGGCCATATTTCGAGGGAATGTCCATTAAAAAGTACAACAAGTGGTGCAGCTCAGCCAACTGGGTCAGTTGTGGGTTCTTTTTCTTTTATGGCTATGCGCTCGATGAGGCAGGGTATGCAGACACCAGCAGGCCATGGTGGAGCTTATAGTTCTAGCAGCCCTTCTAACCATATATATGCTTTGGCCAGTAGACAGGACCAGGAGGCATCGCCAAATGTGGTCATAGGTATATTATCGATCTTTTCTCGGGACGTATATGTGTTGATGGATCCAGGCTCTACTTTGTCATATATATCTCCTTTTGTTGCTAGTAGACTTGGAATTAAGCCTTAGTTAATAGAATCATTCAAAGTGGCTAAAAACAGTAGGGGACTCTATTATGGTTAAGCAGGTATATAGAAATTGCCCGGTAAATGTATATAGTCATCATACCTTGGCTGATTTGATAGAGTTAGATATGGTGGAGTTTAATGTTATTATATGGATTGGTTAGCTTCAAGTTGTGCCAATGTAGATTGTAGAAATAAAGTGGTTCGGTTCTAGTTCCTTGATGAACCAATTATCAAATTGTTGGGGAATACAGCATCGCCGAAAGGTGAGTTTATTTCATACCTTAAGGCAAGGAAAATGATTGGGAAGGGGTATATTTATCATTTGGTCTGCGTGCACTATCTGTAAGCAGAGGTGCTAACTCTTCAGTCGGTGCCCGTGGTCAATGAATATCTAGATGTATTCCCAGATAAACTCCCAAGTCTTCCTCCTGAATAGGAGATAGAGTTCACTATAGACGTGCTACCAGATACACAGCCTATTTCTATCCCTCTATATAGAATGGTACCCGTGTAGTTAAAAGAGTTAAGGGAGCAGCTGAAAGACTTGCTGGAAAAGGGCTTCATTAGGCCCAGCATATCACTATGGGGACCACCGGTACTGTTTGTGAAGAAGAAAGACGGGTTGTTGTGAATGTGCATCGACTACAAGCAACTGAATAAGGTAACAATTAAGAACATATATCCCCTTCTCAAGATTGATAATTTGTTTGACCACTTGCAGGGTGCTCAATGCTTTTCGAAGATAGACCTGCGGTCAGGCTATCATCAAGTGCGGGTAAGAGAGACAGATATCCCAAAGACCGCATTCAGAACCAGGTACGGACATTATGAGTTTAGAGTGATGTCTTTTGGGCTGACAAATGCCCCAATGGTGTTAATGGATCTGATGAACCGAGTGTTCAAACCATTTCTAGATTTGTTCGTGATTGTATTTATTAATGATATTCTGGTTTATTCACGATCAGAGAAGGAACATGCAGATCATTTGCGGATGGTACTGGGGGTACTCCAACACCAAAAATTATACGCTAAGTTCTCTAAATATGAATTTTGGTTAACTTCAGTGGCTTTTTTGGGACATATTATTGGGGCTGACGGTATTCGCGTAGACACATAGAAGATTGAGACCGTAAAGGCTTAGCCAAGACCTACAACCCCTATGGAGGTACGTAGCTTCTTAGGGTTAGCAAGGTACTATAGAAGGTTCGTGGAAAAGTTTGCTTCCATTTTGGTGGCTTTAACAAGACTGACTCAAAAAGTAGCTAAGTTCTAATGGACTGATGCCTGTGAACGGAGCTTTCAGTTGTTAAAAGAAAAATTGACTACAACTCTTATTCTAACTCTCCTTGATGGTCCAAATGGCTACGTTACCTATTGTGACGCCTTTGGTATTGGGCTAGGATGTGTTCTGATGCAGAATGGTAGAGTTATAGCTTATGCCTCCCGATAACTTAGAAAACATGAAAAGAATTATCCAACACATGATCTAGAATTAGCAGCGGTGATCCATGCCTTAAAAATATGGAGACACTGCCTGTATGGTGCACATTTTGATATTTATACGGACCACAAAAGCCTCCAGTATATTTTTAAGCAGAAAGAGCTAAATCTATTGTAGAAAAGGTGGCTGGAGTTATTGAAAGACTATGACGTCGATATTTTATACCACCAGGGAAGGAAAATGTGGTAGCGGATGTGCTCAACCATAAATTAATGGGTATCCTGGCAGATGTACGACTAGAACGGAAAGAGATAACTCGTGACATTTGCCAGCTCACCAATCTGGGAGTCCACTTAGCTAATTCGGGTGATAATGGGGTTTCTATTCGAAGAGTTGCTGAATCCTCAATCATGGAGGAAGTAAAATGATGTCCATACCAGGACCCTGTTCTAACACAGTATAGGGATAAAACTCTCCAAAAGGGAAAGACTCCATTTGAAATCACGGCGGGTGTGATACTACGATATCAAGGCAGAGTCTATGTACTGTAAGTTATAGGTTTACAACAGCAAGTATTGGGAGAGGCACATCATGCCCGTTATTCTATTCATCCAGGGTCAACCAAAATATATCACGACCTTAAATTTTTATATTGGTGGGATGGTATAAAAAGGGACATAGCAGAGTTCATGGCCTAATGCCCGAACTGCCAGCAAGTTAAAGTTGAACATCAAAACCCAGGTGGGCTACTACAGGAGATAAAGATTCTAACTTGGAAATGGGAAGCGATTAACATGGATTTCATTACTAGCTTACCTCACACTCCCCAAAAGTAGGATTCTATATGGGTTATTGTGGGTAGGCTGACAAAATCAGCCCACTTCCTCCCAGTTAAGACCATATACTCAGCCGGGGACTATGTGAAGTTGTACATCAAGGAAATAGTACGACTTCATGGAGTTCCCACATCTATTATTTCGGACAGGGGAGCCCAGTTCACAGCCCATTTTTGGCAGTCATTCCAAAAAGGCTTGGGAACACATGTAAGCCTTAGCATAGCATTTCATCCCCAAACTGATGGGTAGGCCGAGCGCACTATTCAGATACTAGAGGATACGTTACGAGCCTGTATAATTGACTTTAAAGGCAGTTGGGATGAGCATGTACCACTTATTAAGTTTGCTTACAATAATAGCTATCACTCCAGTATCCAGATGGCACCATATGAGGCTTTATATGGTAGGAAGTGCAGGTCACCCATTGGATGGTTTGATGTTGGTGAAACGCAACTCATAGTCCTAGACATGGTCCAATAGGCGGTGGAAAAGGTAAAGCTTATTTGGGAGCGATTATTAGCTATCCAGAGTCGACAGAAGTCATACGCAGACAATCGATGCTGACCTTTGGAATTTCAAATGGGTAAATGGGTGTTTTTGAAAGTGTCTTCCATGAAAGGAGTAATGAGGTTCGGCAAGAAAGGAAAGTTGAGTCCAAGATATATTGGACCTTACTTGATCCTTCACTACATAGGCAAGGTTTCCTACAAACTAGACTTGCCAACAGACTTGATCCTTCGCTGAATAGGCAAGGTTGCCTACGAACTAGACTTGCCAGCAGACCTGGAAGCAGTATATCCAGTCTTCCATGTATCAATGCTTTGAAAGTGTATTTCTGATCTATCCCGATACATCTCATAGATGATATCCAGGTCATGGAAGAATTGGCCTATAAAGAACAACTGATCGCCATCTTGGATCGACAGATTAGAAGACTATGGACTAAGGACGTAACTTCGGTCAAGGTATTATGGGAAAATAGGAATCATGAAGAAATGACCTGGGAAGCTGAAGAGGACATGAGACAAAAGTATTTGTACCTGTTCCCGATATCTACAGGTAACCCCAACTCCTAAAAACTTGTATATTAACTATTTGATGAAGATATGCATTATTATAATGGAAAGAAGTCTCCGTATAACCTGTATAACATCTTAAGGGAATCTTTGTTTAACATTCGAGGACGAATGTCCTAAAGGGGGGAAGGATGTTATACCCTGTACTGTCTTACCTTGATACTTTCGTACCTTGGAAGGTTCTTAAGCTTCTTGATAGGTTCTTAAGCTTCTTTAAAGGTGCTTAAGCCTCTTAGAAGGTGGTCTAAAAGAGGTGTGAGTTGTTATACCCCACACCCTTAGGCTCGGAATATCTCTTAATTTACTTAGAAGTTATCATGTGAGCCGGACAATCCAAAATGCTATCAAACAACTCTAAGGAGGGGAGAATGTGACACCTCATAGTAGAGAATGTTGGAAATAGAGTTATAAGAATTCGGAAGGAGTTGGAGGCCAAGTGATGGGTCATACGACTCGAATTATCTACATAAACTACTAATTTTCAAGTCTTACATACGTGAGTTACTTGATTATATGCCAAGCTTACGTAGCAAGGATTTCATAGGCTCTTAAAGTGAGACGAGATTACGAATGAGATTACGAACCCATGGGAAAGAGGAGAGGATAACACGTGGAACCAAGGAGAAGATGACACATGAAAGAACCTCAAACAAGCAGGTGACTCACCTGCCTGCTTGGAGGTGGGGGTGGACCCCACTGCCACATGGCAGCCCCTAATTGGCAACATGTATGTGTTGGCCCAATGGGGGATGGACATATGTCACCCTTAGGGGATGCCATGTGTCACCCCCTAGGAAGCATATATATACATAATATATGACTCATAAGTCATTTTGTTGCTCAAAACATCAGCCAAACAATGACCAAAAACCCTAGAACTAAAGGGAAAAGAGTGACAGCCTAAGGGAGAAAAATATAGGTAAGTCCCAATTTTGTTCCATGTATTAATTATATAGGGTATACCATGATGATACGGAGGTATTAATATTATAAAATCATGGTTTAGATCAGTACAAAACGGACAGCAAGTAGCCACGACATTTTAATCGCGTTAGAAGAGTTTCCGAGGCAAGTTTTGGCTAGTTTTGGCCAATTTCGGGAAAGGTAAGTTCTTTGCTTTCGATTTGAAGTTTATGGTGTTGTAAGAGGGTGTGTTACACATATTTTATGTTTCCTTAAGTGTGATAAAGTCGTAGGAATGATCGACATTAGAAACAATATAAATTGAAGTCGTTATAGCTAAATTAAAGTCGAATAGTGGGTTGTATTTGTGATATGGTTATGATGCTGCAGCTGCTGGTTTTGAGGTGGTGTGTTGAGGTGCTGGAAAATTCTTTAAAATAGGGTTCTTATGTTTGCATCAACCCGACCCTCCATTTCGTATAATTAAAGATTTTGCAAAATGGAAACTAGAAACTCTATTTTGGTATCGTGGTTTCGAGCGAGTCATTTGGAGTTTGTGTTGTAGAATGTTGATATGAATGGCATATATATACCTTGAAGGTCATTGTTGTTTGTTGTCTGTAGCTATTAGTAGTGTAATTGGAAATTTGGATAGGGCATATTATAGGGGAGGTGCTGCTCGATTTCCGTTAACTCTTTAACTAGTTAAAGAACTAATCGAGGAGACGATCAAAGAGTTGAGTTCTATCAATACTCATGTGTAACCTAAGGTGATGGAAAGACAAGGGTTGTTAATATTTACATTGCTTTTATATTACTTAGGTTCAAAGGAATACAAGACAAACGGGATAAAAAGTAACTCGTAAGAGGTATGTAAAGCCTATTCTTTCTCTTTCTTTTGGCATGTCGTAGAGGTAAGTAAAAAGTAATACGATCTCTGAAGTAATTCCATTACTAAATGTCTCCTGTTCTCTTCTGGATTGTGAACTCTCACTGTAGTTGAACTACTTTCCTCAAACTTACTATACGTTAAACAAATAATGAATATTCAGGTTTCTAATCGGAGAGACTATATGACTATATGTACTCTGAAATCCTTAAGCGGTTAGAACTACTTTGGTATGTATCTAAGGACCCTGAGATGTTAATTAATATAGTCCTAATGTCCTTTAGAGAGAACTTGAGCTGATCATATTACCACCCTGATTCTCAAACGCTAGTTTAGCCTTCATATACTATCGAGTCTCCGATAACAATTTAAACTGCATATAGTTACTCACTACTCTACTCATGTATACTGTAATACTTTTTTCACTGCATCCCTGGACGGGAATAGTAATCATGCATAATTCACTATATTATCCACCGAGCCCCTCACTAGAGGGCCGGGATACGTATATATATATATATATATATATATATATATATATAATGATGTGTTGTAATAAGGTGGTGATGGCACTGGGTTGTGATGATCTTACAGGTATATCCACCGGACCCTTGATAGGGTCGGCTATATGACATAATTTGAACATGCATGTTTTTATGATTCACAAAGTACAGGTACTGAGGCTTCTTTTATAATATACTGGATTCCCTGCTTCTCCGTTTCAAATATGTTTCTTGTTATGCTATGTTATGTTTTACACACAAAGTACATTTGTCGTACTGACCCCCTTTCTCGGGGAGCTTCGTTCATCCCCGCAGGTACATGTACACAGTTTGGGGATCCGCCAGCAAAGGAGTCCCACTCAGTGGTCCAGAAGTGCTCTATTGTGCTAGAGCCTGATATTGGGTACTAAACCTTCATATGTATATTAGTTTTGTTCACGGGTATGGCGGGGGCCCTGTCCCACCTTATGTTACTGTTCTCCTTACTCTTAGAGGTCTGTGGATACGAATGTGGGTTGTGTGTGTTTATGAGTTGTATATGAGCTGTATATGAATTGTATATATATGGGTTGTGTGTGTATATGAGTTGTATATGAGCTGTATATGAGTTGTATATTAGTATGTATATGAGTCATATATGTGTGTATGTAAAGCTGTGCTAATATGACTTATGAATTGGGGCGTTCCCTATGTCGTGGCGGCCTTGTTGGCTCGCATATATGTGTACTATAGAATGACCCTATACATTACAATATCCTTGTCGGCTAATATGTTTTCTTACCTATTAGTTTATTTTAAGTATAAACAGGAGACGGGTTTTGTGTAGGAGGCAGGGGTACACGTATGTGTTCAGTTAGGGCACCCATCACAGCCTACATGGTTGGGTCGTGACAGATTGGTTTAAGATCTTGCTTTGACTTAACATCCACCATAAAAGAGGATTCAGACCCATTTTGAACAACCATACCACCATTATTGATATGACACAACTTCACCCCTTGTTTAGCCTACTGGTGAACATCTTTCACCAACTCCTTCTTCCCTTCATCAACATAGGCCACACTCCCCATAGACACTCTACTAAGTACATCGGCAATCACATTGGCTTTACCTTGATGATAATGCACACTCATGTCATAGTTGTTGAGGAGTTCTAGCTACGTTATTTGCCTTAGATTAAGGTCTTTTTGGGTGAACACATATTGAAGACTTTTATGATCGATATACACATCCACATGCACACCATAGAGGTAATGCTACCAAATCTTCAAAGCAAAAACAATGGCTACCAATTCAAGATCATGGGTAGGGTAGTTACACTCATGCACCTTCAATTTCCTAGAAGGGTAGGCTATGACCTTGCCATTTTGCATTAAGACACAACCCAAACCAATTTTTGAAGTATCACAATAAACTACAAACCCTTCTATTCCTTTCGATAGAGTCAAAATATGAGCGGAAGTAAGTCGATCTTTCAAGGTTTGGAAACTCTTTTCACACTCATCCATCCATATGAATTTGCCTTTTTTTTAGGTTAATTTCATTATAGGAGATGAGATAGAATAAAACCCTTCGACAATCCTTCTATAGTAATCGACTAGACCCAATAAGCTCCTAATTTCTGAAGGAGACAACGATCTAAGGCCAATTCTTGATGGCCACCATTTTCTTAGTATCAACCTTGATCCCATCGCCGAATACTAAGCGGCCAAGAAATGTCACCTCCTTCAGCCAAAATTCACACTTACTAAATTTGGCAAACAATTGCTTATCCCTCAACGTTTGAAATACAACCATCAAGTGATTCTTATGTTTTGCCTTACCCCGAGAGTAAATCAAAATGTCGTCAATGAAGACTATAAAAATGCATCAAGGTAGGGCTTGAACACTCTATTAATTAGGTCCATAAACACCACTGGCATATTCGTCAACCCGAAACTCATCACCACAAACTCAAAGTGACCATATCTTATTCGGAAGGCCATTTTGGGAATGTCACACTCTCTCACCCTTAGTTGGTGATAGCCGGACCGAAGGTCGACCTTGGAGAAGTGATTTTCCCCTTACAATTTATCAAACAAATCATTTATTCTAGGGATTGGGTACCTGTTCTTAATAGTCACCTTATTCAATTGCTGGTAGTCTATTCACATTCGAAGTGACCCATCCTTCTTCCTTAGTAATAGCACAAGAGAACCCTACAACAAAATACTTAGCCTTATGAATTCCTTTTCTAACAAGTCTTTTAATTGTTCTTTCAAATCTCTCAATTCCATCAGGGCCATCTAGTAAGGAAGAATAGAGATAGGCTGGGTATCGAGAAGGACATCGATACCAAAATCAACTTTTCTTTCAGGAGGGACACCAGGAAGGTCATCGGGAAAGATATTGGGGAACTCATTAACAATGGGAACTAATTCAAGATGAGGATAGTTGGAGTCAACATTCCTAACCCTCACCATGTGGTAAATACAACCCTTAGAAATTGATTTTCGGGCCTTAAGACAAGAAATGAACTTACTCTTCACTATCGAATCAAGGCCCTCCTATTCAAAGATGGACTAATTTAGAAATTGGAACTTGACTCGATGAGTCCTACAATCTATGGAAGCATAAGATGTATTAACCAATCCATCCCAACAATGACATCTAAATCTACCTTGTCATGTTGATTGAGATCACAAGGAATAACTTTATGAAAGATAAACATGGGACAATCCCTATAGACCTTTCTAGCAACAACCGACTCACCGATGAGGGTAGACACCAAATAAGGCTCTAATAATATTTTGGGTGACACATCAAACCTATTTTCCAAGAATGGAGTAACAAATAACAAGTTTGCACCAGGATCCAATAATGCATATACATCAAAAGTAAAGACCTTTAACATACCGGTAACTATATTTGGTGTTTCCTTAACCTCTTGCCTCCCATGAAGTTCCTAGAAATGATTGGTGCATTGAACACCTCCTTGAGCTTATTTTCCATGAGTAACTTGGCCTTGAGGACTATCACCACCACCACCTCTACAATTCCAAGCATGATGACCCGGCTTGCCGCATTTGAAACACGCGTTTGAGCTTGCCAAGCATTCCTATTTATGGGTCTTCCCACACTTCCTACATGGGGGAAATTCTTGGGTAACAATGTTATCTCTTGTTACCATTGAGTTGGGACCTTTGTCCTTGTTGAATTTAGGAGGAGGAGTATTTGTACAACCTTGTCCCATGAACCGTTGACCATTTTGGCCTTTGCTATTACTACCATAACTAAAAATTTGAAGGTTGAACCCTCCACCATCCACTCTAGCCTTTTTGAACCCTCTATACCTTTCCCTCAACTTCTCTTCTTAGATTTATTCGGCATAAGTCATTAACCAGGAGATGTCCATCCTCTTGGGCTATTTTGCAATCCTTGGACACCAAGCTCGAAACACTGGAAATAAATTTACTCATTTTTGCCCGGGGGTCAGAGACCATAAAGGGAGCATACTTGGACAATTTTATGAACTTGAGGGCATATTCCCTCACACTCATACTTCCTTGACGGAGGCTGATTAACTCTTGGATTTTGCCCTCCCTTAACTCCAATAGGAAGAAATGGTCTAGGAAAGCACCTTTGAACTCTTTCCATCCTATCAACCCCACTTCATCATCCCTCTTAATAACCCATTATTCGTACCACGCTCGAGCCACACCTTTGAGTTGATAGGCCACTAGCTCGGCCTTTTTATTTGGTGGCACACCCATGATTGCTATGATATGATACACCTCATCAATGAAATCCATAGGGTCCTTATCTAGTTTAGAACCATCAAAATTGGGCAGATTCATCCTTTGGAATTCCTGAATCCTAGAGGCCAAATTTTGCATTCAGGGAGGAGGGACACATTGATGCCTTTTGTTTGCCACAACTTGAGCCAACAACGTGATGATGTTTTAGAACTTGGCATGAGTTACCCCTTCCTCATTGTGTGGTATATCCTGAATCAGAGGAGTTTAGTCCTCATCATCAACCCTTACTCTTCATGGTGCTGTTCCACGAGGTATTATCTAGGGATCACAAAACAAGTTATTAGTTAGAGGAAGGTTTAGGACACCTATGGGATGACATGAATTTTAAAGAAGTGAAAAAGTTTCCTAAACATCCTATAATTTCCTATTCATAGTTGTGGCGCGCTTCACAATCATGAACAAGAATCTATTTAAAATGGTATGCTGAAATCCGAGAACCATTTCAAAACCTCGTGCTCTGATATTAAGTTTGTCATGACCCAAGCCTAGGGACTAGAAGTGATATGGTGAATGAAATCCCAGAAGTACCTCACCCAAGCCTCTTAGCATTCATTAAGCACTTCATTGGTAATGATAAGCAAATCAAGAAAAAACATAAGAGATATAGGGATTAAGGAGCTTTGCATTAATAAGAGTCAAAGTCAACATAACATCCTTTACTATATCCAATAATACCTTCTACATTAAGACTTAGCAGGGGCTAAGACATGTCCCTAGCTCACCCTTAAGATTAAGTCAAAAATATCAAACTAAATTGAACTGTCTAAACATAACATAAGCTATATAAGATAGGAGTGTCATTCCCGAAACATGGGAACTCACAAAAGTGGTAGTTTGCAATGCTCAACTTAGCCATGGGGAGGAGAGTGTGGAGAAACACTCATTCTTACATGGTGATATTATGTAGGCAAGAGTATGCTTTAGTACTTTGAATGTACTAAGTATGTGAGTGTGCTATGAAATGAAGAACATAAGAAAGAGACATGTTTAGGCAATATGCATAAGTGAATGCATGCATGAAAAATCATCATATGAATCCCTAAAATATTCACTTTGTGTGAAGAGACCTTAACCGACATTAAGACCATGCGAGCTGTTACATAAAATCCAACATAACCCCTATGTTGGCACAACGAGACTACTTACCGTGTAGACTCTGTTAACTTTACACATTCTTTAAATTTAACTTACATGGCTAATAATAGATCCATTAGCATAAAAAATCCAACAAGGGCCTCTATGGTGGCACATAGTTAATGCAACATGAGATCTTACTTAAGAACCCCTTGGGTCAATCCCCATCTATATGCTATATTCGGTGCTAGGTCAAGTCCCACGAAATAACATTTAAACATTAATATATCTTAAGCATTATATAGCTTTAACATTAAAACATCAATCGGTGGAATAGCTCATTAAAACCTTTCATTTGATTCGATGCGAGAATTGTCCTTTCACATTGAAACCTTACTTTGGCTAAGAATCTCTTCATTAGTTAATCATTTCATAAGGACTCCCTTCCATAAACATTTACTTCATAACATTCATTTGGAGTCAAACTTCATTTCAACTTTGCTTTATCATAAAAAACTATGTGAGTTCATTTAAAAAAAAAAACCTTCAATGCCTCTAATAAATTCTTGCATGCATCAGAGTAATGAAAATGCATAAAATAAATATTCTTAAATCAATCCCCATATATGTCTTAAAACTCTTTTCAAGCCTTCATATAGGCACTTTAATAAAATCATAACTTCATAAAATCAAGAGTCAACATCTATCAATATATGTAAAGAAACTTCAAATATATCATAATTTATGCATTTAAAGTCACCATGTAAACACCCATAATATTTCATCATTTTGAATTGAAATGCTAGGTTGAGAAAATATTTGGGATCCATGGGTGGAAGGACCCATGGATGAAAACCCACATACCTTAGAGTAACGATTGAAGAAATCTTGATATTTGGTATACAATAATGAGCCTTGAATCTCTTGAGTTTGACAGGATTTTTTTTGTAAGAGGAGATTTGAGAGAATAAAAAAGTTTTTAGGTTATAAGATTTAGAAAAATGACATTTTAATGAGTTCCGTTGGCCAAATCGGCGAGTTGGAGGTCTCCTTACGACCTATTTGGCGAGTCGCCAAATGGTACTTTAGCTCGCCTAATCCAACATTTTCTAAAGGATTTTGAGTACAATTCGGTGAGCTAGGTCGTGGTTCATCGAACTATTCGGCGAGTCGCTGAATTATCTTGTGAGCTCGCCAAATTTTCTTGTACATACGTGCTTCGGTAAAATGACCATAATATTCTACTACAAATTCCAAATGAGGTAAAATTGGTGGTGTTGGAAAGAATAGTCAATGACCTTTAATCTGATAGGTTGGCCACACAATTCAATATAGTCTAGGAGATATAGTCATTTGAAGTTGACTCTTATACTGACTCATTTGAAAACTTAGTCGATAAAAATTCTTTAGACTTAGCTTGGTGTTAGAGATCCCTTATGACCCTAAACCACATATAATACCCTTCAAATACTTAGGAATTGATCCTAACTCATATTTAAAATTAGAAGTTGTCGGGTTCAAGCCTATACGCCTATGAAGAGTAGTTTAGGTCTTGGCATAGAAATTTGTGAATTGTTACATTAACTAAATGGGCTCATGTATGGGAGGTCACCACGTACCATCAATGTCACCAAGGTCTATGGTGATGGTCGTGAACTAGAGGGTCGACTGTGCTTGGGAAGGTTTTCTTCCACTGGCTCCTTCATGACTTGTGAAGGACTACACGGTTCGTAAAGGGCCCCGTGAAGATAGGCTATTTCAAGATTCTGAAGGATAGGCTTCTAGGGCCATTCCACGGTCTATGGGAAGGTTCATCAGTCATAGATCTTTTTTTGAACATCAGTCGAAGTTACCCTTTGAATGGCCACTTGTACGAGACACCTTCATGGGCCAGGTTCCTTTCACGGTCCATTGAAGGGTTCGTATGACTTCTCTTTTTCCGGTCAACATTTTAGGTAATTTCCATGGCTCCCTTCCACGGTCCCTGGTTCTCTATTAGTCTTGAAAGGGCCTCATAAACTTTATCTGGTGCAAATTTTCAAAGATTTCCTTCTTAAACTCTATTTTTCTGGCTTTCCAATTTTTGGGGTCTTACATGATATGATCTCAACTCAAGGAATGCATTTAAAAGCATAAATTAACTTCTCAACTCAATATCAAAATATATATTTAAAAATATTTATATGTTCAAAATAATAATTAAGAGACTTCTCAAATTCAGCTCAATCTCAAAATAGTAATTAAGAGACTTCTCAAACTCAACTAATGCTCAAACTCTTCCTTAATTAATTGATGAAAATAATCACTCTTTAAATCAAATCAATACATAAAATAGTTAATGCAAAACTCAACTATGGTTCATGTGAATGCCAACATGAATGCAAAATATGAAAAATTCAACTCATTAAAGTATAATCAAATATACATACTAGAATTCAATAAGAAGTTGTATAGATACTCAAGAATTCACCATATCGGAATTGAAATCAAAATAAAAACTCTACTTGACCGTATGAAGATGTACAGAACGAGGATGAATTTAGTCCAACATTATGATAGTCTTACATAACTGGAATGAAGATTATCTAAGCAAAAATTGAAGACTTTGCTTGAAACTATTGAACCCTAGCTCTTCTCCTTCTCTCCAATTTTACTCCCAAAATAGCTTGTGTTAAGTTTGGGAAAAGTAGAGAATAGACTGGAATATCCTCCATTAAAATGGGCTACGTTGTCTACGGGCTCCTTCTTAATGACCATAGGAACTCCTAAGGACCGTAGGGTCCCTCTCGTAGGAACCGGGGTTTAATTTTTGACCTCACTGGAAGTGGTTTGGTAGGTGTACGACTAAGGTACAACTAGTTGTAGAGGACCACCCATCGACATAGATAAGGAATAGGTCTTGTAGACCCCTTTCTATGATTCTTTCAATTTATTATGAGCCATAAGATCCACTTGTAGGAACCTTGTGCAATATTCTAGTAGCTACTAGAATATTACAACGAGTTCTATGATTGATCCTACGAGTTGTACGACATGTTATTACTCGTAGCTATGGTTCGTACGAATTGAAAATTTGACTCTGAAATTGGCTAAGTGTCCAGGGATTCTACGAACCCCTCCATGTAGAGCGTAGAACCATCTATGGGTCGTAGACCAATGGAAGCTTCCTCTTCCTTTATTTTTTCTCTTGGTTTTCAAACTTGATCTAGGATAGAATAGTGCGGGGTGTTTCAAATTACCTACTATTTACAAAGATGATTTTGAATCTTGAGCTCATAAATTCATTGAGAGAACAAAGCTCATTGATGGAACTAAGCGCAACTAACAAGCACGGATAGTAAGACAATGGAGAAATGTAAGACTAGCCTGACTAGAATTCAGCACAAACACAATGTAGTTAATAAATTATGCCTAACAAGGCATAATTTATCATTCAAAATGAGTCCAACAAGGACTTACAAAACTGTTATTGTCACGCCCCAAGTCTACAACCTGGTTGTGACCGGCACTCGGAACTATTTCTGACCCAAGTGAACCCTTGGCCTTACATGCTATAATATTTAACACTGACTAATGCGGAACTTGAGATTTATAGTAATGGGAAAAGCAACTGAATACTAAAGTAATATTTTATAAATAAAGAACATTAGTACATCTGAGTAAAAGTTTTAAATAGAATTGAGACTACCAATGTCTATGACTCATAAATGTGCCTAATGAAACGTCTATAATAATTGATCTAGATAAGTCTACCAAGATAAGGCCTTGGGCTGTCTGAAATCTATCACAATGGAAGTGAATAAAATCTACTAAATCATAACCGAATTCCTCTGAATGCAAGGAGAACTGAACACAAGTTGAAAGTGGAGAAATTTATGGAACTTTTGCTGGTGAATCTAAATCAGAATGCTGAAATCTACATCATAAAATGATGTAGCACAAGTAGCATCAATACATAGAATGTATTGGTATGTAAGGTAAGAACTGAGATCAACAATTATAAAACGACCGAAAGAAATATAAATCTGATCATCTGTAATACATAAACGATAACTGAAGTGTTGTGGTTCAAAATTGTGACATGTAACATAATATTTTAGAAATAAAAATGTATATCTGATACCTTAAAATATGAAATCACATCCGAGAGGATGCCTATTTGAAAACCATGCTATCTGAAACCATACTATGTGAAATTATACTATTTGAAAGAATGCATATCTGAAAACCATACTATCCAAAACCATACTAGCTGAAAACAATTTTAGATGAATCATACTATCTTAAATCTTATAAAGATTATATCAAGAAAAACATATATAAAAAGTGAAATTAACTCTTCTAGGTGGGAGCTTCTCATAACAGACATACACCATGTGAGCTCATGATGCACCAACTTATAATTCCAATTGGGGGGGAGCTTCCCTATACCTTTACAGGGGTGTAAAACCTGTCTGTTTAATGTGGATCAACTAAATTATGCCTTATAGGGCCATATGGAGTTGTCCAACAAAGTAGTATACTGAAACCTACAGTGATATATAGTTATGGAACTTTGGTTTTTAAAATCCTTATCCTCTCGGTGCTAAAAATTCTCCCAAATAACATATATACATTATTGCTCGTAAACATAAAAGGGTGTCCATTTATTTGTACCATGTAAGAGATTAAACTCAAAAGTCATACCTAACATCACCTGTATTAAGGTTGAAATTCATATCATGATAGTTTCCACGCTTAAAAGCCATAAATGTTTAAGAAACCATATAAATTACCTAAATTAATATAATAAGGTTTTAAAACCAAAGTGAAATAATGAAAACATGACTTAATGAAGTAAGATCATAATTTCATAAAAAATCCAAACTTTTCTTCTAATAATCTTGAAGAATTCTTTTGAATCAAAACACTTTAGATATGAGAGTGAAGGGATACAATCATTGAAGCCTTACATACCTTAGTGAAGGATCTTGATGGAGAATTTTTAAAGATGAACCCTAACCTTGATGTTTTTTGAAGTTGTTGAGCATAGAAATTTAGGAGTGAATGAGAGAGTTTTAATTATAAAAATTAATTTTGACACATTTATGGACGTTTAGATGACTCCCAAATGTTTTTATTACAAAAATACCCTAAAAAATTAAATAATCAGAGTTGGAAGATGAAATTTTATTCGAGAGACAGTGAGGTCTGTATTCACTCTATGTCATGGAGCCATCATGGGTAAGTTACTAGGTTAAAGTGTCTCTATTAAATGAGCCATAACTCTTTACTCCTAACTTAAGTTGAAGAAAATTTGGCGACGTTGGAAAGAAGACTTTTAATTTTATAGGTCTAGGTCACCTAAATCTTCATATTTTAAGAGATATGAACGTTTGAAGTTGACCCTTATATGTATCACGATCCAATTTCTCAGGCCATGATGACACCTTCTAACACCCACTAGCAGGTAAGCCTAACCCTTAACCCTTAGTCCAAAACCAATAGCACACTAAACTCTTCCCAAACTCCCTTGTGAGTAAGATGACCTTAGTGATTCCTCCATTTCTAGTTATGTATCTGCGGCTTCTTCATGAACCTCTTCCTCTGAGATCCTCATGCTTCTATTATTGCATATATATTGCCCAAGTGTATTCCTTGGTATCCGTATTACTTCCTCCAATATAGACATCTCGCCAGACCCATTGGAGATTTTCCTTTGATTTCATTCCTATTGGTTTGAAGATTTTTGACAATACCCTCTGCCATATCAACCCTTTTGTATAGGTTTTTCATACTTTCCACCAACCCTCTCATTGCATTTTCCTCCGCAGTCACAAGCATCTCAATTAATGAATATTTAAGTTTTTTTACTTGGCAATCATTGGAGTAAATTACTTTATCTAATGTGAGGTAGGTGATTGGGTTAGGGATGGGCTTCAATGGAGATCCACATGGAGTAGTACCCTCTCACCTTGATGCATTTCCCAACTCTGTAGGAGTTAGGGAATTCAAAAAAGCACAAGGAGGCGACTGCTCCCCCAAAGCTTGCATTTTGCAATCTTTTATATTAAAGGCCTCAATGTCTATGGTTTGGTCTAAGTCAAGCATTCAAATAGAGGGAAAAGTAACATCAAAAGAAAAGTACGACACATGTATAGGCACATAATTTGCTAACACATAATTTGTCGATAAGGATCGGAAAAGGCATGAGAACTTTTTGGTGAGCCTTTCATAGTAACTACATAGCTACCACTTCACCAAGTTTGACATGAACACATGTTAAACAACAAATAAGAATAAAAACTTCATTATGCACCCTCTGATTATTTGTTATACCCCTCACTTTAGGTACATGGGAACATCTATCTAGCTTCTCTAGAGCTACCATGTGGTCTATATTATCTACAACGTTATCAAATAACTCTAAGAAAGAGAGAATGTGATGCCCCAAAATAGTGAAGGTTGGAAATAGAGTTATAAGTATTTAAAAGGAGTTGGAGGCCAATTAACAAGTCGTGGAACTCGAGTTACTTGCGTAAGCTACCAACTTGGATGTCCTATGTAATTAAGCTACTTGAGTACATGTCGAGCTTAAGTAGCAAGGAATACATAGGCTCTTAAAGTGAGACGAGATTACGAACCCACAAAAAAGAAATAAGTAGGTAAAAAGTAGGTGATGCACCTATTTGGACCAAGTAGGTGACCCACCTACTTAGGGTGGACCCCACGCTGCCATATGACAGCTTTGGATTGGGCGCATGGATGAGTTGGCGCTCTAGGGGGATGCCACATATCACCCTAGGGGGATACCATGTGTCACCTACTAAGGAGGTGTATATATGTATACTATGCTGAAGTATATCTCATTTTCAGCTTTACTTAGCCAAAAAAAAAGAGAGAAAACATGACAGAGAGAGAAGAGAGCCACGGCCAAGAGAAAACAAGGTCATCCCTTCGATTTTTCTCCATGAATTAATTATTTAAGGTATCCTACGGTTATCTACCGTTGTTTAATAACATAAATTAAGGGTTCGGGGCAGTGCAGAGAGTTAATAGGAAGTTCATCAACTTTTGGCAAGTTTCGAAGGCCCATTTGTTAAGGTATGGTGTGATTCTCTTTTCCACGTTTTAGTAAGTGTTTGGACATGTTATGAATGTATAAATATGTATTGGAAACATGAAAATATGCACGTTACAGCTGAAGAATGTTGCAGGTCATGTAGGGGTTGTTTTCACGATATTCTAATTGGTTAAAGTTTGGCTAGTGTCGTTGTTATTGTGGTGTTGTATTGGGAGTTTTTTAGTAGTTTTGAAGGGATGAAAACATGTCTAAATATGGGTACAAGTGCAGCTGGTTTAATACACTTGACACCCCATTTCGTGTGGTTAAGATTTTACGAAATAAAGATTGAAAACCATATTTTGGAGTCGTAGTTTTGAGCGGGCTGTTTGGAACTTGTTTTGTGTAATGTTGAAGTGGTGTAATTATGTATTGGTTGTGGGTTGTTGTTGTGATATGGATGTACTAATTGAATATGTAAGTGGAAGTTCGTATAGGACAAGTTATAGGAAGATGTTGCCCGTATTTTGTTAATTTCTTAACTAACTAATAGACTAGACTAGTCGAGAAAGGCGAATAAGGAATTGGTTACTATGGGTAATTGGTGGTAGAATTACAAGATGGAAATTCTCGAGTTATTAACATTAGTATTATTTTCGTGTTAAATAGGTTAAAGGAGTAACGAAGCGAGTTTGGATTTGTGTAATCCATAATAGGTATGTAAAGCTTATCTCTTCCTTTCTTTTGGCATGTCTTCAAGTTAAGTAATGAATGATATGAGCTTGAGGGTAAATCTACTCATAAATGGTAACATAATTCACGGTCCTTATTTACTTCTTGATGAAAGCACTCTTACATTAATTGAATAGGGCTTCTCAAGCCTTTCATACGTTAGGAAATAATGCGTATGTGAAGATATCCTTCTTTTCTCTTGGCATGTCTTAGCCATAAGTTGTTTGTATATGAAATGTGGGGATAATTCCATTCATAAAAATCTAGGAATGACTAATATTTCTTACCCAGTTCTTGGTATTAGAACTCCTATAATAGTTGAGTTATTGCCTTTGAAGGCTTCTATATGATGAAGGGTAGTATACCTAAAGCCTATCTCTCCTTTCTTTTGGAATGTCTTAAATGTAAGTGAATTGATATATTATATGAGTTTGGAGAGAGTTCCATTCATAAGTTTCGAATATAACCCATGACTCATGTTCACTCCTAAATGCTAGAAGTCCTAAAGTAGTTGAACTACTACTCTTGAGCCTTCTATATGTTGAGTAGTGACTGAGTATGTAAGCTCCTATTTCTAAAGAATCTGTGGTGATAAATGACGAAATGATTATTCACCGTATCCCATGAAGGGCCGGACATGATAAATGATGAAATGATTATTCACCGCATCCCATGAAAGGCCGTGCATGATAAATGAGGAAATTATTATTCACCGCATCCCATGAAGGGTCGGGCCTGATAAATTATGAGATGATTACTCACTGAGTCCCTTACCAAAGGGGCGTATAAAGTATATAGACATGCATATGAAATATAGTGATACACTTGTAGCACCGAGTCCCATAGCGGGCCAGGTATGGTATGTGAGGAAGATGTACACGCTCTTATTTCCTAAGGTGCAGGTATAGTGATTTGTTAACTGTTACACTTGTTGCTTGCATCTCTATTTCAATTGTTGTCTTAGTTATGACATGTTATGCTTTATATACTCAGTACATATATTGTACTGACCCCCCGTTCTCTAGGGGGCTGCATTTTATGCCTACAGGTATAGACGCGCATTTTGGGGATCCGCTAGCATAGGATTCCACATAGTGGTTTGGGAAAAGCTCCATTGTATCGGAGCCTAGCTTTTGGTACTGGCCTTCGGATGTGTGTATTATTCATTCAAGGGTATGGCGGGGGCCCTGTCCCTCCATATGTTATCGTCAATACTCTTAGAGGTGTGTAGACATATGTGTAGGTTGTGTATATATGTGTGTTCAATTATGTCCATACGACTCATATTTTGGGATACTCTCTTCGTCATGGTAGCCTTATCATCTCGCGTGTATGTATATAGAGGGACGACCCCATATGCTATGATGGCCTCGTCGGCTTATAGGTTATGTTGCCTAAATGGTAAGTTGTGAACCCTCAGGAGACAGGTTATGCCAATGCATAATCGTGCGATAGTTTTACCTACAGTTAACAAGGGTATACGCGAGTGTCCAGCTTGAACATCCATTACGGCCTATGAGGTTGGATCGTGATAAAATAAGTCTTAGAGCAGTTCATCCATGGAGTGTCTATAGACCATATCTAGTAGAGTCTTATTTATTGTTGTGTTGTGCAACACATCTATAAATAGGAGGCTACAGGACATTTAGGATATTATCTTTCTTTTAGATCTAAGATCGTGCGATAGAGTCGAGTCATATAGAATGAAATTCATCATACTAACCTATGGTTTCAAAAGAGGGACAACATCGATAGAAGAAGGTGACTGACGATATTGGAAGTTACAAAGCATGCAAGTAAAAAAAGGCACGAAAGGTATATGTCAGGTGAGGTATTGAAGTACGATTGATATGTAAAGTTAAAAATGGAAAGGAAAGTTAGACAGGGCAGTGTAACAGGTGCAGTTTGAGTTGGACATACGAGGTAAGTCCATTATTTTATACTTTTATTGATATTAGGTGCCCTGTGTGACTGTGATATGGCATGATATAAATATATATGTTAGCCCTGTGAGGCATTGTTGGCATTTTCTGCGTGTAGGTATTGAGATAGTAAGAAATACAAAGGAAACTCTGCCCAAATTTTCCCAGAAATAAAAAAAAGAAGCCTATATGAGCAGTAAAGTTTAGAATTCATTTGAACGGATCAGAATACGTCCCAACCATATATTTCCTTAGAAAAAGCTCATGTTGAATTAAAACATATATTTGTGAGCTATTAAGGATAAGATTGATCAGAAGGAGTGAAGGGTTGAGCACTCCTACTCCACAGAGGGTAAATAAAATATAGTAAGAATTATGAAGAAGGCTAAGAAGTGTTATACTATGGGTCTAATTATGAAAAGAGTATAACGTGAATATAATGAGGATCGATATGGAAATAAGTAAGGCCTAGTGAAAAAGTGGCCAAAGATATCACATGATCCACGTGACTAGAATATAAAGGTAGGTGTGAAACAGAAAAATAAGCTGTGGAACAAGTAAGGAACAAAGCAAAATGACAGTATAGCAATAAGACATGACATGCGTAGTCGAAGATACAAATGCTAAAAGTGATGAAACTATGAAAGACCAAGCTATAGAAAGATGAGCAACGAGGTAAAATGGGTGCTCAAAAATGACAAGGGAATTTTTAATGGGAGCACCCAAGATAGATGCAATTAATGGAATACGAGTATGGAACGGAAGAAGAATGTATAGTTATGAACTTAAAGGCATAGTACAATGATGTGGTGACAAGGTAAAACCATTATTGAGGCAAACTTGGCATGTTATTGAGCAAGTTAGGAGTCTATGTTGGATACACCATAAGGGTAGAAAGGCATAAGGCATAAAAGGGTACTGCATGCACATAATCTCACCTCACAAATAGGGAAATCCTTAAGGGACAAAGACAGTAGACTTGAGGAACAAATGGTGCAACATGCATCCCTAAGAAAGGATGATATAGGTTGGGACAAAAATATTACTTCAAGAGAATTTTGGACACAATCGTTGGAGTATAAGTGTTATCTAAGTAGGATTGAAGCGACTACAACTTTTAATTAAGCATTGATCAAGATACATAGAATGTGGCTTTGGATAAATTGCTACATCAATTACACTACTCGAGTACCAACCATCAGATAAGATTTTATATGATATATCGAGAATTTGAAGTACCTCATGCTTGTATTAAGGTTTCGTACATGGATAACCTAAAGTAGAGGTGATATAAAGGAAGATATATATATGGTGCGGTATACCAAATATGTTGGAAAAGGCTCATATGCATTTGAAAAGTTGAAAATAAACAGACAATTTCATGGATACACCTTAAAGGGGGGAAGTGGAGATGAGAAATACAAGCATGAGATGAAATCAACTGACATAATAGCGTGTTAATATGAATACTTAAATTTCAAGTGAGACCCCATACTAGCATGAGCTAATGAGATCTAAAATCCAGCAATAAATGGATAGAAGCCAAGATGATATCTGAGATAGTGCTGAGAAATTATTAGTAAATACCTTGAATGGTATGACATTATAGAATGGGCGCATACAAAAGGGATGAATACGAGAAGTGAATAACACTGAGTAACTTAAAGGTATTTTAAAGGATAGAAAGGCTATATACCTGACTAAAGGTCAAAATGTCCGAAACGGAGTTATTGGCTATTTATATTATAATATACATGTAGCCAAGAAGAAAAGATGAGAAATCTCTCCTATGGTAGAATGTGAGGGGACTTTAAGAGTATATAAAGGCAGCAAAACAAGTGTGACAAAAAGAGTCTGCAAGTTTGTGTTAGTACAATGAAATATGTAGAGCAGAATAAGTCAAGAAAAGAAAAGGCTATGAACAGAATTGAATGCACTTCGTAAAAAAGTGTACAAGAAGAGTTATGCAACCTACGAATATTAGTATGCTAAGGGTGAGATCAAGTGACTAGTTGATAAAAATAATAATAAGTCAGTAATTGCAATATGATGTGGGGTAAGAGAATTAAAAAGAAAATCTGAGTAAAGGTACAGTAGAATATGCCTAGAGTATTACAAATTGGGGTAAAAAAATTGTATGATAGCTTAAACAAAATTGAGCATCAGAAGCCTAGTAGCCTATTACAAGAGATGAAAATCCTGACTTGGATATGAAAAGCAATTAATCTAGATTGTAGTTAGGCTTACCTCTCATTCTACAGAAGTATGAGTTATAGTGGTCATGGTCAACAGGCTGACAAAATCAGCCCATTTCTTTCCAGTGAAGACTATATATTCAACTGGGGACTATACGAGACTGTATATCAAAGAAGTAGTTGGATTTCATGAAGTCCCCATATCTATTATCTCGGATAGGGAAGTTCAGTTTATGGCTAACTTCTGGAGATTATTTTAGAAGGGATTGGGAACATAGGTGAATCGTGGTACAGTATTTCATGCCCAAACTGATGGATAGACCAAGGGTACTATCCCGATGCTAGAAGGTATATTACGGGCCTGTATTACTGACTACAGGGGTAGTTGTGATGAGTATTTGTCACTTAGTGAATTTTCTTAGTGAAATAGGATTGACAAGCCCAGACATGACTCAACAGACTTTGGAGTCGACAGAAATCATACGTAGATAATCGACGTCCACATTTAAGGTTTGAAGTTGGGGATTGGGTATTATTGAAAGTGTCACCAGTAAAAGATGTAATGAGACTTGACAAGGTAGAGAAACTTTGCCCGAGGTACATTAGCCCTTAATTGATCATTCATAGGATAGGCAGAGTTGCCTATTAGTTGGACCTACCATCGTATTTGGGAATGGTACACCCAGCCCCTCATGTGTCAAGGTTTCGCAAAGGTATAAGTGACCCTTCGAGAATATTTCTTGTGGATAATATCTATATAACAAGGAGTTATCCTAAGAGAAGCAACCTATCGCCATCATGGATTGACAAATTAGAAGGTTGCGAACTAAGGACGTGGCTTTTGTTGAAGTATCATGGCAAATTAAGAATAAAAAAAGAATGACCTGGGAAGCGAAGAAGAGATGAAAAATGAATGACTATGCTTGTTCCCTATGCCCACAGGAAATCAAAACTCCTAATTTGGTGGTATGGGTTACTAAGAGAACTATCCATGACAACTATTACAAATAATTCCTGAAACCCTCGCAAGACCTTATGAGCTTAGTTAACATTCGTGGACAAATGTTCTAAAGGGGAGAAGGATGTTATGCCCCTCACTTTTAGTACATGGGAACATCTATCTAGCTTCTCTAGAGCTACCGTACAATCCATATTATCTACAACGTTATCAAATAACTCTAAGGAAGAGAGGATGTGATACCCCATAATAGTGAAGGTTGGAAATAGAGTTATAAGGATTTGAAAAGAGTTAGAGTCCAAGTAACAAGTCATGGAACTCGACTTACTTGAGTAAGATACCAACTTGGATGTCCTATGTAATTAAGCTACTTGAGTATACGTCGAGCTTAAGTAACAAGGAATACATAGGCTCTTGAAGTGAGATGCGATTATGAACCCACGAAAAAGAAGCAAGTAGGTGACAAGTAGGTGATGCACCTACTTGGACCAAGTAGGTGACCCAACTACTTAGGATGTACCCTACATTGCCACATGGAAGCTTTGGATTGGATGGATAGATGAGGTGGCGCCCTAGAGGAATTCCATATGTTACCCTAGGGCGATGCCATGTGTCACCTCCTAAGGAGGTGTATATATGTATGCTATGCTGAAGTATATCTCATTTTTAGCTTTACTTAGCCAAAAAAAAGAGAAAATGTGTGTGAGAGAGAAAAAAACATGGCCAAGAGAAAACAAGGTAAGTCCTCTGATTTTGCTTCGCGAATTAATTATTTAAGGCATCCTATGGTTATCTAACGGTGTTTAATAACATAAATTAAGGGTTTGGGTCAGCACGTAGAGTTAATGCGAAGTTCATCAATTTTCGGCAAGTTTCAGAGGCCCGTTTGTCAAGGTATGGTGTGATTCTGTTTTCCCACATTTTAGTAAGGTTCTGGACATGTTATGAAAGTATAAATACGGATTGGAAACATAAAAATATGCATGTTATATTTGAAGAATGTTGCAGGTCATGTAGGGCTGTTTTGACGATATTCTAATGGGTTAAAGTTTAGCTAGTGTCATTGTTATTGTGGTGTTGTATTGGGAGTTGTTTTGTAGTGTTGCAGGGATAGAAACATGTCTAAATATGGGTATAAGTGCTTCTGGTTTCAGCCACATGATATCCCATTTCATGTGGTTAATATTTTACAAAATAAAGATTGAAAACCGTATTTTGGAGTCGTAGTTTTGAGCGGACTGTTTGGGACTTGTTTTATGTAATGTTAAAGTGGTGTAATTGTGTATTTGCTGCTGGTTGTTTTTGTGATATGTCTGTACTAATTGAAGATGTAAGTGGAATTTCAGATAGGGCAAGTTATAGGGGAGATGCTGCCCGAATTCCGTTAACTTTTTAACTAACTAATAGACTAGTCGAGACTAGTCGAGAAAGGTGAATAAGGAATTGGTTACTATGGGTAATTGATGGTAGAATTACAAGATGGAAATTCAAGATTTATTAACATTAGTATTATTTTCGTGTTAAATATGTTAAAGGAGTAACGAAGCGAGTTTGGATACGTGTAATCCTTAACAGGTATGTAAAGCTTATCTCTTCCTTTCTTTTGGCATGTCTTCAAGTTAAGTAATGAATGATATGAGCTTGAGGATAAATCTACTCATAAATGGTAACGTAATTCACGGTCCTTGTTTACTTCTTGATGAAAGCACTCTTACATTAATTAAACTAGGGCTTCTCAAGCCTTTCATACGTTAGGAAATAATGCGTATGTGAAGATATCCTTCTTTTCTCTTGGCATGTCTTAGCCATAAGTTGTTTGTATATGAAATGTGGGGATAATTCCATTCATAAAAATCTAGGAATGACTAATATTTCTTACCCACTTCTTGGTATTAGAATTCCTATAATAGTTGAGTTATTGCCTTTGAAGGCTTCTATATGATAAAGGGTAGTATACCTAAAGCCTATCTCTCCTTTCTTTTAGAATGTCTTAAATGTAAGTGAATTGATATATTATATGAGTTTGGAGAGAGTTCCATTCATAAGTTTCGAATATAACCCATGACTCATGTTCACTCCTAAATGCTAAAAGTCCTAAAGTAGTTGAACTACTACTCTTGAGCCTTCTATATGTTGAGTAGTGACTGAGTATGTAAGCTCCTATTTCTAAAGAATCTGTGGTGATAAATGACGAAATCATTATTCACCGCATTCCATGAAGGGCCGGACATGATAAATGATGAAATGATTATTCACCGCATCCCATAAAGGGCCCTGCATGATAAATGAGGAAATTATTATTCACCGCATCCCATGAAGGGTCAGGCCTGATAAATAATGAGATGATTACTCACCGAGTCCCTTACCAAAGGGGCGGATATAGTATATAGACATGCATATGAAATATAATGATACACTTGTAGCACCGAGTCCCACAGCGGGCTAGGTATGGCATGTGAGGAAGATGTACACGCTCTTATTTCCTAAGGTGCAGGTATAGTGATTTGTTCACTGTCACACTTGTTGCTTGCATCCCTGTTTCAGTTGTTGTCTCAAGTATGACATGTTCTACTTTATATAGTTAGTACATATATCATACAGACCCCCCGTTCTCTGTGGGGCTGTATTTCATGACCGTAAGTACAGACACATATTTTGGGGATCTGCTAGCATAGAATTCCACACAGCGGTTTGGGAAAAGCTCCATTGTATTGGAGCCTAGCTTTTGGTACTGTCTTTCGGATGTGTATATTTTTCATTCAAGGGTACGGTGGGGGCCCTGTCCCTCCATATGTTATCGTTAATACTCTTAGAGGTCTATAGACAAATGTGTGGGTTGTGTATATATGTGCTTGATTATGTCCATACGACTCATATTTTGGGATGTTCCCTTCGTCATGGTAGCCTTTTTGGCTCGCCTGTATGTATATAAGGGGATGACCCCGTATGCTATGATAGCCTCGTCGGCTTATGTGTTATGTTGCCTAAATGATAAGTTGTGAACCCTTAGTAGACAGGTTGTGTCAATGCATAATCATGCGATAGGTTTACTTATAGTTAACAGAGGTATATGCGAGTGTCCATCTTGGACACCTATAATGGCCTACGGGGTTGGGTTATGAAAAAGTGGCATTAGAGTAGTTCGTCCATAAAGTGTCTACAGACTGTGTCTAGTAGAGTCTTGTTTCTCGGTGTATTGTGCACCACATCTATAAATAGGAGGCTACAGGATATTTAGGATATTACCTTTCTTTCAAATCTAAGATCATGCAATAGAGCTGAGTCATAGGGAATGAAATTTATCATATTAACCTATGGTTTCAATAGAAGGACAATATCGATTGAAGATGGTGACTAACAATATTGGAAGTTACAAAGCATACAGGTAAGAAAAGGCACGAAAGGTATATGTCAGGTGATGTATTGAAGTACGATTGACATGTAAAGTTAAAAATGAAAAGGAAAAGTAGACAGGATAGTGTAATAGGTGTAGTTTTAGTTGTACATACGAGGTAAGTCCATTATTTTATATTGTTATTGATATTGGTTCCCCTATATGGCTATGATATGGCATGATATAAATATATATGATGGCCCTATGAGGCACTGTTGGCATTTTCTATGTGCAGGTGTTGAGATAGTAAGAAATATAGAGGAAACTCTGCCCAAATTTTCCAAGAAATAGAAAAAAAACAAGCCTATATGTGCAGTAAAGTTTAGAATTCATTTGAATGGATCAGAATATGTCCCAACCACATATTGCCTTAGAAAAAGCTCATGTTAAAGGAAAACATAAATTTGTGAGCTATTAAGGATAAGATTGATCAGAAGGGGTGAATGGTTGAGACTGCTACTCCACAACGGTAAATAAAACATAGTAAGAATTGCGAAGAAGGCTAAGAAGTGTTATACTATGGGACTGAATACGAACAGAGTATAATGTGAATATAATGAGGATCGATATGGAAATAAGTAAGGCCTAGTGAAAACATGGCCAAAGATATGACATGATCCACGTGACTAGAATATAAAGGTATGTGTGAAATGGAAAAGTGAGCTATGGAACAAATAAGGAAGAAAGCAAAATGACAGTGTAGAAATAAGACATGACATGCGTAGCCGAATATACGAATGCTAAAAGTGATGGAACTACGAAAGACCAAGCTATAGAAAGATGAGCAACGAGGTAAAATGGGTGCTCAAAAATGACAAGGGAATTTTTAATGGGAGCACCCAAAATAGATGTAATTAATGGAATACGAGTATGGAACGGAAGGAGAATATATAGTTATGAATTAAAGGCGTAGTACGATGATGTGGTGACCAGGTTAAACCATTATTGAGGCAAACTTGGCATGTTGTTGAGCAAGTTAGGAGTCTGTGTTGGATACACAATAAGGGTAGAAAGGCATGAGGCATAAAAGGGTACTGCGTGCACATAATCTCATCTCAAAAATAGGGAAATCCTTAAGGGACAAAGACAGTAGACTTAAGGAACAAATGGTGCAACATGTATCCCTAAAAAAAGATGATATAGGTTGGGAAAAAAATATTACTTCAAGAGAATTTTGGACACGATCATCAAAGTATAAGTGCTGCCTAAGTAGGATTGAAGCGACTACAACTTTTAATTAAGCATTGACTAGAATACATAGAATGTGGCTTTGGATAAATTTCTACATCAATTACACTACTTGAGTACCAACCATCAGATAAGATTCTATACGATATATCAAGAATTTGAAGCACTTTATAATTGTATTAAGGTTTCGTACATGGATAACCTAAAGTAGAGGTGATATAAAGGAAACTATATATATGGTGCGGTATACCAAATATGTTGGAAAAGACTCATATGCATTTGAAAAGTTGAAAATAAACAGACAATTTCATGGATACACCCCAAAGGGGGGAAATAGATATGAGAAATACAAGAATGAGATGAAATCAACTGACATTATAGCGTGTTAATATGAATACTTAAATTTCATCTGAGACCCCATATTGGCATGAGCTAATGAGATCTAAAAGCCAACAATAAATGGATAGAAGCCAAGATGATATCTGAGACAGGGCTGGGAAATTATTAGTAAAGACCTTGAATGGTATGACATCATAGAATGGGTGCATACAAAAGGAATAAATACGAGAAGAGAATAACACTGAGTAACTTAAAGGTATTTTAAAGGATAGCAGGGCTATAGACCTGACTAAAGGTCAAGATGTCAGCAACAGAGTTATTGGCTATTGATATTGTGACATACATGTAGCCAAGAAGAAAAGATGAGAAATCTCTCCTATGGTAGAATGTGAGGAGACTTTAAAAGTACGTAAAGGCAGCAAAACAAGTGTGACAAAAAGAGACTAAAAGTGCATGTTAGTACAATGAAATATGAGGAGAAGAATAAGTCAAGAGAAGAAAAGGCTATGAACAAAATTGAATGCACTTTGTACAAAAGTGTACAAGAAGAGTTTTCCAACCTATGAATATTAGTATGCTAAGGATGAGATCAAGTGACTAGTTGATAAAAATAATAAGAGGTCAATAATTGCAATATGATCTGGAGTAAGTGAATTAGAAAAAAAATCTGAGTAAAGGCACAGTAGAATATGCCTAGAGTATTACAAATTGGGGTAAAAGAAATTGTATGATAGCTTAAACAAAATTGAGAATCAAAAGCCTGGTAGCCTATTACAGGAGGTGAAAATGCCAACTTGGATATAGAAAGCAATTAATATGGTTTGTAGTACAGGCTTACCTAGCATTCCATGAAAGTATGAGTTATATGGGTTATAGTCGATAAACTGCTAAAATTGGCCTATTTCCTTCCAGTGAAGACTATATATTCAACTAGGGACTATACAAGACTGTATATCAAAGAAGTAGTTGGATTTCACAAAGTCCCCACATCTATTATCTCGGATAGGGAAGTTTAATTTATGGCTAAATTCTGGAGATCATTCCAGAAGGGATTGGGAATATAGGTGAATCGTGGTACAATATTTCATCCCCAAACTAATAGATAGGCCGAGGGTACTATCCCGATGCTAGAAGGTATATTGCAGGCCTACATTACTGACTACAAGGGTAGCTGGGATGAGTATTTTCCACTTAGTGAATTTGCTTTGTGAATCAGGATTGGCTGGCCCAGACATACCTCAACAGACTTTAGAGTCGAAAAAAGTCATACGCAGATAATCGACGTCGGCATTCAAGGTTTGAAGTTGAGGATTGGGTATTCTTGAAAGCGTCACTAGTGAAAGATATAATGAGACTTGACAATAAAGAGAAACTTGGCCCGAGGTACATTAGCCCTTATCCGATCATTTCTAGGATAGGTAGAGTTGCCTATGAGTTGGACCTACCATAGTATTTGGGAGTGGTACACCCAGTCCCTAATGTGTTAAGGTTTTGCAAAGGTATAAGTGACCCTTCTAGAATATTTCTTATGGATGAGATCCATGTAACAAAGAGTTATCCTATGAGGCGCAACCTATCGCCATTATGGATCAACAGATTAGAAGGTTGCGAACTAAGGACGTGGCTTCTATTGAAGTATCATGGAGAAATAAGAATAAAAAAGGGATGACCTGGAAAGCCGAAGAAGAGATAAAAAATGAATGACTATCTTGTTCCCTATGCCCACAGGCAATCGAAACTCTTAAATTGGTGGTATGGGTTACTAAGAGAACTATCGATGACAACTGTTACAGAGAATTCCTGAAACCCTCGCAAGACCTTATAAGCTTAGTTAATATTTTATGACAAATGTTTTAAAGGGGGGAAGGATGTTATGCACCTCACTTTTGGTACATGTGAACATCTATCTAGCTTCTCTAGAGCTAACGTGCAATCCATATTATATACAACATTATCAAATAACTCTAAGGAAGAGAGGATGTGATTCCCCATAATAGTGAAGGTTGGAAATAGAGTTATAAGGATTTGAAAGGAGTTGGAGTCCAAGTACCAAGTCGTAGAACTCGACTTACTTGTTTAATCTACCAACTTTGATGTCTTACATAATTTAGCTACTTGAGTACACATCGAGATTAAGTAGCAAGGAATACATAGGTTCTTGAAGTGAGACGAGATTACGAACCCACGAAAAAGAAGCAAATAGGTGACATATAGGTGATGTACCTACATGGACGAAGTAGGTGACCCAACTACTTGGGGTGGACCCCCTTCCATATGGCAGCTTTGTATTGGGCGCATGGATGAGGTGGCTCCCTAGGGGGATGCCACGTGTCACCCTTGGGGGATGCCACGTGTCACCCTTGGGGGATGCCACGTGTCACCCTAGGGGGATTCCCTGTGTCACCTCCTAAGGAGGTGTATATATGTATTGTATGCTAAACTATATCTTATTTTCAGCTTTACTAAGCCAAAAAGAAAGAAGAGAGAAAACATGAGAGAGAGAGAAGAGAGCCATGGCCAAGAGAAAACAAGGTAAGCCCTTGGAATTTGCTTTGTGAATTAATTATTTAAGTCATCGTATGGTTATCTAACGGTGTTTAATAACATAAATTATGGGTTTGGGGCAGCACGGAGAATTAACGGGAAGTTCATCAACTTTTGGCAAGTTTTGGAGGCCCGTTTGTTAAGGTATGGTGTGAATCTCTTTTCCCACGTTTTAGTAAGGGTTTGGACATGTTATAAATGTATAAATATGGATTGGAAAGATGAAAATATTCACGTTATGGATGAAGAACATTGCAGGTCATGTAGGTGCTGTTTTAACGATATTCTAACGGGTTAAAGTTTGGCTAGTGTCGTTGTTATTGTGGTGTTGTATTGGGAGTTGTTTTGTAGTGTTGAAGAGATGGAAACATTTATAAATATGGTTATAAGTTCTTCTGGTTTCATCCACATGACACCCCATTTCGTGTGGTTAAGATTTTATGAAATAAAGATTGAAAACCGTATTTTGGAGTCGTTGTTTTGAGCGGGCTGTTTGGGACTTGTTTTGTGTAATGTTGAAGTGGTTTAATTATGTATTGGCTGATGGATGTTGTTGTGATATGTCTGTACTAATTGAATTTGTAAGTGGAAGTTCGGATAGGGCAAGTTATAGGGGAGATGCTACTCTAATTCCCTTAACTTATTAACTAACTAATAGACTAGTCGAGAAAGGCGAATTAGGTGGTAGAATTACACGATTGAAAGTCACGAGTTATTAACAATAGTATTATTTTCATGTTAAATAGGTTAAAGGATTAACAAAGAGAGTTTGGATGCGTGTAATCCATAATAGGTATGTAAAGCTTATCTTTTTCTTTCTTTTAGCATGTCTTAAAGTTAAGTAATGAATGATATGATCTTCAGGGTAAATCTACTCATAAATGTCAAGTGTAATTCACGGTCCTTGTTTACTTCTTGATGAAAGAACTCTTATGGTAGATGAACTAGGGCTTCTCAAGCCTTCCATATGTTAGGAAGTGATGAGTATCTGAAGGTATCCTTTTTTTCTCTTGGAATGTCTTAGCTATAAGTGGTTTATATATGAAATGTGGGGATAATTCCATTCATAAAACTCCAGGCATGATTAATAATTCTTACCCACTTCTTGGTATTAAAACTCCTATAATAGTTGAGTTATTGCCTTTTAAGGCTTCTATATGATGAAGGGTAGTATACGTAAAGCCTATCTTTCCTTTCTTATGGAATATCTTAAATGTAAGTTAATTGATATATGATATGAGTTTGGAGGGAGTTCCATTCAAATGTTTTGGACATAACCCATGACTCGTGTTCACTCCTGAATGCTAAAAGTCCTAAAGTAGTTGAACTACTAACCTCGAGCCTTCTATATGTTGAGTAGTAACTGAGTATGTAAGCTCCTATTTCTAAAGACTCTATGATGATAAATAACGAAATGATTATTCACCGCATCCCATGAAGAGCCGGGCATGATAAACGATGAAATGATTATTCACCGCATCCCATGAAGGGCCGACTATGATAAATGACAAAATGATTATTCACCGCATCCCATGAAGGGCCGGGCCTAATAAATGATGAGATGATTACTCACCGAGTCCCTTAACAAAGGGGCGGATATAGTATATAGGCATGCATATGAAATATAGTGATACACTTGTAGCACCGAGTCCTACATGTCACGACCCAACCCCGTAGGTCGCGACTGGGGTCCAATCTGGACCCCATATACAAGTCTATCAGTTGTGGTCAAGTCAAACTGTAATTACCATAATACCATGAAATAGAACCCTATTGGGTGAAAACATTTTCATAAACCAGTAGCCTCTTTCATTTGTATCCCATCATGAAAGGGCACGTAAGCCGGCGAGGCTGTCATACATATAAATGTTTACAATATTTCAAGTAGACCGAGCTGAACAATACTTACACATACAACCCACATATATATGTCTGAAGACCTCTAATAATATCAACGATAATATATGGTGGGACAGGACCCCCGCCATACCCCTGAATAGACAAAACAGTTCTATACATCAGTGGTCAGTACCAAAATCTAGGCCCTGATACAATGGATCCTCTTCCAGCTGAGCTAAGCTGAATCTTAAGCTGACGGACTCCAAAACCTGTATCTGTACCTATGGGCATGAATGCAGCCCCCTCAATAAAAAGGAGGGTCAGTACGACATATGTACTGAGTATGTAAAACATAACATAATACGACTAGAGGCATATCTGAAGTAGAAAAGCAGAGGATAAAATACCAAATCAGAAACCTGTACCTGGAGAAGTAAAATTATGCATGCTCAAATTTTTAATATAGCTATCCCTATCAAGGATCCGGTAAATCATAATTGTAGTAACATCACCTCCTTATTACAGCACATCATCATATCATCATATATATATATACGTACCGGGCCCTCTAGTGAGGGTGCGATGAACAATGCAGTGGAATTGTGCACGATAACTATTCCCGGTCCCGAGGTCGACAAAAGAAGTGTTACAGTATGCACGATTAAAGTTGTGAGAAACATAACACAGTTTAAAACATTAACGGAGACTCAATGAAGTCGTCAGGCGAATCATCCCTGGATATTAGGGCAGAAAGTATCTAACATATACCCTCTAAATGTCACTAAGGACTATGTAAAAGAGAATTATGCAAATCTTAGACTTATACCAGTATGAAATATCTTATAGTAGTCTGAGCGTGGTTATCTCAGAGCCTTTATTTTTATGAAAAAGAGCTTAGTCGAATCAATCGTTATACAGTTATATAGAAGACTCGAGGAGTGGGAGTTTAACTACTTTAAAAGTCTTAACATCCGGAAGCGATTCAAAGTTCTGAAGTCATATTCAGAACCTATGAGTGAAGTTGCCCCGAAGCTTTCATCATCCATAGCCTACATCTAAGACATGCTAGAAGAACGAGAAAAGATAGGCTTTACATACCTATGTCAAAAACATACCAAGAGAAGCTTCACATACCTCTTATGGGTTACTCTTTATCCCATTCGTCTCGTCGTCCTTTAAACCTAAGTAACATAAAAGCAATACGAGTATTAACAACCCTTGGATTTCCATCACCTTAGGCTACACATAAGTATTCATAGAACTCAACCCTTCGCTTGCTTTCTCGACTAGTTTCTTAACTAGTTAAAGAGTTTATGAAAATCGGGCAACACCTCCCCTATAATGTGCCCTATCCGAATTTCCAATTCCACTCATAATACCTACATCCAACCAAAAACAACCTTAAACCTATGTTTAAGCATTTCATATCAACAATATACAACATAAACTCCAAACGACTCGTTTGGAGCTACGATACCAAAATAGGGTGTCTAGCCTTTATTTTGTAGAACCTTTAGTTATACAAAATGAGGGGTCGTGTTTATTCAACCAGAAGAAGACCTACCCATTTTAGAACATATTTAGGCCCCGCAACAACACACCAAACCCCTGCAGAAGCAGCTAACAAGAACACCACTTTACTTCGACGACAATTCAACTATAACGACTACAATTTAGTTTGTTTCGAACGTCAAGCATTTATATGATATTTACACATTTACAGCAACCTATAGGGCGTGTAACATACTCCATGACAACACCATAAGGCTCAAATTGGAATAAGGAACCTTACCTTACCCGAATTGGACACAATTCGCCAAGATGCGCCTCGAAACTTCTCTAGACGCGCTGAAATTGAGTGGACTGTTTATGTCCCTTCTCCGCTGCCCCAAATTGGCATTTTTAGTTATAAAAAATTATTATATAACCGTGGTACACCTAAAATAATCAATTCATGAAATGAAATTCGGAGGCTCACCTCCAAAGGGCCAACCCCGTAGCTCCCTCCTCTTGTTCCTAGAGTTTTCCTTTCAACTTTCTCTTGTTTGTTACAAGTGTAAAGATGAAGTTATTGTTCCATGTAAATCATAATATACATGTATACACCTCCAATTTGTTGAGGAACACCGTAGATAATTAATTCATGGAGGAAAAATTGGAAACTTACCTTAATTTCTTCAAAACATGGCTGCCTTTATCTTCTTCTTCTCTCACGTTTTTTTCTTTCTCTTTGGCTTTTGTTTTGGCTAAAAACTGAAGTTCTTAGTCACAATACATACATATGTAGGGTGGTTTAGGAGGTGACACGTGTCCTCCTCTAAGGGTGACATGTGTCCAACCCTTATTGGACCACCGTAACTATGCAACCACTTAGGGGCTGCCATGTGGCAGTGGGGTCCACTCCCCCCAAGAAGGTGGGTCACCTACTTGACCCCAAGCAAATTGGTCACATACTTGCTTGAGGTGCTGCCTCGTGTCACCCTTCCATTGGCTGCCACATGTCATCTTTTCCCTTTGCTCGTGGGTGTGTAATCTCATCCTATTTTAAGAGCCTATGTAATCTGTGCTACGTAAGCTTGGTATGTCCTCAAGTAGCTCAAGTATGTAAGACTTCTAAGTTAGTAGCTTACGTAGGTAAGTCGAGTCCTACGACCCATCACTTGGCCTCCAATTCCTTCCGGATTCTTATGAATCTATTTCCAACCTTCTCTACTATGGGGTATCACATTCTCCCTTTCTTAGAGTCGTTTGATAATTTCATAGCATATACGGATCACATGATAATGTCTAAGGAATTTATAAGACATTCTGAGTTTAAAGGTGTGGGGTATAACATCACAGTGGGCCAGGTATGGTATGTGAGGAAGATGTACACGCCCTTATTTTCTAAGGTGCATGTATAGTGATTTGTTAACTGTTACACTTGTTGCCTGCATCCCTATTTCAGTTGTTGTCTCAATTATGACATTTTATGCTTTATATACTCAGTACATATATCATACTGACCCCCCGTTCTCCAGGAGGCTGGGTTTCATGCCTGCAGGTACAGACGCGTATTTTGGGGATCCGCCAGCTTAGGATTCCATATAACAGTTTGGGAAAAGATCCATTGTATTGGAGCCTAGCTTTTGGTACTGGACTTCTGATGTGTATATTGTTCATTCAAAGGTACAACGGGAGCCCTGTCCCACCATATATTATCGTTAATACTCTTAGAGGTCTTTAGACATGTGTGTGGGTTTTGTATATATGTGTGTTCGATTATGTCAATACGACTCATATTTTGGGATGTTCCCTTCGTTATGGCAACCTTGTCCGCTCGCGTGTATTATATAGGGGGACGACATCACATGCTATGATAGCCTCATTATCTTATGTGTTTGTTGCCTAAATGATAAGTTGTGACCCTTTAGAAGATAGGTTATGCCAATGCATAATCATGCGACAGGTTTACTTATAGTTAACAAGGGTATACGCGAATGTCCAGCTTGGAAACCCATCAAGGCCTATGGGGTTGGGTCGTGACATTATTATTGGGCATGATACAAGCACACATAAACTCAAGCCATAACATGGCTTCAAACTTCAGATCATGCTGAGATATACATCCATCCATAATTGCCCAAGCTGAATGGTCTACTAGATTAATATTAGCTACTCATTGGAGGTGATTACCGATACGTCCAAACTTAACTCCAATTAAGAAGTATAAAGTGGTCACTGTCAAATATAGAATCCAACTAGGTTGGGATCAAACCGTAAAGAAATGTGGAGGAAATAAGTCTACTAACTATCTAACCCTTGCTTTTGACCACAGAAAACTATCCCCTCCCGGGCTTAAGTTCTTAGATGAAGGTTTGTAACTTCAAATCTCCATTGTAGTTATATTTTCCTAATCACTATCACTCTCTCGATATAGTCATGAATACAAGCAAGTTTTAATGCGAGCATTCGTTAATAGGACAACAAGATGAAGAAAACTACAATGCACTTGAATAATGAACGGTAATCACTTACATGTTTGCCTACTTTTGTTATTCCATCATGGTTCCCGCAACCTTAGTTATGAGATTTATCTACTTATATTCATAGGAAAAATATTAAAAATTGGTGTAGAATTCATTAGAACAATACTTACGTTTATGCAATGGTAAATCTTGAATCAATGAATGAACAACGAATCAAGAAATGAACGTACCCAATTATTTACGTTTGATTCCCCAAAAATGGTTCAAAAATATGCTTTAGAATGTTCAAAACTCAAAATAAATAGTAAAATGTATAAAATAAGATATAAAACCTATGTGAGGTATTTATAGAGTACCAAATAATATCCTAAAAAAATTAGAAAAACTTAAGTCAAAAATGTTCACAATGACTGTTCACGGCACATGGTGACATTCATGCCCCGTGGAGGAGTCCATGGTGTTTTCCTTTGCTTCATAGGTTTTGAGTACATAATTTCATAGCAAAGCTTCACGACCCATTTAGGACACCATAGTTCGTTTAGGGCTTCATGCGGTTTTCCTTGAATTGCTCCTAAATCTTCTAAGTATGATATTCATGGTTGTTGTTGATGACCTGTTAAACTTTGTGCAGAACGTGGTGGGCTTTGTTGGACTTGACTTAACTTTTGAAATATCTTTGATGCTTCACTTTGATTCTCCTATTCGATGAACCGTGATAAATTCCATGGCCTATTATGGGTCTTGTGGATTTCATTTGGGTAAACTTTTTGAACTCATTTTATTTTCTCTTCATTTAATGGCCTATCTCATGGAGAGTATAGATGTTCACTACCCATAGAGGGACTCGTGAATCCAAAGTTGTAGTTATCTTTAGTCAAAAATCAACACTTTAGCTTAACCATGTGCACAACTTATTTTTCCTACAATCAAACAAAAATACACATCATATTTACAATAACATGCTTGAAACCCACACTAAATCACAGTTTTAAGCATCGAAAGTGTTGTAAATATGTGACACATCAACACCTTCCATATAGAACCATTTTTTTGTCATAAAGAAATTAGAACTAAACACAACACAATTGTAAGACCCTAGAAGTTGGAAAGTCAGAAAACAAGGTATGAAAGGAAGTTTGTAGAAAAACTTGCAACATATACTGACTGTGGGACCCTACATAGTCCGTACTTAGCTTCACGGCTTGTACAAAGGTCTCAGAATGTTTTAGAGATCAGGGAAGTTAAGGGGTAGGTCTACAGAGGGCTCTACGACTCGTTGACCATTTCACAAATCATGAAGCCTCCCGTGTGCTCGACCCCCTCGACTCTTGAGTTTGGGTGAGAAAAAAAGATGAACTATGACCCGTGGTGAAATCCATGAGCTATGTTGGACTCCGTAGAAGCCACTCCTCCAACCTAAGTCTGAGCCTCCTCACCACAACCACTACCACATTCCTTGGTGGTCCTTGATGCCATTTTAGTTAAGTGTAGAGGTATTTTGGTCCTTTCCCTATTAAGTCATTAATGAATGTGAATGGTGTTTAAGGGTTTATTCTATCCTATTAACTACCCTAATCCCTCCTAACTCTCTCATTCTCAGCCTAACAATTAAATCACAAAATCTTCTCCCTAAAGTTCTCTTTCAAGTTTTCTTCTTCCTCTCGCTAAATTCAAGGTGAAATCATGGTTAAGTCTCCAATTCAAAAGAAAATTAGGTCTTATAAGACTTATGGTATATGGGATCTCATGTATGGGTCCTTTCACTCATATATTCCCAAGGTTCTTGTCAATTCTCTTATGAATTCTCCTTATAAAAGCCTAGTTTCATGAATTTGCATTGGGTTCTGTTAATTATGGTGTATCTTATAATTTTTGTTCAAATTATGAATAATTCACATTACATTGCATTATTTCGTGTTGAAATTCAATGACCCATGCTATACGCTAGTTTTAAGTATGTCGTCAATGAATTATGATCATGAATTTCAAAGAATTTCAATTAATGTTTCATGAATGCTTATCAAAGCTTATGATTGACTCATGAAAGGTTATGGATGATAGTTAAATGATATTTCAAGCATGTGAAAGGATATTCTCACCAACTCATGGATTCTTATGAATCAATTATGTTAATGAACTATTCTTTTGATTTTCCTATGATAAGGATTGATATCTTTTATTGTCTTTCCTAATGATGTTAATAACTATATTTTCATGAATTCTTTTAGGATAATGACTAAGCACCAAGAGGACTTTAAGGAAGGGTTCGGTTTGGTAGCCATAGAAGTTACCCAAAGAAATCCTAGTAGTAATCTTTCGTCCCTAACTACATTGCCCACGTTAGTTTATGATGCCAATATGGCCTAGCTAGTAGATCCATATATAACTTACTAGTAGATCCATATATAACTTATTATTATGTTTTTCTCACAGAGTCTATCTTGGCAAAGTAACCTCTCTCTTCTCGATGTGGGAGTTATATCTGATTCTATTTTATAGTTTGCATTATCTTATATATCGATTAAAGGTCCTATCCCACACCAAGGCAGATAAAAAGGTATAAAGTTCTCATAATAATGTTTTGATGCATTGACCATATGATGATATGTTTTAAGGTTTCCAAGGTTTTACTCATGTTTTAATATATTGGTCATGCATCTCATGACTCATGTTGATTATGTCCTACATTCATTGTTCATACATACTTCTCACATACTTAGTATATTTCATGTACTAACACATACGTTTTGCCTATATTATATTATAATGTAGGGTTAGGCAATCATCAGGCACCTCCTATTCGTGAGTAGAGTTGAGCTTGTTACTTCTATTGATTGGTAAGTCCTCATGATTCAAAGACAAGAGATTATATTTTCATTGCATTGTATGAATTATCATCTTTTACATTTGGTGAGATAGGAACTTTTCTTATGCCCCCATCTAGTTTAGTAGAGGCCCGTTGAATATCATAGAGTCTATGTTGTCTTTTTTGAGTTTGAGACTTATCTCCTTCATTGAGACTTTTCATGTTGAGACTTTATTTTCACATCTATGTTTATGGTTTATTGCTTTACTTACATTATGTATGCTTATGTATGATATATACTTAGAGTCTTAGATGTTGTAATGACCCTCAAGGTCATTCTTATCTTTTTCTGATCTGTTCAGCATTTTGAGCTTTTCTATAGTGATTCCAATCCATTTATGACTTGCTGGCACTAACAATTTGGTTGCCTGGTTGATAGTTTGGGTTTTACGTTCATTTCATTATTGTGAAGCTCTTAGAGTTTGAATGGTTTACTTTGGTCAAATATCCAGGAAAACAACCTCAAAATAGAATTTTGATGGTTCTATCTACTCCAGAATGACCAAATTAGGATAGTAGCTTGGTTGGAATGAGTATCGGGGCAATCAATGCGAGTTTGGAACCATTTGGCCTAAGGTTGACTTTGATCAATATTCTTGATAAACACGCTCTGATTGAAATTCCATCAATGCGATTAGATCTAGAATGTCAAGTTTGGTCTAGAAAAATCTTTCATCCATGTCCCTAGGTTTCTAATCTCATTCCGAGCCTTTTTGTGGATTTTGGTTTAATTTGGTACTTAGATGTGGGACCTACTTTTAATCAAGATGACCTCGAATTGAAATTTTAACTATGCCACTATTTGTAATGTTGAATTAGGTAGGGTAGCATAGTAAGTTTGTGTGCACGGGATTCTAGATGAATCTCGGACACCTAGTCGAAGTATTTTCCAACTCCAAGTTCTATTGGTGCAACCCTTGCTAGTGCACCTCAGAATTTTCTCCGCCTTCGCTAACCTAATCTCCATGTTTGCGATCAAAAGGGAACTTTTCCTCCTCATTCACGGACCTGGTCTACGTGTTCGTGGTTGTTAGGGATTTTTCTCTGCGCATTTTTAGACTTGGTCCTCACATTCACGGAGGTTTGCGGGGAAGTCATTCCAACCCACACCCCCTTATTCATTCTTTCATTTTTGAAGCTGGGGAGCTCCAATTTGGATGATTTTAAGTGCATTAATTTTGTGGGAGTCGTGGGTACGTGTTGGTATTTTGGGTAAGTGTACCAGGCATTGTTTTGAGGTAATTTCCACCCCAAAGAGGTTGACCTAGATTAACTTTAAGCTTTAATGATGAAATTTATTGTTGGGTTGATTTATATCATTTTGAGCACCAATTTGTGTCTTATTTTAGGGTACAAGCTCAATGATACGTTTAAAACATTTTCGCTGAGTAAATTTCCAAATTCCCATTACAAGTCCCATAATCTTATTTTGACCCAATTTTGGATCTGTCTCTAAAAAATATAATTTTAGTGTCAAAACATTCGTATTGATGAGATGATCGATATTTTGATAGTGTGGTGGTATTTGGAGGCAATTTTGGAGTGGAAAGCTTTCAGAAAGTGGACTTAGAGCGCGCGTGTTTGGCTTCGAGTTAGGCTACAGTCTCCTTTATATTGATTGAGCTTTATGAGGTATGTTATAGTATAAATTAGTTGTGGTTTGAATTTTATGTGATGGGTTAGGCTTGATTCTTAGTTTCTTGGTTTTTTCCCCAATGTGAGCCTTATAGAAGGTTCCCTTTATGGTACTTCCAGTCTAGTTGGTAGGATTATTGATTATGCCTTATTTTTGCCCTGACTAGCCTATTTTAGGTGGATTGTGTGATGCTTATGATGGTTGGCGGAATTATGCCTTAAAATTGAGTTTGGGTTGATCCTTAGTTAATGTAGTCGTTGTTGTCAGGGGTTACTGAGACTTAGTGTCCTTCGTTATTGTAGCACTTATTTTAGAGCCTTAGGGTAGTGGTTTTCACCTAGTTAGGCTTGTGAATTACTATTAGATCTTATTCCTAGATCTAGAATCCTCTATGCATTCTTGTTGCTGTTTGGCGGGACTAGTTGTAGTTGTACTCTTGAGGTTGTACTTTGGTTGTATCTGGACCTATTGATTGACTAGATGAGCACCTGTTTTCTCATACCCTCTTCCTTGTTGCCCAGTTAGGTTGAGCTCCCTTTTGGGCCTTGTTGTTAAGTTAGAGAAGTAGAGTTGAGCCCTAGGCCTTGGTTAAAGGTCAATTACATGTGCTAATCCTGTTTCTATGCTCTAGAGGGTAAAGTGTCATATTGTATGTGATTGTGCATTTTGTTTGGGCGATGGTGATTAAATGCATTGCTTTGTACTCTTGTTTTCTCATGGATGTAGTTGACCCCGGTGCATGAATTGGTTCTTAGCATTGATTTGGGGAAGCTACGTTATAACCCAAACTATTTTATACTAATATTCGAATGGGGGTGTTACTACCATTATTAATACTCTTTTCAGTGGACTAAAGGCATTGAGGATGCACTCATTTTATGATATTGATTTGAATCATCGAGGATGCGCTCATTTTATTATTTTGGTTTGGTCGGAGAGTGTTCCTGACCCTTTCTATAATGATTTGATTTATCTCCGGTCACCGAGACGGAATGGATTCTAGATGATCAAACATACATATTGATATATATATATATCAATATTGATATAACACCTATATCGGGACTAGGCAGGTATATAGAGGCATTCTCGAGCCCCTCATGGCTATTCCAAAGAGGCGCATGAGTCCTACTTCCTGGCTGAGACTGGAAGTAAGTGTATATATCTTGGTATAAGTCACTTGGCACTGATGGTAGTACTTGTTTTATTGAATGACTCTCATTCATATATGAATCGCTTATCACCAACATAGTTGTTTGTACCTGTCGGTATTATGGGATGTCGTGCGAGTTTACCTATTTGTGAGTGAACCTCCTGGGCACACAGGGACTCGGGAGGTATTGTCTGACTATTTGCAAATTTATAGCGATATAAAGGGTGGTCTCTTGTTTGTACGTAGTCACTGCCCTTGTACATATTTATCTAACCTTTTTGTTGATGGTTCTAGTTGATACGCTGCTTTGGTCCTTAATGTGATATCAAGTCTAAGAGTATCAAACACTAGAATAGATAAATAAACTAGTTTGTGTTCGAAAACTATGGACATCATTTCATGACTAAGAGAATCCAACACGAACTAGGAGGATAGCTCACCCTAGAATCTAATATACTGGAAACTGGTTAGATCTGAAGGCGAGTTGAAGTTGATGGTACACTTGCTGACCTCCACAAAATAAAGAAAAGAAAAATACAAGTAGGAGACAGTATGGGGCAACGTTTACTGAGTAGATATCATCGACCAACTCGAAATAATTATCAATATGCATAAAATAATAGAGGGAAATCAACCATATTACTTAATAGGTGACAACCAATGAGATTAAGATTAGGTGACAACAGAATGAACAATTACATAACCAGCCAACAATATCAAGATAACACACGAGGACTCAGACCTCCACATCACGCACTTTTAGAAAATGAGTTATTTGAGATCGGATAGCATTAAGTCATTTTAATATGTTTTCCCTTTAATATTACTATGTCGGAACGTGAAACCCGATCAAATTATATCATGTCAATTCATGACACCCGATCCAAATATATCATATCGGCTTGTGACAACCAATCCAAATATACCATGTTGAAATGTGACACCCAATCCAAATATATCATATCAGAATGTGACACCCGATCTAAATATACTTAAATATGACACCCGATCCAAATATACCATATCAGAACGTGATACCCGATCCAAATATACCATATTAGAACGTGATACCCGATCCAAATATACCATATCAGAATGTGACATCCGATCCAATAAATTATGTTGGAACATAGCACACAATCAAAATATATCATATCAGAACATAACACCCGATCTAATAATATTATGTCGTCTCGTGATACCCAATTCAAATATAATTAATTTATCATTCTTTATTATCACGTTCCAATTCATTAACAATATTTAATCAAGCCTTTTTTAATCAAGGCATCATTTTTGATAGGACAAGTTCCAGATTATGGATTTTACGGTCATGCGATTTCAGACCAATCACAACAACACATAAACCATCTAAACCACGATAATTAAATGCATAGTAAATCTCACACACTACTCAATGACTATCAATCACTATTAAGAGTCTATCTATGATATAGAATAAATCATAACCTACCTCCATCGAAGAATCGAAATCAAGCAACCTAATTCACCAATATTTTTCCTTTCTTTTTTAATCTATATAATATACAATATTCGTAAGTAAACGAGTCTGTAGACACCGATATTACTATATGTCCAGCCAGACCCAAAAATTCTCCCAACTCTTTAATTAATTTTCTAAATCTCAAGCATAGGGTTAAGCCTCAATTTATCAAAACTATAGTTGATAACTATATGGAAAATCTTGATAAATAGAATACAAAATGGCAAAAGTATCGAATTCAGTAGCTATAACATGATAAACTATGCTATAATTGCTGCCAAAATGATGTAATTTTAAAAGAAAACATCTCCTCTTAATCATTACCTATTGATTGCCACTTATTGGTAAATGAGAAATCACATAACCCTTATCCCTGGCAACAATTTCTTTTTTCCAATTTTTAAACAGAATCCTCCCATCATTGAATAATCATTACTCTATTATCATCTAATCATTATTTTAATCTATCAAAACCAATTTCATGGAAAGGGCATGAATACCTGATTCTTCTGGTCTCTTTGGCGTCTATCTCATGTCGTTGCACAGGTATGTTCTTTCTCAAACCCTTCTCTTTTTATTTTTTTCCCAATTAATTATCTACTAAAAGTGAAAAATACCCCTAAATTATTTTAATAAATATAATGGTATATAATATTAAATAAATTATAAATTTAACCCACCAATTAAATTAATTATCTAAAGTTAGCCCTCAATTAAATAACCGTAGGTATCGAATAGTCTAAAATACCCATTAAAATTTATGGAATGAATCTTTTAAGAAATAAAAGCTCTTCTATTCAAAATGACCTAATGAGTCATGACAAAAGATTCTAATTTACCCACCGTTCATCTCCGAACAGTCAACAGAAAGGAAATGGTAGAAAAAGGTACCTAACACGATGAACAAATGTGGATATCTTCCACGCATAGCTGCCTCAATCCACCAAGTGGATTCCTCAACCGAATGATTCTTTCATTGGTCCTTCACAGATACAATTTTCCTGGACCTCAACTTGCAGACCTCCCTATCAAGAATACCCACATGCTCTTCCTCATAAGATAGATTATCATCATGCAGGACCGAATTTGAATGAATAATATAGTTTTCATCACCATGATATTTCTTTAGCATAGACACATAAAATACTGGTTGTAATCAAACAAACTTGGTGGTAAAGCCAATCATAGACCACCTCTCCTACACATTTAAGAACTTCAAATGACTCAATATACCTTGATCTGAGCTAACCTCGCTTACGAAATCTCTCCAAACCCTTCATGGGTGAAACCTTCAACAACACTTGTTCTCCCTCCATAAACTCTATGTCCCAAAAGTTTCAGTTTGTATACTCCTTCTGCCTCCTCTGAGCTACTAGAAATTTCTCCTAAATAAATTTTACCTTCTCTAATGACTCCTTCAAAAGATCAGTACCCCAAAGTCTCACCTCAAATGTATCAACCAACCAATAGGGGATCTACATCTCCTATATAATGTCTCAAACGGAGCCATATTAATACTCGAGTGATAGTTGTTGTTGTACGAAAAATCTGCCAAGGGTAAGAACTGATCCCAATGACCACCAAAATCTATCATGCATGCACGAAGCATATCCTCAAGCACTTGACTTATCCGCTCGAACTGTCCTATTATCTGAGGATGAAATACGGTACTAATATCCAATTTAGTACCTAACTGAAGCTGCATGGTCCTCCAGAAGTTAGAATTAAATTGTGTACCTCTATCCTATATGATAAAAATTGAAATTCCATGCAATCCAATAATCTCACAAATACAGAGTTTGGCTAACTCTTTTTTTGCCTTATAATCACCTTCAACTCTTTAATATACCAGACTCTTTTTCCTTTCTCTAACTCTTTCACCAATCTTATCATTTGAACAATAACCCATGATATTTTACCTCATTCTCTAAATCAAAATTTTAAGTGAAACCCTACCTTAGGTCCTTTAACAAACCAAAGTAACCAAATTTGTGACACAAGCCATGCACAAGGCCTTCTAACTCAATATCCGATCAGATCGATCATTTCTTACCTTATCAATCCATACCTTGACAACATACTACCACGAATGTAGAGTCACAATGAAAAAAACTTAAATTCTGATTCCAATTATATCACCTAATTCCCTTATCTATCAACATTCTCTCATACCTTGAAGATCTTTATGAATATACATATCTTTACTTATCATTGATCGCTTGTCCATCAACCTTACTATATAATTCATTAAAGCTTCAACTGTACCAGTTACAAAACTCGAAACCACAAAAGAACCTATCACCACCTTCGAGCCGAACGCCTATAAACTTCTTTCTGAAATCTTATTTAATAGTTTTTAACCCATATAAATGAAATGTAACACTATCATCATCACCAGAGCAAGACATATAGAACCACGTATCTCTGAATCTAATTCTCCACTCTCTAGGAAGATACATCTTTGGCTTCACAATTAGAATAACTCTCCTTGTTCTCGCCTCCTTCTAAAGGTTAAACTACATCCCTACTAATTCTTTTCATTTATGATTCTAGATCATTTCAATTATATTCTATCGGTGTTTCAACACTTCTTATAAATTTTCATACGACCACGCTACTCACAAAATAATAGCAAACCACAACCTTAGATACTCGCAAGTTGTTATTACCATACCAAATCTATTTAACCAAAAATTGTTATCATATAGTTGCATCACAATCAAAATTTATCACCAACTCTTGTTACCATCATAATCAGTAGCCCTTGCCATCATCATAAGTCATCTTTTTTATCGACATGACACCTCAAACCCAACTATACCAACCAAATCCAAAAGACAAACCTAATTTTATACGCACGTTCTTATTAAAATCTTTAATTGCCTTTACCTAAGTTTACTCATTGGGAGTTCCTGTACCCATAATCTTTTTGTTCCTATATCAATCCGATTCCTTAGAGCTTACGATGAAATACCTAATCCTCATTTAGAATCTTTGGAATACACACGACAACCTAAACGTATTAATCGTATCAAAGATCCACCACTAAAATATTCCTTATAAGCAATTCTTAATCCAAGCGTTCGGGGTAACAAACTAGTTAGTTTCTCAACTGTGAATGCAACATCGAATCTCATTATACGAGCATGTGATACAACTGATAACTTCTTAAGTAGTAATCGCACTTAAAAATTGATGTATCGATTTCTATATACCACTAGTACCACATCGTGAACGTCCATTAGATCCACTACTAAAATATATTATACCTATAAAGAAGATCATACCCAAATGGCTGACACATTTATGACCATTGAATAACTATAGAATATTACTAAATTCGATTTGTTTCATCTCTAGCCCAAACGAGATATGCATTCTTTTATAGATTAGGTCGCTAGTAGAAGTAACACAATCCATAACTCTAACCAAGTAAGCATGGATATCATTGTAGTAGTCATTTTATGAGCCTCTATCATATACACTCAATCAATGAAACCGCAGTAGAGATTTTGACCTTAATCCTTTTACAAAGTGGTAAAATCCGCTCTTCAAGATTGAAGCAACACTGAGTCGCATATTGGGATAAGGCATGAAATCTAGCCTCATAGGGTCCAACAAACATCTTCCCTTGCTCTATAATTAGGAACTCATATCCCTTCTTCTCCCTCAAGGTTCAGGGAATATACTTCTCCATAAAGAAGTTAGAATACGCTGCCCAAGTCATACAGAACCTTTAACAACACTATCAAAAATTCTAGATCAGTAATTATGAATTGTAAACAATCTATAAGAGCAATTAAACTAGACTCAATGGTCCCACATTCAATCACACATAGCCGAGACATCACCCCGATGACTAGATGAATCTTAAGACTATCATATATTTGTAAGTATTTATAGTAGTTGTTCTATATATTCTCATAAGTAAAGTGATGCTTGTAGAACCGTTGGTATACATCAACTATCCCAAACAACACCAAATATGCCATAATTCAAATGCCCATGTGTGCCAAGGATGTCACCCTACCAGGATGAAAATCACAGGATCAGTACTCCTAATCCACCAGTAAGGAATCACTTATAGATATGGAAATACGGGCGGGCATATATAGTGAATCATACTCCAAGACATATCCGAAATGAAGTAGGTTCTAACATCAGAAAGTATAGAACTAAGGTCGAATAATACAAGACACTCTTTTCATAGTGCCCATATTAAATATATCCATTCATCTGACTCCATCTCTTCGATTTTGAGCTACTCATAATCAACCAGTCTGGACCCTATTACAATCGTACACATACTCGATTTATCAAATCCCACATAATCTTTACAGTTCTCTACTTTAATACCAGCTATAACGAATGGATCGTTCATTGTTGTTTCTCTATTTCTGATCATTTGCAAAAATAGAGTGAAGAAGATCAAATACCAATTTGTATCACCTAGATATCAATTTGATTAAAGTAATAGCATGAAAGAAGGAAGGAAGGGAGTTTTCCTAAAGTCATGTAGCCTCTCAAACAAAAAATAAAGGCATCCCTATACCATTCTGAAAGACTCTACCAGACCTGTCATTGTGTGATAATATCACTGAACCTAAAGATCTAATACCAAGTTTGTCACGACCAAAAATGGGTCATGAGTGGCACCCACACATATCCTCCTAAGTGGGAGAACCAATGCTACAAACCCCAACTTATGTTTGTGATTCAACTTATGGAATACTACAATAATGTAAAAGTTCAAACATTATTAAAGTAAGAAATAACAATCCACTAGAGTCTACAACATAACGTTCTCCAAAATCTGAAAGTCATCACCCCAAGGACATTTAATCTCAGAATATCAAGTCTAAGAGTATCAAACACTAGAATACATAAATAAACTAGTTTATGTCCAAAAACTATGGACATCATGTCATGACTAAGAGAATCCAACACAAACTAGGAGGATAGCTCACCCTAGAATCTGATATACCAGAGATTGGTTAGATCTGAGGGTGAGCCAAAGTCGATGGTACACTCGCTGAACTCCACAAAATAAAAATAAAAAGAAAAATACAAGTAGGCATCAGTATGGAGCAACATGTACTGAGTAGGTATTATCGACTGACTCAAAATATAAATCAATATGCATAAAGTAATAGCTGGATAACAATCATAACACTTAACAGGTGACAATCAACAAGATTAAGATCAAGTGATAATAGAATGAATAATTACATAACCAGTCAATAATATCATGATCACACATAAGGACTCAGGCCTCCACATCACGCTCTTTTGAGAAATGAGTTATTTGAGATTGGGTATCATTAAGTCATTTTAATATATTTTCCTTTTATATTACTTTCTCAAAATATGACACCCGATCCAATTATATTGTGTCATCTCGTGACACCAGATCCAAATATACCAAATCAGAATGTGACATCCGATTAAAATATACCGTATCAGAATATGACATCTAATCCAAATATATCATGTCAGAATGTGACACCTATCCAAATATACTATGTCGAAATATGACACCCAATCTAAATATATCATGTCGAAATATGATACTTGATCCAAATATACCATATCAAAACGTGACACCCGATCTAGTATATCGTATCGGAATGGAATACCTAATCCAAATATATCATATAAGAATGTGATACTCAATTTAATAATATCATGTCGACTCGTGATAACCGATTCAAATATAATTAATTTACCTTTTTTTATTATCACATTCGATCACATTAACAATATGTCATAAAGTCTTCTTTATTGAAGGCATTATTTTTGATTGGACAAGGTCAAGATTATGGATTTTACGGTCCTAGGGTTTCAGACCAATCAAAATAATATATCAACCATCCAAACCACGATAATTAAATGCATTGTAAACTTCACACATTACTTAATGACTATCAATCTCTATTAAGAGTCTATTTATGATATAGAATAAACTATAACCAACCTCCACCGAAGAACAGAAATCAAGCAAGCTAGTTTACTAATGCTTTTCCTTTCTTCAATGCCTCAGAACGTTTTCAATCTATCAAATATATAATAATTATAAGTAAACAAGTCTTTAGACACCCATATTACTATATGTCCAGCCCAGAATAAAATATTCTCCCAACTCTTTAATTAATTTTTTAAATCTCAAGTCTAGGGTTAAACCTCAATTTATCAAAACTATAGTTGATAACTCTATGGGAAATCTCGATAAATAGAATACATAATTTAAAAAGTATCAAATTCAGTAGCTAGCAGATGATAAACTATGACATAATTACTGCTAAAATGAAAGAATTTTAAAAGAAAATATCTCCTCCTAATCATTACTTATTGATTGCCACTTATTGGTAAATGAGAAATCACATAACCCTGATCCTTGACAACAATTTCTTTTTAACAATTTTTAAACATAATCCTCCCATCATTGAGTAATCATTATCTATTATCATCTAATCATCATATTAATCTATCAAAACCAATTTCATGGAAAGGGTATGAATACCTGATTCTTCTGCTCTTTTTAGCGTCCGTCTCTTGTTGTTGCACAGGTACGTGCTTTCTCAAGCCACTCTCTTCTCTTTTTATTCTTCTTTTCCCAACTAATTTTGTACAAACAGTGATAAATACACCTAAATTATTTAAATAAATATAATGGCATAGGACATTAAATAAATTATAAATTTAGTCCACCAATTAAATTTATTATCTAAGTTACCCCTCAACTAAATTACCATAATTATCGAATAGTTCAAAATACCCATTAAAATTTATGAAATGATTCTTTTATGACATAAAAACTCTTCTACTCAAAATGATCTAATGAGTCATTATATACTCCTACAATTAATATGGAAGATATTCCAGAAGATAATTCATTATATGGGCAGTTAAAAGCATACTTGGAATAATAAGCAAAGTAATACATTTGCTTCTATAGTAAATGAATTTGATGACCATAATTTTCATCAAGAAGTATCTATCAAAGAAATTATATTTCTTTTGAAAAACTCTGACATTCAGAGAAGAGATGAACCATGGAAGATATTCTAATGGTATCTAATAAAGGGATTATATTTCTCTGAAGATTCTTATAAGACTCAAACTTATTATGAAAACATATTAATCAAAACTTGAAGTGATGAATTCAAACACTTTTCAATAGAAGAGAATGTTTATAACTTCTCAAAAGTGATTATCAAACATATTATATCTAGGAAGAGTGGGGAATCTCCACTATGAATGAACGACATGTTTGTATGAACAAAATGAATATAAACCTTACTTATTAGGATTATATCCAAGCCTTTAACAAGGTTTTCTATTATAATAATGATAAACATAAGAACAATTGGTTTATAAAAATTTGTGCCAAAGTATTTGACGGACAAATTCAAAACTGGTTCATAAGATGGTGGACTTTCCATAGACCATCGATAAAGATTTTACCGTTTGAATATTTAAATTTGTACAAAGAATGGACTAAGGTTTCTCCATTTCTTATAGAGTTATACCTCTTTGATCATGTATGTAACTTAGAAAAAATTGATCACATATATTTTTCTATTGAATTCTCTATTCCGTGGATCCATAAATGGCTCCCTAAAGTAGGGTTTACCCCGAGGAAAAAATTCCTTGCCTATATTTGGTCTATTATAATAATTTTTGGGATAAATTAACTAAAAAAGATCTACAAACTAAACAATCATATAGGCAAGAGCTCATAGATCAAATTCGAGCAAACATTCATGTAGTGATACCTCAGAAGAAATTCATAGCGGATAATTTCATTAAGCATAATACTGAAAGAATTTTAGTTCAGGAAGGCGATAAGAGCGAGATAATTAATGAATATCTTGAAGAAGTTAAAAGAAATTTTCTTCAAACTCTTACACAATATGATAAATTAGACATTTTGATGAACAATGAAGCAAGCATGGATAGTTGCTGTTTGCGAGAAGCATCTATTCCGCTTTATCCAATGATGATATCGCTGATGCACAGTCTGATGGAACTGGACCAATATTGTCGGAAAGTGACCTAGAGAAGGTGGAAGATTTCCTCCAATCCTTACAAGGAAAGGAATAATTCCTAAAGACAATTGTCAAGGGTAAAAGGAAAACCAGAATTAAAAGCAAAGTAAGATAGCTCCACAAACAGTAGATACACTGTATAAACAGTAGATGTACTGTACTAGAAACCCATATAAGGGACCCATTTTTATTCCTTATGTTTTCTAAGTTTTCCTATATAAAGGGCAATTATTTTTCATTTATAGACAGAAGTTTTTGATTGCCCTATCTCTCTATTGTAAAAACTTTCTTTGTAATATATCCCACTGTGTGAATAAATTAAAGAATCAAGTTTGGTAAAGCTTTCTTGTCCTTAAGGTATTTCTAATTTTTAGTCTCTACTTTTAATTTTTTATCTTTTCTCCATTGCCATGACTATGTACGGTTAGAAATCTCATATCTACGTTGGGTATCTCATTTCTCTTACATATTCATCGTGAAAGACCAGACTCAATTGAAATATATGAAATTTTTATCATAGTTTCTTGACTTGGTTCTGAGATGGTGGTACAGTCGATTCCGACACTACTTTATTGATTTAACGTAGCAAGCAGTGGTATTATAAGTCCCATCTAAGAAAGAAAGAAAAAGGGCAATGTTTATACTACTGTTAGAACTACTAGTTGCTAGATCAATAATAGTATGTATCAGAATATCTGACAGGCCCCTTGCTCAAGTGAAAAGTTCCATACAGTCGTAAAGCTAAATAAAATTTTTTCATATTTTGATTTTATCCTTGTTTTTTGCTCGGACTACCACCTTTCTTTAAGCTTAAGGATACTATTTCAAGCTAGATATGAATGGCCGCATGGACTACTTCCATCCTTTTAGATCCTGGTTGTACTGGTATCAAACTTAACCCTTTCAAAAACCTTTTCACTCAGAGTATCACTTAATGTATGCAAAGATAAGGCCATGTTTCATGTTGTACCATAAATAGGAACATCAGGAGTAATAAGGGAGATATGCTAAATTTTAGGAAAAGATCTCTTCCCATTTTATACTAAATATCAAAATCAAATGGGTCAATTGGGACTGTCACCTAGCAAATATTAATTTGGAGGCAGCATGTTTGAAGTCTTTGTCAATCATATATTTAAATAATTGAGCATCGATTCCAATAATTATTTGCCAAGCAGGGTTAGAAAGGGTTAAACACGACAAAAATTTAACACGTTGTTTAACTGATTTGATTAACTCAGTCAAACAATCAGTCCAAGGAGATTTGTGATTCTTTAATCTTTTGTATAATGGAGATAAATCTCTAGATAGATTTTTGTAAAAGGGAGAATCTAATTTAAACTTCCCAAAAATCTTTGAAGCATAATCCTATCCACTGTAACATTAGGAAATTTTAAAGCAAAGTCAATACATATTTGAATGGGAGTAATCTTCCCTTGGAAAATAGTATATCCAACAAAGCGGACATCAGTTTGAAACAAACTCATTTTTGGTTTAGATATAACCAAACTATTTTGTATAACAATCTTTTTGAAAATACCAAAATGCGTGATATGTGTTTCAAAAGTTTTTGAGTACACTAAAATATCATCGATATAAACAATGATAAAAACCAAAGAAGGATTAAAAATATCATTCATAATTTTCTGAAATTCTGAAGGGGCATTTTTCAAACCAAAAGGCATAACGTTCTAATTATATAGCCCAAAAGGAACATTACAAGCAGTTTTATAAGTATGCTCTTTGAAAATCTGGATTTGCAAATAACCTAATTTAAAATCAAGTTTTAAAAATATATTGGCATCATAAAGTCCTAATAATAAATCTTTTTTGTTTGGAATAAGATACCTAATCCATTTTAAAATTTTATTAAAAGGTTTATAATTAATAACCAAGGTGGGAACGCCACACTCCATTTTAGCTGCAAATTCATGACATTTTTAAGACCTCACTAATCAGCCAACCACATTTGAGTTCATAATGAATGAACCCCCGGATGATGAAAAAATATCCCCTCCCTTTTACTAAACCATAGGGAGCCCCGAGTAGTTTACCAGATAAATTGATTTGTTGTGACGATATCTTTCAACATCAAAAATTCTCTTCATCACAAGACTGATCGATCTACCATAGACTCCCCGCAACAGTGAAGTCAAGAGATTCTGAAATCTATCTTTCTTGTACTATCAATAATAAGGAATAGCTAGCAAGGTCGGTTAATGTGCCAACCCTAACTAGTCTTTTCTTCCAATTCCATTTCGCGAGTTATCATAGCTCCTTTGGACCATTTCGGTCGAGCACAACCTCCCAAGCGCTAGGTTCAAGAAACTTCATACCACTTCGTCCCTTTTACCTTCAACCCGATCTCTACATTTATAGCTTGAAAAAGCAAGAAAGAAAGACGTATGTATAGGGTGATCAACTCATTTTGATTGAAATAAAAAACAGTGTATGACCAAGGAGACTTGGACGATTTTGTTAAACCTTTTTGAAAGAGATTATCAATCTCCTTTTTATAAAATTCTACTAACTCTGAATTTATTTGATAGGGACACGACTTAGTGAGAATGTCATCTTCTCAAAAGTTATCTTAATAAGGAAGAGTCACAATATGCATTTTCTGTTCTGAAAAGCACTTGAATGATCAGCACAAATATCAATGACCAGTTGTTCAAAAATTAATATAATTTTTGATTGTACCTTTGTAGGACGCAATGCATCAAAAATGCTCATACTGTAAATTTTAAATTGTAGAGAATCAATATGTTTTTGTTTCATATGAATTAAAGCATTAATATCTCTAGTAATAGGCTCAGTTATAAATGTAAAACATATTGCTTTATCTTTATAACTAGCAGTAAATCCTTTTGAATCAATCTTTGAAAACTGATAAATGACATTAATGAAAGGAGTTCTAAGTATAATTGGAGAATGCATTTGATCTTTTAATAATAAAAAGAAATGAGGAATGCAGATTTATTCTGACAAATATCAGTTTTAGATAATTTATAATTTATATCTACAGTATACCCAGAAGCAGATTTAACAGCATACATAGTTTTTTCAAAAAATCTTGAAGGTATCAACCCCTCCTGTATATACAACTAACATTTGCTCTGCTATCAATCATTGTAGTGTTAGTGATGATAAATTCATTATTGATTAAAATAGTATATTTAATATACCATCTATGAGCAGTTATAATTTGCAACATTCCTAAAAAAATAATTTTGTTTAGAACTATCAATGAGTTCTTCAACTTTATCGTCAACCATATATTTCCCATTTATCAATAAGAGGTTGTCACGATTCGACCTAGAACCTAGTCATAACACGTCGATCGAAATACCGAAGGGCTCCTACTAAGCTCTTGTACATATCATAAGCATTCATAAGGTAAATATAAAAGCGTAAAAATTAGAAGAGTGTCTAACACCATGCCCCTAGCTCACCCTCAATATGCAATGCAAATAAAAGTCTTTTGAAAAGGAAATAGTAACCAACTTGAAAACTTGTCCCCAGTCAATGAGGACTCAACACAACACTGCCGGATAAAGGATGCCGACTAGTTACATGGACGATTAGGATCTTCAACCTCAACCCCTACATTATGAGACAATATAGGCAAAAAGTATGCATTAGTGCATTGGAATGTACTAAGTATGAGGGAGTGACATTCAACGTAATTCTTGGAATGCAAAGGTCAAGTAAATCACATGATAAGTTGGAATATGTAAAGTCATGAGAAAATAATATCACCAAAGCATTTAAAAACATAAATTCAAGTAATAACATACATATGAAATCATACATATGTGGGATAGGAATCATAACCGACAATAAGACTATTGGAATCCCAATGTTGCCCCTACATCGGAGGAAAGGGGGAGACTACTTGCCAAGGTAGACTCCTATGCCAAAGTGGATCCACTAAGCGGTCGTGTGAACCAGGTACTCACCTCTAGTTCTTAGACTCGAGTACTCACCTCCAATCCTTGATATTTCGGGTACTAACCTCTTAGAGATTTGGGTATTCATCTCTAATCCCATTGTACCTATGGTGGAACGTAGTTATGCGACAAGAGACTTTATATAAGGACCCTATATTTTGAATCCCCACCTCAAGTACACATTTGGTGCTAAGTCAAATCCCACAGAATATATACATAACATAGGATCATAATATCATATATCATAGTCATGGTCATACATTTGAAATCATAGAGCAGCTCATTTTTATAACATACTTGTAATGTGAGAATTGTCCTTTCATTATTATAATCATTTTTGCATAGTTCATATCGTTAGGCCTTAGGTCACCTCATAGGATCCTAAGTCACGTTACTTCATAACTTGCATAAAATTCATACCTTGAAACATATTTATAATTCATGATAATCATGGAAACACATAGTCATAATTCATACTTTGAAAATCCATGAACATAGCTTGTAGTTGAAATTTGGGTATGACATGGATGCATGATGAATTGACTTTAAAATAATGAAATTTACTTGAAGATATGCATGATCATAAACTTTATATCAGCCCATACATATTTCATATAGATAATATGCTTTAGAAGTATGAATCAAAATACTCAGAATTTACATCATGAATCTTAGAAATCAAAATAGGAGAATTAATGGAAAAACTCTTCCGTTTAATTTAATATCCATCAATTTATATCAAAATAGACTAATGATCATACTTTAAATCAAAATTCATGTAATATGAATAAAGATCATAAAACCCATAAAATATCATACTTTAATTTGATAGAAAACCTTGAGAAATTGATTGGGTTTCATGAATGAAAGGATCAATGAATCAATACCCACATACCTTGAGTAAGAACATCAATTAATTTGGAAGAACTTGACAATTTTTATGGAGAAATTGAGTGAATTTGCTTGAAATCTTCAATGGAAACCCTTGAGAGCTTTTTTGTAGAGAGAGAAATATTTGATAAATGAATTGTAGAAGAATGAATGGAATTAGAGGTTTAGGTTAATTTATAGAGTTAAATTAGGTCCTAAAACGTCTAGGTTCATTAAATAATAATTTGGGAAAAGTCTAAAATGCCCCTAAAAAAATTAAATTTAGTCAGCAACCCTTCCCAGGTACGCGTCGCGATCACTTGGCCGGAAAACTGTCCCCAGGTTCGGGCACGGTCCTGTCGGGGACCACACTATTTTGTGGTTTCTTTGAAAATATTTCTTCCGTTCTACGGGTCCTAAAAATTCACCAATACCATTTTCTCACAGGTTTTGACCCCCTTATCGATATTTCGAACTCAGATTTTTCAAAAAGATTAAGAATAATGCATTACATGAGCGACCTATTTCCAAGGCATTCTTAAGGCACTTATGAGCATTTTGTGAGCATTTTTTTTTATTTTTTTGAGGGATGTTATAATATCTCCCTTGAAAACATTCGTCCTCGAATGAGATTCAACTAATACAGGAAAGACTTGGGGAAAGGATTTAGAAACCCAACATGGACATGAGGACACTTTGAAAAATACATAGAATGTGTAAACTTCATACTTAAAGCAAAACATAGTCCTCGAGAGAAATCATTTCCATGAATCATGCATGCATATGAATGACATATGAAACTGAAGCATAGTAGTTTAATCGATTTGATCATGATCAACTTAGTACCTTTAGGCTTGAGTAAAAGGAAAGAGATAAGGGTATCGCTTCATCATGTCTGATTCCGCTTCCCACATAGCACTCTCTACTTGTTGATTCCTCCATAACACTTTGACAGATATATTTTTATTTCTTAACCTTTTCACTTGTCAGTCTAAAATCTCAATCGGGATCTCCTCATAATTCAAACTCTCTTCAATACTCACATTCTCTATTGGCAAAATAGAATTCGGATCACCCACAAACTTCCTCAATATTGACACATATACCTTAGGCAATTACACCTCTATAGGAAAATAGAGTACTACTCCTTACTACCCATACCATCAAACCTCAAAACCTAATAAAGAAACACACAATGCATCTTACATTCAAGCCATATGCCATCAATACTACATTCAATCCTAGTTCTATAACAACTCTAATACACTTACTTGAAACCCTTAACAAGAAGTCATCAATAGACTACTACAATCTTTCACATATCTACAACCACATATTTAAGACTACCATTCTAACCACTTTATGGATCCCTTGAAGTCAATATCACTTAATAATTTTTGTGTCTACCTTAGCATCTCTACATCCTCATTGGTATACATTCCTACCAAAGGTTACACCAATATATATTCCTACCTATCTATTGACCACAACAAGGTCTCATCTAGCTCTTCCTCCATTTTTATAACCTCAAGTGGGGCAAGCATGCCATAGTTTATCAAAACACGAAATGGCCACTCTCTCTCCATCTATCATGACCCAAAACTAGAGCCTTTAAGATAAGAACTAAAGCTACCCTTAAATATTGAATCATGACCCTCTCATTATAGAATAGACTCATTTTGGAATTAAAACATAACTCAATGAGTTCCACAATCTATAGAAGCATAAGATACCAATCCATACTAATTGTTACTATTTCAAAAAGGGAATTTACACTTACCAGATGAAGCACAACGCTAAGTTTAGGGACCCATAGAGGGGTAGAGCTGAGATCGTCGATGACTATCCTTATCATTCTTAGCAACCCTTGGACAATGAATCAACTTGTGATCCTTCACACCACAACTAAAACATACACCCAAACCGGCTAGACAATCTCTCAGTTGGTATTGTCCATACTTTTGACATGCGAGAAAAGCTTGACCACTATAATTGTCACCATGATATCTAGGTTAGGCACCCTATCCTTGTGATACTTAGGCAATGAAGTATTATCAAAAGATGATCCATTTTCAATTCAGGCCTTCTTGGTCATCATAGGAACATCCTTAAGATTTTCCTCTTCAATTTGCTTAGCATAAGTCTTTCGTCTAGAGATATCCATTTTCTTTATTAATATAGTTGTCTTACATTCTTGAACAACCAAATCTGCAACCCCTGATATAAACTTACTCATTCGAGCTCGAGGGTCGGACATCAAAGTTGGAGCATACCTGGACAACGTCATGAAGTTGAGGGCATACTCTCTCACACTCATACTCCCTTGCTTCAAGTTGATAAATTTGGACTTCCAACAACTGAGGTTACTTTCAGGTAAGTCCATTATTCGACTTAAAAAAGTTTCCTCATACCACCTAAATTCTCCTAAATGCTTACATCGAAACCCATTTAGTAAGGTTCTCAGAGTTTTATTCTGATTGGTAAATCTACCATTGAAATGTTCTAAAATAGTGAGGATTAGTGTATATATTATATCTTGATCAGTTTTTCGCTAAGTCTTTCGACCTTATTTCCACTCTCGTCAATGCCTTCTTTTATAACATCTTTTACCACTCAGGTGGTAATGATATTTTTAGCTTTATTTGATAAATATTGTCCCACCAGCCATGAAGTTGGCCAATAAATTCTATAACAATCATTTTGCAAGTAGTATGATCAAAATTATTATTAGAAGACTGAGAGATAGTAGCATGCATCGACATTCGATGCAAAAGAATAGAGACTTACTTATCTATTAGGTAAGTCATCAAGATTCCATTCATAAATTTGATCACCACTATAAGTAATATTGGTCTGAATCTAATCTCTTTTCTCAATTAAAACATCTTGAGGAGTAGGACGAGGATGATAATAAGTCATCATGGCCAGTTTGGTAGCATATTTGCCATGAATTATTGACCTATCTCTTTCTCCTCAAACCTTAAATCATTGATTTCAGAAATATTATTTTGATTAAGAAAGTTATCAATAATACCGATAGGTTTAACACTTAAGTTAGAAAGCTTTTTATCAAGAAAAGTTTCTAAATCATTTAAAGATTTATCTTTGAAATCCTGTATTTCAATAGAATGTTGAATATGAGTTGGAATATTAACAACAACTGATTTACTTTTAGAAGTGGAGGCAATACCTGTTGCCATAATCATACTCATTGATTTAATAAAAATAATTAACTCATCGAGTTATGTATCAAGAGAACTAATATGTTCAATAATAACTTTAACATTGTCATGACCCAAATCTGGGTGTGATGGCACTCATCTCAACCCACCAAGACAAGTCAGCCTAAAACCCAACAGAAAATAAATGCAAAAGTAAATGATATAAAGCAAGCTTTAACTTGGTCAAAAACAAGTAAATAATCTCAAAATCCCCAAAAACTGGTTGTCATATGTATGACCCACCAATATATTATCGAAATATGAAAGAAAATACAATCATAATATCTTTGTCTCTAAAATAGAACTAAAACATAATAAAAAGGTAAGGAGTATTCACTAGATGAATGTAACAGCTACCTCAACACTCTAAATGATTGCCTCAGATATGGTAGGAAATGCTAGGATATCAAGCAGGTACGGGATCATAACCTACATAATTGTAGAAGTTAGGGGTGAGTACCAAATAAAATGGTACTCATCAAGTGTATGACTAAAACTAAGCAAAGTTCAATAAATACAAGTATTTATATCATCCTAACCGAACCTCCTTAGCTATAACCTGCATAAAATCAGCCCAACTCTATACTTGCACAATAATAATAATAAAATCCATGAATACTCATCAATAGTCTCACCAAGTGAATCGTATCAATTCAAATTCAGCATATAATGAGTAATAAATGGTAAACACGAATTCACAAATATCAAAATAAACAAAATATGATGTAGGGAAATAAGAGGATACATGTCTGTCTTATCGGTACACATCCGCTAAATTACAGTCCAAAAACCATGGGGGACGTTCCTGTCCATGTAACCTACCACGGAGCGCGTGGATTTTCCACTTAATATACATATCTTGTCACGTAGCGTGTGACCCGACTCCTTTATTTAATAATACATGCCATGGAGCGTGTGACCCGATCCCTTTATTTTATATCATTTTCCAATCTCAGGATATTATATCAGAACCAATGCAATCAATTAAGGTTCATAAAATTCACAATAATAGCATCACATCAATAGTAATTTTTACATTTCATATCAATATAGTCACTTCACAGGTCCAAAATAAGTCAATAATCTTATCACATCGATCACACTAATACGTTATTAGATTGCGATTTTACACCCTTATGTCATGGACTTAGACTTCACACTAAGACTTCCATGCGGCACTTGATAACTTATTCACGAATCTTTCACGGTCTTGCAAGCTCAAGTAAGCCTTTATGACTAGATTGCTAAGGGAACGCTAGATTATAAGAAGACAAGAGAGCTTTTATGAAGAAGGCTTTTGTATTGCTTTGGAAGAATGCTTGTTTGTTTGATGGTTTGCTACAAATGAATGCCCCCTCTATTTATACTACTCCTAAGGGGCTCAAGAGTAAATAAAAATTGCTATACAAGTCCCTCCATATTTACAAAGAAGTCCCTCTCTGGAATTCTCTACACACTCTAGAGAATTCTAAGTCTTTCAAGACTTCTCTGCAACTTCTACAAGGATCTAGAGACTTCCACTAACCTCTCCAAGACTCTAGATTCTTCTACCTTCTTCAAGATTAAGTGGCAGGACATAACACTCTCCCCCACCTGATGTGGCGACGACCGTGGTGCACTACTACTGCAAGAACTCCCGGATCTTATCTTTGAACTGCCATAGGTCTTCATATCTCTCCCAGGTGGCCTCCTCCGGATATTGTCCCTTCCAATGGATTAAGAACATAGCAGTGGCCTGTTGTCCCTATTTTCGCTTTGCTTGGTAGTCCATAATGGCCTCGATGTCTCGATCATGGGAGGCAGTGATTGTGAGTGGCGCCCGACTTAATTCTCCTCTGCTAGGATCATCTTTGTCCTCATGGTACGACTTGAGAACACTGGCATGGAAGACTGGATGAACCTTAAGATGCGGTGGTAGCTCTAACCTGTAAGAGATCTTGCCAACCTTGGCCACGATCCTGAACGGGCCCTCATACTTTCATACCAAGTTTTGATGCATGCCTCGCAATGCCTTGAATTTCCTGGGGTTGAACTTGACCAAGACCATATCTCCAACTTGGTAATCCGTGGAACAATGCTTGCGGTCGGCAAACTTCTTCATCTTCTTCGCTGCCTTATCCAAATAAGACTTGGCAGTGTCGAGCTGCTCCTCAAAGCCCTTGGCCATGTGATAGGCCCCCAAACTCTTGCCCTCGAACGCGGCCGGTAGTGAATGTAGAGTTTGTGGCTGTTGGCCTGTGGCTATCTCGAATGGTGTTCGTCCTGTGGCATCACTCCGCTGTAGGTTGTAAGAGAATTGGGCTACATCCAGTAGTCTTGCCCAATCTTTCTGATGGGATCTCACAAAGTGCCTCAAGTAGCACTCCATTAAGGCATTAACTCGCTCGGTCTGGCCGTCTGTCTGCAGGTGGAAACTAGTGGAGAAATATAATTTTGTGCCAAGAATTTTGAACAATTCTCTCCAAAAGTTCCCGGTGAAGCGTGGGTCTCTATCGCTAATGATATGTCTTGGCAATCCCCAATACTTCACCACATTCTTGAAGAATAGCCTAGCAGCTTCCTTAGCAGTGCAACCTGCCATGGCGGGCATGAAGCTGGCATACTTGGAAAACCTGTCCATCACGACCATAATCGTCCCATACTCATCGGACTTTGGTAACCATGTGATGAAGTCCATGGTCACGCTCTCCCATGGACGCTCCGCTATAGGCAGGGGCTCCAAGAGTCCTCCTGGTTGACGCTGCTCTACTTTATCTTGTTGGCATATAAGACAAGTCTGCACATAGCATTCAATATCGTCCCGCATGTGTGGCCAATAGTAAATCACCTCAATCAATGCCCTCGTGCGACGCTGCCCTAGATGTCCGGCCCACAAAGTGTTATGGCTTTTCTTCATGATCTGTCGCCTGATAGTTCTGAATTTCGGCATATAGACCCTTCATCCGGCGGTAAGTAGAAGTCCATCTTCTACCCAAAAGCGCCTTGTCTTGCCTTGAGCGGCTAACTCCATAAGTCACTTTGCCTCTGGATCATGCTGCAGACCATCCTTGATTGCATCCTGGATGTCACAATGTGCTGTGGTGATGACTGCTAGTTCAAACTTACTGCTAAGAGCATCGGCCATAACATTGGCTTTGCCCGGCTTGTACTTCAGCTCGTAGTCAAATTCGGCCAAGAACTCTTGCCACCTAGCTTGCTTCGGGGTGAGTTTTTTCTGTGACTGGAAGTAGCTAGTGGCCACGTTGTCAGTCTTGACTAAGAACTTGGAGCCAAGTAAGTAGTGTCTCTACGTGCGTAGGCAATGGACAATGACTGTCATCTCTTTCTCCTACACGATGTACCGCCGTTCTATCTCATTCAGCTTGCGGCTCTCAAAGGTGATAGGGTGCCTCTCTTGCATTAATACTCCTCCAATGGCATAGTCAGAGGCATCCGTATGCACTTCGAATGTCTTGGAGAAGTCAGGCAATGCTAAGACCGGCTCCTCTGTCACGTCAGCCTTGAGTTCTTCAAAGGCCTCCTTGCACTCCTCGCTCCAAACCCATGGCTTATTCTTTTTCAATAGCTCAGTAAGTGGAGCCGCTTTGGTGGAGTAAGCGCTTATGAACCTGTGGTAATAGTTAGCAAGTCTAAGAAAAGATCTAAGTTCGGTTACCTTTATGGGCGCCTCCCACTCTTTAATGGCCCGAACTTTGGCCTCGTCCATCCGTAGCTCTCCCTGGTTGATAACATGTCCCAAGAAGTGCACTTTATGTTGGGCGAACTCGCACTTCTCCTGCTTGATGAAAAGCTCATTCTCGTGCAAGACTTGGAACACTTTCTTTAGATGTTCCACGTGCTCCTCCAAGGTGTTGCTATAGATGACTATGTTATTCAAGTAGACTACCACGAACTGATCTAGGTAGGGGTGGAAGATCTTGTTCATTAGTGTGCAAAAGGTGGCAGGTGCATTGGTTAGGCCGAAGGGCATCACTAACCACTCGTAAGCTCCATACCTCATTACAAATGTGGTCTTCGGTTCATCTTCCTCTGTTATGCGTACCTGGTAGTAGCCCTTCCTTAAATCCACCTTGGTGAAGTACTTGGCCTGTCCAAGTCTATCAAACAAGTCGGAAATGAGCGGGATGGGATACTTGTTCTTAATGGTCACCTTATTGAGTGCCCGATAGTCTATGCATAGGCGCAATGAGCCATCCTTCTTCTTTTGAAATAACACTGGCGCGCCATAAGGTGCCTTGGATAGATGGATATGACCGGCCTCGAGGAGATCCTTCAACTGCTTTCTCATCTCCTCTAATTCGGGTGGAGCCATATAGTATGGTGGGTATGCGGGCGGCCTTTCTCCTGGCTCCAACTCGATCCTGTGGTCTACCTCGCGCCTTGGAGGTAGGTGTGTTGGAAACTCCTCGGGCATCACCTCTTTATTTTCTTCAAGCACCTTCTCTATGCAAGGTGGCAATGTCTCCTTAGCACTATTGCCTTCATCCAAGCTCGCAATGGTGGCTACGAACGTCGGCTCCCCCTTCTTTAGGCCCTTCACAAGCTGCATGGCCGACAGGTGGGCTTGTCCTTCCTTCTTTGGCATTTTGACTAGAGGTACCATGCAGGTTCCCTCTTGCTCCATCACCAAGAGTTGTTGGAGGTAGGGATCGATCATCGTGTGGTACCATTGGAAGAACTCCTATCCAAGAATGATATCAAAGATATCTAAGGGGGCAACAGTGAAGCTTGTCTTACCTTGCCACTTGCCCAATGTGATGTCTACTCCATGAGCGACTCCGCACACGGGATTCAATGGTGCGTTGACAGTCTTCAGGAGGGTGTTGCTTGGCCTATAACTTAGCCCCAACCTTGTTGCCGCCTCATGATGTTGGCTTCTGCTCCAGAATCCACCATGGCACGAGCTGGTCGTCCGTTGATGGATATGTCAACATACTGGGCAGAATAATCCCCTGCCTTCTCAGCTTTCTTTGCGATGGCTCCACATAGCCCGATCATGCCTAGCTGAGTCGTGTCTGAACCCTACCCTTGGTTCACCTCCTTGTCCTTTCGCTTCTGTAGTATGGCACCAAGGTTCTTCATCTCCAGAAACCTAGCATAGCCTTGAGGACCTCCGCATATATAGTAGCCACTACCCTTCGAGGTCTGCTCCTTTCTCTCGGCGTAGCCCTGTCGCCCGAACCTCCTACCGTCGGACTTATTGGAATCATGGCTCTTGGGTGGAGGATCTTGCTCTTTGCCTTTGCCACGATCTCCCCCACCTTTGGCATGACTACTTCTTATTTATTTGCCTTTGCCTCTGTCATGCATGTCATGCTTAAAGTCCGTCAAGGCTTTGGCTTGGGTGATGGCCTCATTGATGGAGCTGACTTGACGGCGCTCCAACTCAGTCTTGGCCCAACTCTGCAACCCATCCATAAAGTGGAAGAGCATATCTTTATCTGTAAGGTTGGAGATTTGAAGCGTAAGGGTAGTGAACTCTTTCACATAGGCCCGTATGTTACCCGTATGCTTCAGCTCCCGGAACTTGCATTTGGCCTGATAGATGACATTGTTGGGGAAGAAGGCCTTCTTGAACTCGTCCCGGAACTGTTCCCAGGTGTTGATGGTGCATAGACCCTTCCCGATCTCGGACTCTTTGCTCTTCCACCACAACATGGCCATCTCTGAGAGGTATAGCACGACTGTGTTGATCCTCATCTCGTCGCTCTTCACTTTGTTACACTTGAAGTAATTCTCCAAGTGCCAAAGGAAGTTCTCCACTTCTTGTGCATCACGGGAACTTTTGAACATTGGTGGCTTGGGAGCCTCAATCTTGGCCTCCCAGTCCGCGCTGAACGTCATGCATCTCCCAGCATCTATGTCTCCTTTGAGTGCTGCCATCTCGGCCTTCATGGTCTCCTTCGTGCTTAGCGCATCTATGAGCCGACACTCCAAGGAAGTGATCACCACCTTCATCTAATACTCGGCAGCCTTAAGCACCTCCAACTCCTTCCGGATGTTGTCATTCTCCTCAAGGGTGAACTTCTCTAGAGACTTGAACTTGCCGTCGACCTTGTTCAAGCGCTTGCCTAATATCTCCACTGCTTACCGGGCAGCATCCACCCTTGCAATCCACTCCATGCTGGGCGTGACGTCCACGGGCTCCTCGCCTCGTTCATCGTCACTCACCTCAGTGGCCGAGGGTGAGTAGGATGTTAGGGCCTCACTTAGTGTAGGCTCAAGCGGCACCTCCTCATTTCTCTTAGAGTTCTTCTTTCCCTTGCGGTACTTCCTTCAAACATCTTGCTTGACGTTGGTGGTGGTAGTGGCGTTGATGTCTCCCTCACTTGCCATATCCCTTAGTAGAACCTCGCTCTGATACCATGTTGTCACGGACTTAGACTTCACACTAAGACTTCCGTGGGGCACTTGACAACTTACTCACGAATCTTTCACGGTCTTGCAAGCTCAAGTAAGCCTTTATGACTAGATCGCTAAGGGAACGCTAGATTATAAGAAGATAAGAGAGCTTTTATGAAGAAGGCTTTTTTATTGCTTTGGAAGAATGCTTGTTTGCTTAATGGTTTGCTACAAATGAATGCCCCCTCTATTTATACTACTCCTAAGGGGATCAAGTGTAAATAAAAATTGCTATACAAGTCCCTCCATATTTACAAAGAAGTCCCTCTCTGGAATTCTCTACACACTCTAGAGAATTCTAAGTCTTTCAAGACTTCTCTACAAGCTTCTACAAGGATCTAGAGTCTTCCACTAACCTCTCCAAGACACTAGATTCTTCTACCTTCTTCAAGATCAAGTGGCGGGCCATAACACTTATCTCCATTTTAAAGATCACTCACATAGTTAATAACCCAGTCCAATTCTCATTACTATCCAATGCATATAACAAGGAAATACTAATATCTAAAAGCATAAAATGAGGTTCAAAAGTTCACTTGCCTCAAAAAAATCAAGCAATCACTCTTGGACTTCAGCCTTCCCTTTTCCTTGGGCTTCTAAATTAATGTAATCTACTCAAATAAATAATCACAATAAGATTTTGAAACTAACAACATCCGTATTACCATATGTCTAGACTATACCCAAAAACTCACACAAGTTTATACTCAAGTTCCTAATCTTGATGCCACTTAACATACTAACTCCAATATTTTTTCCGAATTTCAAGACTAGGGTTAAGTTTAGATTCCACCAAATAATATAAATCTAATGGTATTTATATAATACAATTCACATAATAATATGTACTAACATATCAAAACTTGAGCCATAATGTAGTAACCACTAAAGAAAAATATTCCAAAATCAATCAACTAACTTTGAACTAGTGACGTCAATCACGAAAACATAGTCCACGCCTTATTCTAATTTGCAATTTATCAATTTGATTTGTGTTCTCCATTCATCACCTCATCATTATACTATAACATTAGACCTCAAATTACTAGCCATAATTAAGCCATACCTTCAATCCAACAAACTAATATTGACTTTCTTCACAAAATGGTACCAATTTGCCTTTTTAAAAATATTTATATTTTTATTCAATAGCAATCTGTAGCAAGGAAAAAAACACATGCATTGATATTAGTTTAGTATGGTGATTTCTTTTCACTTTATAAAAATCATTAAAAAGAAAATATAGCATACCAATTGATGAAGTGCACTATTACTTGTTGAAATCCAAAATTTCTTAATTGTATAAACTTCTGTATGCTCTTCTTCATCATTCAATTAGATGATGCCACTGCACAAATTTAGGTTTTGCCTATCTTTTTTTTTCTTTCAAAACTCAAAATAATGTCAACCCTATTTAACTTTAATAATTCTTATATATGGACCGGGTGATATTGGGTGTTAAATAAATTATCAATTTAACCTACCAACTAATTAATTATCTAAAAATCACCCTTCAACTAATTAAATGTCATTATAAAATAGTCCAAAATTCTAAATTAAATGTACGGAAAGAGTCTATTATGAAGGGAAGATGAATATTTATTAAAATAACCTAATGGATCATTACATTATCTACCATTAAAATTTATGTTCATCCTCGAACATAAGTAAAAGAAAATACCTGAAGCTTCAAAAAGATGAGGATATCTAGCATGCATGGGGGACTCTGTCTCCCAAATCGCCTCTCCAATTGAATGATGCTTCCATTGTACCTTTACTGAAGTTATCTCCTTAGTCCTAAGCTTACGGACCTGCCTGACTAGAATAGCTATAAGCCTCTCCTTAAATGCCAGGTATGGACCAAACTCCACCGAATCAAGTGATAACACATGGGACTCATTCAGAACATACTTTTGGAGCATGGAAACATGAAACACATTATGCAGAGTCGATAAGCTAGGTGGTAAGACTAATCTATAAGCTACCTATCTAAGTCAAACCAAAATCTCAAATGGGCTAATGAATCGAGGGATGAGCTTTGCCCTTTCTTCTAAACTACATCACGCCCATCATGGGTGACACTCGAAGACAAACATGATGACCCTCTATGAACTTCAATGGTTGAACTCTCTGGTCTAGACAACTTTTCTTCCTACTCTAAGATGTTAAGAGTCTACCATGAATCAAACCTGCTCCATAGCATCTCTAAGCATGTCTTTTTCTAAAGAGTCCATCTCAGCTAAATCAAATCACCCAATAGGAGATCGACACCACCTATCATACAAAGCCTCAAATGGGGTCATCTGGATACTGGAGTGATAACTGTTATTGTAGGCAAACTCTTCTAGGAAAAGTGTTGATTCCATCTAGCACCAAAATAAATAACACAAGCTTGGACTATGTCCTCCAACACCTAAATCATCCGCTCAGACTGAACATCAGTTTGAGGGTGAAAAGCAGTACTCATATCAAGTCTAGTGCCCAAACCATGCATTAATTCCTGCCAAAAGTATGTAGTAAATACTGAACCCCGATCCAAAATAATGGATACTGGGAAACTATAAAGTTGAGAAATCTGACTAATATACAACTGGTTAGCTTATCCATTGTGTACCTCACCTTAACTAGAATAAAATTGGTGGACTTGTTTAGTCTGTCAACAACCACACATATAGAATCATAACGACCCATGATGGAAAGTAAACCCATAACGAAGTCCATAATGATCATTTCCCATTTCCAGGTGGGAATAGGCATCCTCTGACTCACACCACGAGGCCGCTGGTGCTCACACTTTACTTGCTGGCAAGTCAAACACTTAGACACAAACTCTGGAATGTCCTCTTCATCCCATACCACTAATAGTTCTAACTCAGATAATGATACATCTTGGATCCTCTTGAATGGATAGAATACCTCAAATAATGAGCCTCTTCCAAAATAAGTGTAGTCAGGTCACCCACCTTAGGCATACAAATTCTGCCACCAATCCTCAATACACCTTCCAAATCAAGTACCGCCTCCTTAGCTTTACCTCTCAATACCTTGTATCGAATGATATATAACTTTTCGTCCTCAAACTGTCTACCCCAAATCTTCTCAACCAAGGAATAACGTGTCTCCACAAAGGCAAGAACACCACCATCCTATGAAATCTACAATCGAACAAGGCTATTAGCCAGCCTCTGAACCTCTCTAGCCAATGGTCGCTCCTCAACTCGGATCGCGGCAAGAATCCCCATACTACAGGACTTCCTACTCAAGGCATCTACTACCACATTGTCTTTTCCTGGGTGATACAAAATAGTCATGTCGTAGTCCTTTAGCAACTCAAGCCATCTACGTTGCCTCAAGTTCAGATCTCTCTGACTGAGTAAATATTAAAGACTCCTGCGATCGTAAAGACCTCAAAATGTACACCATATAAGTAATGATGCCACAACTTAATCTTGAAGACTATTACTGCTAACTCCAAATCATGAGTAAGATAGATTTTCTCATAGGCCTTCAATTGTCTAAAGCATAAGTAATTACTTTCCCTTTTTACATCAACACACTGCTTAAACCAACACCGGAAGTATTATAGTATATAGTAAAGCCCACACCCTCCTCAGGTAGCATCAAAATAAAAGTCGAAGTCAATAAAGTCTTGAGCTTTTAGAAGCTCACCTCACACTTGTCGGACTAATGAAAATCCATGATCTTGTAAGTCAATCTAGTCAATAGAGGTGCAATAGTGGAGAAGCCCTACACGAACCGTCTGTAATAATCGGCTAATCCTACAAAAGTACAAATCTCAATAAGAGATGTAGGTCTTGTACAACCTCTAATTGCCTCAATCTTAGCCGGATCCACTCTAATCCCCTCTTTGGACACCACGTCTCCCAAGAATGTCACAAAATCAAGACAAAACTCACACTTGGAGAACTTTGCATACATGATCTTCCTTAGTCTTAGAATATATCAAGATGTCTTCAATGAATACTATCACAGAAGATTCCAAGTGCAGGAGAAACACCCCATTCATCAACTCCATAAATGCTACAGAGGCGTTGGTCAACCTAAATAACATAACTAAGAACTCGTAGTGGCCATAACTTGTCTGAAAAGCTGTCTTAGGGCTATATGATGCCCTAATCTTCAACTGATAATAATCGGACCTCAAGTCTATTTTTGCAAACAATATCGCTCCTTGAAGCTGATCAAATAAATCATTAATACGGAGAAGAGGATATTTGTTCTTAACGGTTATCTTTTTGAACTACGTATAATCAATGCACATCCTCATAGTCTTATCTTTCTTCCTTACAAAAAGAACCTATACACCCTAAGGCGACACACTATGATGAATAAACCCCTTACTTAAGAAGTCTTGCAACTAATCCTTCAACTCAACAGAAGCCATCTGATATGGAATAATAGAAATGGGTTTAGTGTCAGGCTCTAAGTAAATAGAAAAATCAATATCCCTATCCAGAGGAACACCAAGAAGATCAGTATGAAATACATGAGAAAACTCCTTAACCACCAGAATAGTCTCCATAGGAGGTGACTCAAAATTGGTGTCTCATATAAAGGCCAAATAAGACATAAACCATATATCAATTAACCTCAAATCACGAATATATGAGAAAACCTTACTAGGATAGGAGCCATTAGTACCCTTCCACTCAATCCTCGAGGTACCAGGTATCACTATGGTAACATTCTTAGCATAACAATCAAGAATAACATGATAGGGGGAAAGCCAATCCATACACAATATCACATCAAAATCTACCATCCCTTGAATAATCATATACCCAAATATCATTGTCATGACCCAACCCCGTAGGCGATGACTAGGGTCCAACCTGGATCCGCGTATACATATCTATTAGTTGTGGTCAAGTCGAACTATAGACATGTAGTGCATATAAATCAAGTGTAGTCAAACCGGACTACAAACAATATAACTCCATGTATCAGGTCCCTATTGGGTGATAATATTTTTATAAACCTATAGCCTCTTTCATTTGTATCACCTCATGAAAGGGCACGTAAGCCAACAAGGCTGCCATAACATAATAACATATATCATACATCATGTAAATCTAGCTGAATCAAACTGATATACACAACCTACATATACATGTCTGCAGACCTCTAAAAATATTAATGACAACATATAGTGGGACAGGGCCCCCGTCGTACCCCTGAATAGATAACACAATTTTATACATCATTGGTCAGTATCAAAAACTAGGCTCCAATACAATGGAGCCTCTTCTAGCTGAGCTGTGCAGAATCCTAAGTTGACGGACTTCCAAAACCTGCATCTGTACCTGCAGGCATAAAACGCAGCCCCCGAAGAAAGGGGGTCAGTATGATATGTGTACTGAGTATGTAAAACATAACATAATACAACTGGAAGTATATCTGAGATAGAGGAATAGGCGATAAAATATCAAATCAGAAATCTGTACGTGAACTCTATGAATTACAAAAGCATGCATGTCCAAATTATACCATATAGTAGGCCCTACCAGGGATCCAGTGAATACATCTGTGAAACCATCATAGGCCCCATACTATCGCCACCTTATTACAATACATCATCATATGTATACATACGTACCCGACCCTCTAGTGAGAGGATCGGTAGATAATGCAGTGAATTGGGTATGATAATGTACCCAGCCCGAAACTCAGTAAAAGAAGTGCTATAGTATACACGAGTAGAGTAGTGAGCAACTATATGCAATTTAAATTATTATCAGAGACTCGACAAAATAAGAAAGTTTAACTTTTGTTTGAGGACCCGAGTAACGGTGTAGTCATCTCGAGTGTCCTCTAAATGCCATTATGGGCTACCTCAAAAGTAATCTCGGGGACCCTAGACATGTATTAACATAGGGCCAAATCATTTATGGAATCAAAAAAACTTAGTCTCGTATAGTCTTTAAGACTTGAATCCTATACATTTGGTACCTCTTTAACATATAGAAGTTTCTAGGGAAATAGTTCAACTACTATCAGAGTTCGATATTCAAAAGTAAATAGGATATGTTAAGAATGGATTTACTGTGGAGCTCACATCATATTTAACTTACAACTAAGACATGCCAAAAAAGAAAGAGAGTAAACTCTATATAATCTGTACTTTCCTTCAGGTGGTCATTATATACATATCTCGTACCCGGCCCATCATGGGGCTTGGTGAACGACTATGGCATCATAATCTCATTTTCATACTAAGTACATATCAAGAGAAAGGAAAAATAGTTTCCCATACACTACTCTTCAGCACGTAGAAGCCTTAACAGGCAATGCTCAATTCTTATAGGGGTGTCAACACCTAACTGTAGTTAGGGATTATGAGGTGTACCTAGAGTTCTGGGAATGGAATTATCCCCATATTCCACATACACTTCAGTTAAGTCTAAGACTTGCCAAAAGAAAAGAAAGATTTTTACATACCTCCTATTCAATATGAAAGTAATACGAATATCAACTACTCTTAATTTTCCAGCATCTTAGGTTGCACCTTAGTATTCATGGAACTTATTTCCTTGTTCGTCTCCTCCACTAGTTCTTTAATTAGTTAAGGCGTTAACAAAAATCGGTCAGCACCTCCCCTATAATATGCCTTATACGAATTTCCAATTACACCCCTACTAAATACATAAAACCAACAAAAACAACCTGCAATATATATAAAAGCAATTCACACCAACATTACACAATACAAACCCCAAACAACTCACTCCAAACTATCAAAACGTGAATTCTGGACAGCTTAATGTCTTGCATTGTCTCTTCATGTCAAAGGGGTAATTGAGGGAAATAGGATTTATGTCCTCGATGAAAGTTATATACATATGTCTTAGAGTCGCATACAATTTTTAATCACCCCTACATCTATTATGTACGAAAAGATATGCCCAAAATACCAACAACAGTCCATGTAAGATGTTCAAAACCAAAATCTAGGCAGTACCTCCTCTATACTTCATCACCCCTTTTGGAGAAGATAAATGCAAAAAAAGATTTTAAAGGCTAAATAAAAGTTGTATACCTATGAAATATATTTCCAAAACATATTGAATCACTCGAAACGAAGCTGTACACAAGAAGTTATACTAATATTATTAACAATAGTCCCATTCAAAATTAGGTTTGTTAACTAGCTCTTTACGTTTTCTCTCTTTGTTCTTTTAACTTTCTCTCAAGTTCCAAGCTGAAGAATTAATTCCTTAGACATTGTAAGATACATATATACCTCTCCATGTGGTTGAGGAATACCGTAGATAATTAATTCATGGAGAAAAATTAAAGAACTTACCTTTAATTTCTCAAAATTGTGGTTGTCTTGTTCCTTGTGTTCTTCATATTGTTTTCCTTTATTTTGGCTGGAGATTTGGATGAAAAATGTGACTAAGAGTCACTTAACACATATATATACACCTCTTTAGAAGGTGCCACATGGCATCCCCCTAGGGTGACACGTGGCAGCTTCCTAGGGTGCCACCTCAACCCATGTGGCCAATCACATGCTGCCATGTGGCAGTGGGGTCCACCCCAAGCCGCTGCGTCACCTACTTGACCCTAATTAGGTGCATCACCTGCTCGTCCAAGTAGGTGCATCACCTACTTGCTTCGAGTAGGCGCATCGTTTCCTTATTTATCTTTCGTGAGCTCGTAGTCTCGTGTTACTTCAAGAGCCTATGCACTCCTTGCTACTTAAGATCGACATGTACTCAAGTAGCTTAAGTGTGTAGGACTTCTAAGTTAGTATTTTACATAGGTAAGTCGAGTCCTACGACTCCTTACTTGGCTTCCAACTTCTTCTAACTCCTCATATCCCTATTTCCAAGCTTCCCTATTATGGGGTGTCACATTCTCCCTTCCTTGGAGTTGTTTAATAATATTGTAGACTATCCGGCTTATATAGTAACTTCTAAGAAGCTTAAGAGATATTTCAAGCTCAAGAGTGTGGGGTGTAACAATTATACCCGACCAAGGAAACAATACAAGATCAATACACTCGATCCACTACTAAGGGATCACCCACGGGTGTAGAAATATTAATAGGCACGGGCATACAATCATATGTCAAATCAAAGCCAGATGCAAAATAGGCTGACACATTGGAAAATGTATACCCTAGATCAAATAACACAGATGCAGGTCGATGGCAGACTGGGACAATACATGTGATTACTCGGTCGAAAGGCTCAGCCTTAGGTCTCCCTAAAAAAGCATAACACCGAGCTCCCCTACAACCTCTAGCCTACACAACACCTCTACCTCCTCCCTAAGGGACTATACCACCACCAGTACTCCTACCAGGAGTGCAACTACCTCTACTAGTCTAGGCTCTACCTCAACCTCTGACCAGCGACACTGGTCCTCTAATTGATATTGAAGAATTAGGCGGGGTTCCTCCTCGACCCTGATATGTACACTGCCATGAAAGATAGTACGGATCTCCATAAGTATAACATTCTCTCTATGTGAAAACCTCTAGGATGAACTTGAGGAACCTATATAACCACCTCGGTTCAACGACCTCTACTGTGACCCTTGGTAACTCTGACCTGTAGTATAGGACCCACGAGGTGTCTGTACATCCTTAAAAGCCCACATAGATGTATGAACTGGTCTTCTACACTAGAAAGAATCACCTCCTCTATAGGACCCTCTACCTCTAGATGAGATACACAAACACTGACTAGAAGCATGGGCCATCTTAGGGTCCCCGAACTCCTCTCTGTCCATTAACTCTGCCTTCTTAGTGGCACTCATGATGGATTGGAAGGAATAACCCTCACGAGTGGGTCGAAACACTACTGTATCAATGGAATATATCAGTCATTACACAAATCTGTGAATCTGCTCTATCTCATTAGGAAGGACAGCCATGGCATGTTTGGACAATTAGTAGAAATGAGTCTCATACTCAGCAACTGTAAGACCCTCATGCCTTAAACTCTCGAACCATAATCGGTTCTCTTCCTTACACTCCAGGAGATGAAACAGACATAAAAGGCACTAGGAAACACATCTTAAGTCATTTAGTGTGACCCATTAGGCCTAGAACTCATATACACTCTTTACCATTCTCTAGCTGGCCTACGTAACTGGAGTGTAGTATAACAAAATCCATGAGTCTCAACTAATCCCTCTATCTCCAATAACTCTCGGCACATGGTCAAGAACTCCTGTGCATCCTCAATCTTTCCACTTAAAACTGCGGTGGGTCTATTTTTTGGAATCTCTTATATCGGCGTTGATCATCATCAGTCAATATGACTAAAGGTGCACCTTGAGCTCCCACTAGCTATACTCCACCCTCATCAGCTCCAAGGCCCATAGGTAGCTGGACCACCAAACCTTGAATAACTAGAATCTGATGCTGCCTAAGGGTGTGAGCCCCTGCTCTAGTCTGAGAACCCTCGGGTGTACCTATCACCCCCATACTCTGATTAAATCCTTCAAGCGCATCCAATACTCATATCAAAGTGGCCGGAAGCGATGGTGTAGTAACAAGTTTTGGAGGGACTTTTTCCTCTCTAGTATCAATCTGTGGCACAATAGAAACCTCTCTAGCATGACCTCTAGCTTGTGTCGCACTTCGGGCACAGCCTCTACATGCCACAACCCCACGACCATGGCCTCTAGATCGACCTTTATATTTACCCTTAGTTGGGGTCCCAACATCAACCTCGAGGAGGGCCTCTCCTCGTCTACCACTAGTCATAGCTCTCATTCTAACCATCTTTCAAAAAAGACATGCGACAATTCAGTACCAACACAAGTAACCACACATGATACAAAGTGAAAGAACAAAAGGAAAAATTTCCTAAAAGTCCTCATAGCCTCTCGAAGATAAGTATAGATATCTCCGTACCATCCTCAAGACTCTATATAGACTCGGCTTGTATACACGTGAGACCTATGAAGTTGGGGCTCTGATACTATTTTTCACAACCCAAATCTGAATGTGATGGAACTCATCCCAACTCACTAAGACAAGTTAGCCTAAAACCCAATGGAAAGTAAATGCGGAAGTAAATGAGATAAAGCAAGATTTAACTTAGTCAAAAATAAGTAAATAATCTCAAAATTCCCCAAGACTGGTTGTCACATGTACGAGACACCAATATATTATTGAAATACAAAGAAACATACAATCTCAATGACTTTGTCTCTAGAATAGGACTAAAACATAATAAAAAAGTAAGAGGTATTCACTAGATGGATGTAACAGTTACCTCAACACTCTAAATGATTACCTCAGATATGGTTAGAAACACTAGGATATCAAGCAGGTACGGGCTCACAAACTCCATAGTCTCACCAAGTGAATCATATTAAGTTAAGTTTAGCATACACAAGGCATTAAATGGTAAACATAAATTCACAAATATCAAAAAAAAAGTGATGCAGTGCAATGAGATGATGCATGTCTGTCCTATCAGTACATATCCTCTAAATCACAGTCCGAAACCCATGAGGGATATTTCTATCCATGTAACCTACCACGGAGTGTGTGGCCTGTCCACTCAACATACATATCCTTCCACGTAGCGTGTGGCCCAACCTCGTTATTTCCTAATACCTGCCATAGAGCATGTGGGCCGACCCCTATATTTCATATCATTTTCTAGTCTTAGCATAGTATTTCAGAACAAATAAAATCAATTAAGGTTCATATAATTCGCAATAATAGCATGATATCAATAATAATTTTCACATCTCATATCAATATAGTCACTTCACAGGTCCAAAATAAGTCAATAATCTCATCACATCGATCACACCAATATAGTGATTAGATTGCCATTTTACACCCTTATCTCTATTTTTAAGATCACTCAAACAGTCAATAACCCAATCTAATTCTCCTTACTACCCAACACACATAACAAGGAAATACTAATATCTGCAAGCTTAAAATAAGGTTTAGAAGTTCACTTGCCTCAAACAAAAATCAAGCAATCACTTTGGGACTTGAGTCTTTTCTTTTTGCTGGGCTTCCAAATAAATGTAATCTAGTCAAATAGATTATCACAATAATATTTTGAAACTAACAACATCCGTATTACCTTATGTCTATCCTAGACACAAAAATTCACATAAATTTATACTCAAGTTCCTAATCTTGATGCCACTTAACATGTCAACTCCCATATTTTTCCGAATTTTAAGATTAGGGTAAAGTTTCAATTCCTCTAAAGAATATAAATCTAATGTGCTTATATAATACAATACACCTAATAACATACTAAAATATCAAAACTTGATCCATAATGTAGTAACCACTAAAGAAAAATATTCCAAAATCAATTAAATAATTTCGAACTAGTGACGTCAATCATGAAAATACAGTGCACGCCTTATTCTAATTTGGAATTTATCAATTTGATTTGTCTTCTCCAATCGTCACCTCATCGTTATACTATAACATTATCCTAAAATTACTAGCCATAATTAAGACATTCCTTCTATCCAACAAACTAAAATTGACCTCCTTCACAAAATGCTACAAATTTGCCTTTTAAATATATATATATATATATATATATTTATTCAATAGCAATCCGTACCAAGGAAAAAGACACGTGCATTGATATAAGGTTAGTATGATGATTTCTTTTCACTTTATAAAAATCATTGAGAAGAAAATGTAGCATACCATCTAATGAAGTTCACTATTAGTTGTTGAAATACAAAATTTCTTACATGTATAAACTTCCGTATGATGTTCTTTGTCATTCAAATTGGATGATGCCGCTGCACAGATTTTGGTTTTGCCTATTTTTTTTCTTTTGAAACTCAAAATAATGTCAACCCTATTTAATTCTAATAATTTTTATACATGGACCAAGTGGTATAAGGTGTTAAATAAATTATCAATTTAGCCCACCAACTAAATAATTATCTAAAAATCACATGTCAACTAATTAACCCTAATTATCAAATATTCTAAAATTCTCAATTTAAATGTACGAAAAGAGTCTTTTATGAAGGAAAGATGACTATTTCTCAAAATGAACTAACGGGTCATCACAAACATACAAACTCAAATAGTTATTTTGAGCAATTAAATTATTTATTTCTCTAATGCTAATTTTAGCAACATTATTATTAATGAATTTTTGAAAAGCTGAGAAAGTAAGATCCGTATTATTGGGCAAAATAAAAGGACTTCGAGGAGGGTAAATTGCTTTAGTAATATTACCGCTTCCATGTTTAAAAGTCCTTTGCTCTAAAACCTTTATGTATAAAGGTAAATAAATGGTTATAAATCATGCAATAAAATAAAGAATTTGATTATGTAATGCACAAATTTCATAAAACTCTTGAGAAATATTATTTAAATCATCTTGGCTATAAGCCTCAAAAAACCAAGTTTTAAACTTGTTCCATTTATTATGAAGAAATTACTTTCGAATATGTTGATGAGCCGGGGAACCTGGAATAAAATAAATTTGATGCATCATCATCAATCAAAACTTATTTCGGTCAGAGACGATATTGTGATCAAAATCCATTTCGGGTGTAATAGGTTCTATATCAAATAATTTATAAGTAGCCTACACAATATTAGTCGTAGGGTCAATCTTAACCCTTTCAACAACCTTTTCACTCAATGAATAACTTAAAGTATGCAAAGATAAGGCCATATTTCTTGCTAAACCATAAATAGGAACATCAAGAGTAATAGGGGAAGTATGTTGAATTTATTTAAATGTTTATAATTAATAACCAATCTGAGAATGACATGATGTATTTCAACTGCATTATTGACATAAAAAGCAGTACACGATCAAGGAGACTTGACAGTTTTATTAAACCTTTTTGTAAGAGATTATCAATCTCCTTTTTTTGTAAAATTCTACAAACTCTGCATTCATTTGAAAGGGACGGAACTTAGTGGGAATGTCATCTTCAAAAAAGTTATCTTCACAAGGAAGAGTCACAATATGATTTTTTCTGTTCCAAAAAGCACTTGGATCATCAACACAAATATCAATGACCAGTTGTTCAAAAATTAATTTAATTTTTTCCTGTACCTTTGCAGGACGCAATGTATCAAAATATCTCATACTGTAAAATTCAAATTGCAGAGAATCAACATGCTTTTGTTTCTTATTAATTAAAAAATTAACATCTCTAGTAATAGGATCAATTATAAATGTAAAAGATATTTCTTTATCTTTATAACTAGCAACAAATTATTTTGGATCAATCTTTGAAAAAGAATAAATGGCATTAATAAAAGGAGTTCCAAGTATAATTGGAGAATGCATATGATCTTTTACTAATAAAAAGAAATAAGAAATGCAGACTTTATTTTGACAAATATGAGTGTTAGATAATTTATACTTTATATCTAAAGTACGCCCAAATGCATATTTAACATCATGCATAGTTTTTTTCAAAAAATCTAGAAGGTATCAACCCCTCTTGTATACAACAAACATCTGCTCTGCTATCAATCATTGCAGTGTTAGTGACAGTAAATTCATTATTGATTAAAATAATATATTTAATATACCATCTATGAGCAGTTATAATCTACAGCATTCCTGAAAAAGAATTTTGTTTAGAACTATCAATAAGTTTTTTAACTTTATCGTCAACCTTACTTTTTCCTTTATCAATAGGAGGTGTTGACGTAGAATCATCTTTCTCGTCATTCTCTAATTAATAAATCATGTGATCATGAATCATTTGATTTTGTTTAAATGCTTTAATCTCATTTTTCAATTTTTAAATCATTAAAAGAAGTGTCTCTTAGTATTGTATCTGTTCTTTTGCCAAGACGAGCAAGAACTTCTTTTATCGAATAAAGTTTTGAATCAAAAATAATTTTTTGATTTAGAAGATTTAAAAGATTCAGAAGATTGGAAGCTAGATGCCAAATCAATGATCTTACTTCTCATATTTTCATCAGAAATTTCTTTCAGTAATTCAATCACATTTTCAGAAGTAATTGTATTAACATTCAAATCTTCAAATTGTGATTGGATTTTATAAACTCATTAGTTTTGCACAGACATTTATCCCTTATATAATTAGTACCACGATTATCTGCCATGAAATTATCAGTATCAGAAAAATCAAAAATCTCAACTTCACTTTCAGACCTGGATTCTGACTCAGAGGAATAATTAGATTCTGAACCAAAAGTGTATAACAAACCATAAACTTTGTCATGAAGATCTTCGTCAAGATTCAAAGTCTTAATCTTTTCAAGCTTACAATTCGAGGCAATATAACCCTACTGGCCGCACTTGTAACATTTAATCTTGCTAAGATCTCTCTTAGAGAAATTCCTTGTAAATCTATTAGATTTACGGTGAGTTTTCCTAGCTTCACATTTTTATTTGCTATATCGAGAATGGTGATGCTTTCTATAAGGTGTATCAGGGTCATCTCCCTTATAATGTCTGTGTTTCTTAGATTTTTTATCCTTGCTATTAGAAGGATCAACAACACCGAATTGGCTACAAAAATCTCCAAGTTGTGATCATTCTCTTTTTTTGTCGATCTTTAGTTGTTGAGCTAATTTTAGCTGATTGCATAGATTTAATACTTCTTGGGTGCAAGTTTTAATTAATTGACCATAAGTGAACTAATCATAGGGAATTGCAGAGAGATTTTCCTTAAGAGTTTTTCTAACCCTTTCTTCAAATAATGTGGCAAAGCCATCGATAAATTTGAACTTCCAATAAGTGAGGTTAATTTCGGGTACGTCCATTATTCAACTTAAAATGATGTCCTTATACCACTTAAATTCTCCTAAATGCTTACATCAAATCCCATTTAGTAAGGTTCTCAGAGTTTCATTCTAATTGGTAAATCTATCATTGAAATGTTCTAAAATAGTGAGGATTAGTGTATACACTATATCTTGACGAGTCTTTTCACTAAGTCTTTCGATCTTATTTCTATTCTCGACAATGCCTTATTCTTTTATAACATATTTTAACACAGATTTTGTAATGGCATGTTTAGCTTCATTTGATAAAAAATTGTCCCACCAGCCATAAAGTTGGCTTGTAAATCCTGCAACAATCATCTTGCAAGTAGTATGATCAGAATTATTATTAGTAGACTGACAGATAATAGCATATATCAACATCCGATGCACAAGAATAGAGACTTGTCTATCAATTAAGGCACTAGATTCCATTCATAAATTTGATCACCGCTATTAGCAATATTGGTCTGAATCCAATCTCTTTCCTTAATTAAATCATCTTGAGGAGTAGAACGAGGATAATAATAAGTCATTATGGCTGGTTTGGTAGCATATTTGCCATGCCTTATTGACGTATCTCGTTCTCCTCGAACCTTTAAACCATTGATTTCAGAAATATTATTTTCAATTGGAAAATTATCAATAATACCAATAGGTTTAGCACTTATCTTAGAAAGTTTTTTATCAAAAAGTTTTTCTAAATCATTTAAAGACTTAGACTAGAAATCCTTTATTTCAATAGGACGTTGAATATGAGTTGGAATATTAAAAATTGTTGATTTACTTCCAGAAGTGGAGGCAATATCAGTAGCCTCACTCATACTAATTGGGTTAATCAAAATAATTAACTCATCGAGTTTTGTATCAGGAGAACTAATATGTTCACCGATAACTTTAACATACAAACCCAAATAGTTATTTTGAGCAATTAAATTATTTATTTCTCTAATGCTAATTTTAGTAACATTATTATCAAAGAATTTTTGAAAAGATGAGAAAGTAAGACCCGTATTATTGGGCAAACTAAGAGGATTTTGAGGAGGGTAAATTGCTTTAGTAATATTACCTCCTCCATCTTTAAAAGTCCTTTGCTCTAAAACTTTTATCTATAAAGGTAAATAAGTGGTTAAAAACCATGGAAAAAAATACATAATTTGATTACGTAATGCACAAGTTTCATAAAACTTTTGAGAAATATTATTTAAATCATATTGGCCATAAACTTCTCCCATTTATTATGATCAAATTCCTTTTGAATATGTTGACGAGTCAGGGAACCTAGACTAAAATAAATTTTATACGTCATCTTCATTCAAAGCTTATTTCGATCAGACACCTCATTGGGGTCAAAATCCATTTCGAATGTAGTATGTTCTATATCATACAATTTCTCAGTAGCCTGCACAATATTAGTTGTAGGGTCAATCTTAACCCTTTCAACAACCTTTTCACTAAAATTATCAGTTAATGTATGCAAAGATAAGGTCCTATTTCATTTTGGACCATAAATAGGAACATCAGGAGTAATATAGAAAATATGCTAAATTTCAGGCAAAGATTTGTACCTTGAGAAAGATCATTTGTTATAAATAAGAGATGATTTATAAATTAGAGATTTATCAGTAAATTGAATACATATCCTACCATCAGGATTTTCAATAATATGAGAATATTCACTATAAGTCAAATCATTTGTGACCTGACTTGGGGATACAACCGAATTCAAAGTCCATGTAGTTGGAAAATTGATTTCATCCCACTTGATAGGTCTCCTAGTGGTGACCTTAGACCATGTGAAATTAGTTTCCACTAAGATAGTCTGATTTGATGTATCATATAATTTACATCTAGAATTCAGAGTAGACAATAATTTAAAATAAATTCTATACGATAAACATATCGGTTCAGAACCAGGAGCATAGTTATAACGATGCAGCTTAACATTTAATGTTAAAGCATCAAGAATATTGACATAAGATAAGGATAACTCAAGATTAGGTTGTGTGTTGAAATAAACCATATCATAGGCCACAGTAGATTCAATCAATCCCATCAATGATTGTCTAAAATATAATTCTTTAGAATCTCGTAAAGCAACTAGAGAGGTTTTAGGTAACCCTTTAAGGGTTAGAGGTTTAAAAGCAATTTGAATCATGCCAATATGTATAAAGTTGAATTGAGATCTATAAGAATCAATATCTCATTTATTTAATAAACATATAGTTTTCTCATTAAAATTAAGAGCCAAAGATTATTCAATTGTTTTTATCAACTACTTCAAAGAAAATTTATCAAACTAACCATAATCATATATGGTCTTTGTTTCAACTTTTGGAATAGTTTATTTATTTAATAAATCAAGATTTTGACATATATATACCTGTTCTAATCTAGTACTTTTAGTCCTAATTTATCCAAGATCCATGAGAAAAGAAATCATATTTTTGCCAAATACTTCAGATACATTACATATCTCTCATGAAAGTTCCTAGGCTTTGATAGCAATATTGTTGTTATTGTTGTTGTTGTTGTTCTTCTTATTATTATTATTATTACTATTATTATTATTGTTGTTGTTGTTGTTATTTCCCTCCATTTGTGAGGGCCCATTGCCTACAGTTTTGGACTGTGGGGTTAGACTTATCTACTCTGGGTTAATAGTAGATTCCATCATGACCTGAGAAATCCGATCGTGACAATTAGACAGGCCATTCGTAAAGATATACCATTTTCCAGGTGTTGACCATGTATTTCACATAAATTCAATAAGGCTCTAACGAGCTATGGGGTCACGTTTTCTCTTAGCTGCTTCCCAATTAATATTTTCTTGGATTGCTTCTTTTTCTTCACTACTAGAGCTACTGGCTTCATCCTTAGATTTCTCTTCTTCTCCTCTTTCATCATTCTCGAGCCAACTACCTTCTCTTTAGACTTGGAGGGAGCACACTCGGCCTCAACAAACTGCCTTAGACCTTGTGATAGGGGGTGAGTGAGGGGAAACGGTCTACATGCACAGTACATCAAAACCACTAGAGGCTTCATTCTCCTACTTGTGATCCAAATTTTTAGTTGATTCCTCGGATGGTGAGTCATGGAGTCGTGACTGAGGAGTCTTGCATTTGGATCCTAATTTTCCTACAAAAGAGATAAATAATTATAATTAAAGGAAGAAAATATGATGAATTTAATGGGTACTCAGACTTTCCTGAACAAACATTACAATGTCCCTTAAGAGTGATGTCATTCAATCCATCATAGGGCCATCACACACAAACTCAGAACTACAAACTCTATTTGTAGTGTTCCCAGTTTTCTAGTTTTTTTAATGTTTTTATACAGTGGGTCTTCTTGGACCATTAAAGGTTAAAACAATTCTTCTAAGTGTAGGACCATGGATGTGTTCACGACCCCTGAAAGTTTCCATCGTTCGTGAATTTAAGATCCCGAAAGTTAGAAAGTCAAAAAAACGAGGTTCAAAAGAAGTTTCTCACAAAATTTCATCTTTTGGCATTAGGTGATCCTTTATGAGACCCTTCACGTCCCTCAGTGCTCTCCAAGATTTGGAGGAGAGACCACATATGGCTTCACGGCCCGTGGTATGAACCATGAGCTGTGATGTGGTTTGTGAAGCCAAACTTCTTAGGCCCCCATTAAGGATGACCACAATAGGAAAGAACCACGTGCCATGGTGGAATATATAGAGGTCACCCCTTCTACCCTGAATTCAAGTACATCACCACAACCACAACCCCAGGCCGTGGAGAAGTTCACGACCGTGGTGGAGGCCCATCCAGTGCTAAATTCAGTTTAAGTTGGTGGTATTTTGGTCTTTTTCTATGTTTTCAATAATTAATGTGGATAGATTTTAGGAGTTTATAATAAATTATTAACTACCCTAAGCCCTCCTAAACCTCTGATTCTCACCCTAACACTTTAAATCAAAATCTTCTCTCTAAAAGTGTGCTCTCCAAGTATCCTTCTTCCACAAGTAAATTCTGAGAATTTCTTCAAAGTCAAAGTTAAATTCTCTTCAAACTAGGGATGATAAATGTCAAGGTATGTAGGGATTCATCCAAGGATACCTTTCACCCATGGAATCCCAAAGTTTCTCTCAAAACCTCTTATGATTTCTTCTTCTAAAAGCCCTAATTTTAGAATTTGCATTGGGACTTCTTAGTTATGATATATATATCAATTATATTAGCCTAACTATGCATAATTCAAATCATGTTGCATGATTTCAAGATGAATTTCAAAGAGCTATGCGATATGCTATTTCAAGCATGTTTCTATGAATTATGATCATGCTTTCCAAGTGATTTCAATGAAAGTTTTATGTATGATCCATGAAATATGATGAATTATGTTTCTATGATGCTTTAAGAAAAAATTATGGTGAAATAAGGACAATTCTTGCACAATCATGTTAAAGAAGTTAAAGGTTGTGATGGAATTTCCATACATACTCATGATGAAGTTGATAGATGATCTATTTTTATGTTATCTTTATAAAGTTGGATTGATATATGTTATTGTCTTTCCCAATGATGTTAATGACTATATTTTCATGAAAGTTCCATTGGGATAATGACTTAGCACCGAGAGAGACTTTAAGGTGGGGTTCGGTCTTGTAGACATTATAGCTACCCAAGAGAATCCTTGTAGCAACCTTTAGTTCCTAACTACATTGTCCGCGTAGGTTTAAAGCTTCCAATATGGTGAAGTTAGTGGATATATATATAAAAAAATTAAAGAGAGTACCATGACAGACTATGCCTTGGACAGGTAGCCTCCCCTTCTCGATATGGGGATCATCGGACTCATGTAATAGCTCACATGGTCTTAAGGGTCAGTTAAGGTCCTATCCCACATAAGTTAAAGAAAAGTTATAAGGTTTGTATGATGATGATGTTTTGATGCATTGACCAATAGTTATGATGTTTCCATGGTTTTCATTATTTTATTCATATTTTAAGATATTGGTCTTGCATCTCATGATTCATAATGATTATATCCTATATATATTGTTGATGCATACTTCTCACATATTTAGTATGTTTCATGTATTAACACATACTTTTTGCCTATATTGTATCATAATATACGATCCGACAATTATGCTCATCCTTCCATTCGTTGCTAGAGCTTATTATACTTGTACTTGTGGTGAGCCCTCATGTTTCGAGAATGTGACACTTTACTTTCTTATGAGGTTATTATATACTTTCATTGTTTATATTGGGCGAGAAAGGAGCTCGTCTTATGCCCCTATCAATTTAGTAGAGGCATGCTGAATGTATGGAGTCTATGTTGTCTTTGTCATCGAGACTTTCATGTTTAGATTTGATCTATGTCATGCTTTATTTACCTTATGTATTCTTATGAATTATATGCTAAGAGTCTTGTTTGGGGTCCCTTAGAATTCCAATCATCGTGTCGCACCCAGGGTCTAGCTTGGGTCATGATAGTGACCTCTCCCGTGAAGCCACACTTAGTAAAAAGCTAGGCCCCTTAGGCCTATGGGAACCTCCATGATCTGTGAAGAACCTCACATCCCATGAAGGTGCCACCAACCCCTAACATGATCACTCTTAGAACATTACACCCCAATCCCAAACAAAATGACTTTAATCACACCACGCTATTTTAGTTTGAAATAACTTCCCTATTTCAATCCTTAATATAATAATCAAACCCTAGGTGAAAAGTTTTAGGAAATATACTGAATGTACATTTGCACTTAGTTGGACAATAGAAATCTATGGAATAGGAAAAAAAATAGGAGATTAAAGGTTGATTCTAAATCGGGTGGTGGAATCGCTATGAACTTTGAGAGAATTGAAGGATTAGAATGATCGATCATAGTGAGTGAGTGATTTAGCAATTTGAAATTTGAAGAGGGTTTGATAATTTCGGAGGAGCATAGGATAAATGAACAATTCACATGAAATTTGGGTAAAACTCCATTTTCATATTGTAATTTTGGAGTTGGGTAAAAATCGGGTCACGTGATTTTAATTTTAGCCGACCAAGAAACCACATACCGTGGTGGTGATCGTGAAGATCATTAAAGACCATGGAGACTTTGCAAAGTCACTGAATTAGAGAAAAATACCAAAGACATACCTTGGGTTCACAAAAGGCTAAATGGTCCATGAAGACTTTCATGGCTCATAAACCCAACTGTGAACTTGAAAACCATTTTGCCAATTTCCATCTTGCCTCCTCACTATGGGCCATGGTACTCTATACGAACCGTGTAGGAGCACGTGGAGGAATGAATTGACTTGAATTTTGGTATTTTTCTTTTCTTTGAATCCCTTCACTGATAGAAGGCACCTGACATTATAAAAACTTCAAAAATAAAATTTAGCCTAGCTATTATAGGTACGATCCTCGGGTTGCCTCCCAAGAAGCGTCTGATTTAACTTCAAGGTATGAAGCGGGTGAGTCAACTACTTAGACTTTATCAAGCTTCCCCATGGTTTTCCTCCCATGAAAAACCTGATTTAATGTCGCAACACAATGATGGTTCCTTGATTACTTAGACTTCATCAAGTTAGAGCTCTTTAACTATCTTTGCTTCTTTCTTTGCTCCTAAGTACAACTTCACATGCTGCCCATTCATTTTGAACTTGTGAACACCCTGTGCCTCGAGTTTTATTGCACTATATGGTAATACTCATGCTATAGTGAAAGTCTAGACCATTTTGACTTCAACTTGCCAGGAAATAGTCTGAGTCTAGAGTTGAACAGTAACACCAAGTCCTAAGGGCAAAACTCTCACTTCTCAATATGGAGATCATGATATAACTTTATTCATATTTTTATAGAGTTGTTCTCTCATATGCCTGCAGGTGGAACTCATCCATCTTATTTAGATTCTTTAACCTCATATGGATAACATCGATCCAACTCAGATTTAACTTCTTAAGTGCCCACATCACCTTGTGCCTTAACTCTACGGGCAAATGATATGCCTTTCGAAAAACTAACTAATATGGAGACATGCCAATGGGTGTTTTGAAAGCTATCTGGTATGCCCATAGTGCATCATCAAGCTTCCTCAACTAGTCAGTTCTATTTGAATTCACATACTTGGCCAATATCTCCTTAATCTCTCGGTTGGACACTTCAACTTGCCCTTTTGACTGAGGGTGATATGGGGTAGACACTTTGTGCATCTTTACACCGTATTAGGCCAATAGAGTTTGGAAGATCTTGTTGCAAAAATGGGACCCCCCATACTGATGATTGCTTTTGGAGGGACAAATCTAGAAAGTATGTTCTTCTTTAGTAAACTAGCTACACTCTGACTCTCATTGTCAACCAAGGCAACTACTTCAAGCCATTTGGAAAATTATTCAATTGCAACTAGAATATACTTCATCACATATAAACTCACAAATGGCCCCATAAAGTCGATGCCCAAGACATCAAAAAGCTTAACCTCTAGGATTGTAGTCATAGGAAACTCTTAGGGCCTTGATATTTCACCTTGCCTCTAGCATTTTTTATAACTCTTCGCCAAATCATATATGTATCTATAGATGGTGGACCAGTAATAACTTTATTGAAGCACCTTTTAAGCTGTTTGGGCACTACTATGATTTCTATACTCTAGAGAACAGTGACAAACCTCAAGTATACTCAGTATCTCAGCTTCTAGCACACTCTTCCTGATCAGATTATCAGCACATATTCTAAACAAGTAAGGTTCATCCCATAAATACCTATTCGCATAATGTAAAAACTTTTTCTTTACTGGAATGTTAGCTCTTCGGGTATCATATCACTATCCAAATAGTTGGCAAAGTTAACTTACCAAGGAATAAGGTCAAGAGTAGCAGCTAATACCTTCTCATATGGGAATGAGTCATAAATCTCAAGCTCGTCCTCATATCTGTTCTTAGTTTCTAAGCTCAACAAATGGTCTACTACCTGATTTTCACAACTCTTTTTGTCCTTGACTTCAAAGTTAAACTCCTATAGCGAAAGGATCCATCTGATCAGCCTTGGATTTGGATCTTTCTACACCATTAAGTACTTTAGAGCTACATGGACAGTGTGCACTATTACTTTTTTATCCAAAAATGTATGCTCTGAATTTCTCAAATGGCATAAACAACTTTTAGTAACTTCTGCTCAGTGACAATATAGTTCTTTTATGCTGCATTTAGTTCTTTGCTTGCAAAGTAGATGGGTTGAAAGATCATGTAGCTCTTTTGCCTTAGCACAACCCCAAAAGCCACCCCACTAGCATCACACACTATACTAGAAGGTCCTGACAAGTCTAGAGCAACAATCATTGGAGCTGAAATAAGTTATTTCTTTAGAAACTCAAACGCCTTCATGCATGCCTCATCAAAATAAAATTTTACCTCCTTCTCTAACAACTTGCATAAGGGATGTGCAAATTTAGAGAATTCCTTGATGCAAAACATGTATAAGCCTGCATTCCCAAAGAAATTTCGAATACCTTTCACCAAGGTAAGAGGGGGAACCTTCTCGATAACTTATATTTTTGCCTTTTCCACCTCCAGGACTTTCTTAGATATCTTGTGGCCAAGAACTATACCTTCTTTGACCAAGAAATGACATATCTCCCACTTAAGAACCATGTTGTCCTCTTCACATCTCTGTAATGCCCTGGTAAGATTGAAAAAGCAGTTATCGAAAGAATCACCTACCACTGAAAAGTCATCCATGAATACCTCTAGAGTATCTTCCACCATATTTGAGAAGATAGACATCATACACCTCTTGAATATGGTGGGAAAATTATAGTCTGTGTGACATGTGATTGAATGCAAATTTTCCATAGGGACATGTAAAGTTTATTTTCTTTTGATCCTACGACGCTACAGAAATCTGATTGTAGCCAGAGTACACAATGAAGAAGCAATATCAACCTCTACCTACTAGCCTGTCTAGCATCTAGTCTAGAAATGCAGTGGGATATGTTCTTTAAAGGTCCACTTGTTGAGCTTTCAGTAATACATGCATACTCACCAACCTATGATTAGCCTTACGGGGACTAACTCATTCTTTCCTTTTGCCACAATTGTCATACCACCATTTTTAGGGACACATTGCATAGGGATGACCCATCTATTGTTTGAAATCGGATAAACCATGCCTGCACTAAGCCACTTGATAATTCCCTTCTTCACCACCTCTTGCATAGGTGGGTTTAGTCTCTGCTGATGCTCAATTATAGGAATGCAATCCTCCTTTAACTGAATTTTATGGGTGCAAATGCTAGGGGGTATACCTATGATGTCAGCAATAGTCTAACCAATTCTTTCTTATACCTCTGCAAGACCCTGACAAGTGATCTAACCTACTCCTTATTCTAATCTGCAGCAACAATGACCAACAAAGTGTTATTCTCACCCAGAAACATATATCTCAAATGACATGGAAACTCTTTCAGCTCAAGTAAGGTGTCTTCTCAATGGATGGTTTGGAAAGAGGAGTTGGTCTATCCTTTAGATCAAGATCTAGACTTTTAGGAGCATAAGGGTGTGATCCAATGCTTTACATAGCATTTACAGTCTTGGCGTTCTCCTCTAACCTATCACCCTCAACTTTCATGATCAAAACAGCAAAAGTTGCAATAGTTAACGTTTCCTCAATACATACCTCAATTACCTCTTCATCAACTATATCAATTATGAACATCACAATCATTCCTCTAGGCTACTTTATTGCCTTGCACATATTGAACTTAACTTCTATCCAAAATATGGGAACCTCAATGTCAAACTTGCAGTCTAACATGACAAAATCAACAGGGAATATAAGTCGGGCAACTCTTACCAGCACATCACATAAATTTTTGCAGTCTTCTTTACTAATTAGTCGGCTATCAGCAACATCATTATAGTTTGTTTGGGGGATCCCAACCCCAACTGTCTGTAGATCACTAGTGACAGGAGATTTATATTTTCTCCTAAGTCACACAGCCCTTGCAAAGTTAAATGTACCAATAGTGCACAAAATGGTGAACATGTATGGACACTCTTTATTCTCAACCAACAACCTTGTAGCAATAGCACTCCAATGGTGTAGGTTATGGACTGGCTCAAAATTTTGTCCTCTTTTTTGTAACCATGTCCTTCATCAATTTTACATAACCTAGCATTTACTCCAATGTTTCAATCAACTAAATATTTACAGACTGTTCTTTCAGCATTATAATAAATTTCAAGGACTTGCCATCCTCACCCTTCTTCTTTGTAAGGTCCCAATAGTTGGTAAGTAAAACAAAGGAGAATGTAAGAAAATATTGAGATGGTCCGTAACACTACGAGTGGGTCTAATACTCATAGGGAAACTTATGAGTCATAGAAGGGAATCGTGGAAGGGACTGAGAGGCTAAGAAGTTTCAAAAGAGTGGTGTGTGAGTCTACGATTCAATTGATAGCTCATAGAATGGAGTCATAGTGCAATCCCGATACCCTGCACCTATTCAACTCTGACAACCTCATCTATGACTCGACAGGAAGAGTTGTAGTGAGGACTACCACTCGTAAAGGTGATTTGTATGCAAACTTTAGAGGCTAGTATTTTGTAGTTTTTCAAACTCTATAGGATCTGTTAGGTATAGAACCCATAGATGTGATTATGAGTCATTATGACTCATAAGAAAAGTTATAGACTTGATTTTTTGGTGTTTCCCAAGACCTACAGGATGAGTCAATCCTATGAATCATCGCCACATCTATGAATCGTAGAGATTAATTCGTAAGGTCAAATTTTGGGTTTTAATGAAGGGTATAAGGTTCTATTCCCAAGTTAGGTATAATAAACCTACACACTTTTATGGCCAAGTTCAAAGTCTATATATACATAATATTTCAAATTCCCCTCCTATTCAATTCACTCTTAAAATTTTTCCCAAAGGCAAAACTAGAGATCCTCTCAAGACTTCTTCTCCAAACTTCAAATTAGGGTTTCAAATTCATCAAGGTTCCTCTTCAATTTAAGGTAAATTTTATCAAGGTATGTAAGAATTGATCTATGGGTTCCTTTCACCCATGGAGTACCAAGGATTTCGTCAAATATCTTATGAAATTTTAGTATCCTTAAACTCTTATTTTGATGAATTGTGTTGGGATGTTTCAAATACGTTTTAATTATTTCCAGTGATCATTATAAGTATAATTTTACATTAATAGTGTGATTTGAAGTTGAGTTGTGAATGGCCATGCATGAATATATTTTCAATGATGATAAATACGAATTATGATTATGAAGTTCAATTATTTCCAAATATTTCAATTATTTCAAAATATTCTCATAGTTTTCACTCAATTGACTATGTATATGTGTTTTACTCTAAATTTAAGTATCAATTATGATTATGAATTTCAATTATGATCAAATTGTAAATCTCCTGCAAATTATAAAGAGATGTGACTTAGGGCCCTATGTTGGTGACCTAGGAACCTTATGATATGAATAATACAAGTATGATATTGTAATGTTGAAAGACTAATACTCACATTGCAAGTATGTTATAAAAATGAGTTATCCTATGAATTATGAAGTTTATGAACAAGTTCATGATATTTGTTAAGTATGATTACTATGTTATGCATTCCGCAGGATTTGATTTATCACCGAATGATGACTTGAGGTGGGGGCTCGACCTATGGGGTCCTTATCTAATGACTCTTGTCTCATAACTATTTTCCACCATAGAATTTTCTTCATGTCCTACCTAGTAGATCCATATATAGCGTATGTACATGGCTCGCCTAGCAGGGTAAAGTCTATGTTGGTAAGTAGATTCCCCTTTTTTCCATCATATAGGGAGACAATCAGGATTCTATGTTGTAGCTCGCATGGTCTTATTGTCGGTTATGGTTTCTATCCCATATATGTATATTACTCTTATGTTCTTTTATGATTTCAAACATGTCCCTTAAATGCTTTGATTACTCTGATCTTCTTATGAGTACACTTATTTTTTTTATCATGTACGTTATTGGATCATTGCATTTCTATGGCTTATATTGAATTTCATGACCATATACTTACTACTTTCAAAAATACTAACGCATATTTGGTACCTACATTGTCTCATAATGTAGGGTTTGAGGAGTATATTCTGCATGTGGCTAGTAAGCATCCATTCGGCAAACTTTTGGTGAGTCCTCATCTATAGAGGACAAGTTATGTGTTGGTTCTTTAAAAGACCTTTTACTTTATTCATGATTTGAGGGTGAGCTAGGGACCTGTCTTAGCCCCCACCCATTTTCATTAGTAGAGGCATTTGTTGGTCAAAACATGTAGAGTCTATGTAGTTGGATTAAACTCTCTTTATGCTTTATATTAGACTCTTTCTTATGATATGTTTCACTTTAATTTACCTTATTCATACTTAATGATATGTCAAAAGTCTTGGTTAGAGTCCTTGGGGTTTCGATTGCCTTGTTATGACTAGGACCTGGGTTAGTTCATGAAAAAGTTGGTATTAGAGTACAAGATTTAAGATATCATAGGGTGTCCAACATGCCATGTCAAGTGGAGTCTTATTCATGGGTGTGAAGCACGCCACATCTATGAATAGGATGCTATAAGGCATTTTAGGAAATTCTCACTTTATTAATGATCTATGTCGTGCTATTGAGTACACTCTAAGACATCCTTTCCCTAATGATTGTCCTTTGCGATTTTCAAAAAATGCCTCCAAGAAGAGCACCTATATAAAAAAAGATCAATGCTAATGAGGAACAAGCTCCTCCAGTCCCTCAAAAAATAGTCCCCTACCCAATCAAGTGACTAATGTGGAGTTCTGTACCACTATTACCATGTTAGTCAAAGTAGTGGCCAATAAGGGGTTGCGGCTCCTTCTAATTTTTACGACTCGACCTAGGGCCTAGTTGTAATACGGCCATCGAGATGCGAGGGACCCAACCATAAGTCATCTTAGAATACATCGCATACATAGAGTAAAGAACAACATAAACATGAGCAAACGTAATCATTAAGTAGGGAATGGGACTAAAGGAGATCAACTCTATAAAATGCAATCGGACTACACCATAATATCGTCTAAACATGCCTCTAGTCTAGTCTTTGATGGAGGCTTAGGATAAGCCCCATCTCATCCTAACAATAGAACAAAGTGTAAACAATAGTAACATACATAAATATCTTGTCCTGTGTAGAATGAGGACTCGCCAATTTCTTGGAAATCAAAAGCAAATCTCTAGCCACGAATAGCATGGTCATGATTGTCGTCCGTCCCTACATTTTAAGATAATGTAGGAAAAATATACGTTAGTATGTTTGAATGTACTAAGTATGTGAGGTATGCATGAATAAGTAAAGAATATAATCAAAATTCCATAGCATGCACGACCAATCATAACGAACATGAGTATAGTTTAAAAGCAATTTAAATCACAAGAAACTCTTGGTCAATTCATATCATAAGAACTTCAACTTTCAACTCATAACTTGATATCTCATAGATTTAACTTGAATTTGTGTGGGACGGGACCTTAACGAACAACTAAGATTATATGAGCTATTACATGGGATCCGATGACACCCTAAGATCATGTGAGCTATTACATGGGATCCGATGACACCTGCATCGAGACAGGTCGATGAATCCTGCAATTAAATAGGGGAGGCTACCTTGCCAAGGCATACTACAAAAATAACTCAACTCAACTCAACTGTGCTATAGGTGGATCCACTAGCTAAGGCATGAAGACAACCTACATGGGCAACGTAGTTTGGGACTTTAGGTTACTACTAAGATTCCCTTGGGTAACTAACTACATTACCGGACAGAACCCTACCTAGAATTACTTCCGATTCTTAGTCAATATCCCAACAAAAATTCATAAACATGATTATAACATAGTAGGAAAAGATAGTAACTGCCTATCAATCCATTTTTAAAACATATCAGGAATAGCTCATTTTTGAGTGATTCATAAGAATTCAAAACTTTAGTGAGAATTGTCCTTATCACCATCTTTAAACATATGATTCATAAGAATCTATGACTTCGGTGAGAATTATCCTTATCACCATCTTTAAATATCTTTTGATCTTAACTTTGATCATCATCATAACTATAACTTTAGAATCATAAATCTCAACTTTAACTCAAATAAAACTTTCATTGGAAATCATTTAATCATGATAAACTCATAACTCATTTTAAAATCATAATTCATACTTAGAAATTAGGGTAAAACATGAATACACAATTGATTGACTTGAAAATCGTGAAATTGACTTGGAAATCATAAAATTGACTTGAAAACATGCATGATCATATACTCTCTATCAGTCCATACATAATTCATAAAGATAATATCATTCGAAAGTATAATTTAAAATACCCATAATTCATATCTTGAACCCTAAAGATCAATGTAGAAGAATTCATAGATAAAACTTTTCAATTCAATAACCATCAATTTATCTTAAAATAGATTCATAACCATGAGTGGAATCATAATTCATGCAATTTGAATAGACAGCATAAAACCCATAAAATCCCATACTTGAATTTAATAGAAAACTTGAGAAATTAATTGGGCTTCATGGATGAAAGAATCTATGAAACAACACCCACATACCTTGAGTGAGAAGACAAAAGAATTTGAAAGAATTTGAGAGTTTTGATGGAGAGCTTAAGTGAATTTCTTGGAAGTCTTTAATGGATTCCTTGAGAGCTCTTGTAGAGGGAGAAATATTTTATGTACGTGAATTGTAGAAAAATAAATGAAATTAAGAGTTTAGGGTAGTTCATAGAATAGAATTAGCCCTAAAAAAGTCCAGGTTTGATAAATAAGAACTAGGGAAAAGCCTAAAGTGCCCTTACTTAAAAACTGAATTCAGAAGAAAAACTTCTCTCAGGTCCGCGACACGGAGCTACTCTCAGATAGGCCAATTTTTAGCAAATGAGATTTTGGATAGATTTTGAGTTGGGGAAAAATTACACTGAACGGGAAAAAGTGGGCGACGCGGAGCAACCATGCACCTTTCTGTTTTATGAAATTTTTGAAAAAATTCATCTTTCGATACATGAGTCCTAAAAATACACCAAGACCATTTTTCCACAGGTTTTGACCCTCAGATTGACATTTCATACTTGGATTTGCGAAAAAGAATAAGGATAATGCGTTATGCGAGCGGCCTATTTCCAAGGCATTCTTGAAGCACTTCTGAGCATTTTATAGAATGTTACAATATCTCCCCCTTTGGAACATTCGTTCTCAAATGAGATTCAGCTAATATAAGAAGGTCATGGGAAAGAGGACTAGCAACCTAACATGTACATGAGAACACTTTGAAAATGTGTAGAACATGTAAACTTCAACTTAACATAAATTCATAACTTTGAAATCAACTTTTTCATAAATATGCATGCATATGAATGACATAGGAGGAACTGAATACGTAAGAGTTCTTGCTTGAATAAGAACAACTTACTACTTTAGGTTTGAGTATAGGGAAAGGGGTACGGGTATCATTTCATCATATCCACCTCTGCGTCCCAAGTAGCACTTTTTAGTTGTTGGTTCCACCATAAGACTTTGACTGACACAACTTCTTTGTTTCTTAACTTCTTAACTTGCCGGTCTATGATTTCCATCGGAACTTCTTCATAAGTTAAACTTTCCTCAACACTTAAATATTTCAAGGGTAAAATAGAGTTTGGATCACCCACAAAATTCCTCAACATAGACACATGAAACACCAGGTGAACCATAGCTAACTCAAATGGAAAATCTAACTCATAAGCCACTTTGCCAACACGTCTCAATACCTTGGAAGGTCCAATATATATAGGACTCAATTTCCCTTTCTTGCCAAAATACATTACACCCTTCATGGGTAAAACCTTCAAATAGAATCAATCATCCACTTCAAATTCAAGATCTCCTTTTCTAACATTGGAGTAGGACTTTTGATGACTTTGAGCCATCTTAAACCTCTCCCTTATGAGTCTTACCTTATCCATAGCATAGATAACCAAATCTGGGAAAATCAAGGCTATCTCACCAACTTCAAAGCTTTACACCAGGGACCTATATCTCCTTCCATACAATGCTTTGAAAAGAGCGATTTGGATGCTAGAGTGATAACTATTACTATAGGAAAACTCAATCAATGGAAAATGTTCATCCCAACTTCCTTTTAAATCAATAACACACTCCTTTAGAATATACTCTAAAGTTTGGATTATTTTTTTGTCTTGACCATCGGTTTGAGCGTGAAAAGTGGTACTGTACTTAACCTTTGTAACGAGACCCATTTGAAATGACCTCCAAAAGTGTGAAGTGAATTATGTACCTCAATCCGATATGATGGACAAGGGAACACCATGAAGTCTTACTAACTCACGTACATACAACTTAGCATAATCTTCGGTACATAGAAAGCCTTAACCAAAACAAAATGAGCCTACTTGGTCACAGCAACCCAAATGGAATCAGTTAACCCATTACAAAATCCATATTTATATCTTTCCATTTCCAAGTAGGAATTTCAATATCTTGGTCTAGACCTACCGGGCTTTGATGCTCAACTTTAACTTGTTGGAAATTTGGACACGTAGCTACAAACTTTGCTATGTCCTTCTTCATGCCATTCCACCAATACACATCTCTAAAATCACAATACCTCTTGATCGAACCTGGATGAATCGAGTATTAGGAATTATGGGCCTCATTTAATATCAACTCTCTTGATACTCTTAATAAAGAAGTCATCAATATCCTACTACAATCACTCACCTACCTATAACCACACATTCAAGCCTACCATTCTAACCACTTTATGGCTCCCTTGAAGTCAACATCACCTAAGGATTTGCATGTCTACTTAACATCTCTATATCCTCATATATTAACTCCTACCAAAGGTCACACCAAATATACTCTTACCTATCTATTGTACATAATAAGATCCCATCTAGCTCTTCCTCTAGGTGTATTGTCTTAAATGGAATAAACATACTTCAATCCTCAGAATACAAAACACCTACTCTTCCCTGATAACTCATCTATCGAGAGTTATGGGATTTACTCAATATCACTTCTCTTAGGCTATTAACATTTGGATCACACAACCAACTTTTGTAACAAAATACTTTATCTCCCCTTTGTGACAGAACCTTGATCTTCTCATCAACCACCATTTTTTCATGCACTACCAATCATAATTCCGAACTATTTCAAAAAAGAACACCACCCTCCTTAGACTCACTCAATCTTACCCTCAAATAGGCCAATCGGTGAACATCTTTAAATACTCATCATCTTCCACATGAGCCATACTATTCATGGATAACCTACTTAGTGCATTAGCAACCATATTTTCCTTGCCCGTATGATACAACACCCTCATATCATAGTCCTTTAAGGGTTCAAGCCACCTTCTTTGCCTAAGGTTCAAATCCTTTTGGCTAGACACATATTGTAGACTCGTGTAATCGGTGACAACATACATATGGACACCATAAAGAGAGTGTTTCCTCAATTTCAAAGCAAATACCACCATAAAAATAACTAGGTACGGGATACTTACACCTTAGAGTTAATCAAATAAATCATCTATTCTTGGAATAGGATACTTTCTCTTTATTGTCACCTTATTCAATTGCCAATAATCTATAGATATGCGAAGTGGCCCATCCTTCTTTATAACAAACAATATGGGAGCACCCCATGGTGAAATACTTGATCTTATGAGACCCTTATTAGTATCAATACTTCTTTGGATTTGATCTCTTCTTGGAGGCATCTTATGAAAATTGCAAAGAACAATTGTTTGGGGAAAAATACCTAGAGTATGCTCTATCGCACGACATGGATCATCAAAGAAGTGAGACTTTTTTGTAAGACATTTCGCAGCCTTCTATTCATGGATGTGGCATTCTTCATATCAATGAATAAGACTCCATTTGATGCAGCATGTTAGACTCCCTAGGACTCTTCTAAACCTTATGCTCTGATACTAAGTTTGTCATGACCTGACTTAGCGCCTAGTCATAACACAGTGATCAGGAAGAGATACCCCTACCATAAGCCATCTTAGCATAAATCACATACATAAGGTAAAGAACAACATAAACATGAGAGGAAATAATCATTAAGTGGGGAATGAGATAAGGATGATCAACTCTATAAAACGTCCAACTGGACTACACCATAATATTTTCTAAACATGCATCTAGTCTAGTCATTAACGGGGGCTTAGGACAAGCTCCTAGCTTACCCAAACAATAGAAGAAAGTGTAAACAATATTAACAATAATAAAAGTCTTGTCCTCGGTAGAATGAGGACTCACCAATTTCTTTGAAATCTAAAGAAAATCTCTAGCCATGAGTGGGTTGATCCTGAGTGTCATCCGTCCCTACATTATGAGACAATATAGGCAAAATATGGTTAGTACGTTCGAATATACTAAGTAAGTGAGGTATGCATGAATAAGTAAATAATGTAATCAATATGTCATAGGATGCATGATCAATCATAATGATCATGAGTATAGTTTAAATGCAATTTAAAATATAAGGAACTCTTGGTCAATGCATATCATAAGAAATTCAACTTTTAACTCATAAGTTGATATCTCGTAGCTTTAACTTGAGCTTGTGTGGGATAGGAATATTAACCAACAACTAAGACCATCCGACCTATTACATGGAATCCGATGACTCCTACATCGAAATAGGCTAGTGACCCCTGTATAAAAACAGAGAAGGCTACATTGCGAAGGCATACTCCAAAGATAACTTAACTCAACTAACTGTGCTATATGTGAATCTACTAGCTAGGACATGAAGGCAACGTACGTGGGCAACATAGTTTGGGACGTTAGATTTCTACTAGGATTCCCTTGGTTAACTAACTGTGTTACCGAACCGAACTCCACCTAGAAGTCCTCTCGGTGCTTAGTCAATATCCCAACAAAAACACATAAACATGATCATAACATAGTAGGAAAAGATATTAACTGTCTATCAATCCATCCTTAAAACATATTAGCAATAGCTCATCTATTGAGTGATTCATAAGAATCTATTCACTTCAGTGAGAATTGGCCTTATCACCATCTTTAAACATTTGATTCATAAGATTTTATAACTTCAGTTAGAATTGTCCATATCACCATATTTAAACATCTTTTGATCGTAACTCTGATCATCATCATAACTTTAACTTTAGAATCATACATCTCAACTTTAACTCATATAAAACTTTTATTGGAAATAATTTAACTCATGATAAACTCATAACTCATTTTAAAATCATAATTCATACTTGAAAATTAGGGTAAAACATGAATATATGATCGATTGACTTGAAAATCATAAAACTTATTTGAAATCATGCATGATCATATACTTTCTATCAACTCATACATAATTCATAAAGATAATATCATTTGGAAGTATAATTGAAAATACCCATAATTCATATCTTGAACCCTAGAGACAATTGTAGGAGAATTCATGGAAAAACTCTCCAATTCAATGCAATAACCATCAATTTATCTTAAAATAGATTCATAGTCATGAGTAGAATCATAATTCATGCAATTTGAATAGAGATCATAAAACCCATAAAATTTCATACTTGAATTTAATAGAAACTTGATAAATTGATTAGGCTTCATGGATGAAAAAATTCATGAATCAATATTCAAATATCTTGAGTGATAAGAAAAAGAATTTGGAAGAATTTGAGATTTTGATGGAGAGATTGAGTGAATTTTTTGGAAGTCTTCAATGGATTCCTCAGGAGCTTTTGAAGAGAGGAAAATATTTGAGAAGGAGAATTATAAAAGAATGACTGGAATTAAGGGTTTAGTGTAGTTTATAGGGTAGAGTTAGGCCCTAAAACATCTAGGTTCATTAATTAACAACTAGGGAAAAGTTTAAAGTACCCTTAGTTAAAAACTGAATTCGGACGAAAAACATCTCCCAGGTCCGCGACGCAGAGCTACTCCTCGATAGTCTAATTTTTAGCGAATGAAATCTTGGCCAAATTTTGACTCAGGAAAAAATTACAATAAATGGAAACAAGTGAGCGATGCAGAGCTGTCGCGCACCTCACTATTTTGTGCAATTTTTGACAAAATTCATCTTTTGATGCACGAGCCCTAAAAATCCACCGAGACCATTTTACCGTAGGTTTTGACCCCATGATTGACATTCTGAATTTGGATTATCAAAAAAGAATAAGGATAATGAGTTACACGAGCAGCCTATTCCCAAGGAATTCTTAAGATACTTATGAGCATTTTGAGGAATGTTACAATAATGCTCATACTCCGGCCTCAAGAGTGAGAGACTTTGCAAGAATGAATCCTTCCAAATTGCATGGTTCAAAAATTGATGAGGATCCTCAAGAATTCATTGATGAGGTCTACAAGATATTGAGCATTATGGGTATGACTTGGAAAGAAAAGGAGGAGTTGGTGACTTACCTACTCAAGAGCGTTGCTCAAGTTTGGTACACGCAATGAAAGTTGGAGAGAGTGGATAAAGATACTATTGAATGGGAAGCCTTCAAGCATAATTTCCTTGATCGCTTTTTCCCTCTTGAGCTAAGGGAAGCGAAGGTGTTGAAGTTCATCAATCTACGACAAGATAACCTGTGTATAATGGACTATGCCCTCAAGTTGACCAAGCTATCCAAGTATACTTCTTTATTGGTTGCTAATCTACGTGCCTAAATGAGTCAATTCATATCGGTGGTATATAACTTGTTTGCCAAGGAATGTCATACCACCATACTTTTTAAAGAGATAGACATATCTCAACTTATGACTTTTATCGAATAAATAGAGGGAGAGAAACTCAAGGAGATAAGAATGAGAGATTCTAAGAGGGTAAAGTATGAAGGTTGGTTCTCTAATTCTAGAACCAATGGTGGTAGTGACTATTATTAACAAGGCCAAGGTTCGGAAGAAGTTTATTAGAGAAATGGTGCCATACCCTAAGGTTCAAGGAGGTGGAGGTATGAATGATAATAGCCCTTTATTTCCCAAGTTTGCAAAGTGTGGAAAGAATCATGGAGGGAAGTGATTAATGGGAATGTGTGCTTGTTATGGATGTGGCAAGATGGTCCATAAGCAATTCGAGTGACCTTATGTTGCCAACAAAGGTGGAGAAGGCGTTCTCATGGAGGCCAAGTGCAACAAGGAACCCAATCTCAACCTAAGGGTGGTCAATGCAACAATCGATTTTATGCTCTTTACGCTAGGCAAGATGTGGATGAGACCCCCAAGGTGGTCACAGGTATGTTACGGATATTTAATTTATATTTTTATCCATTGATTGATCTGGTTGCCAACTTGTCTTTTATTACTTATAACCATTCTAGGAGATGTGATGTGTGCCCCAAAGTCTTGTTAGAACCTTTCTCAGTTTATACTCTCATTGGTGATTCAGTGTTAGCCAAGAGAGTTAATAGAAATTGTCCCATGTCGGTCTTGCACAAAGTTATCCCTTATGATCTTGTTGAACTAGACATGACTGATTTTTACATTATTCTTAGTATAGATTGGATGTATGCCTCTAATGTATCTATTTATTGTAGAACTAGTAGGGTCACAGTTTCCCAATGAGCCTACTCTTGAATGGAAGGGTAATAATTTGGTGGTTAAGGGTCGATTTATCTCATATCCTAAGACCCACAAATTGATTTCCAAATGGTGCATCTATAGTGAAGGTTAGGGATGTTGATTATGAAAATCCTATTCTTGAGTCGGTACTTATAGTTAATAGGTTTTTTGATATGTTTTCTGATAATTTGCCTGGTGTTCCTCCCAAAAGGGAAATTAACTTCGGCATAGATCTCCGTCTGGATACTCAACCTATTCCTATTCCTCCTTACCATATGGCTCTGGTGGAACTAAAAGAGTTAAAGGATCAATTGAAAGACTTGTTAGACAAAGGTTTCATAATACTAAGTATATCCCCATGGAGTGCTCTCGTTTTGCTTGTTAGAAAGAGATGGTTCACTCCGAATGTGTATAGATTACCGGTAATTGAATAAGGTCATCGTAAAGAACAAGTATCAAATTCCGATGGTAGATGATTTCTTTGACCAATTATAATGGGCAATTTAGTTTTCAAAGTTTGATCCCCGTTCCAATTATCATCAACTAAGGGTAAGGGAGAGTGATATTCCCAAGATGATGTTTTAGACAAGATATGGCTATTTTGAATTTATAGTCATGTTATTTGGTTTGACTAATACTTCCGCTATTTTCATGAATTTAATAAATAATATTTTTAAGCCATACTTGGACATGTTCATAGTAGTGTTTATTGATGATATCTTGATTTACTCTCGAAATAAGAAAGACCATATGGATCACTTAAAGATTGTATTACAAACGTTGAGAGACAAGCAATTATTTGCCAAGTTTAGTAAGTGTAAATTTTGGCTGTACATTTCTTATCCATGTAGTGTATAGTGATGGGATTAAGGTTGATTCAAGAAAAATGGAGGCGGTAAAGAATTGACCTAGACCATTATGTCCTTCAGATATTAGAAGTATTTTTGGGCTTGGCGGGATACTATAGAAGGTTTGTTGAAGGATTTTCGTCTATTGCTTTGCTTTTGACTAAATTTACCCAAAAGAAGGTGAAATTCCAATGGTCGGATGAATGTGATAAAAGCTTCAAAATATTAAAGAATCATCTTACATCGGTTTTTATTTTGACATTACCTGAAGGTACAGATGGATTTGTTGTGTATTGTGATGCCTCAAGTGTTAGTTTGGGTTTCTTTTTTATGCAACATGGCAAGATCATAGTATAAGACTCTAGGAAACTTAAGGTTCATAAACGGTACTACCTAACCCATAATCTTGAACTTGCGGCGCTTGTATTTGCCTTAAAAATATGGCATCATTACCTTTATGGGGTGCATGTTGATGTGTTCACTGACCACACAAGCTTGAAATATGTTATTAGCCAAAGGGACTTAAACTTTAGGCAAAAGATATGGCTTGAACTCCTAAAGGACTATGATATGAGTATGTTGTACTATCTGGGCAAGATAAATATTGTAGCCGATGCTCTTAGTTAGTTGTCCATGTATAGTTTACACATGTTGAGGAAGATAAGAAGGAGTTGGTTAAAGATGTCTATAGATTACATGTGGATTATTAGTCCTTTGCGTTGTACCCTCATTTTATCATTTAACTAGAGTCTATGTCAATTAAAAGGACAAAAGTAGATTAATTTTTTTATCAAAGCCAGGAAGTTTTTGTTGGTATTGACCTAGATTTAGATGCTCAAGTTAAATTTGGAGTATTCCAAAAACTTAGAGATCCAACTACAAAAAGTCAGACAGCCTGATACAACATTGCTTTGGTATCTTTCTTTCGAACCTAAAGCTATGGAACTTAGGTATGGGTCTTTTGTCAAAATGGAATGGCTTTTCTTTTTATCTTTTTATTTATCATTAATGGGAGAATCATTACACATAGTATGCCTTATCGACGTATTGTTTTGTTTCTTGATTAGATATGCGTTTGGTTGACCCCAATGATAGAGGTTTTCTTCTACATAATGGCTTAGAATCGTCTCTTGTGGCAGATGTTAAGGCTAAATAAGACCTTGATCTGATTTTTGTTGAATTAAAGAAGTCGTCTGCAAAAAGAGCCATAGAGGCCTTCTCCTAAGGGGGACATGAAGTACTTCATTTCCAAGGTAGTCTGTGTGTTCCTAATATGGATGGACTAAGGGAATTGATATTGAATGAGACCCATAGTTCTCAGTATTGAATTCATTTAAAATACACCAAGATGTATTATGATTTGAGAGAAGTGTATTGGTGGAATGGTATGAAGAAGGGAATAGCGGAATTTGTGGCCAAGTGTCCTAATTACGAATAATTGAAAGTTGAGCCTTAAAAATTGGGAGGTTATGCTCAAGACATTGAAATTCCTACTTAGATGTGGGAATATGTGAATATGGGCTTTGTAATGGGTTTGCCTAGTACTAAAAGGCAATATGCTTCTATTTGGAATATTGTGGACTGAATGACTATATCGGCACACTTTCCACCCATTAAGACTTCCTATGGTGCTGAAGACTATACTAAGTTGTACATTTGGGAATTGGTAAAGCTTCATGGTGTCCCCTTGTCGATTATATCAGATAGAAGTACTCAATTCACTTCACATATTTGGAAATCATTTCAAAAAGGTCTTGGTACAAAAGTTAAGTTAAGTATCGCTCTCTATCTTCACACTAATAGACAGCCGAGAGAATAATCCAAACTTTGGAGGATATATTGAGGGCGTATGTGATTGATTTTAAAGGAAGTTGGGAAGAGCATTTTCCATTGATTGAGTTTGCATACAATAGTAGTTATCACTCTAGCATCCAAATGGCACCTTTTGAATCCTTTTATGGGAAAAGATATAGATCCCCGGTGGGATGGTTTGAAGTGGGTGAGATGGCATTAGTTTTTACTGATTTGGTAGTTGATGAAATGGAGAAAGCAAGGATAATAAGAGAAAGTTTGAAAATGGCTCAAAGTCGTCAAAAGTCGTGTTTGGATGTTAGGAAAAGGGTGCTTGAATTTGAGGTGGATGATTGGGTGTATTTGAAGGTCTCACCTATGAAGGGTGTAATGCATTTTGGTAGGAAAGGGAAATTGAGTCTGAAATATGTAGGACCTTATAGAATATTGAAGCGTATTGGCAAAGTGGCATATATGTTAGATTTTCCATTTAAGTTGGCTTTTGTTCATTCGATATTCTATGTGTCGATGTTGAGAAATTTTGTGGGTGATCCAAACTCTATTGTTCTATTAGAAATTATGAATGTTAAAGAGAATTTGACTTATGAGGAGGTTCCACTAGAAATTTTAGACCGGCAAGTGAAGAGGTTAAGAAATAAAGATGTTGTGTCTGTCAAGGTGTTGTACAGAAATCAACAAGTAGAGAGTGCTACATAGGAAGCGGAAGCAGACATGATAAAGTGTTATCCATATCTCTATCCTTCCACTCAAGCCTAAGGTACTAAGTTGTTCATGATTGAATCAATTAAACTCATATGTCATCGTATTCATGTTGGGTTGCTACTCCTCGCTCCATGTCCTGTCTATGCTAAGTTAATCTTATTCGAGGGCAAATATTCCCAAGAGGGAGATATTATAAGGTCTCGAAAGTTGGTATGTCAAATAAAGGAGAATTTAAGAAAATATGAGGCAGTCTCTAACATTTTGAGTGGATCAACGACTCTTATGGAATGTTACAAGTCGTACAAGGGAGTCGTGGAAGAGAATGAGAGGTTTAGAAATTTGGAAAGAGAGGTGTGAGAGTCTACGATTCATTTGATGACTCATGAAAGACTCTACGATCGTAGAATGGAGTTGTAGTGCAGTCTTGATACCCTGTAACTATTCAACTCTCAAAATCTCTTCTACGACTCGATAGGATAAGTCGTAGAAAGGACTACAACTTGTAAAGGTGAGTTGTATGATAACTTTAGAGGCTTGTATTTTGCAGGTTTTCAAACTATGCAAGAAAAGTTGGTTCTACAACCCATAGACGTGATTACGAGTCGTAATAATGACTCATAGGAAAATTTCAGAGACTAGATTTTCAGGTATTTCCCAAGACTTGCAAGACTAGTCGATCCTACAAATCGTTTCCACTTTTTCAAATCATACAGATCAATTTGTAAGGTTAAATTTTAGTTTTTAATAAAGGGTATAAGGGTCTTTTCCCAAGTTTGGTTCAATGAACCTAGACACTTTTATGGACAAGTTCAAAGTCTATATATACATAACACATCAAATTTTCCTCATATTTAATTCACTCTTCAAACTTTTCCATAAGGCAAGACCTAGATCCTCTCGAGACTTCTTCTACAAACATCAAGCTAGGGTTTTGAATTCATCAAGATTCCTCTTAAATTCCAGGTAAATTTAATCAAGGTATGTGGGAATTGTTCTATGGGTTCTTTTCACCCATGGAGTCCCAAGGTTTTCTTAAAAAATCTTATGAAATTTCATTATTCTTAAACTCTAATTTTGATGAATTATGTTGGGCTGTTTCAATTACATTTTCATGTTTCCAATAAACATTATAAGTACGATTTTACATTAATAGCATGATTTCAAATTGAATTATGAATGCCCATGCATGAATATATTTTCAATAATGATGATAAACACGAAGTATGATTATGAGGTTCAATGATTCCCAAATATTCTCATAGTTTGACTCAATTGACTATATATATGAGTTTTAGTCTAAAATTCAACTCAATTATGATTATGGATTTCAATTATGATCAAATTATAAATCTTATGTAAGTTATGAAGAGAGGTGACTTAGGGCCATATGTTGGTGACCTAGGAACCTCATTATATAAATTATGCAAGTATGATATTGCAATGTTGAATGTCTAATAATCAAATTTCAAGTATGTTATGAGAAGGAGATATCCTATAAATTATGAAGTTTATGATTCAGTTCATGATATATGTTAAGTAGGATTACTATTTTATGTATTTTGTGATATTTGACTTAGAACCAAATGATGACTTGTGGTGGGGGCTCTGTTACACCCCATACTTTGGTACCTTGGAACGCTTCTTAAGATTCTCAAGTTTCTAGGAAGGCTCTTAAGTTTCTTAGAAGTCATCATGTGAGTCGGGTAATCTATAACGCTATCAAATAATCCTAAGGAAAGGAGAAGGAGATACTCCATAAGACAGAAGATTGGAACTAGGGTTATAAGAATCCGGAAGAAGTTGGAGGTTAAGTAGTGAGTTATAGGACTTGTCTTACTTGTGAAAGCTATTACTTGGGAAATTTTACATACTAAGCTACTTGAGTACATGTCGAGCTTAAGTAGAAATAAATACATAGGCTCTTAAAGTAAGACGAGACTACGAGCTTACAAAAGAGAAATAAGAAAACGACGTGCCTACTCGTAGTAAGTAGGTGATGCACCTACTTGGACCAGCAAGTGATGCACCTACTTAGGGTCAAGTAGGTGACACACCTACTTGAGGTGGACCCCACTGCCATATGGCAGCATATGGGAGGCTGCATGGTATGAGGTGGCACCCTAGGGGGCTGCCACATGTCACCATAAGGGGGCTGTCATGTGTCACCCCTAGGGGGCTGCCATATGTCACCTCCAAAAGTGGGATATATATGCTGAAATTATGACTAAGGAAATCATTTTTCAGCATCTACACTTAAGGAAAATTGGAGAAAACTTGAGGGCGAGAAGAGAGAGTCACGACAGCCACAAGAACAAGGTAGGCCCTCTGATTTTATTCCGTGAATTAATTATTTAAGGTATTCCATGTCTACATGATGGGGTTTAATAGCATAAAATTACTATTTAGGGTAGCAAAGAAGGGACATGAATAGTTCGCAACTTTCAGCATGTGAAGGAGTTTCCAAAGTTAATTTTCAGCAAGCTTGGGAAGCCGTTTGTTAAGGTATGGCTTGGTTATATTCTCTAACATTTTGGTAAGGGTTTTAAAATGATATGAAGGTGTTAATAATGTAAAATCATGGCTTGTATCAGCACCAAATGGATAAGAAGCAGTCCGCGCGATTTTAGCAAGTTTGGCGAAAGGTAAGGTATTGTCTTCCAATTTGAAGTTTATGGTGTTTTTATAGGATTTATTACACACTTTTTATGCTGATTTAAGTGTAAAAATGTTGTATAAATGTTTAATGTTCGAAGCAAGCTAAATTGGAGTCGCTATAGTTAAATTTTAGTCGAAGAAAGGTGTTGTGCTTGTGGTATGCTGCTGCTGGTGTGTGGTTGTGTATTGAAGGGCCTAAAAGTATTCTAAAATAGGTTTGGGGGCTTCTTGTTTCAGCCACATGACCCCTCGCTTTGTACAATTAAAGGTTTTGTGAAATAAAGACTAGAAACCCTATTTTGGTATCGTAATTGTCAGCAAGTGGTTTGGAGCTTATTTTGTGGAATGTTACCATGTTTTAGTTGTATATGAGTTGCAGGCTATTGTTTTTTGATGGGTTTAGTTATTAGGTATCTAATTGGAAATTTGGATAGGGCATGTTATAGGGGAGGTGCTTCCCAATTTTTGTTAACTCCTTATCTAACTAAGGAACTAGTCGAGAAGGTGAGCAAAGAGATGAGTTCTATGAATAATCGTATGTAACTTAAGATGCAGTAAATTCGAGGGTTGTTGATGCTCGTATTTATTTCATGTGAAATAGGTTCAAGACAACAAGGCGAATGTGTTAAGAGTAATCCGTAAGAGGTATGTGAAGCTTTCTCTTGGAATATTTTTGGCATAAGTATGTAAGGCTTAGACTTTCTTTTGGCATGTCTTCAGTATAAGTGTATTAAGCTTATTCTATCTCTTGGCATATTTTGGGCACAAATATGTAAAGCTAATCTTCCTTGTTGACATGGTTTTTATAAACAAATTATATGACTTTTATATGATTCCAAGGAAGTTCCTATTCGTAAAGCTGCTAGGATAGCCAACTTCTTGATTTTCCAAAAGATATTTGTTATGCCTTGATATGTGTATATGATTCCCAAAAGTTCTATTTTGATATAACCTATAGTAACTTTCTAAGGGTACTTGATATTACTCTTGTCTCGATTTTGAACGAAAGCTCATTTTGATTATTCCGTCTAGTATCAAATATTATTTAAATTACATATAGTTTTTCACTACTCCACTCGTGGATAACTCAATGCTTCCTTCACTAAGCCTGGGTCAGGTTTTATTATCGTGCATACTTCTCTGCATTGTTCACCATTCCCCGATGTGAGGGGGAAGGTACGACCTGTACATGGGTTTGATTTGTGGAGTTATGATGTGCCATGTACACCTATGATATGATATGATATGATATGATATAACCATCTGATATGATCTGATATGTTACGGAGATATTCCCTACTCTAGAGTTATGATGTTGTATGGCGCCGGTGATAGGGCGGCGACCACAATTTATTCATCGAGTCCCATAATGGGGCTGGATATGGCATATGTTTTTCTGCATACCTTATCTATGGTTATGATAAGCATTTTGATAATTCTGGATACTTTTCTCATTTTTCTATACTTGATATACTAAGTACATATATCGTACTGACCCCAAGTTCTTTGGGGGGTGCATTTCATGCCGGCAAGTACAAATGTTCATTTTGGGGGATCCACTAGCGTAGGATGTCCACTCAGCTATGTTGGAGGTGCTCTATTATTCCGGAGCCTAACTTTTAACATTGGTTATTTGATGTATATATTTATTTATTCAAGGGTACGGCGGGGGACCTGTCTTATCATGTGATTATGCTATCATTTGGTAGAGGTCTGTAGACTTGTGTGGTGAGTTCTGTATATGTGTTTTGGGCTTGTGTTCAGCGACAGCCTTAATGGCCTCCGTGTGCTACATCTATTTTCATATGCCCTCTAGTGACCCTTTTTTCGATTTATACTTTTGTTTATTCTGCTAAGATGCTATGTGGGGCTAAGGGTATGTATGGGTGCCCAACTCGGGCACTAGTCATGGCCTATGGAGTTGGGTTGTGACAGAAGTGGTATCAGAGCAGTTCGTCCTTTGTGTGTCTACAGACTATGTCTAGTAGAGTCTTGTTTATCGGTGTGTTGTGCACCAAATCTATAAATAGGAGGCTACAAGACATTTAGGATGTTACCTTTCTTTCATATCTAAGATCGTGCAATGCGATAGAGACGATTCATAGGGAATGAAATTCCTCATACTAATCTATGGTTACAATAGAAAGACAACAACGATAGAAGAAGGTGAATGATGATATTAGAAGTTACAAAGCACACAGGTAAGCAAAGGCACGACATATATATGTCAGTTGAGGTATTGAAGTATGATTGACATGTAAAGTTAAAAATGGAAAGGAAAAGTAGACAGGGCAGGGTAACAGGTGCAGTTTGAGTTGGGTAGATGAGGTAAGTCCATCATTTTTTTTACTGTTGTTGATATTGAACACCCTGTGTGGCTGCGGTATGATACGATATGTATATATATGTTGGACCTGTAAAGCCTTGTTGGCATTTTCTGTGTGCAGGTATTGAGATAGTAAGAAATACAGAGGAAACTCTGCCCAAATTTTCCTAGAAATAAAAAGAGAATGAGATATAGGATTGTAATATATCTTGAAAGGTCGATACTGGCATGGTAAAATGAAGTTAGAAAAGACTTGTGATCCTAAGAAGATGATTTAGAGATGACACCTAGATATGGATAAAATGACCTATTAAGGCACCAACTAAGTTGTTACACCGAGATAAATAGTGACAAGATAATTACTAATTGGGATGAATGGAATATGGCTTTAAATACACTACTACATTAAGGATATTACTCGAGTACCAGTGTTCAAGACTAGAGTTGGTACTGTATATTGAGCATTCTAAGCACCTCATGATTGTATTAATATTTTGTATAGGGGTAACCTAAAGTATAGGTGATGTAAAGGAAGATATGGAAATAGCGCAGTATACTAAATAGGTTGGAAAGGAATCATATGCATTTAAAAAGTTAGAAATAAATAGATAATGATATGGATACACCCTAAAGGGGGGAAGTGGACAAGAGAAGTTCAAGCATAACAGAAAATCAACCGACGCTATCATATGTAAATGGAAATGCTTAAACTTCAAATGAGATCCCATAAGGGGTTGATGAGATCATACCAACACTAACGCACCAGATCCCATCAGAACTCTGAAGTTAAGCGTGCTTGGGAGAGATTAGTACTAGGATGGGTGACCCTCGGGAAGTAAAAAAGGAAAGGAAACACAAGTATTCATACCTATTTCCTACATCCGAAATTGATTGCTTGATGAAAGTATATGTTATGGCAACGGGATAGAGGAACTCTCCATATAGTTGGTATAAGATCCAGAGGAAGGTTTTGGTTGACATTCGAGGACGAATGGTCTAACGGGGGGAAGGATGTTACACCCCGTACTTTGGTACCTTAGAAAGCTTCTTAAGATTCTTAAGTTTATGGGAAGGCTCTTAAGTTTCTGAAGTTGTCATATGTGTTGGGTAATCTATAACGCTATCAAATAATCCTACTTGGACCAGCAGGTGACACACCTACTTAGGGTCAAGTAGGTGACACGCATACTTAAGGTGGACCCCACTGCCATGTGGCAGCATATGGGAGGCTGCATGGCGTGAGGTGGCACCCTAGGGGGCTGCCACATGTCACCTCCAAAAGTGGGATATATATGCTAAAATTATGACTAAGGAAATTATTTTTCAGCATCTACACTTAAGGAAAATTGGAGAAAACTTGAGGGGGAGAAGAGAGAGTCACAGCAGCCACAAGAACAAGGTAGGCCCTCCGATTTTTTTCTGTGAATTAATTATTTAAGGTATCCCACGGCTACATGATGGGTTTTAATAGAATAAAATTATTATTTGGGGCATAAAAGAAGGGACACGAACAGTCTACAACTTTCAGCATGTGAAGGACTTTCCGAAGTTAATTTTCAGCAAGTTTGGGAAGCCATTTGTTAAGGTATGGCTTGGTTCTCTTCTCCAACGTTTTGGTAAGGGTTTGGAAATGATATTAAGGTGTTAATAAGTTAAAATCATGGCTTTTATCATCACCAAATGGATAAAAAGCAGTCCGCGCGATTTCAGCAAGTTTGAAGAGTTTCCGAGGCGCGAGTTGGCGAGTTTGGGCCAATTTCGGGTAAGGCAAGGTATTTTCTTCCAATTTGAAGTTTATGGTGTTGTTATAGCGTGTATTACACACCTTGTATGTTTCTTTAAGTTTAAAAATATTGTAGAAATGTTTAACGTTCGAAGCAAGCTAAATTGGAGTTGCTATACTTAAATTATAGTAGAAGAAAGTTATTGTGCTTGTGGTGTGCTGCTTCAGGTGTGTGCTGGTGTGTTTCAGGCCTAAATGTATTCTAAAATAGGTGTTGGGGATGATTATTCCATCCACACGACCCCTCGTTTCGTACAATTAAAGGTTTTGCGAAATAAGGACTAGAAAACGTATTTTGGTATCGTAATTGTCAGCAAGTGGTTTGGAGCTTATGTTGTGTAATGTTGTCATTTTTTAGTTGTATATAAGATGCAGGCTATTGTTTTTAGTTGGATATAGTTATTAGGGATCTAATTGGAAATTTTGATAGGGCATGTTATAGGGGAGGTGCTGTCCGATTTCCGTTAACTCCTTAATTAACTAAGGAACTAGTTGAGAAGGCGAGCGAGGAGATGAGTTCTATGAATACTCATATGTAACTTAAGAAGATGGAAAGTCGAGGGTTGTTGATGCTCATATTTCTTTCATGTTAAATAGGTTCAAGACGACGAGGCGAACGTGTTAAGAGTAATTCGTAAGAGGTATGTTAAGCTTTCTCTTGGCATGTTTTTGGCATAAGTATGTAAGGCTTAGAATTTATTTTGGCATGTATTCGGCATAAGTATATTAAGCTTATTCTATCTCTTGGCATGTTTTGGGCACAAATATGTAAAGTTAATCTTCCTTGTTGACACGGTTTTTATAAAGCAAGTATATGACTTTTATATGATTCCAAGGAAGTTCCTATTCGTAGAGCCGCTAGGATGGCCAACTTCTTGATTTTCCAAAAGATATTTGTTATGCCTTTATATGTGTATATGATTCCTAAAAGTTCTATTTTAATATAACCCATAGTAACTTTCTAAAGTTACTTGATATGACTCTTGTCTCGATTTTGAACAAAAGCTCATTTTGATTATTCCGTTGAGTCTCAAATATTATTTAAGTTGCATATAGTTTCTCACTACTCTACTCGTGGATGCTTTAATGCTTCCTTCATTGAGTTTGAGTTAGGTTTTGTTATTATGCGTACTTCTCTGCATTGTTCACCGTGCCCCAACGTGAGGGGAAAGGTACGACTAGTACATGGGTTTGATTTGTGGAGTTATGATGTGCCATGTACACCTATGATATGATCTATTATGGCGATATTCCCTACTCTAGAGTTATGATGTTTTATGGCGCCGGTGATGGGGCAGCGACCACAATTTGTTCAACGAGTCCCATAATGGGGCCGAATATGGCATATGTTTTTTTGCATACCTTATCTATGATTATGATAAGCATTTTGATAATTCTGGATACTTTTCTCATTTTTGCACCTTCTGTTCTAGTAATGACTTTAGTTATTACAGTCCATGCTTTACATACTCAGTACATATATCGTACTGACCCCCATTCTTCGGAGGGGTGCATTTCATGCCCGCAGGTATAGATGTTCATTTTGGGGGATCCACCGGCATAGGATTTCCACTTAGCTATATTGGAAGTGCTCCACTATTTCGGAGCCTAACTTTTAATGTTGGTCATTTGATTTATATATTTGTTTATTCAAGGGTACGATGGGGGCCCTGTCCTGCCATATAATTATGCTATTATTTTGTAGAGGTTTGTAGACTTGTGTGGTGGGTTCTGTATATGTGTTTTGGGCTTGTGTTCAGCGACGTCCTTAACGGCCTCCGTGTGCTACATCTATTTTCGTACTCCTTCTAGCGACCCTTTTTTTGATTTGTACTTTTGTTTATTCTGCTAACACGCTAAGTGGGGCTAAGGGTATGTATGGGTGCCCAACTCGGGCACCAGTCACGGCCTACGGAGTTGGGTCATGACAGGCTCAACCTACGGGGTCCTTATATAAAGTCTCTTATCTCATAACTACCTTCCACCATATGATTGCCTTCATGGCCTAGCTAGTGGATTCACATATAGCGTATGTACATGACCCACTTAGAGGGGTAGAGTCTACCTTGGAAAGTAGATTCCTCTTTTTTTGTTGTATGTGGAGATAATCGGGATTCTATGTTATAGCTCATATGGTCTTATTTTTGGTTATGGTTCCTATCCCACATACGTATATTACTTTTATGTTTTTTATGGTTTCAACCATGTCTCTTAAATACTTTGATCACTATGATCTTCTAATGACTACACTTATTTTTTTATCATGTTCGTTATTGGATCATTGCATTACTATAATTTATATTGCATGTCATGCCCAAATTAGTACATTCAAACATACTAACGCATATTTATTGCCTACATTATCTCATAATGAAGGGTTGATGATCACATTCCCGCACGTGGCTAGTGAGTTTCCATCCGGCAAACTTTTGGTGAGTCCTCATCTATTTAGGACTAGTTATGTGTTGGTTCTTTAAAATACTTTTTACTTCTTTCATGATTTGAGGGTGATCTAGGGACATGTCTTATCCCCCGCCCATTTGCATTAATAGAGGCATTTGTTGGAAAAACATGTAGAGTATACCTAGTCAGATTACACTCTCTTTATGCTTTAAGTTAGACTCTTTCTTATGCTATGTTCTGCTTTACTTTACCATATGTATGCTTAATGATATATCAAGAGGCTTGGTTGGAGCCCTTTGGGGTTTTGATCACCGTGTTACTACTAGGCCCTAAGTTGGGTGTGACATTCTCCAATCTTTGAGGGAATAGAGGGAGCAGTTTTCTAATCGGTGGAAATGGTTGTATTATCTGTGCCTCAACTTCTCCTTTCCCTTTGCCTTGTAAGTCAGATTTGGTTTACTACTAGCTCCTCAGCCTCACCATCATTATCTATAGTAACAATATCATTGCCACCATTCTTAGCATGTTCATCAATGTCAGATGCAACATCTTTTTCCTACTTAATAACTGCAAGTATTGGTCCCAAAAACATCTTACTACTCCTCTAGTCATTGCCATACATTGCCTTATTTTTCTCGAGTTCGGCATAGTGTCACAAGAAAGTGTACCATTTTTCCTCTATTTCAATGCCATTGATAATTGTCCCATCAGTTGCTCCAACTATTTAATAGAAGTGGAGTGCGAATCCACCAACTAACCTATTTTGGACGTATCACCTTTCAAGTATTTGATACCAACCTCTCTCAATTCCACTTTTTATAGTATCTTATCCAACATATCTTCCATCCTCTAATTTCTAGAACCATTCCCAACTTGATCTCTATTCCTAGGAGGTGTATACATATTGCTTCGATCGTTCTTAAAGTTATTTTTATTTTTCCAATTTTCTTGATCACTTTTCCCTATCCAATCATAGTAGCCATCCTTCTAAAAGTTCTAACCTTTATTTCCAACATTGTAAGGCCATAAACCCCCCTGGTTGTTCAGATACATCACCTCCTCATCATAGTCAATCTTTGGCTCATCATACCTGTTTGCACCCTCAACTGCATTTATCCTATCATCACCTCTATATAGTAAGCACTTGGTCAATAAATCTATTTGGGTTTTAATATAGGCCATATCATGTTCTCGCTCTCCTTCTCTCTTTCTCTACTTAGCCGACATCTCAAATGTATAGCCCAGACTACCTATCTCAGACTCTCTCATGCTCCATGCCCTGTTGGTCTTTGAAACCTGGTCCAAGATAGTTGATGCTTCAGTGAAAGTCTTAGACATGAAAGATCCACCACAAGCTTGATCAACAACCGACCTGGTCTCAAAATTGCAAGATATGTAGAATAGCTCTTTAAGTGCTCATCTGTTATTATTTGAACTTGTGACTAATTCTCAACCATGAGTCATGTAATGCTTAATGGGGCATCTGCTTATGTGCATTTATCTCATCTTTGATCTGAAACTTCTTTGAAAGTTGGAAGAATCGGTCCTGAAATATTCATTGAATTCTCTCCACTTGGTAATCAATTATGCGGAGCTGATTAATCCACTTGATTGTCGCCCATGACATAGACTATGGAAATAATCTTATTTGGATCACTGCCTAGGTAACTCCAGGGATATCATAAGACTTTCATGTAGTGATGAAGTACACTAAATGTTGATGTGCATCATCTCTAACTGCTCATTTAAACAGTCTTTTAGGTTCAAGAGCAGAAGCATGGTGCTAGTAATAGTGAACTTCACACCTATTCGTAGTGGAGGAAGAACTATAGCACTAGTGGCTCTTATTCCATCCATATCTATGTCATATCATCCAAAGCAAAGTCAATGGGCCTTCATTTTCTTCTACCTATTTGCACTGGCGGAGGCTGTTGATGTTTCAATCCATCTTCCTGATCATCCCCCAGATTATCATAGTTACCGTTGTTGGGTCCAGCTTGAGAATACGCATGTTCTCTTACCCTTTGAGCTTCACGCTCTTGTGCATTCCTATTTTGAATTGACTTTTATAGCTTAAGGTCATAAGGGATAAGTGTTTAACCATTAATTTTTGTATTGGGCATGCACAAACCTGTACCTTACACAAACAAAAACAAGAAACATCAATAAAATTCAGAAATAAGACCTACAAACCGAAATAACTACTTATAGAGTATTTCAAAGTTATATTCCCCGGTAATGATGCCGAAACTTTATAGAACCAAACTTACACTCCAATTAAGAAGTATAACGAGGTCGTTGTCAAATATAGAACCCACGAAACCTCAAGTATAACTATCTAACCCTTGCTTTTGACCTCAAGAGAAAGTAATTAATACAAGTGAGTTTTAATGCATGCACTCGTTAAAAGGAAAACAAGATGAAGAAAACTATAATATAGGCTTGAACAATGAATGAAAATCACCTATATGTTTGCCTACTTTTGTGATTTCGTCATAGTTCCTACAACTCTAGTTATGAAATTTAGATACTCATATTCATAGGAAAAGCATTAAGAATTGGTCTAGAATTCATTAGAACAATACTTATGTTTATGAAATAGTAAACCTTGGATCAATAAACAAATACCGAATCAAGAAATGAACAAAAACTTATTTGTAGTTTGATTCCCTAAAAGTGGTTCAAAAATATGCTTCATAATGTTCAAGAAAAAATAATAAGTAAAGTGCATAACATAAGAAATAAATCCTACGCGAGGTATTTATAGAGTATAAAATCAAATCCTAAACAAAGTAGGAAAACTTAAGTTGGCCAGGTTCATGATGCCTCTTGGGGGTCTTCCGTGGTGTTTGACTTTGCTTCACAGCTTCTGAGTACATCATTTCACGGCCAAGTTTCATGACCCATTTAGGAAACCATGGTAAATTTAAGGCTCCATGTTTTTTGCGTTGAAATGCTACTAAATATTCTCAGTATGATCATCACGATTGTTGTTGACGACTCGTTAAACTTTACAAAGAACATCGTGGGCTTTGTGGGACTTGGCTTAAACTTTTACAATATCTTTGATGCTTCACTTTCATGCTTTTATTCCATGAACCGTGATGACTTCTATGGCTTATTGAGAGTTTCGTGGGATTTCACTTGGCAAATATTTTTTAACTCATTTTATTTCCTCTTCTTTTAACAGCCTGTCTCCACTGGCCATATAGAGGTTCACAACCCATGGAGGGACTCGTGAAGCCACAGCTGCAATAAACTTCAATAAAACACACACTAATTCATTAGTTTAAGTGTTGAATGTGTCATAAATATGCGACACATCAATTGTAACATTCCTCAAAAATATTCACAAGTGCCTTAAGAATGCCTTGGGATTAGGCCGCTCATGTAACACATTACCCTTAATCTTTTTGAAAATTTTGAGTTTGGAATATCGATCAGGGGGTCAAAACCTGCATAAAAATAGTTTTGGTGGATTTTTAGGACCCGTAGATCGAAATATAGATTTCTCAAGGAACTGTGCACACCAGTAATGTCCTCAAAAAGTCTACATAATGGACTTGATTGCCTCCTCACCGTAGACCTGGCAAGGGTTTTTTGGCCAAATTTACTTTTTAATAAGGGCACTTTAGACTTTTTCCTAAATTGTTAGCTAATGAACCTATACTTTTTAGGACCTAGTTCAACTCTATAAATTAACCTAAACCCCTAATTATATTCATTCTTCTATAATTCACCTACTCAAATATTTCTCTCTCTATAAAAGACTCCCAAGGACTCCATTGAAGACTTCAAGTAAATTCACTCAAACTCTCCATCAAAACTCTCAAGTTCTTCTAAATTAATTGGTTTTCTCACTTAAGGTATGTGGGTATTGATTCATGGATTCTTTCATCCATGAAGCTCAATCAATTTCTTAAGTTTTTTTTATCAAATTAAAGAATGGTATTTTATGGGTTTTATGATCTCTACTCCTATTGCATGAATTATGATTCAAAGTATGATCATGAGTCTATTTGGATATAAATTGATAGTTATTGCATTAAATTAAAGTATTTTTCCATTAATTCTCCTATTTTGATTCCTAGGATTCATGATTAAAATTATGAGTATTTTCAATTATACTTCCTAATGATACTATCTATATTAATTATGTATGCGCTGATATAAAGTTTATGATCATGCATATTTTCAAGTTAATTTCATGATTCTCAAGGCAATTAATCATGCATTCATGTCTTACTCTAAATTCAAGTATAAGCTATGATCATGAATTTCCAAGTATGAATTGTGTCTATGTATGTATGATTTTGTAATGTGGAAGGTCAATTCCCGCATTGCACTTATGTTATGAAAATGATCTACTCTATGTTTTCAAACCTATGATAATGACTATGATATATGAAATTATGATTTCTATGTTATGCATATATTCCGTTGTATTTGACTTAGCACCGAATGTGGATTTGAGGTGGGGGCTTGAAATTAAGGGTCCTTATATAAAGTCTCTTGTCTAATAACTACGTACCACCATAGGATTGGGTTTTGGCCTAGCTCGTGGATCCACATATAGTATGTGCATGACCCGCCTAGCGGGGTAGAGTCTACCTTGGCAAGTAGATTCTCCTTTCCTCTGATGTAGGGTCAACATTGGGATTCTATGTTATATCTCGCACGGTCTTATTATCGGTTATGGTTCCTATTCCACATATGTATGGTCCTTGTTATGTTTTAAATAACTAATCCTATCTTTTACTTTATATGATACTTTTATGGTTTATTATGCATTGATCCTTCTTAAAGACTACTTATGATTTTTACTACTTCTCCTATCATGCTATTTTAAAATGGTCATTTGCACAAATATGGTTTTCTATGCATTGCATTGCCTATATACTTAGTACATTCCAACGTACTAATGCATACTTTTGCCTACATTATCTCATAATATAGGGGTTGAGGTTGAAGAACATATTCCTGTATGTGGCTAGTTAAGCTTTCCTATCGGCAGTGTTTGTGGTGAGTCCTCATCTATCAGGGACTAGTCATCGAGTTGGTTAATATTTTTCAAAGACTTTTGTTATATTTCATATTGAGGGTGAGCTAGGGACATGTCTTATCCCCTACCCATGTTCATGAGTAAAGGCATCTAGTTGGACAAATAGTTCGAGTATGTGTTGTTATGTGACATTCTTAAATTTCTATTCATAGTTTAAATTCTCTTATGATGTTTCCGCTTTTATTTTACCTTATCTATGCTTATAATATGTATAAGAGGGTTGGTTGGATCCCTTTGGGATTTTGATCGCCATGTTACGACTAGGTCCTAGGTCGGTCCTGATACTAATTCATCGATTTAAGTGTCAAAGGTGTCATAAATATGTGACACATCAATTGCCTTTGGCCACATCCTTTTGAGCAAACATGGACCCTTTCTTAATTGGCTCAGACTAGAAGAGGGAGTTTATAGCTTTTGGTGTAATGTCCACCTCTACTTCCCATATAAGGACCCAAGGCAAGTTGGGGTATTTCTCCAATGGACCTCGAAGGACCATCATATCTTGCCTCACCTGATATAAGGCATAAAAATCCATAACTAATTCCGAGAAGAAAACTCTGATGCTTTAGAAAGAGGTATCGAAATCCTAGCGGTGATTTATAGAACAATATTAGTGTCATGACCTGACCTAGGGCCAAGCAGTAACATAAATATTAAAATCCCAAAGTACCCCAATCAAGCCTGTTAGAATAACATTCATGAGCATACATAAGGTACATGAAATAAGTAAACAAGATCAAATATACGAAAGCAAAATCCTCAATAAGAACATATGTCTCAAAAACATGGAATAAGAGAAAACATACTCTCACTATCTAACATGCCTCTAATACTAGATGGGGGCATGATACAATCTCCCAACTCACCCAATAGACAACATATAGTAATGAAGTATAACTGTTGAATGAGAAATACAAGTCACATCCTCGAATATGAGAACTCAACTACAAGAAGCTAATGGTAAACTCTAGCCACGAGCAGGAGGAGGATGAATGTTATCACTGAATCCTACATTATGATATACAATATAGGCAAAAAGTATGCATTAGTATGTGGAATGCACTAAGTATGTGAGAAGATGAATGAACAATAAATATAGGATATAGTCGATATGAATCACCACCATGGACCGTGGTGAGTTTCACGGGCTGTGGTGGGTCCTCTGTGCGTCCCCAGTCTTCAGTTTTATTGAGGGTTATTCTAGTCTTTTCCCTATATTTATTTTATGAATCTGGACGGGTTTTGGGACTAAGTTTGTATCTATTAACTACCCTAAAGTCTTCTAACCCTATCATTCTCTCCATAATTCCCTAAATACAAATATTCTCTCCAAGGTTTTCTCTCTAGAGTCTTCATCTCCCATAAGCAATTCAAGGGATTCCTTCAAGTTAAAACTATCATTATCTTCAATTTAGGGCTCATCAAAGTCAAGGTATTTGGAACTTCATCCATGGGAACGTTTCACCCTGGAATCCCAAAGAATTCTTCTCAATTCCTATTGTAATTTCTTCAATCAAAAACCCTAATTGCATGATTTTTATTCGGTCTTCTCAAATATTATATGTTTCAAAGTTATTAGTCTTATTATGAATAATTCACATCATATTTCAGGATTTCAACTTGAATTTCACTAACCCATGATACATGCTAGTTTCAAGTATGATTTGTGATACATGATCATATCTTCAAGTTATTTCTATGAAAGCTTTATAAATGAGATTTAAAGATGCTTTATGAAAATAAGTTTATGAGTGCTCTATGAAAGGTTATGAACAATATTTTAATGATGTTTCATTCAAGTTTAATGAAAGACTGACTTGAGATCCTTGAAGGTGACTAAAGACTCTAATGAAAGAGTTACTTAAGATCCTTAATGAGGAAGGTAACTTAAGACTCTAAAGATATTTTGTGGAAGTCCTATACCCACATTACATGAATTACTTAATAATGAGTTATTCCTATGAACAATTTTATGAACTATGATTATGAAGAAGTTTATTATTATTACAAGTATGGTTTATGATTATGTTGTGATATATATTCTGTGGGATGATGTACTTAGCAATGAGTGGAATTTGAGGTGAGGGATTGACCTAAGACCTAGTAGCAAACTCTAGCCTCTTAAACTATATTGCCAGCGTAGGTTTACTAATATGGCCTAGCTAGTGGATCCACATATAGCACATGATGATAATAATTGGATGGAGCGAACTTTGGCAATAAACCTTCCCCTTCTCGATGTGGGTATTATTAGATTCCAAATAATAGTTCACATGTTCTTAATATCAGTTATGGTTATATGCCACATATGTAAGTTTTATGATGATTATGAGATTCTTTTGATGCATTGACCAATGAGATAAATATTTCTAATAATTTCATGTTTACTCATGCTTTTAAATATATTGGTCTTGAATCCATGATTCATATTTAAAGATGCTTTATGAAAATAAGTTTATGAGTGCTCTATGAAAGGTTATGAACAATATTTTAATGATGTTTCATTCAAGTTTAATGAAAGACTGACTTGAGATCCTTGAAGGTGACTAAAGACTCTAATGAAAGAGTTACTTAAGATCCTTAATGAGGAAGGTAACTTAAGACTCTAAAGATATTTTGTGGAAGTCCTATACCCACATTACATGAATTACTTAATAATGAGTTATTCCTATGAACAATTTTATGAACTATGATTATGAAGAAGTTTATTATTATTACAAGTATGGTTTATGATTATGTTGTGATATATATTCTGTGGGATGATGTACTTAGCAATGAGTGGAATTTGAGGTGAGGGATTGACCTAAGACCTAGTAGCAAACTCTAGCCTCTTAAACTATATTGCCAGCGTAGGTTTACTAATATGGCCTAGCTAGTGGATCCACATATAGCACATGATGATAATAATTGGATGGAGCGAACTTTGGCAATAAACCTTCCCCTTCTCGATGTGGGTATTATTAGATTCCAAATAATAGCTCACATGTTCTTAATATCAGTTATGGTTATATGCCACATATGTAAGTTTTATGATGATTATGAGATTGTTTTGAGGCATAGACCAATGAGATAAATGTTTCTAATAATTTCATGTTTACTCATGCTTTTAAAGATATTGGTCTTTAATCCATGATTCATATTGGTTATGTCCTATGTTTATTATTCATGCATCTTATCACATACATAGTGCATTCCATGTACTAATACATACGTTTTTCCTACTTTGTATTATAATGTACGATCTGCTAATCAAATTCTTCGGCTAGATTTTACCATTAGCTTCTTGTTGGTGAGTCCTCACATTCATGGATGTGACCTTTATTTCTCATTCGACAAATATACTTCATTACTCTATGTTTTCTATTGGGTGAGCTGGCAGATTGTCTCACGCCCCATCTAATTAGAGGCATATTATATAGTGAGAGTTTATGTTGTCTCTTATTCTATATTTTTGAGACATGTTCTTATTAAGGATTTTTCTTCTCTATCTTTGATCTTGTTTACTTATTTCATGAAAGATTTGCTAAGAGGATTGGTTGGAGTCCTTCAATATTCTAATTGACGTGTTATGACAAGGACTTAGGTCAGGTCATAAAAAACTTTATATCAGAGCACAAGGTTCATGTGTCCTAGGGAGTCTAACATACCGCATCAAGTAGAGTGTTGTTAATTGGTGTGAAGTGCACAATATATATGAATAGGAGGCTATAAGTGTCTTAGGAAACACTTCACATCTTTCATAATCTCATCATGTTATAGAATTAGACTCTATGATTTTTTTCTCTAACGCTTTCTCTTTGATATTACTGAATCATGTCTCAATGAAGATTTCCCATTCAAAGAAATTTTGAAGAAGAGCCAGAAGCTCTAAATACTCCTTTGAATGATCAAGTGACTAATGTAGAGTTTTGAGCCGCTTTTCAAATACCGGCCCAAGTCATGCCTACTCACGAGAATCAAGGAGTAGTTGCTCCTCCTAATATGTCTACTCTGACTTTAAGGATTAGAGACTTCATGATGATGAACCCTCCTGAGTTTCAAAGATCAAAGGTTGATGAGGATTTCCAAGACATTGTAGATGAGTTGTAAAAGATTGTAGAGATTATGGGAATGTCCTCAGAAGAAAAGGTGGAATTGGCGACCGCCAACTCAAATATATCGCTCATATTTGGTACAACCAATGGAAGGCCGAAAGGGTTGAGGATGGTCTCATAGGTTGGGAAAGGTTCAAAGTTGCATTTCTTGATCACTTTTTCCCACTTGAACTAAGGGAGGCGAAGATGCTGGAATTTATCAACCTCAAGCAAGGAAACATGAGTGTGAGGACTACGCCCTCGAGTTCACAACATTGTCCAAGTATGCTCCATTCTTGGAAGCTAACTCTAGTGCCAGAATAAGCAAGATTATTTTGTGAGTGTTAGACTTGGTTATGAAAGAGTGTCAAACCGCTATTTCCATCTAGGATATGGATATCTCTAGGCTCATGACTTATGCCAAGAAAATTAAAGGTGAAAATCTTAAGGAGAGGAATGTAAGGGAGTCCAAGAGGGCTTGTTTTGAAGGTGGGTTTTCTCATAACAAATCCAGTGGTTGTAATAGTTATTTCTGACAGGACCAAAAGTTTTACGGCCAAGGTTCTTCAAACACTACATCTCCAAAATTATAGAAAAATAAGGTGTCGAATCCTAAGGCACAAGGTGGTGTGAGTGGAACTACACTTCCTAAGTGTACAAAATGTGGGAGATATCATGGAGGTAAATGTTTAGTTGAAACAGGTGCATCCTTTGGATGCGGTAAGATGGGGAAAAAGATTTGTGAATGTCCTAATAAAGTAAAAGAAGGGCGTCCTCAAGTTCAAATTACTCAAGGTGGGAAAATTCCTCAATGAGGCGGCCCACGCCAAAATAGGTTCTATGCCCTTCAAGCTAGGAAAGAAGTTGAGTCTTCCGATGTGGTTATGGGTTTGTTGTAAGTCTTTCACATTGATGTTCAATCATTATTAGATTCGGGTGCTACTCTATAATTTTTTACTCCTTATCTTGCTACGAGATTCATTGTTGGTCCTGAGATCTTGATAGAGCCTTGTTGGGTCTATACTCTGATTGGTGATTCAATTATGGCTAAAAGAGTCTATATAAATTACCCCATTTTAGTTTTTCATAAAGTCACCTCTGTTGATCTAGTAGAGATAGATATGACCGATTTTGATGTTATTCTTTGTATGGATTGGCTTCATACATGTTATGCTTCTATATGTTGTAGAATCTGTGTGGTTAAGTTTAAGTTTCCTAATGAGCAATCATAGAATGAAAAGGTAGTAATTCCATGTTTAAGAAAAACTTTATCTCATTCCTTAAATCTTGGAAAATGATTTCTAAATTATATTCTAGTTTGGTTAGAGATACTAACTCTGAAACTCCTACTCTTGAGTCAGTTTTCATTGTTAATGTGTTTTTGGAAGTTTTCCCTGATGATTTCCCAGGTATTCCTTCCAAAAGAGAAATAGACTTTGCTATTGATATCCTTGCCAATACACATCCTATCCTTATTCCTCCTTACTAAATAGCCTAGTAAAACTGAAAGAATTAAAGGGTCAGTTGAAGGATTTGTTAGATAAGGGTTTTATTAGACTGAGTTTCTCTCCATGGGGTTCTCCAGTTATCTTTGTTAGAAAGAAGGATGGTTCTCTTCGTATATGTATTAATTATGTAAGAACCCGTAAGATGAAAAGTCAAACGAAAAAAAATCAAAGGAATTGAAAATGTCCAAGTCTACGAGTTAGTCAACAACTCGTAGAAATTGTTACGGGTCGTAAACATGACTCGTAGAGATGAATTAAGAATTTTGGAATTTGACTAAGGCAAGAGTTGGGTTGAAAAGTCTTTTGATGACCCGTAGTGGAAATGAAGACTCATTGAAATGAGTCATAATGGCAAGGTAAGATGACCCACAAATGTCGCCCTCATGACTTTATTTACGACTCAACAAGAGGAGTCGTACAGAAGCTTATGACTTCTAGAAATTAGTCGTATGAAAACTTTAGAGACTCCTCAACTTCCAGGTTTTTCGAACCTGTAAGACGAATCACTTTGGTAACCCATAAACTTATTGATGATTTGTAATGACGGCTTGTAGCCAAAGTTCAGAAACTCAATTTTCAGGTCTTTCTCAAAACCTGCAGGATGAGTCATAATGATGACTCGTCACTTCTTCTACGGACTGTAGAGGCAAGTCGTACAACAGCCTTGTTGGAATTTTAATGAGGGGCAGTTTGATATTTTCCCTACTTTCTAATAATGTATGTGAACATTTTTAAGAACTAGATTCATTACGAATTGGATCCTAAATACCTTATTTTCCCCTATTAATTCCCAAATAAATTTTAGACTTCTCTCCCAAGGTTCTTCAAGAGTTCTTCGAGAATTGATTAGGGTTTCTTCAATATCAAGTCCTCTTTCTCAAATTCAAGTAAAAATTCAATCAAGGTATGTGTGGATTGATTCATGAGTCTCTTCTACTCATGGAGTCCAAGGTTTATTTCAAAAATCTCTTAAAATCCCATTACTTTTAAGCTTCAATTTTGATGAATTGTGTTTGACTGATTCAATTTCATTTTAAATTATTATTTATGATTATTATAAGTATGTTTCTATATAAATTAAATGATTTCAAGTTTAATTATGAAAGCCCATGGATGATGCTATTTTTCATGATAAATTTTATGAATTTTGATCATGGAGTCTTATGTTCTCAAGGTATTCTTATGGATTTCAATCAAATTGATTATGTCTATGAGTTTTACTTAAAAATTCAATTATGAAAGATGATCATGAATTATAAGTATGCCTCAAATTGTGAATTACATACGAATTGTGGAAAAGTTGACTTAGGGCCCTTTGTGGTGACCTAAGTTATGAAATGAGCTACTCTATGAATTTCAAATATATGATCATGTTTATTATACATTAACTATGATTATTATGTTATGATACATATTTCTTGAGATTTGACTTAGCATCGAGTGGACTTGAGGTGGGGGCCCTACCAAAAGCCTTAGTAGAAGCGTCATGTCTCCTAAACTACGTGCCATCATAGGTTTCCTTATGTATTTGCTAGTGGATCCACTTATAGAGTATGTACATGACTCTCCTAGCAGGGTAGAGTCTACCTTGACAAGTAGATTACCCCTTTATATGTTGTATGGGGAGACAACGGGATTCCATATTATAGCTCGCATTGTCTTAATGTCGGTTTTAGTTCCTATCCCATATATATGAGTATTATGTTATCTATGATCTTTTAACCATGCATCATAAATGATTTGATCATTATGACCTTCCTCATGATTTACTTATCCTTTTTATTATGTATATTCTTGTAACAGCCCCTAAAAACATTGTATATGGTATTCCAATTTTGATGAAAATGATACTTCTTCTGTATTTTGAGCATAAATTTTTATAAGTTGGTTGAAATTAGGTGATTCAAATTGCCACATAACCTCAATATCAATACCTATAACTTTTGGGATACCATAGCTCAATATTCAGAGGCTAAGTAGGTCGATTAAATTAATCTTTCCAAGAGCTGGTGTTGTGACAAAATGGAGTTTTGTAGAAGAAAAATCATATCTCAATGTAGGATGATCCCATTCATTTTATTCTTGAATGACATGAAAGGAAATGTTTAGAGCTACAATTCATATGAATACACCAAATCTTAATTAGGAAGTTATCTTGTTCAAACGTAGCTCTGAAAAAGGGTATTCTGTAAAAAGAGGATTCATCTCACCAATCATGGAAGATCTAGTTCCATTTGACATCACCCATGACATCAATAGTCCTTCATATGACATCACCCATGACACCACAATCCTCCATTAAAATTTCAAATTTTTCTTTATAATTATTTTAATTATTGTAAGGTCCCTCCTTCACATTTATATTTTACCCCTCTTATTTCATTATTTTATTTATCAAGCTTTATCAAGAAACTCTTCTCTCTATACACCTCTTTACTCATTCACAAAATATAGTTTTAGTTCTTAGTAGTGTAGAAATATTATTTCGGTGATTCATATACTCTAGGTAGTACATAAAATGCTCCGACGAGGAGAAAAGGCTAGGATTCAAGAGTATTCATTAAGTCCTTCGATTCTGAGTAAAGTTTCGGATTTCAGGTATGTAAGGCTTCAATAAGATTATTTTTCCACTATCATGCCTAAAATATATTTATTAGATGATAAATTATGTTTATTTACCAAATTATCTTCAAACTTTACTCTAAGGTATATGGGTGTTTATCCATGAGTTCTTCCATCCATGAAGTCTAAAATTCTTTCACCTAAATCTCTTGATTTGAAGTAAGATTTTATTATGGTTAATTCTTGTTTCTACTTAAAAGCATGAATCGTGGTTAAACTAATAATTAATGCAAAATAATTTCATATGTATAAATTGATGGTTTTCAAGTATTTTCTCTATTTATCTCTTTAAGGGTTCTTGAAATTCATGGTGGGTTGATTAAAGCATGATTTTTAATTAATAGATTTTAAAGTATTTATGCATAATTTCATTTACATATATGTTTGAAAGTTGAAGTGATTTAAACCCACTTAGTTTTATTATATTTTCAATGAAGTTTGACTTAAAAGCTTTGACTCCAAATAAATGTTTATGAAAGCAATGTCCATGATCAAAAGGGAGTCTTATGAAATAAAAGAATGATGAAATTCTATGAATGATGGATTTTTTATACTATAAGGATAATTCTTGCATATTTGAATCACTAAAGGTTTTAATGAGCTATTCCACCAAATGTGATGTTTTGAATTCTCAAGCTATATGCTATGACTAATTTGAAGCGTTAAACTATTCTATGGGATTGACTTAGCATTGAATGGGGCATTGAGGTGGAATTCGGTAAGGTAATCCTAGTAGCAACCCCCTTGTCTCATTAACTATGTATCAACATAGGAGCCCTTGTAGGCTTAGGATAATGAATCCACGTAAGCCCTTAAAATTAAAGTTAAATAATAAATGTAATTGACGGATTCTACCCTAGGAAAGTAGACTTTTCGGCCAACGTAGAGAGTTATGTTGGATTCCATGTAATAGCGCACATGGTCTTAATGTCGGTTATAGTTAAATTTCCACAAATAAACATTTCAAATGCTATTTTTATGATTTCTCATGCATATAAATATCCACATATGTATGATTTAAATGATATCTACTTATTTACTCATGCATACACTCATTTATGTACTTTACCTTTTACTGCATGCCTACATACTTAGTACATTCAAATTACTAACACATAATCTTTTGCCTACATGATATCACCATGTAGGGACCAATGCTCCTCCTCATTTTCCTCTACGTGGCTAGTTGTGATTTCATTTGGAAGCTACTTTTGGTGAGTTCCCATGTTCCGGGAAAAATACTCTTTTATCTTTCTAGCTTATGATATGTTGAGACCTTTAGACACTTACTATGATATTTCATTCTATTTTGATTGAGGGTGACCTAGGGACTTTTTTTAGTTCCATTAAATCTAAAAGTTAGAAGTATTGTTGGGCATATGTAAGTTGAAGATTTACTATTATGGTTTCCACTTGTTTATTTATTGTCATTACCTATGAAAGGCTAAAAAAATGCTAAGAGGTTTATTTAAGGTACTTTTAGGTTCCTCATTTGCCATGTCACATCTAGGACCTAGTCTTGGGTCGTGACAAACTCGTTTACTTTAATTTTAGCTTTTTCTACATCCAAACCATCTTTTGAAACTTTGTGTCCCAACTCAATCCCCTACTTTACCAAGAAGTGACATTTTTCCCAATTTAGGATGAGATTTATTTCCTCATACCTTGCTAATACTTTCTCTAGATTATGTAAACAAAGCTCAAAAGACTCTCCAAATACTAAAAATGTATCCATAAATATCTCTACAAACTCTTCCACCATATCATGGAAGATAGCCATCATTAACATCTAAAAAGTGGCAAGAGCATTGCAATGACCAAATGGCATATGCTTGAACATTGTATTTTCATGGTTCTCTGGTGCAATGGTAATTTGGTATTAGCTAGAATATCCATCCAAGAAGAAATAGTACTCTTGGACTGTTAACCTGTCGAGCATTTGGTCAATAAATGGCACTGGGTAGTGATCTTTCCTCGTGGCATCATTTAACTTTCTGTAATCCATGCAGATACACCAACCAATCACTATTCTGCTGGGGATTGACTCATTCTTCTTATTAATCACCACGGTCATGCCCCCGTTCTTTAGTACACACTGAACTGGGCTTACCCACTTACTGTCAGAGATTGGGTATATTATGCCTAGATCTAGCCACTTTATTATCTCTTTGTTCACCTCCTCTTTCATGATAGGATTCAACTAACATTGTGGTTGTGCACTAGCTTTATGTCCTTCTTCCATAAAAATCCTATGCTTGCACAAAATGGGGATAATGCTACGGAGATCAGCTATTTACCATCCAAATTCCTTTTTGTACCTTTTTAATACCTCAAGTGTTTCTATGACCTGCATATCAGACAAAGACGATGAAATAATTATAGGTAAAGTATTATTAACTCTAAGAAAAGCATACTTGAGATGGGATGGATGTTGCTTCAACTCTAAGTTAGGAGCTTCTTCAAGATATGTCTTGGGTGAAGGACCCAATTCTCTGTTTAATGGTTCCACATTCCTTTTCCACATGCTGACATTTGGGATGTCAAGCAAATACTCGCTATCTCTTTAGCTTCAATGTTACCTTTAATATCTTGACCCATCAAAACTCTTTCTGAAGGGTCTTTTGCTAAAATGCACTGAGCTGTCACTTTCTAATCAATGACAGTTATAGCAAACAATTCTTCATAGACTACATGTAATTTCAGTGCTTGATATGCCTCAAATACCTCAACTTTGTCATGTGCTCTCATAGTCAATCCACTTACAACTATATCAATAAGTGCACCTCTTGTTGCTAAGAAGGGACATCCCAAAATAAAGGGAACCTTTTTATCATGCTCAAAATCTAGCACAATAAAATCAACAAGAAGGATGAGTGATCATACTTGAACTAACACATCCTCAATAATACCATGAGGTCTAGCTACATAACGATCAGTCAATTGTAACAAAATAGTGGTTGGTTTAGGTTCTCCAAAGCCTAATTTATTAATCATAGATCTAGGCATCAAGTTTATAATTGCACGTAGATCACAGAGACCTCTTGCATTACTAGACTTGCCAATAGTTACCTGCACCGTGAAACTACCTTGATCTTTTTACTTAGTTAGTAGCTTTACTTCGTTAAAGATCCTTGAACTACACTCTTCAGTGAGTGCCACCGTTTCTAATTCAGCTAATTTTTTATTGTTTTCCATAATAGTTTTGACAAACTTGACATATTTAGGAATATCCTACAACACATCAATCAAAGGCAAGTTAATTTGTACTTGTTTAAGCATATCTATGAATTCTTCAAAACATTCCTCCTTCTTTTTAAATTTTTTTTGTGGGAATGGGGGATATGGTTTACCTTTGTTACCTTTGCTTTGTGGTATCAACTCCACTAGTTCATCAACTTCGTGTGCTCATAACATTTACTTACTTGGGATTTGGATCAGTGGTACCTGGTAAACCACATTGTAGGCAAGAGTTTTGAGCACCTTCTATCTATCCCACCTGCTTCTCTAAATTCTGAATACTGATTTTGAAACTGACGAATGTTTGCAGCTAGCTTAGCTTACTCAGTCATGAGGTGTTTAAGCATATCTTCAACGCTCATGTTTTCGGCACAACTTGATTATTGGCTATTCTGACCTTGCTGATTATAGTGCTGGACTCATTCTCGTGGTTTATATTGTTCTTGGCCTTTGTGTTGGTTCTATTGGTTTCCACCCCAAGAGAAGCTTAGATGGTTCCTCCAACTAGGTTATAAGTTTTTTCATAATTTTGCTAGCCTTCACCCCTCTGTGTATTCCCTATAATATTTACTGATTCCAGATTTGCACCATAATATTTTGACATGTGTTCAATGCTGCCACATACTTCTCACCATATCTGTTGCTGCTAAATTACATTTACTGGATCCTATTGCTACCTCAAAGCTAAGTTGTTGAAGTGAGTAGTCATCATGTTTTGCATTGCTGCAATCTGTGCTGTCAAAGTTGTCACTGCATCTACTTCAAGAATACCTGCCTATTTTTAGACAATAGGCCTAGAGTTTCCTTCATTCAATTCAGAATTTCCTCGCGATATATAATTCAACAATATGTAGAGCTTATCCTATGTCTTCTTCAAATCCTATCAACCTATAACTGAATCAAAAAGAATTTTGGTGTTGTATTCCAACCCTTCAATGAAGGTATGGACCAATACCTTATTATCTTGGTGATGATGAGGACATATAATGAGTAGAGATTTGAACATGTCCCAGCCTTGGTATAAATTTTCACATGGCTTCTATTTGAAGCTTAGAATCTCAGCTCATAGCTTTGTTGTATTCCCCGAAGGAAAGAGCCTGATCAAGAATTTGCTAGCCAAGTCGTTCCATGTAGTTATGGAATTTGATATTTCCAACTTCAACCACCTTGTAGCCTCCCCCAATAGATAGAAATGAAATAACATCAACCTCACATAATAAGGAGATACTCTAGTTGGTGTGTAAGTGTCGCTGATTTCTAGAATATTCTGAATGTGGACTTAGGGATCTTCATGAGCCAACCTTGTGAACTTCCCATTAATGTCTAACAACTACATCATGTTCTATTTCAGTTCAAATCTTCCTCCAACTAGCGGTTTCTTAATGCTGGAGGTGACATTCGCTGTGAATGAGACTGCCACATCCCGTACTGTCCTAGCTGACATTTCCACATGGACCTCTATAGGAACTTTGTTAGTGTCACCCAGATTTACCTATGGTACTTCATATAGAGCAGCTGCTCTCATTTTGTGTTGATGTAAAAATATCTCAGATTCAGCTAGTGGCTCCACAATGTTCCACTTCTGTCTAGTGTCCCTTAGAAAATTCCCCTGCAAGAAATCACAGCCAAAATCAAGTTCTTAACACTAACACTGACAACTAAAAAATATTAAAAATAAACAATTAACGAATTTAAAGTCCCCGGCAATGGTGCCAAAAATGTGTTGCCACTTGAGCACACACAAATATATGTGGTCTTACAAGTAATAAAGTGGATTCTTTTAGAACTGGATTGTTTAATCCAAAGGACTTTAATCAGCCATGAGTAATATTTTCAATTGACTAAATTCTTAGCGTGTGTTACAAAAAAGTTGATTTCAATTATATTCTCTACTAAAGTATTGAAACTACAATCAGGAAATAATTTAGAAATTCAATGAGTTGTGATCAAATAAGTAAGTAATTCTGGGTTTGTAGTACTTGCAGATTTCAGGTCTAACACACTTCACTTTGGCATTTAATGAGTCTTTCAACTACTAATTGAGAGGGTTGATTTTACAATCATGGTCTCTCGACCTCTAATTGCATACCTCTATTGACCGCCTAACTATGTCATTAAGTGGGGATAGGCATGAACCAATACAGATGGATTAATCCTATCATCCTATTTATTAACTAAGTATGGTGTATAGGTATGTGTCACGGACATCCTATACAAGAATCATCCTAGGCAATTCTAGAACAAACAAACTCCGTATATTCTCGTATTCTATCTCCTTTCCTTCTTTCGAATTTTGGGTAGAAAACTAATGTATTTTAATGGTGATCAAGTATTAAAATAGTATAAATAAGAATATAAGCAAACTATATTAAAACTTTCATCTTACGGCTACAACCATAGAACAAGGGATTCTAGCCACTCATAAAGTTAGAAAAAATCAAAAATATAATTCATAGCATAAAGAATCAACTTACAAATGAAAAAGAAGAAGAAATAAAACCCTAGGAGAGTTCTCTTTACATCTTCCTTCGTCAAAACCTTAATTAAAAACTAAATATTTTAAAATAAAATAAAAAATGCAAGGTTGCAATCCTTGTAGCTAAGTTCGCGACACAAAGGTATTTCTCCATAGTGAAATTTTTCATTTTCTTCTTCGGCAAAATTTGTTCTATCTAGAACCAGGTCCGTGATGAGGACCTGGCGCGGACTACACTGTTACTTCCAATAAATTTTAAGTGTTGGAATTAAATTATTGCAGCTTAATGCGTGATGCGGACACACTCCAATATGATGCATTTTCTTCACATTTGTTCCCAACTTCTCCTTTAAGCTCCACTTTCAATCCAATCATCTTTTGAATGTCCATTCTTCCACATTTAGCCCTAAAAGTGTCTAATCATATTGGTTAGCTATATTCATACACATGTAGTCTAAAAATGAAGCAACTCTAAGAATTTTCTCTCAAACTGTACTATGAACATGGGTTATTTTGGCTATTGGATGCATAAATGCACCTAAGATCTGTTAGTCCAAAGAAACCACCACAGAAGACCACCATGAACCGTGGTTCCCTTCATGGTCCATGGTGGGTTTTGTGGTGGGTAGACTATCCAATATCCTTCTAAGTATTTCCAAGTCCAGCCTCATAGAGGGGACCACAGACCGTAGTTCCCTTCACAGTCTATGGTCATGGCCCGTTATAGGTTCCGAATATAGTTTTAATAAACGTTATTTTAGTCTTTCATAGAAAAGTTAGTTGATCCACATATAGCTCACAAAGGTAAAGTTGTTCTCATGGAGTCTACATTGGCAAGTAATCTCTCTCTTTTTGCTGTGAGAGTTATATCAGATTCCATGTTATAGCTCGCATGGTCTTAACATATTGGTTAAAGTTCTTATCCTACATAGTTTTAGCTGAGTTTTGAATTCTTATGATAATTATGAGATTTTGATGCATTGTCCAATGAGATGAATGGTTTAAATATTTTTATAATGTTATACATGTTTTAAAAGATATTGGTATTGCATCCCATTATTCATATTGATTATGTCCTACGTTTATTGATCATGCATATTCACATACTTAGTATCTTCTATGTACTAACACATATTTTGCTTATATTGTCTCATAATGTAGGGGCTGACGGTTCATCCTATTCATGGCTAAAGTTGCTTTAGTTCTCAAGAGTTGGTATGTCCTCATTCATCGAGGACATGACTTTTCTTTCATGTTGTTACTTTGACTTTTCTTTTATGATTCGGGTGACCTAGGAGATTTTCCTAAATCCTCCATAAAGTTTAGACTTGGAGGCATATTTAGACACTGTAAGTGATGTAAGTCCATTTTGGACACTTGGTAGGAAATTATTTGCTTAGACTTTCATTTTTGAGTTGTATCTTTTTCTTTATTTCATCATGTTTAATTTCCTTATGTATGCTAAGTATGCTAAGGTGGCTTTGTCGGAATCATTCAATTTTTTGATCACTGTGTTACAACTAGGCCCTAGGTCGGGTCATGACAAGGGGCTAGCCGTGACAAGGCAATTAGGACTCCTGAACTACCAATCTTCTTAGCATATCATAAGCATACCTAAGGTAAACAATAAGAGGAAACTCATACAAGTCCAAAAGACATATCATAAAATAAAAAGAATTAAGACAACATTGACTTCTACATTCGTGTCCAACAAGCCTCAACATAGTCAATATAGGCAGAGACAAAACATGTCTCTATCTCACCCTCAATGTAACATAACAAAAGTCTTTGAAATAAAAAGAAGGAAACATAATTCGGTCCTCGAATAATGAGGACTCACCAATAGAGGAAGTAGGAACTCAATTCTAACCACGTCGAGGATGGATGTGCTCGTCAACCCCTATATTTTAATACAATATAGGCAAAAGTATGTGTTAGTATGTTTGGATGTACTAAGTATGCAGGCATGCTATGCAATATAAAATATAAGATGGAATGGTCAAATAATGTACATGCTAAATAAGATGATAAGTAGAGTCATGAGAAAACCATAGTTGATCAAAGCATTTGAAAGACATAAGTGAGATCATAACGATGGTATACATATGTGGGATAGAACCATAAAAGATAATATGACCATGCGAGCTGAAACATAAAATCTCGATGTCTCCCCATACAATGGAAGAAAGGGAAATCTACTTGCCAAGGTAGACTCTACCCAGCTAGGCAAGTCATGAACATGTGATATATATTGATCCACTAACTAGGCCATAAAGTAAAATCCTATAGTGGTACATAGTTATGAGACTAGATACTTTATATAAGGACCCCATAGGTCTATCCCGCACCTCAAGCATCATTCGGTGCTAAGTCAAATCCCATGAAATACATAACATAATAATCATAACATATATTCATAAACTTTCTCATAGGTTTCAAAGTTCATATAATAGATTATTTTCATATCATACTTGCAATATGAGTAAGAGCCTTTAAACATAACAAACTATATTTGCGTGATACATATCATTAGGTTGCTAGATTACCAATTAAGGATTCTATGTCACCCTTTTCCCATAACTTGTATTAAATTCATATTTTGAACATACTTGACATCCATGATCATAGATTATACTTGAAATTATAGTAGAAATTTGAAACCATAAACAATTTTCTTGAAAATCATGAAATTTGAATTAAAACATGCATGATCATATTCCTTACACCAACCCATATATAATTCATGAAGAAACTATCTATTGAATGAATAATTTAATCAATAATCATATCAGATACCATGAATAAGATGTAATATCCTAAGAATATGAATATTAGAATAAGATATAATAAGATAATTAATTGGCCTTGGTGGATTTATTGATTTTTCAAGTATAATTTTTATTCAAAGACATTATGGACGTTTCCCCTATTTAGTAGAGAATGAACCTAGAAAGTTTTTGAAACTAGATTCCCAACCTATTTAATCCCCAAAAACCTAAATTCCCCTCACTTTCTTACAATTCACCCATCAAAAAATTCTCTCTCTATAAAAAAGTTCCCATGACCTCCAATGAATACCAAGCAAGGATCCTTTCAATTCTCCAGTTAATTTGAAGTTTTCTACAAACTTCTTCCAAATTCTTATTCAAAGTATGTGAGTTTTATACATGGGTACCTTTCACCTATGGAGTTTAAATAATTCTTCAAAGTTTCCATGAATTCCAATTATATTCTTGGATATTCTCAATTTTAAATTCAATTGGATGAACTATGATGTATTTATGAATTATAATCTATTTTACCATGAATTGATAAGAAATCACATGGAATTGGTGAATTTTTCATATGTAAACTACTACATTGCTATTTAAGGCATAGGACTTCATTATGGGTGATGAATACTATTTGAAAACTGATGAAAATCTAGAAATTAGTTAGGGAAAAGTTGGGGCATTGCGCCACCATCGCTCCAGGGACTTACCTCAGGAGTTTAGGGGTTGGGGCGACGCTTTAGGACCATGCCCAAAAAGTTTTGGGTTTGAGGTGGTGCGCAAGCAGTGCACCATTGCCTAGATGTTTCCCTCCACTATTCCTTCTACTTAATTGAACTTGACCTCACACTAACTAGTCTTTCAACTACATGAATTACATTTCATTTATGATTAAATCTCTCAACTAAGCATTAATTTATATTAAATTTCATGATTTAAACTTGGTTTACAAAGACTTAGGCATGATGTTACTTTCAAGTATGATTATTCAAGTATGTTTAAAAAGGGTTGATTACGTATGAGGTATAAGATATAATGAGGTTGAATATGATATTTCATCATATTTCAAGAAAAGACTTATGGTGTGAAAGGACAATTCTCACACAATCATGTTAGAGGTGATAAGTACAATTCTCACCAACTTATGGATTCTTATGAATCAATCACGCAATGATCTACTCTTATGACTATTTTTATGATGATATTGTTGATGATGTATTAATGTTTTAAATGATTTCCCTTGGGACATTGACTAAGCACCGAGAAGACTTTTAGATGGGGTTCGGTCCAGTAATTAAAGGTTTATTACCCAATAGAATCCTAATATCAACCTAAATTCCAAAACTACGTTGATCCCATAGATTGCCTTAATGGTCTAGATAGTGGATCCACATATAGCTTATGTTGTTCATGATATACTCATGGAGTTTACTTTGGCAAGTAACCTCTCTCTTCTTGATGTAGGAGTTACATTGGATTCCATATTATAGCTCGCATAATCTTAGATGTCCGTTAAAGGTCTTATCCCACCCAAGTTATATGAGATGATATAACTTTGACTATGATGTTTATGATGCATTGAACACATGCTTTCAATATGAATTCAAATGCTTTTAAGTCTTATCCATGCCTTTTCATTTCATTGGTCATGCATCCTATGTACATATTTCTTATGCATTATTTCATTGTTTATGCATTTATGTCACATACCTAGTACATTCAAACATACTAACGCATACTTTATGGCTTATATTATATCATAATGTAAGGGTTGATGATCCTTTTCTTTCTCCACGTAGCTAGAGTAGAGTTCTTATACTTTAAAATTTGTGAGTCCCCATCTATTCGAGGGAGAGTTTATGAGTTTGTGTCTTTCCTTTTTTCTTTAAGGACTTTGTTATATTACATTAAGGGTAAACTAGGGATCTGTCTTAGCACCCGCCCATGTTGTCTATGTAGAGGTTTGTTGGACGTGTTGTGTATTAGCCTATGTTGTCGTTTTGACTTGACTATAGTACTTCTATAATTTCTTCTAGTCTATTTTAGTTGATGCTTATTATTCCTTGTATGTGTTCATGCATGATACATAAGATGGCTTGGTTGGAGTCATTTGGGAGTTTGATCACCGTATCACATCTAGGACATAGTTTGGGTCATGACAAACTAAGTATCAAAACATAAGCTTTTGAAGCTCCCTAGGGAGTCCAACATGCCGCATCAAGTAGAGTCTTATTCATGGGTGTGAATAGAACCATATTTACAAATATGAAGATATGAGGCATCTTAGGAAAAATCTCACCTCTTTCATGATCTATGGTGTGCGATAGAGTGTACTCTAAGTCTCCTCCTTCTAATAATTGTTCTTTACAATTTTTAGAAAATTCCTCCATGAAGATACCCTGTTCGAAGGAATATTGTTGAAGAGGAGCAACAAGCTCCAAATTACCCTTTGAATGATCAATTGACCAATGTCTATTTCCAAACGGCTTTCCAAATCCTTGCTCAAGCTATGATGACACAAGTGAACCATGAGGTAATAGCTCCGGTAAACCAAATATGGGTACAACAGTGACAAGGGTTTGTGACTTTGTGAGGATGAATCTTCTAGAGTTTTGGGGTTCCAAAGTGAATGGTGATCTACAAGAATTTATTTAAAGAATTCATAAGATTTTGGAGATAATAGGGGTTAGCCCGGTTGAGAGGGCGGAGTTGGCTACTTATCAATTGAAGGATGTTGCTTGAATATGGTTTGATTAATGAAGGACTAAGAGGCCTATAAAGATGGATCCCGTGATTTAGGAAGAATTCAAATGAGTGTTTCTTGATCACTTTTTTCTATTGGATTTGAGGGAGGAAAAGATACAATAGTTCATTAACCTTAAGCAAGGGAATATGAGTGTGTGGCAGAATTCCCTTAAGTTCTCCCAATTGTCAAAGTATGCTCTATTTATGGTTGCCGACCCAAGAGCTCGTATGAGCAAGTTTGTTTTGGGTGTATTAGATTTTATGTCTAAGGAGTGCAAGATGGTTATGTTGATTAGAAAAATGCATATCTCTAGACTTATGACCCATAGAGGGCAAATAAAGGATGAGAAGATAGAGGAGAAAGCTAGAGCATCCAAAAGGGCAAGGACTGTTGGTTATGATTTTTATCATGCTAGGTCCAAAAATGGTGGGAATCCTCAATTTTGCCAAAGGTACTCTGATCAAGGTTCTTCAAATGCTCCTACTCAATGGTTTGATAAATATAGGGTACCCAACCCCAAGCCTCAAGGAGTCCCAAATTACTAAGTTATCCCCGCATACAAAAAGTGTGAAAAGTATCATAAGGGAGAGTGTTGGATTGAATGTGCTCTATAGGTGTGACAAGTTAGGTCATCATGCTAAGAAGTGTAGAATTAAAAATGGTCATCCTCAAGGCCAAGTTGTTTATCGAGGGAAACTACAACAAGGTGCCCATGCTCAACTAAAGGGTGGTCACTACAATGATCGGTTTTATGATCTTCATGCTAGGAAAAGGTAGAGGAGACTCCCAATGTTGTTACTGGTATGTTACATGTCTTTCACTTTGAAGTTTATGCCTTATTTGATCTTGTGAAAATTTATTCTTTGTTAGTCCTTATATGGCTATGAGATTCGATGTTAGCCCTGAAATATTGTTGGAGCCTTTTTCTATTTATACTCCTGTAGGTAAGTTGATTGTGGCTAGAAGATTCTATAAAAATTATCCGGTTTTGGTTTTTCACAAAGTTACTTCATGTGATCTAGTTGAAATTAATATGATCTTCGATGTTATCCTTATCATGGATTGGCTATATGCATGTTATGCTTCTATTGATTATAGAACCTGTGTGGTTAAGTTCCAATTTCCGAATGAACCGATCCTAGAATGGAAGGGTAATAACTCCATTTTAAGGGTCAATTTATCTCATGCCTTAAAGCTTGGAAAATAATTTTTAAGTTTTGCATATACCATCTTGTACAGGTTAGGGATACTAATTTCAAAGCCCCACTCTAGAGTCGATCCCTATTGTTAATAAGTTTCTAGATGTGTTTCCCGATGATCTACCCAGTGTTCCTTTTGAAAACAAAATCGACTTTGGCGTAGACCGTCTTCCCGACATCCAAGCTATCTTTATTCCTCCATACCGAATGTCTCCGATGGAACTAAAAGAGTTGAAGGATCAATTAAAAGACTTCTTGGATAAGGGTTTTATTAGATTAAGTATATCCTCATGGGGCGCTCCTGTGTTGTTTGTTAGAAAAAAAGATGGGTCACTTGCATGTGTATAGAATAGCAACAATTGAATAAGGTCACCATAAAGAATAAGTATCCCAATCCAAGAATATATGATTTGTTTGATCAACTCCAAGGTGCAAGTCAGTTCTCCAAAATTGACCTTCGGTCCAGTTATCACCAATTGAGGGTAAGGGAATGTGACATTCCCAAGTCGCCGTTTTTAGAAAGATATGGCCATTTTAAGTTTTTTGTTATGTCATTCGGATTGACTAATGCTCCCACTATTTTCATGGACATGATGAATCAGACTTTCAAACCGTACTTAGATATGTTTGTGGTGGTTTTTATTCATGATATATTGATTTATTCCCAAAATGAAGAAGAACATAAGGGTCACTTTAGAATTGTGTTGCAAAATTTTAGGCATAAGCAACTATTTTCCAAATTAAGTAAATGTGAACTTTGGTTAAAGCCTGTGGCATTTCTTGGCCACATTATTTTTGGTGATGGTATCATGGTTGATTTAAAAAAAAAGGAGGCAGTAAAGAATTGATCTAGATCATTATCTCCCTTGGATATTCATAGCATTTTGGGTTTGACCGGTTATTATAGAAGGTTTGTAGAAGTATTTTCATCTATTTCATGATATTTAACTAGTTTGACACAAAATAAAGTGAAGTTCAAATAGCCGGATGAGTGTGGAAGAAGTTTCCAAATATTGAAGGATTGTCTTACGTCGGCTCCTATTTTAACATTTCCAAAAGGTCCAGATATGTTTGTTGTATATTGTGATGCCTCATGGGTTGGATTGGGTTGTGTTTTGATGCAACATAGCAAAGTGATAACATATTCCTCTAGGAAATTAAAGGTGATTGAACGAAACTATCCAACCCATGATCTTGAAATTATAGCGTTTGTATTTGCATTGAAAGTTTAGCGTCATTATCTTTATGGGGTACATGTTGATATATTCACCTATCACAAAAGCTTACAATATGTGTTAAGCTAAAGGGATCTGAACCTTAGGTAAATGAGGTGACTTGAACTACTAAAGGACTATGATATGAGTGTGTTGTACCATCTGGGTAAAGCTAATGTTATTGCTGATCCTCTAAGTTGAGTGTCCATGAATAGTGTTTCCTATGTTGAAGATGATAAGAAAGATTTAATTAAGGATGGATCGTTTAGGTATTCATTTGGTTGATTCTAAGAAAAGTGGTATTCTTGTTCATAATGCCTCAGAATCGTCCTTTGTGGCAGATGTTAAGGCCAAACAAGATAATGATCCAATGTTGGTGTAATTGGAGAAGTTGGTTGCCAAAAAACAATTGAGTCTTTCTCCCAAGGGGGATATGGGGTACTTTATTACTAAGGCCGTTTGTGTGTACCTAATGTGGATGGTTTAAGAGATATGATACTGTATAAGTCTCATATTTATTGGTATTCTATTCATTCGGTATCCACAAAAATATATCATGATTTTAGAGAAGTGTATTGGTGGAATGGCATAAAAAAGGATATAGCATAGTTCATGGCTAAGTGTCCTAATTGTCAACAAGTAAAAGTTAAGCATCAAAGACCAAGAAATCTAGCTCAAGACATTGAGATTCCTATTTGTATGTGGGGAAATGTGAATATGGACTTTGTGATGAGTTTGCCTCGTACTAAGAAACAACATGATTCCATTTAGGTTGTTGTGGATCCAATGACTAAGACAACACATTTTTGTACTAGTTAAGACTTCTGATAGTGTCGAAGATTATGCTAAATTGTATATTCATGAATTGGTGAGACTTCATGGTATCCCCATGTCTTTTATATGGGATCAAGGTACTCAATTCATCTCACATTTTGGAAGTCTTTATAAAAGTGTCTTGGTATGAAAGTTAAGCTATGTACTGCTATTTACCCTCAAACCGATGGCCAAAATGAAAGAACGATTCAATATTTGGAGGTCATGTTGAGGACATGTGTTATTGATTTCAAAAAAAATTGGGATGAGCATTTATCATTTCTTGAATTTGCCTACAACAATAGTTGTCACTCAAGCATTAAGATGGCTCATTTTGAAGCCTTGTATGGGAGAAGGTATAGGTCCCAGTAAGATGGTTTGAAATAGGTGAATTAGCATTGGTAGGGCCTTATTTAGTATTTGATGCTATTTAGAGATAAGGAGAAGGGAACTTGAGTTTAACATTGATGATTGGGTATACTTGAAGATTTCTCCCATCAAGGGTGCAATGCATTTTGGTAAGAAGGGAAAAGTGAGTCTTTGGTAAAAGGGCCCTATAAGATCTTGACGCAGGTTGGCAAAGTAGCATATGAAATAGATTTACCATTGGAGTTAGCTATGGTTCATTCTATGTTTCATATATCAATGTTAAGGAAGTTTTTGGGTTATCTATATTTCATTGTGGCAATGGAAAGTATGAGTGTTGAAGAAAATTTGACCTATGAAAAGGTTCCGGTGGAAATCCAAGACCAGCAAGTGAAGGGGTTGAGAAACAAGGAAGTTGTATTCGTTAAAGTCTCATGGAGGAATCAAGAAGTTGAGAGCATTACATGTGAAGCGAAAGCGGACATGATGAAACGATATCCTTACCTCTTTACTTCCGACCCATCCTAAAGGTACTTAGTCATCTATACTCAAGTCCTCTAAACTTTTATGTTTCGACTTCTTTCTGTCATGACAGATGCATGCATACCATGAAAATGATTTCTAAATGATGTTGACGATTAGAAGTTGAATTGTTGCATTCATGTTGGGCTGTAACATATTCACTCCACTCTACTCAAGTTATCTTCAATCTCATTTAAGGATGAATATTTCCAAGGGGAAATAATGTATTATATCGGGCACGTGAAGGTTAGATTATGATATAATAAGGTAATTAATTGGCCTTGGTGGATTTATTGATGGATCAAGTATGACTTTTATTCAAGGACATTATAGATTTTTCCTCTATTTAGTAGAGAATGAACCTATACATATTTTGGAACTAGATTCCTAACCAATTTAATCCTCAAAGCCCTAAATTTCCCTCACTTTTTTACAATTCACCCATCACAAAATTATCTCTCTACAAAAAGGCTATCAAGACCTACATCGAAGACAAAGCAAGGATCCTTCCAATTCTCCATTTATTTTCAAGTTTTATTCACTCTTCTTCCAAATTCTTATTCAAGATATGTGAGTATCATCCATGGATTTCAAAGAATTCCTCAAAGTTTCCATGAATTCTAATTATATTCTTGGGTATTCTCAATTTCAAATTTAATACATGAACTATGATGTATTTTGTGAATTATAAACTATTTTAGCATGAATTGATAAGAAATTGCATGGAATTGGTAGATTTTCCATATGTAAACTACTATATTTCTATTTGGGACATAGGACTTCATTATGGTTGATTGATACTTATTGAAAAGTGCTAAAAATCTACATATTTATTAGGGAAAATATAGGGCGGTGCGACACCGTCGCAGTAGGGACTTACCTCTGTAGTTTAGAAGCTGGGGCGGCATGCAAGGACCATTTCCTAGTAGTTTCATGTCTAGGGCGGTGCACCTGCAGTGCGTCACTATCCACATTGTTCCCTCCTCTATTCCTTCTACTTATTTGATCTTGACCTCACACCAACTACTCTTTCAAGTGCATGAATTACATTTCATTATGATTTAATCTCTCAACTAAGCATGAATATCTATCAAAATTGCATGATTTTAACTTGGTTTACAAAGAATCATGCATGATGTTACTTTTAAGTATGACTATTCAAGTATGTTTAAAAAGAGTTGATCACATATATGGTATAAGATATAATGAGGTTGAACTATGATATTTCATGACGTTTTATGAAAAGAACTATAGTGTGAAAGGACAATTATCACACAATCATGTTAAAAGAGTTCTATGTACAATTCTCCCCCACTTACAGATTCTTTTAAATAAATCATGTAATGAGCTACTCTTATGACTATTTTTATAATGATGTTATTGATGATGTATTAATGTTTTAAATGACTTTCGTTGGGATATTGACTACGCATCGAGAGAACTTTTAGTTGGGGTTCAATCGGGTAACCAAAGATTTCTTACCCAAGGGAGTTCTAGTAGCAACCTAAAGTCCCAAACTACGTTACCCACGTTTGTTGCCTTACTGTCCTAGCTAATATATCCACCTATAACTTTTAATGTTCATAATATTCTCATGGAGTCTACCATGAAAAGTAGTCTCTTTCTTTTCAATGTGGGATTACATCAGATTCTATGTTATAGTTCACATGGTCTTAGATGTCGATTAAAGGTCTTATCCCACCCAAGTTATATGAAATGATGTAAGTTTGACTATGACGTTTATGATGCATCGACCACATGCTTTCTATATGAATTCATATGCTTCTAAGTCTTAACCATGCTTTTTCATTTCTTTAGTCATGCATCCTATGCACATATTGCTTATGCGTTATTTCATTATTTATGCATTTGTCTCACATACTTAGTATATTCAAACATACTAACGCATAGTTTATTTTCTACATTGTATCATAATAAAGGGGTTGACGATCCCGTCCATTCTCCATGTGGCTCGATTAGATTTCTTATACTCTGAAGATTGGTGAGTCTTCATCTATTCAAGGGCGAGTTTATGAGTTTGTGTCTTTCCTTTTTCTTTAAGTACTTTGCTATATTACATTGAAGGTGAGCTCAGGACATTTCTTAGCCCCCATTCAAGTTTTCTATGTAGAAGTTTGTTGGACGTCTTTCTTATTAGCCTATGTTGTGGTCTTGACTTAACTATGGTATTTCTGTAATTTCTTCTAGTATATTTTATTTGATGTTTATTATGCCTTGTACGTGTTTATGTCTGATACATAAGATGGCTTGGTTAGAGTCCTTTGGGATTTTGATTGTCGTGTTATGTCTAGACCCTAGTTTGGGTCATGACAAACCTTATATTAGAGAATAAGGTTTTGAATTATTCTTGGGAGTCAAACATGCCGCGTCAAATAGAGTCTTAGTCATGATTTGAAGTACGCCACATTTATTAAGAGGAAGCTATAGGCCTCTTAGAAAAAATCAGACTTCTTTTATGATCTATGTCGTGTGATAGAGGGAACTCTATGTCTCTCAAATATAACAATGGTTCTTTATGATTTTTCAAAAAATGCCTCCACGAAGATACCCAATCCGAAGAAATATTGTTGAAAAGGAGCAACAAGATCGGAATGACTCTTTGAATGATCAAGTGACCAACACTTAGTTCTAGGCGGCTTTCCAAGTGCTTACTCAAGCTATGATGGCATAAGTGAACTGTGAGGTGGGAGCTCGCATGATCCCAAATATGGCTACGGAGGCAATAAGGGTCGTCATTTTATGAGGATGAATCCTTTGGAGTTTCGGGGTTCCAATATGGATGAAGATCCACAAGAATTTGATGAAAGCATTCATAGGATTGTGGAGATAATGGGAGTTAGCCAAGTTGAGAGGGAGGAGTAGTTTACATATCAATAGAAGGGTGTTGCTCGAATATGGTTTGATCAATGGAGGAGTGAGAGGCCTATAGAGGTGGGTCTCGTGACTTGGGAAATAATTCAAAGGAGAGTTTCTTGATCGCTTTTTCCCATTGGAATTGAGTGAGGCTAAGATACAAGAGTTGATTAATTTCAAACAAGGGAATATAAGGATGAGGGAGTATTCCCTCAAGTTCATCCAATTGGAAAAGTATGTTACGTTTATGGTTGCCGACCCGAGCTCGTATGAGCAAGTTTGTTTTAGGTGTATCAAATTTGGTATCTAAAGAGTGCAAGATGGATATGTTTATTAGGAAAATGGTTATATCTAGACTCATGACCCATGCAGAGCAAATAGAGGATGAGAAGCTATGGGTGAAATCTAGAGAGTCCAAACGAGCAAGGACTGATGGTGGTGATTTCTCTCATGCTAGGTCCAAAAATGGTAGACGTCCTTAGTTTCATGATGGTACTCCGCTCAAGGTTATTCAAATGCTCCTACTCAAAAGTTTCACAAATATAGGGTTCCTAACTCTATGCCTCAAGAAGAAGTCCTAAATGGCCAAGTTATCACCGCATGCAAGACGTGTGGAAAGAATCACAAGAGAGAGTGTTTAGCGGGATTGAATATGTTCTATAGGTGTGGCAAGCCAGGTTATTGTGCTAAGAAGTGTAGAGTTAAATATGGTCATTCTTAAATCCAAGTTGTTCATGAAGGGAAAGTGCAACAAGGTGCCTAAGCCCAACCAAAGGATGGTCAATAAAAAAATTTGTTTTATGCTCTTTATGCTAGGAAAGATGTGGAGGAGACTCCCGATGTTGTTACATTATGTTATGTGTCTTTCGCTATGATATTTATACCTTACTTGATGCAGGTGCAAATATATCGTTTGTTACTCTTTATATAGATATGAGATTCGATGTTAGTCCCAAAAGATTATTGAAGACTTTTTCCATTTATACTCCTGTAGGTGAGTCAGTTGTGGCTAGAAAAGTCAATAGAAATTGTCCGATTTTAGTTTTCAGAAAGTTACTTCATGTGATCTATTTGAACTTGATATGAACGATTTTAATGTTATCCTTGGTATAGATTGGCTCTATGAATGTTATGTTTCTATTGATTGTAGAACCCCTGTGGTTAAGTTCCAATTTCTGAATGACCGATCCTAGAATGGAAGGGTAGTAATTATGTGTTTATGGGCTAATTCATCTCCTTGTTTAAATCTCGGAAAATAATTTTCAAGGGTTGTATCTACTATTTTTTGTAGGTTAGGGATACAAATTTTGAAGACCCTACTCTATAGTCGGCCCCTATTGTTAATAAGTTTCCGGATGTGTTTCCCGATGATCTACCCGATGTTCCTCCCAAAAGGGAAATTGTCTTTGGCATAGACCTCATTCCTGAGACCCAACGTATCTCTATTCCTCCTTACTGAATGTCTCCAACGGAACAAAAGAGTTGAAGGATCTTGTTGGATAAGGGTTTAATTAGACCAAGTATATCCCTATGGGGTACTCCCATGTTTTTTGTTAGAAAGAAGGATGGGTCAATACGCATCTGTATAGACTAGCAGCAATTGAATAAGATGACCGTAAAGAATAAGTATCCCACTCGAAGAATGGATGATTTGTTTGATCAACTCCAAGGTGCAAGTCACTTCTCCAAAATTGACCTCCTGTCTGATTATCACCAATTGAAGGTAAAGGAGTGTGACATTCCCAAGAAGGTATTTCGAACAAGATATGGTCATTTTGAGTTATTGGTTATGTCATTTGGGTTGACTAATGCTTCATCTATTTTCATGGACTTGATGAATCATATTTTCAAACAGTACTTAGATATGTTCGTGGAGGTTTTATTGATGATATATTAATTTATTCCCAAAATGTAGAAGAGAATAAGGGTTACCTAAGAATAGTGTTGCAAACCTTGAGGGATAAGCAATTATTTTCCAAGTTTAGTAAATGTGAATTTTGGTTAAAGTTTGTGGCATTTCTTAGTCACATTATTTTCAATAATGGTATCATGGTTGATCCAAAGAAAACAAAGGCGGTAAAGAATTAGCCTAGACCATTATCTCCCTCGGATATTCGTAGGTTAATAGGTTTGGCCGAATATTATAGAAGGTTTGTAGAAGGATTTTCATCTATTTAATCAACTTTAACTAGGTTGACTAAAAAGAATGTGAAGTTCAAATGGTCGAATGAGTGTGAATGAAGTTTCCAAATATTGAAGGATCGTCTTACGCCAGCTCCTATTTTAACATTATTGGAAGGTACAGATGGATTTATTATACATTGAGATGCCTCACAGGTTGGATTAGGATACATTTTGATGCAACATGGCAAAGTGATAATATATGCCTCTAGGTAATTAAAGTTGCATGAACGAAACTATCCAACCCATGATCTTGAACTTGCAGTGGTTGTATTTGCATTAAAAATTTGGCATCATTATTTCTATGGGGTATATGTTGATATATTCACCGATCATAAAAGCTTGCAATATGTGTTTAGCCTAAAGGATTTGAACCTTATGCAAATAAGGTGGCTTGAACTGCTAAAGGACTATGATATGAGTGTGTTGTACTATCCGAGTAAAGCTAATATTGTTGCCGATGCCCTAAGTCGGTTGTCCATGAATAGTTTTGCCCATGTTGAAGATGATAAAAATAGTTGGTTAAGGATGTGCATAGGATGGCTTATTTAGGTGTTCATTTGGTTTATTCTAAGGACGGTGGTATTCATGTTTGTATAGGCTCGAAATCATTCCTTGTGGAAAATGTTAAGTCCAAATAATATAATAACCTGATGTTGGTGTAATTGAAGAAGTCGATTGCTGAAAAAGCCATTGAGGCTTTCTCCTAAGGGTAAGATAGTGTACTTCATTACTAAGGTCATTTGTGTGTACCTAATATGAATGGTCTAAGATATATAATAATGTACAAAGTTCATAGTTCTCGATATTCAATTCATCTAGGATCCACCAAAATATATCGTGATTTGAGGGAAGTGTATTGGTGGAATGGCATGAAGAAGGACATAGAAGAGTTCATGGTTAAGTGTCCTAATTGTCATTAGGTGAAAGTTGAGCATCAAAGATCGAAAGGCCTAGCTCAAGAAATTGAGATTCCTACTTACAAGTGAGAAGATGTGAATATGGACTTTGTGACAAGTTTGCCTCATACTAAGAAACAATAAGATTCTAGTTGGGTTGATGTTGATTGAATGACTAAGTCAGCATATTTTCTACTGGTTAAAACTTCTTATATTGCCGCAGATTATGCTAAATTGTATGATCATTAATTGGTGAGACTTCATGGTGTCCCCATGTCTATTATATTGGATTGAGGGTCTTGGTATGAAAAGTTAAGCTAAGTACCTCTTTCCACCCTCAACCTGATTGCCAAGACGAAAGAATGATTAAACATTTGAGGACATGTTGAGTGCATGTGTTATTGATTTCAAAAGAAATTGGTATGAGCATCTACCATTTCTTGAATTTTCCTACAATAATAGTTATCACTAAAGCATTGAGATGTTTCCATTTGAAGCCTTGTATAGGAGAAGGTGTAGGTCCCCGGTAGGATGGTTTGAAGTAGGTGAAATGGCCTTGGTAGAACCTGATTTTGTATTTGGTACTATTGAGAAGGTGATACTTATAAGAGAGAGGCTAAAGGCTTTCCAAAGTCGCCAAAAGTCTCATTCAGAAAAAAGGGGAAGGGAACTTGAGTTTAACATTGATAATTGAGTTTAACATTTTTACCTCCTCTATTCCTTCTACTTATTTGATCTTGACCTCACACCAACTGAACATAAATTTCTATTAAATTGTATGATTTTAACTTGGTTTATAAAGACTCATGCATTATGTTACTTTCAAGTATGACAATTCATGTATATTTAAAAAGGGTTGATTACGTATGAGGTATAAGATGTGATGAGGTTGAACTATGATATTTCATGATGTTTCAAGAAAAGACTTATGATGTGAAAGGATAATTCTCACACAATTATGTTAAAGAGTTGATAAGTACAATTCTCACCAACTTATGGATTCTTTTGAATCAATCATATAATGAGCTACTCTTATGACTATTTTTATGATGATGTTATTAATGATGCATTAATGTTTTAAATGATTTCCATTAGGATATTGATTAAGAACCGAGAGGACTTTTAGGGGGGGTTCAGTTTGGTAACCAAAGGTTTGTTACCCAAGAGAATCCTAGTAGCAACCTAAAGTTTCAAACTATGTTTCCCCCGTAGGTTTCCTTAATGGCCTAGCTAGTGGATCCACGTATAGCTTATGATGTTCATAATGTTGCCACAGAGTCTACCTTGGCAAGTAGACTCTTTATCCTCAACGTGGAGTTACATTGAATTTTATGTTATAGCTCGCATGGTCTTAGATGTCGGGTAAAGGTCTTATCCCACACAAGTTATATGAAATGATATAAGTTTTACTATAATTTTATGATGCATTGACCACATGCTTTCAATATGAATTCAAATGCTTTTAAGTCTTATCCATGCCTTTTTATTTCATTGGTCATGTATCCTATGTACATATTGATTATACGTTATTTCATTGTTTATCCCTTTATCTCACATACTTAGAACATTTGAAAGTACTAACACATACTTTATTGCCTACATTGTATCACAATGTAGGGGTTGAAGATCCTATTCATTCTCCATGTGGCTAGAGTAGAGTTCTTATACTCCGAAGATTGGTGAATACTCATCTATTCGAGGATGATTTTATGAGTTTATTACTTTCCTTTTTCTTTAAATACTTTAATATATTATATTGAGGGAGTTATAGGGACATGTCTTAGTAATCGCCCATGTTGTTTGTATTGAGGTTTTTTGGACATCTTGTGTATTGGCCTATGTTGTCGTCTTTACTTGATTACAGTACTTCTGTAATTACTTCTAGACTATTTTATTTGATCCTTATTATGTCTTGTATGTATTCATGTATGATACATATGATGGCTTGGTTGGTCTCTTTCGGGATTAAGATCATCATGTCACGTCTAGGCTCTAGTTCGGGTTGTGAAAAACATGGTATCAGAGCATAAGGGTTTGAAATGTCCTAGGGAGTCTAACATGCTGTGTCAAGTAGTGTTTTATTCAAGGGTGTGAAGAGCGCCATATTTATAAACAGGAAGCTATGTGGCGTATTAGGAAAAATGTCACTTCTTTCATGATCTATGTCGTACGATAAAGTGTACTCTAAGTCTCTTCCCTCTCACAATTGTTCTTTGCGATTTTTAGAAAATGCCTCCATGAAGATACCCTATTTAAAAGAATGTTGTTGAAGAGGAGCAACAAGCTCCAATGACCTTTGAATGATCAAGTGACCAATTCCGAATTTCAGGCGGATTTCCAAGTTCTTGGTCAAGCTATGATGGCATAAATGAACCGTGAGGTGGTAGCTCCCGTGAACCCAAATGTGTGTAGGCAGCGACAAGGGTTCGTCACTCTATAAGGATGAATCCACTGGAGTTTTGGCATTCCAAAGTTGTTTAGGATCCACAAGAATTTATTGAAAGAATTCATAAGATTGTGAAGATAATAGGGGTTAGCCCGGTTGAGAGGGCGGAGTTTGCTACTTATCAACTGAAGGTTGTTTCTTGAATATTGTTTGATCAATGGAGGAGTGAGAGGCCATTAGTGGTGGGTCCCATGAATTGGGAGGAATTCAATGAAGTATTTCTTGATCTCTTTTTCCCATTATAGTTGAGGGAGGACAAGATACAAGTTCATTAACCTCAAGCAAGGGAATATGAGTGTGAGGGAGTATGCCCCTAAGTTCATCCAACTGTCAAAGTATGTTCCATTTATGATTGTCGGCCTAAGAGCTCGTGTGAGCAAGTTTGTTTTGGGTGTATCATATTTGGTGTCTAACAAGTGCAAGATGGCTATTTTGATTAGGGAAATGGATATCTCTAGATTGATGACCATTCGGAGCAAATAGAGGATAAGAAGCTAAGGGAGAAAGTTAGAGAGTCCAAAAGGGCAGGGACCGATGGTGGTAATTCCTCTCATGCTATGTCCAAACATTGTGGACGTCCTCAATTTTTCCAAAGGTACTCCGGTCAATGTTCTTCAAATCCTTCTACTCAAAGGTTTGACAAAGATAGGGTTCCTAACCTCAAGCCTCAAGGAGGAGTCCCAAATGGCCAAGTTATCCCAGCATACAAGAAGTGTGAAAAACATCACATGAAAGAGTGTTTACTGGGATTGAATGTGTGCTATAGCTGTGGAAAGTCGAGTCATATTGCTAAGGAGTGTAGAGTTAAATATGGTCATCCTCAAGGCCAAGTTGTTCATTAAGGGAAAGTGCAACAAGGGGCCTAAGCTCAATAAATGGGTGGTTAACGCACAATCGGTTTTATGCTCTTTATTCTTGGTAAGAGGTGGAGGAGACTCCCGATGTGGTTACCAGTATGTTACTTATCTTTCACTATGATGTTTATGACTTACTTGATCAGGGTGAAGATTTAGCCTTTGTTACTCCTAATGAAATATTGGATGCGGAAGAACAAAAGAAACCCTAAAATCTAAGAACAAGGAAGTAAAGATAGAAGATAGACACAAGAAAAGGAACTAATTGGAAATAATAGTTATATTAAAGCTACAACCTTCAATTAAGAATCAATACAAGCACCAAATCTATAAGACCCACAAAACAAAAATAAATTCTCATGTACTAACAGATCACTAGATAACCCTCAAGAGGAATGATCCTAAAGAAAGCAATCTCTTCAACATTTCCCAGATACTATGGTCATAGCCTCAAACTCTCTCAAGAGTTACACACAATTTATTATAAATTCATCTTGACAAAATAGTCTAAGTCTAAAAGAGCTATTCTCTATTATTTATAGCCTAATGTTATGACCCGCCACTTGATCTTGAAAAAGGTGGAAGAACCTAGAGTCTTGGATAGGTTAATGGAAGACTCTAGATTCTTGTAGAAGCTTGTAGAGAAGTCTTGAAAGACTTGGAATTCTCTAGAATGTGTAGAGAGTTCTGGAGTAGGGACTTCTTTATAAATATGGAGGGACTTATATAGTAAATTTTATTTACACTTAGGCCCCTTAGGAGTAGTATAAATAGAGGGGGCATTCATTTGTAGCAAATCATCAAGCAATCAAGCATTCTTCCAAAAGCAATACAAAATCCTTCTTCATAAAAAGTCTCTTGTCTTTCTTACAATCTAGCATTCCCTTAGCGACCTAGTCTTAAAGGCTTACTTGAGCTTAAAAGATCATGAAAGATTCGTGAGTAAGTTGTCAAGTGCCGCACAGAAGTCTTAGTGTGAATTCTAAGTCCGTGACAACATGGTATTAGAGCCAGGTTCTACTAAGGGATATGGAAAGTGAGGGAGCTATCAATGCCACTACCACCACTAACGTCAAGCAAGATGTTGGAAGGAAGCACTGTAAGGGAAAGAAGAACTCTAAGAGAAATTAGGAGGTGCCGCTTGAGCCTACACCAAGCGAGGCCCTAACATCCTACTCACCCTCGGCTACTGAGGTGAGTGAAGATGAGCAAGGTGAGGAACCCATGGACATCATGCCTGGCATGGAGTGGATCGCAAGGGTGGATGCTGCCCGACAGGCCATAGAGATATTGGGCAAGCGTTTGAACAAGTTCGACAGCAAGTTCAAGTCTCTAGAGGATTTTACCCTTGAGTATAACAATAATATCCATAAAATGTTGGAGGTGCGCAAGGCTGCCGAGTATGAGATGAAGGAGGTGACCACTTCCTTGGAGTTTCGGCTCATGGATGAGTTAAGAACGATGGAGACCATGAACGCCGAGATGGTGGGAGATGCATGACATCCAGTACAGATTGAGAGGTCAAGATTGAGGCTCCCAGGCCACCGATGTTCAAAGGTACTCGTGATGCACAAGAAGTGGAGAACTTCCTTTGGCACTTGGAGAATTACTTTAAGTGTAACAAAGTAAAGAATGACGAGACGAGGATCAACACGGCCGTGCTATACCTCTCGGAGATGGCTATGTTGTGGTGGAAGCACAAGGAGTACAAGATTGGGAAGGGACTATGCACCATAAATACCTAGGAATAGTTTTGAGATTAGTTTAAGAAGGCCTTCTTCCCCAACAATGTCATCTATGAGGCCAAATGCAAGTTCCGAGAGCTGAAGAAAATAGGTAGCATACGGCCTTATGTGAAAGAGTTCACTATCCTCACGCTTTAAATCCCCAACCTTATAGATGAAGATATGCTCTTTCACTTTATGGGTGGGCTGCAGAATTGGGTCAAGACAGAGTTGAAGCGTCGTCAATTCAGCACTATCGATGAGGCAATAACCCAAGCCGAAGCCCTAATAGACTTTAGGTATGACAGGCATGACAAAAGCAAGGGAAAAGAGACAAGGAGTAGTCATGCCAAAGGTGGGGGAGATTGTGGCAAAGGCAAAGAGCAACATCCTCCACCCAGGAGCCATGATTCCAACAAGTCCAACGGCAGAAGGTTCGAGCGACAGGGCTACGCCAAGAGAAAAGAGCAGACCACAAAGGCAGCGGCTGCTACATATGTGAAGGTCCTTACGGCTATGCTAGGTGTCCGGAGATGAAGAACCTTGGTACCATACTACAGGAGTGAAAGGATAAGGAAGTGGACCAAGGGCAGGGTTCGGACATGACTCAGCTAGGCATGATCGGGCAATTCGGAGCCATCATGAACCAAACTAAGAAGGAGGGGGATTACTCTACCCAGTATGTTAACATATCCATCAACAGATGACCAGCTCGTGCTATGGTAGATTCCAGAGCAGAAGCCAATATTATGACCAAAATGGCGGCATCAAGGTTAGGGCTAAGTTATGGGCCAAGCAATACCCGCCTGAAGACGGTCAATGCCCCACCGAAGAAGGAAGAACAAGCCCACTTGTCAGCCATGCAGCTTATAAAGGGCCTAAAGAAAGGGGAGACGATGTTCATATCCACTAATGCGATCTTGGATGAAGATAATAGTGCTAAGGAGACATTGCCACCTTGCATAGAGAGGTGATTAAAGAAAATAAGGACGTGATGCTCGAAGAGTTGCCAAGACACCTATCTTCGAGGCGTGAGGTAGACCATAGGATCGAGCTGGAGCCAGGAGTGAGGCCGCCCTCATACCCACTATACCGTATAGCTCCACCCAAGTTAGAGGAGCTGAGGAAGCAGTTGAAGGAGCTCCTCGAGTCCGGCCATATCCGTCCATCCAAGGCATCCTATGGTGTGCTGGTGTTATTTCAAAAGAAGAAGGATGGCTCATTGTGCCTATACATAGACTACCAAGCGCTTAATAAGGTGACCATGAAGAACGAGTACCCCATCCCACTCATTGCTGACTTGTTTGATAGACTTGGACAAGCTAAGTACTTCACCAAGGTAGATCTAAGAAAGGGCTACTACCAAGTACGCATAGCGGAGGGAGATGAACCAAAGACAACATGTGTGATGAGATATGGAGCTTATGAGTGGTTGGTAATGCCCTTCATCTTAACCAATGCACCCTCCACCTTTTGCACCCTAATGAACAAGATCTTCCACCCCTACTTAGATCAGTTTGTGGTAGTCTACTTGGATGACATATCATCTATAGCAACACCTTGGATGAGCACATTGAGCATCTAAAGAAAGTGTTCCAAGTCTTAAGTGAGAATAAGCTCTTCATCAAGCAGGAGAAGTGCGAGTTTTCCCAACATGAAGTGAACTTCTTAGGACATGTTATCAGCCATGGAGAGCTATGGATGGACGAGGTAATAGTTTGGGCCATTAAAGAGTGGGAGACACCCATAACGGTAATTGAACTTATATCTTTTCTTAGACTTGCTAACTATTACCATAGTTTCATAAGCGCTTACTCCGCCTAAGATGCTCCACTTACTGAGTTATTGAAAAAGAATAAGCCATGGGTTTGGAGCGAGGAGTGCAAGGAGTCCTTTGAAGACCTCAAAGCTGTTGTAACAGAGGAGATAGTCCTAGCACTTTCTGACTTCTCCAAGACATTCAAAGTACATATAGATGCCTCCAACTATGCCATTAGGGGAGTATTGATGCAAGAGAGGCACCCTATTGCCTTCGAGAGCCGCAAGCTGAACGAGATAGAACAGTGGTACACCATGCAGGAAAAAGAGATGACAGCCATCATCCATTGCCTATGCACGTAGAGACACTACTTACTTGGCTCCAAGTTCTTAGTCAAGACCAACAACATGTCTACTAGCTACTTCCAGTCATAAAAGAAACTCACCCTGAAGCAAGCTAGGTGGCAAGACTTCTTGGTCGAGTTTGACTACGAGCTGAAGTACAAGCCGGGCAAAGGCAATGTTATAGCCAATGCCCTTAGCAGGAAGTTCGAGCTGGCTGCCATCACTACAACACATTGTGACATCCAAGATGCAATCAAGCATGGTCTGCATCATGATCTAGAGGCAAAGAGGCTTATGGAGTTAGCCGCTCAGGGCAAGACAAGGTGCTTCTGGGTAGAAGATGGACTCATGCTTACCACCAGGCGAAGGATCTATGTGCCGAAATTTGGATCTATTAGGCAACGAATCATGAAGGAAAGTCACAACACATTATGGGTTGGACATCCAGGGCAGCATCGTACAAGGGCATTAATTGAGGAAATTTACTACTGGCCATGCATGCGGGATGATATTGAATGCTATGTGCAGACTTGTCTTATATGCCAGCAAGATAAAGTAGAGCAGCGTCAACCAGGAGGACTCTTTGATCCTCTGCCCATAGCGGAGCATTCATGGGAGAGCATGACCATGGACTTCATCACATGCTTGCCGAAGTCCGATAGATATGGGACAATTATGGTCATAGTGGATAGGTTCTCCAAGTATGCCAACTTCATGCCCTCCATGGCAGGTTGCACTGCTAAGGAGGCCACCAGACTATTTTTCAAGAATGTGGTGAAGTATTTGGGATTGCCAAGGCATATCATTAGCGACAGAGACCTACATTTCACCAGGAACTTTTAGAGAGAATTGTTCGAGATTCTTGGCACAAAATTGCACTTCTCCACTAGTTTCCACCCGCAGACTGACAGACAGACGGAGTGAGTCAATGCCTTGCTGGAGTGTTACTTGAGGCACTTTGTGAGCTCACATCAGAAGGATTAGGCGAGGCTGCTGGATGTAGCCTAATTCTCATATAACCTGCAGTAGAGCGACGCCATAGGATGGACACCATTCGATCTAGCCACAGGCCAACAGCCAAAAACTCCACATTCATTACCGGCCATATTCGAGGGCAAGAGTTTAGGGGCTTATCATATGAATAAGGGCTTTGCGAAGAAGCTCGACACTGCTAAGTCTTATTTGGACAAGATAGTGAAGAAGATGAAGAAGTTTGTCGACCACAAGAGTCGTCCCACGGATTAAAAGTTGGAAACATGGTCTTGGTCAAGTTCAACCTAAGGCAATTTAAGACATTACGAGGCATGCATCAAAACTTAGTGCGAAAGTACGAGGGCCCATTCAGGATCATTGCCAAGGTTAGCAAGATCTCCTACAGGTTAGAACTACCACTGCATTTTAAGGTCCATCCAGTCTTCCATGCTAGTGTTCTCAAGCCGTACCATGAAGACAAGAATGATCCTAGATAAGGAGAATCAAGTTGGGCACCCCTCACAATTACCGCCTCCCATGATTAAGACATCGAGGCCATTATGGACTACCAGGACAAGAGGAAATAGGGACAATATTCCACTACTATGTTCTTAGTCCATTGGAAGGGACAATCTGCAGAGGAGGCCATCTTGGAGAGATATGAAGACCTGTGGCAGTTTAAAGACAAAATCTGGGAGTTCTTGCAGCAACAGTGCACTGCAGTCATCTCCACATCAGGTGGGGGAGAATGTTATGACCCGTCACTTGATCTTGAATAAGGTGGAAGAACCTAGAGTCTTTGAGAGGTTAGTGGAAGACTCTAGATTCTTGTAGAAGCTTGTAGAGAAGTCTTGAAAGACTTGGAATTCTCTAGAATGTGTAGAGAGTTCTAGAGTAGAGACTTTTTTGTAAATATAGAGGGACTTGTATAGTAAATTTTATTTACACTTAGGACCCTTAAGAGTAGTATAAATAGAGGGGGAATTCATTTGTAGAAAATCATCAAGAAATCTAGCATTCTTCCAAAAGCAATACAAAATCCTTCTTCATAAAAACTCTTTTGTCATTCTTATAATCCAGCGTTCCCTTAATGACCTAGTCTTAAAGGCTTACTTGAGCTTACAAGATCGTGAAAAATTAGTGAGTAAGTTGTTAAGTGACGCACAGAAGTCTTAGTGTGAAGTCTAAGTCTCTGACACTAAGCTAGCTATTACATAAATACCCTTAATGAAATAAGGCTCTTCTTAGTCAAGATTCTTGTATTTCGAGAATAGCCATTTTTTGCAATCATAGCCTCTTTATCCCTACTTTGAGTTGTCTTCCACTTGGATCATTGTACTTACTCTTTAGCACATTCTTGAGCTTCATGAATTTGTTCCAAGAACCCTACAAGCCTCCAAGATAGCGATTCAATGACAAGTCTTCAAATTTTTTAGCTCAGCTTATTGTGTAAGCTTTTGGTGAAACTCGGCTTGCATCGTTCTCCCTTTGTTGAAAATGATTTGTTATAGAATCCAATCCTTGCAAAACCATAAGGAAGACAAACAAAAAAAATAATCTCATATAATAAGGGTTGAAGAAATGGAAAAAAACCTACTAACATGCCAACATACACTAAAAGTGCCACCAGGGTCAAAAGGAGAGCATATCCACAAGCTTTGGTCAAGAAAACAACCATTTGCCCTATTACAACTCCTATCACCACAAGATGTACTCTCCACACAAGCATGATCATCATCATATGCAAATAGATGGTAAAGAAAGGTATTCTCACATGTAAGATCAAGCATATTATCAAGGATTGGAACATTCAAGGAAGAAATGGCACTTTGTAAATAAAAATCACCTTCTTTTTCAAAAGAATCCTTCCCAACAAGCATATCATCATCCTCCAAGATGAGGTTTACCTCATAGGAAAGGGTGTAATCAATCCATAGTGGGTTATCAAAGACTTTATAGCACTCAATATTATATTTCACACCACTAGGCATATCACTATATATGATCTCATCATCATCAAACATGACATTGTACTAAAAGAGAGAACAATCAATCAAAGATGATGAATTAAAATATGTAATCTCATTCTCAAAAATACAAATGTCATCCATTAAGGTGGTTTCAATCACATAACTTCTATGAGCAACATAAGTAATAGGATATTCAACAAGTCTCAAAGAATCGCTTCTTTTCACATGATCAACTACATCAACATTATAACACCCCGAAAGTTAAAATATTGAGAAATGAAGAAAAAAAGCTGAAATCCAAGAAAAATACAACTTTTTGTACAAGGAGCTGACCACGAAGGCCATCACAGCTTGTGGTGAGACACCATGGTGGTGGTTCTGAAAATCAATCCTGCAAGAAAGGTACCACCGACCATAGTGGGCATCATGAATCATGGTACCCCCTGTGGTTACCCTCCCCTTAGACCCTCAGGAACTTTTTCAAGTCAGGGACCATACCTCACCACCATGGGCCATGTTACCCTTAACGAACCATGGTGGGTTCCATGGTTGTTGATCCTGAAGACCCTTCTGCAGGTCCTACTCCACGCCCATTATTTACGGACCATGATGACCTCCAATGACCGTAAAGGACTCCATAGAGAAAGTCCAGAAACTTTTCCCTACAATCCCAAGATTTCAAGATCAATTCTAACTTCACGGACAGCACCATGGGCCATGGTGAGTATCATGGACCATGATGGGCCCTCCGTGTAGTCCCAGTTTATAGTTAAATGAAGGGTAGTTCGGTTATTTTCCTATTATTTCATTAATGTATATGGAATTTTTGAGACTAGATTTATTATGTAATTTTCTTAAATACTCCTAAATCTATTCTCTTCCCTCATAAACTCTAAGAACACTTTTAAGACTTCTCTCCCAAGGTTCATTAAGAGATTTTCATCTTTCCTAAGTTTTGGTTAGGGTTTCTTCAAAAACAAATCTCTTTTCTTAATTTCAAGCTCAATTTCATTCAAGGTATATGCAAATTGATCATGGGTTCCTTTTGACCCTTGGTTTCCCAAGGTTTTCTATTCAAAATCTTATGAATTTCAACTGAATTTGTAACCCTAGTTTGATGAATTGCATTGCATTATTTAAATTATATTATTATTTGTTATCAACAATCATTATAAGTAGGTTTCTATAAAAATTGCATGATTTAAAGCTAAATTATAAAATAAACATGCATAAAGCTATTTTCAATGATGATTTACATCAAGTATAATTATGAAGTTCAATGATTTCAAAGTATTCTCATGGTTTTCATCTAAATTGACTATGTATATGATTTTTACTCTAAATTCAGGTATGAATTATGATCATAGGTTACAATTATGTTCAAGTTTGAATCTCAAGTAAGTTATGAAGAAAGCTGACTTAGGAGCCTTAATTGGTAACCTAGGAACCTAATGTCATGAATTATGCAAGTATGATATTGTGATGTTGAAAGTCTTATACTCACATTGCAAGTATGACATAAACATGAGATAATCTATGAATTATGAAGTTTATAATATATGTTAAGTACGATTACTATGTTGTGCATTCTCTGGTATTTGACTTAGCACTAAATGATGACTTGAGAGGGGGCTCGACTTACGAGACCCTTATATAAAGTCTCTTATCTCATAAACTATGTGCCACTATAGGATTGCCTTTGTCTTAGCTACTAGACCCACATATAGCGTATGTATATGACCCTCCTAGAGGGGTAGAGTCTACCTTGGCTAGTAGATTCCCCTTTCTTTCATTATATAGGAAGATATCAGGAATCCATATTTTAGCTTGCGTGATCTTATTATCATTTATGGTTCTATCCCACATATGTATACTTTTCTTATGTTCTCTTATGATCTCATGTCTTTTAAATGCTTTGATCATTATGGGATTTTCATGACTTTACATATTCCCTATTATCATGTACGTTAATTGATCTATGTATCTTATGATTTATGTTACATGTCAGATCTATATACTTTCATTCAAATGTACTAGCGCATATTGTTGCCTACATTATCTCATAATGTAGGGGTCTAGGATCATATTCTACCCAAATGTGGCTAGTTGAGCTTCAATACCAGTGGAGTTTTGTGAGTCCTTATGTATCAAAGACTAGTTATGATGTTTTTTTCCTTTATAAAGACTTTGTTATACTCGTATTGAGGGTGATCTAGGGACATGTCTTAGCCCCTGCTCATCTTAAATAAAGGCATTGTTAAACATATGTTGTAGAGTCTATGTAGTCAAGTTTACATTCTTGCTATGATTCATGATTTTGACTCGTCCTATGTTATTTCTATATTTACTTTACCTTATGTATTCTTAAGCTATGTCAAGAGGCTTGGTTGGAGCCCTTTAGATTTCGATCACCATGTTATGTCTAGAACCTAGGTCGGTTCTTGACAAATTTGATATCAGAGCATAAGGTGTAAGATATCTTAGGGAGTCCAACATGCCACGTCAAGTAGAGTCTTATTCATAAGTTTGAAGCACACCACATTTATAAATAGGAGGCTATAGGGCATTTTAGGAAAATCCTCACTTCTTTCATGATCTATGTCATTAGATAGAGTATACTCTAAGATTTCCTTTTCTTACCGATTATCCTTTGTAATTTTTAGAAATGCCTCTAAGTAGAACACCCATGCAAAGAGGAGTCAATGATAATGAGGACCATGTTCCTCCTATACCTCAACACAATGGTCCTTTACCTGACCAAGTGACTAATGTAGAGTTCCAAGGCTCTATTACCATAATAGCCAAGGTTGTGGCCAACCAAAGGGTTGTGGTTCCTCCTAATGCTCCTACTCCAGCTTCTAGAGTGAGGGACTTTGCAAGAATGAACCCTCCCAAGTTCTAAGGTTCAAAAATAGATGAGGATCATCAAGAATTTATTGATGAGGTTCATAAGATAGTATGTATTATTGAGATGACTTTGGAAGAGAAAGAGGAGTTGGCGGCTTACCAACTCAAGAGTGTTTCTCAAGCTTGGTATAATCAATGAAAGTTGGAAAGAGTGGATGAAGGTCCCATTGAGTGGGAAGCCTTCAAGATTTCTTTACTTGATCATTTTTTCCCTCTTGAACAAAAGGAGTAAAAGGTGTTGGAGTTCATCAATCTTAGCAAGGCATCAAGGGTATGAGGGATTATGCCCTCAAGTTCACCAAGCTATCCAAATATGGTCCTTCATTGGTTACTGATCCACGTTCCCAATGAGACAATTCATATCAGGGGTACCTAAATTGGTTGCAAAGGAATATCATACCGCCATATTTATTAAAGAAATGGATATATCTCAGCTCATGAATTTTTTCGAGCAAATTAAAGGAGAGAAACTCAAAGAGATAAGGATAAGAGACTCTAAGAGGGCCCGATATGAAGATGGGTTCTCAAATGCTAGGACCGGAGGTAGTAGTGACCATCCTCAAAAATGCCAAGGTTTGAGAAAGAATTTTAATAAAGATAGGGTGGCCAATGCAACAACCCATTGTATGCTCTTTATGCTAGGAAAGATGTGGATGAGACTCCTGATGTGGTCACGGGAATGTTATGGGTCTTTAACTTTGATGTTTATGTATTGCTTGATCTAGGTGCCAATTTGTGTTTTTTTACTCCTTACCTTGCTATTAGATTTGATGTGTGCCTCAAAGCTTGTTAAAACCTTTTTTAATTTATACTCCTGTTGGTAATTCGGTGTTAGAGAAGAGAGTTTATAGAAGTTTTTCTGTGTCGGTCTTGCATAAAGTTATCCTCTGTGATTTTATTGAACTTTACATGACCGATTTTGACATTATTCTTGGTATGGATTATTTACATTCTTCTTATGAATTCATTAATTGTAGGACCTATAGGGTCAAGTTTAAATATTCAAATAAGCCTATTTTTGAATGGAAGGGTAATGATTTGGTGGTTAAGGGTCGATTCATCGTTTGTCTTAAGGCTTGGAAAATGATTTCAAAGGGGTGCATTTACCACATAGTTCGAGTTAGGGATATTGATTCCAAAGCTCCTACTCTTGATCCAGTCCCTATAGTTAATGTATTTCCCGATGTGTTTCCCAATGATTTTCCCGGTGTTACTCCTGAAAGGGAAATTGACTTTGACATAGATCTTCTTCCTGATACTCAACCTATTTCTATTCCTCCTTACCGTATGACTCTGGCAGAACTTAAGGAGTTGAAAGAGCAATTGAAGGATTTATTGGATAAAGGTTTCATAAGGCCAAGCATTTCACTATGGGGTGCTCCCATGTTGTTTGTTAGGAAGAAAGATGGGTCCCTCCGAATGTGTATAGATTACTGGCAATTGAATAAGGTCACCGTGAAGAAAAAGTATCCAATTTTGAGAATAGATAATTTGTTTGACCAATTACAAAGGGCAAGTTACTTCACAAAGATTGATCACCTTTCTAGTTAAACTTAATAAAGGGTAAGGGACGGCGTGCCGAGCGAGGTATGGTCATTTTGAATTTTTAGTTATGTCATTTGGGTTGACTAATGCTCTTTCTATCTTCATGGATTTGATGAATTGTATTTTCAAGCCATACTTGAACATGCTTGTTATAGTGATTACTGATAACATCTTGATTTACTCTCAATATGAGGAAGATAATATGGATCCCTTGAGGATTGTATTGCAATCCTTAAGGGATAAGAAACTATTTGCCAAGTTTAGTAACTACAAATTTTATCTAAGAGAAGTTGCATTTCTTGGACATGTGGTGTCCAGTTATAGGATGAAGGTTGATGCAAAGAAAATAGAGGCAGTAAAGAATTAGCCTACACCATTGTCTCCTTCGAATATTAGAATCTTTTTGGGGTTGGTAGGATACTATAGAAGGTTTGTTGAAGGGTTTTCCTCAATTGCATCATTCTTGACTACTTTGACTCAAAAGAAGGTAAAATTTCAATGGTTTGATGTGTAATACACCAAAATTTGGAAATTTGGAAATGAGGATCAAACATGAAATTTCAAAAAACCTGCATATTTTTGGCACCAGATAATAACCACAGAATGCCATCATAGGATGTGGAATGCACCATGACTTGTGGTGAGCTACCATGGTGGTAACCCTAAAGCTCAATCCTACAGGGTGAGATATAAGACAAGGGACCACAAATTGAGTTGAGCACCATGGGTCGTGAAGCCCTTCGTGGTGACCCCTCCCTAGAGACCTCAATTAATAATCCCAAGGAAAGGACCACGATAGAACACCATGGTCCGTGTAGCTCTTAACGAACCATGGTGAGTTCCATAGTGGTCACTTCTGCAGGCCACCATGTAGGCCTTGCACAATGCCCTTTTTTCATGGGTCATGATGTCCTCTACGGATCATGAAGGGGTTCCATTGAGAAGGTTATTTAACCCTTACCTTGTATCTCAGAAATTGCAAGCCAAGTTCAACATCACAGACAAAACCACAGGCCGTGATGAGCGACACGACCGTGATGGGTCCTCCGTGGAAGTTACAGTTCCAGTTAAATAAAGGTTATTTTTGTTATTTTCCTATTCTTTCATTAATGTATATGGACATTTTTGGGACTAGATTCATTACAAAATTGTCCTAAATACTCTTTAACCTATTACTTTCCCTCATTAATTCCCAATCAACTTTAAGACTTCTCTCTCAAGAATTTCTTCTCGACTTCATCTTCTTCATCAATTTTGGCTAAGCTTTCTTCAAGAACAAGTCTCATTTTTTCAATTCCAAGGTCAAATTCACTCAAAGTATGTAGGTATTGATCCATAGGGTCCCTTTCATCCATGGAATCCTAAGAATTTCATTCAAAATCTTACGAATTTCAATTGGGTTTGTAACCCTAATTTGATGAATTGCATTGGGTTTTTTCAATTATATTTTAATCATTATAGATGATAATTATAAATATGTTTCTACATAAATTATATGATTTTAAGTTAAATTATAAATGCCCATGCATATAGCTATTTTAAATGATGATATTATGATGTATGATTATGAAGTCCAATGATTTCAAGTTATTATCATGGTTTTCATTCAAATAGACTATGTTTTTGAGTTTTACTCTAAATTCAAGTATGAATTACGAAAGTTATGTTCAAGTTATGAATTTCATACAAGTATGAAGAGAGATGACTTAGGGCCCCATGTGATGACCTAGGAACCTAATGACATGAATTATGCAAGTATGATTTGTAATGATAAAAGATCAATACTCACATTAAAATTATGTTATGAAATGATCTATTCTATGAATTATGAAGTTTATGAATAAGTTATGATATATGATATGTATGCTTACTATGTTATGTATTCTGTGGAGTTTGACTTAGCACCGAGTGGACTTTGAGGTAGGGTCCCTACAAAAAGCCTTAGTAGCAACCTCAAATCTCTTAAACTACTGTGACACTATGGGTTGACTTCATGGCTTAGCTAGTAGATCAACATATAGCATATGTACATGATCCACCTAGCAGGGTAGAGTCTATCTTTGCAAGTAGATTCCCCTTTCTTCTCTTGTATGGGGAGACATTCGGATTCCATGTTATAGCTGGCATTTTTTTATTATCGGTTATGGTTCTATCCTACATATGTATGTTCTCTTATGCTCAATCATGATTTAAAATATGTCATTTTTATGCTTTTGTCATTACAATTTTCTCATGACTTCAGTTATCCTATTTATCACATTTTCAAAGATTGATCATTGCATCTTATTATTTATATTGTATGTCATTCCCTCGTACTTAGTATATTCAAAAGTACTAACGCATATTTATTTCATACATTGTCTCATAATATAGGGGTTGAGGATCACGCTCCTATCATACGTGGCTAGTAGAGTTTTTTATCGATGAAGTATTTGGTTAGTCCTCATCTACCGCGGACTAGTTATGAGTTTCTTGTTCTTCTTTCAAAGAATTTTATTTCTTTTATATCGAGGGTGAACTAGGGACATATCTTAGCCCCCACCCTTCTTATATTATAGAGACATTTATTAGACTATATATGTAGTCTATGTAGTCAAGTTATTTCTGCATTTACTTTACCTTATGCATGCTTATGATATGTCAAGAGGCTTTCTTGGAGACCTTCGGAATTTCAATCGCCATGTTACGACTAGGCCCTATGTCGAGTCATAAAAAGATTGGTATTAGAGCATAAGGTTTAAGATGTCCGAGGGTGTCCAACATGATGCGTCAATTAGAGTCTTATTCATGGTTTTAAAGTGCGCCACATCTATAAATAAGAAACTATAAGGCATCTTAGGAAATTCTCACTTCTTTCATGATCTATATCGTGCGATAGTGTATGCTCTAAGACTTCCTTTCACTTACAATTGTCCTTTGCAATTTTTAGAAAATGCCTCCAAAAAAGCACCTATGCAAAGAGGGATTAATGCTAATTAGGACCAAGCCCCTTTAGTCCGTCAAGATAATGGTCCCCTACCCGATCTATAGCTAATGCAGAGTTCCAAACTGCTGCTACTATGCTAGCCCACAGTATATCTAATGAAGGGGTTAGGGCTCCTCCTAATGATCCTACTCTGGTATTTAGGATGGGGGACTTTGCAAGAATAAACCCTCTAAAGTTCTATGGTTAGAAAGTTAATAACGATCCTAAAGAGTTTATTGATAAGGTATACAAGATCGTGAGTATTATGGGATGAATTTGGAAGAGAAAGTGGAGTTGACATCTTACCAACTCAAGAGCATTTCTCAAGTATGGTATACTCAATAGAAGGTAGAAAGGATCCATGAAGGACCTATTGAATGGGAAGCCTCCAAACTTGCTTTCCTTGATCACTTTTTCCCTTCTGAGTAAACAGAAGCCAAGGTGTTGGAGTTCATCAATCTCCGACAAGGAAACATGGGTATGATGGATTATTCTCTTAAGTTCACCAAACTATCTAAGTATGCTCCTTTATTGGTTGTCAAACCACATGCCCGAATGAGTCAATTCATTTCGGGGGTGTCTAACTTGGTTGCTAAGGAATGTCATACATCTATGCTCATTATGGAGTTAGACATATCTCGCCTTATGACTTCTACTAAATAAATTAAGGAAGAGAATCTCAAAGAGATAAGAATGACAGATTCTAAGAGAGCTCGGTATGAAGGTGGGTTCTCAAATGCTAGGTCCAGTGGTGGTAGTGGTCGTTCTCAATAAGACCAAGGTTTGGGAAATAAGTTTGTTAATGATAGGATGTCATACCCTATGTTTCAAGGAGGAGGTGTGAATTCTAGTATCCCTTCATTTCCAAAATATGAAAAATATAGGAAGAATCATGGAGGGAGATGTTTGATGGGAACTGGTGCTTGCTTTAGATGTGGCAAGATGGGCCATAGAAAATCCGTGTGACCTTATGTTGCTAACAAAGGTAGAGAAGGTCGTCCGCAAAGACAAGTTGTTCAAGGATGCCATGTTTCAAAATGTGCCCAAGCTCAACCTAAGGGTGGTCAATGCAACAACCGGTTTTATGCTCTCCATGGTAGGCAAGAGGTGGAGGAAACTTCTGATGTGGTTACTGGTATGTTATGGGTCTTTCACTATGATGTTTATGCTTTGCTTGATCTGGGTGCAAATTTGTCTTCTGTTACTTCTTATGTGGCTATGAGGTTAGATGTTACCGAAATGTTGATGGGGACTTTTTCATTTATACTCCAATAAGTGACTCGGTTATGGCTAAAATAGTCTATAGTAATTGTTTCGTGTCGTTCTTGCATAAACTTATCCTTTATGATCTTGTTAAACTAGACATGATCGATTTTGACATCATTCTTGACATGGATTGGTTATATGCCTCTTATGCATCTATTGATTGTAGAACCGTAGAGTCAAGTTTAAATTTCTTAATGAGCCTATTCTTGAATGGAAGGGTAATGCTTTAGTGGTTAAGGGTCATCTTATGTCTTAAGGCCCAAAAAATAATTTCCAAAGGGTGTATTTATCATATAGTGTGAGTCAGAGATGTTCATTATGAAACTCCTATGCTTGAGTCGGTTTTTATAGTTAATGAGTTTCTTGATGTGTTTCCTAATGGTTTGCTTGGTGTTTCTCCCAAAAGGAAAATTGACTTTGGCATAGATCTTCTTCCCGATACTTAACCGATTTCTATTCCTGCTTACCATATGGCTCTTGTGGAACTTACGATATTGAAAGAGAAATTGAAGGATTTGTTGGATAAAGGTTTCATAAGACCAAGCATTTCACCTTGGAGTGCTCCCGTGTTGTTCGTTAGGAAGAAAGATGTGTCACTTCGAATTATAGATTACAGGCAATTGAATAAGTTTACCATAAAGAACAAGTATACAATTTCAAGGATAGATGATTTATTTGAATAATTGCAAGGGGCGAGTTACTTTTCAAAGATTGATCTTCGATGAGTTTATCATCAACTCCGAATGAGGGACTGTGACATTCCAAAAACTGCTTTTAGAATTTGGTATGGTTACTTTGAATCTTTGGTTATTTCTTTTGGACTAATGAATGCCCCTGCAGCTTTTATGAATTTGATGAATAGGGTATTTAGGAAATATTTGGATATATTTGTGATCTCTTTTATTGATGATATTTTTATTTACTCATGGAGTGAGGAAGAGCATGCCTATCATTTGAGGATTGTGTTGAAAATTCTCAAGGATCACCAGTTGTATGGATTTTTAGTAAATGTGATTTTTTTTAAGGTCAGTTGTGTTTCTTTGTCATATTATTTCGGAGAAGGAATTATGTTGATCCAAAGAAGACCGAGGCACTTAAGAATTGGCCTAGACCATTGAGTCCTTCTGATAGGGCTTAGCCGGTTATTAAAGATAGTTTATGGAAGGTTTTTCTTTTATTGCATAACCCTTGACTTCTTTGACTAAAAAGAAGTGAAATTCTAATGGTCTGAGGCATATAAGAAAAGCTTCCAAGAGTTGAAGGATAGACTTATCTCCGCTCCAGAGTTGACATTACTATTAGGCTCGGATGGTTTAGTTGTGTATTTTGATATTTCACGAATTGGTCTTGGTTGTGTGCTAATGCTAAATGTCAAAGTGATAGCTTATTATTCAAGGAACCTCAAGGTACATGAGAAGAATTACCCAACCCGTGACTTGGAGTTTGTGGCAGTGTTATTTTCTTTGAAGTTGTAGAGATACTATCTATATGGTGTCCATGTAGATGTTTTCACCGATCACATGAGTTTGTAATATGTGTTCACTCAAAAGGACTTGAATCTTCGACAAAGGATATGGCTTGAACTGTTGAAGGATTATGACATAATGTTTCATAACATTTTGGTAAGGCAAATATAGTTGACGACACTCTTAGTAGATTATCCATGAACCGTTTTACCCATTTTGTTGATAAAAAGAAAGAGTTAGTTTGGGATGTGCATCGATTAGCCTATTTGGGTGTACGGTTGATCAATCCCAAAGAAGGTGGTATTATTGTGCAAAATGGTTCCGAGTCATCTCTTGTGGTGGATGTGAAGGTAAAGAAAGATGATGATCCCGCTTTGGTTAAATTAAAGAAAGCGGTTGTCAAAAAAGCCATTGAGGCTTTCTCCTAAGAGGGAGATGGTATTTTGAGATATCAAGGCCCAATTATGTGTTTCAAATGTAGATGGCTTGAAAGATATGATATTGTCTGAATATCATAGTTTTCGGTATTGTATTCATCCCTGTTCCACAAAAATGTATCAAGATTTGAGAGAAGTGTTTTGGTGGAATCGCATGAAAAGAGATATTGCAGAATTCATGGCTAAGTGTTCCAATTGTCAATAAATAAAAATTGAGCATCAAAAATAGAGAGGTTTGGCTCAAGACATTGAGATTCCGACTTGGATATGGGAAGCCTTGAATATAGACTTTTTTAATTGCCTCATACTCGTAGTCAACACGATTGTATTTGGGTGATTGTTGATTAAATGACTAAGTCGACTCATTTTCTCCTAGTTAAGACTTCATATTCAGCTGAGGATAATGCTAAATTATATATTCGAGAGTTGGTGAAACTTCATGGTGTCCCATTTTCTATCATTTTGGATCGAGGTACTCAGTTTATATCTCAGTTTTGGAGGTCTTTCCAAAAGGGTCTTGGTACCTAAGAGAAGCAAACTACAACCTTTCACGCACAAACAGATTGTTAAGTGGAGCTTACCAGTCAGACAATAGAGGATATGTGTAACAATCCTCAAAATGCTCATAAGTGCCTTAAGCATGCCTTGGGAATATGCCGCTCGCATAAAGAATTTTTCTTATTCTTTTTGGAAAATCCGAGTCTGAAATGTAGATCAGGGGGTCAAAATCGATGGAAAAATGGTCTCGATGGACTTTTAGGACTCGTGTATCAAAATATGAATTTTGTCAAAAATTGCACAAACAGTGAGGTGCGTGGCATCTCCGTGTTGCCCAATTGTTCCCGTTTAGTGTAATTTTCCCAGAGACAAAATTTGGCAAATATCTCATTTGCTAAAAATTGCCCTATCAGGGAGCAGCTCCGCGTCGCGGGCCTGGGAGACATTTTTTGTCTGAATTCAGTTTTGTTTTAAGTGAGGGTACTTTAGACATTTTTTTAATTATTAGTTAATGAACCTGGATGTTTTTAGGTCCTAATTCTACTCTATAAACTAACTTTAACCTTAATTCCATTTATTCTTCTATAATTCACCTACTCAAATATTTTTCTCTCTAGAAGAGCCCTCAAGGACTCCATTGAAGAATTCCAAGAAATTCACTCAAAATATCCATCAAAACTCTCAAATTCTCCCAAATTCTTTAGTTTTCTCACTCTCAAGGTATATGGGGATTGATTCATGGGCTCTTTTCACCCATGAAGTCCCAAATATTTCTCAAGTTTTTATTCAATTTTCAATTGATTATGAACCCTAGTTTTGATGAATTGCATTGGGCTAGATTGATTTCATTTTTAAATGTTATTAATGATCTTTATATGCATGTTCTCATATGAATTTCATGATTTCAAGTTGAATTATAGATTCCCATGCATAAAGCTATATTTTCAAGCAATGATTATGATGATAAGATGAGTTTATAAGTTGATCAAGAGTTAAATGATTTTCAATGAAAGTTTTATATAAGTTAAAGTTCAGATTTATGATTCTAAATTTATAGTTATGATGATGATTAGAGTTAAGATCAAAAGATGTTTTAAAGATAGTGATAAGGACAATTCTCACAGAAGTTATAGATTCTTATAAATCACCAAGTAGATGGGCTATTCCTGATATGTTTTAAAGATGGATTGATAGGCAGTTACTATCTTTCCCTACTATGTTATGATCATGTTTATGAGTTTTCATTCAAATATTGACTAAGCACCTAGTAGGCTTCTAGGTGGGGTTCGGTCGGGTAACGCAGTTAGTTACCCAAGAAAATCCTACTAGCAACCTCAATTTCAAAAATACGTTACCCACGTAGCTTGCCTTCATGGCCCAGCTAGTGGATTCATATATAACACAGTAGAGTTGAGTTGAGTTATTTTTGGAGTATGTCCTTATAAGGTAGCCTCCCTTATTTTGATGAAGGAGTCATCGAATTTCATGTAATAGCTCGCATGGTCTTATTTATCGGTTAATGGTCCTATCCCACATAAGCTGGAGTTAAGTCATGAGATTTCAAGATATGAGTTTATGATAAAATTTTATGATATGCACTCACCAAGAGTTTCTTATGTTTTAAATTGCTTTTAAGTTTTACTCATGTTCATTATGTTTGGTCATGCATCTTATGGTGTATTGATTACGTTTTTTTACTTATTCATGCATACCTCACATACTTAGTACATTCAAATGTACTAACACATATTTTGCCTACATTGTCTCATAATATAGGGACAGATGACACTCGCGATCATCCTATTCATGGCTAGAGTTTGCCCTAGATTCTCAAAAAGTTGGTGAGTCCTTATTCTATCGAGGACGTGACTTTTATTTATGTTGCTATGATTTTGACTTTCTTCTTTTGTTAGGGTGAGATAGGAAGTTGTCCTAAGCCCCTATCAAAGATTTGACTAGAGGCATGTTTAGATGATATTATGGTGTAGTCCGGTTGAACGTTTATAGAGTTGATCTCCCTTAGTCCCATTCCCTTGTGATTATTACTTCTGCTTATCTTTATCATGCTTTTTACCTTATGTATGCAATGTATGATCAGATGGCTTGTGGTTGGAGTCCCTCGCATCCCGATCATTGTATTACAACTAGGCCCTAGGTCGTATCATGAAAAAATTGGTATCAGAGCATAAGATTTAGAAGGGTCCGAGGGAGTTTAACATGCTGCATTAATTAGAGTCTTACTTGTTGGTGTGAAGCGTGCCACATACATGAATAGGAGGCTACAAAATGCCTTAGAAAAAGTCTCACTTTTGTTATAATCTATGTCATGTGGTAGAGTGGTTAAGTCTTTTCCCTCTAATGCCTGTTCTTTGTATTTTTCAGAATATGCCTCCATAAAGATACCCCACTAGAAGGAACGTGGTTTAGAGGAGAAACAAGCTTCGAATGATCCTTTAAACGATCAAGTTTCCAATAATGAGATCTGAACGGCCTTTCAAGTACTTGCTTAAGTTGTTACGGCTCAAGTCAACCGTGAGATGGTTTCTCCTGTGAACCTAAATGTTGGTACAACAGTGATAAGAGTTTGTGATTTTATGAGAATGAATCCTCCGAAGTTTTGGGTTATAAAGTTGATGAGGATCCACCTTCCACCAGATTACTTTACTGACTGTAACAAAAGTTTGTAGATATCATCCATAAGATTATCGAGATCATAGAGATTATCCCAGTTGAGAGGGAGGAGTTGACTACATACTATTAAGGGGTGTTGCCCAAATTTGGTTTGATAAATAGAAAAGTGAAAGGCCTAGAGAGGTGGAACCCATGACTTAAGATGTTTTTAAGGGGGTGTTTCTTTATCGTTTTTTCACATTAGAGTTGAGGGAGGCTAAAGTGCAGGAGTTTATCAGCCGTAAGCAAGGTGGTATGAGTGTGAGGGAGTATTCCCTCAACTTTGATTAATTATCGAAGTATGCTCCATTCATTGTTGTCGACTCAAGAGATCATATGAGCAAGTTCATATCAGGGGTGTCGGATATGGTTGCAACGGAGTGCAAAACATCTATGTTGATTTGGAAGATGGATATAGCTAGACTCATGACCTATGCGGAGAAATTAGAAAGTGAGAAGCTAAAAGTCAAGAATAAGGAGTCTAAGAGGCCAAGGACCGATGATAGTGAACTCTCTTATGCTAAGTCCGGAAGTGGTGGACGTCCTTGTTTTCACCAAAAGTACTCCGACCAAGGGTCTTCTAATGCTACTACTCTAAGGTTTGACAAAGATAGGGTGCTCAACCCTAAACCTTAAGGAGGTTTTCCTATAAGCCAAGTTACTCCCGCATGCAAGAAGTGTAGAAGGAACCATAAGGGCGAATGTTTAGCCGAATTGAATATGTGCTACTGGTGTGATAAGCTGGGTCATCATGCTAAGGAATTCAAGGTCAAAGATGCTCTTCCTCAAGGCCAAGTTGCTCAAGGTGGCTAAGTGCAACCAAAGGGTGGTCACCGCAATAATAGGTTTTATGCCCTCCATAGTAGGCAAGAGGTTGAGGATACTCCCGATGTTGTTACCGATATGTTACGGGTCTTTCACTATGAAGTTAGTAATTTGCTTGATCCAGGTGAAAACTTATCTTTTGTTACCCCTTATTTGTCCATGAGGTTTGATGATAGTCCTAAGACATTATTAGAGCCTTTCTACATTTATACTACTGTAGGTGAGTCGGTTGTGGCTAAAAGAGTCAATAGAAGTTGTCCTATTATGGTCTCCATAAAGTTACTTTATGTGATCTAGGTGAGTTTGAGATGATCAATTTTGATCTTATACTTGGGATGGATTGGTTATATGCATGTTATGCTTCTATTGACTGTAGAACCTGAGTTGTTAAGTTTCAATTCCCGAATGATCTGGTCCTAGAATAGAAGGGTAGTAACTCCATGTTTAAAGGTCAATTCATTTTTTTCCTTAAACCTCAAAAGATGATTTCCAAGGGTTGTATTTATCATATTGTAATGGTTATGAATGAGAATTTTAAATCCCTAACCCTAAAGTCGGTCCCTATTGTAAATGAATTTCTGGATGAGTTTTTCGATGATTTACCTAGTGTACCTCCTGAAAGGGAGATTGATTTTGGTATAGACCTTCTTATGGATACACAACCTATTTCTATTCATCCTTACCGTATGGCTCCTGCGAAATTAAAGGAGTTGAAGGATCAATTGAAGGACTTGTTAGATAAGGGGTTCATTAGGCCAAGTATTTCTCTATGGGGTGCTCCCGTATTGTTTGTTAGAAAGAAGAATGGTTCACTACGTATGTGCATTAATTATCGACAATTAAATAAGGTAACCATCAAGAATACGTATCCAATTCCGAGAATAGATGACTTTTTTGATCAATTGCAAGGGGCAAGTTACTTATCCAAAATACACCTTTATTCCAGTTATCACCAATTGAGGGTGAGGGAGTGTGACATTTCCAAAATGGCATTTCGGATGAGGTATGGCCATTATGAGTGTTTATTCATGTTGTTTGGTTTGACCAATGCTCCCGTAGCTTTTATGGACTTAATAAATAGGGTGTTCAAGCAATATCTAGATATGTTTGTGATTGTATTCATCGATGACATTTTGGTTTACTCTCGGAATGAGGAGGATCATGCAAGTTATTTGAGGATTGTGTTGCCAACTCTAAGAGACAAACAACTATTTTGCGAAGTTCAACAAATATTAGTTTTTGTTAAAGGAGGTGGACGTCCTTGGTCATATTGTGTCTGATGAAGAGATTATGGTTGATCCTAAGAAAATCGAAGTGGCTAAGAAGTGGCCTAGACCATTATCTCCTTCGGATATTAGGAGTTTCTTATGCCTAACTGGATACTATAGAAGATTTATGGAAGCGTTTTCATTGATATCATCACCTTTGACCAAGTTGACTCAAAAAAGGTGAAGTTTTAATGGTCAGAAGCATGTGAAAAGAGTTTTCAAGAATTAAAGGATCGTCTCACTACCGCTCATATCTTGACCTTACCACAAGTGTACGATGGTTTTGTTGTGTATTGTGATGCCTCAAGGATTGGTCTTGGTTGTGTATTGATGCAACATGGTACGATAATAGCCTATGCTTCTAGGAAACTTAAGGTGCATAAACTAAACTATCCAACCCATGATCTTGAACTAGCGGCGGTTGTGTTTGGCTTGAAGATTTGGAGACACTACCTTTATGGTGTCCACATGGATGTGTTCCTCGATTATAAGAGTTTACAATATATGTTTAAACAAAAGGATTTGAACCTTCAGCAAAGGACATGGCTTGAATTTTTGAAAGATTATTATATGAGTGTGTTGTATCATTCAGGCAAGGAAAATGTGGTTGATGATGCCCTAAGTAGATTGTCCATGAGTAGTGTGGTACATGTTGAAGAATATAACAAAGAATTGATCAAAGATGTTCATAGATTGGCACGTTTAGGTGTGTGGTTGGTTCACTCCAACGATGGAGTTATTCTTGTGCACAATGGTTCAGAATTGTCTATTATAGCGAATGTTAAGGCTAAACAAGACCATGATCCTATGCTAGTCTAGTTAAAGAAATCTGTGGTTGAAAAAGCTATTGAGGCTTTCTCCAAAAGGGGAGATGGTGTGCTACATTACCAAGGTCGTTTGTGTGTACCTAACATTGATGGATTGAGATAGTTGATATTGAATGAGGCTTATAGTTCTCAATACTCAATTCATCCAGGTTCCACCAAGATGTATCGTAACTTGAGATAAGTTTATTAGTGGAATGGTATGAAGAAGGACATAAAGGATTTTGTAGCCATGTGTCCAAATTTCCAACAAGTCAAAGTCGAGCATAAAAGACCAAAAGGCTTATCCCAAGACATTGAGATTCGCAATTGGAAGTGGGAAGATATGAATATGGATTTCATAATGGGTTTGCCTCATACTAAGAAGCAACATGATTCCATTTGGGTTGTTGTAGATTAGATGAACAAGTCAGCTCAGTTTCTACTAGCTAAAACGTCCTAGGGTGCTAAAAATTATGCTAAGTTGTATGTTCATGAGTTAGTACGACTTCATAGTGTGCCCTTGTCCATCATATCGGATCAAGGTACATAATTCACTTTGTATTTCTTGAAGTCATTTCAAAAGGGTCTTGGTATAGAGGTTAAGTTAAGTACCACTTTTCGTCCTAAAACCGACTGACAAGCTGAAAGAACAATCCAAACTTTAGAGGATATGGTAAGGGCATATGTTATTGATTTTAAAGGAAGTTCGATGAACATTTGCCATTGATTGAGTTACCTATAATAATAGTTACCACTCTAGCATCCAAATAGCTCCTTTCAAAGCATTGTATGAGAGGAGATATAGATCCCCATTGGGTGATTTAAAGTTGGTGAGATGGCCTTGATTGGTCCAGATTTGATTATTGATGCTATGAAAAAGGTAAGACTCATAAGGGATAGGTTGAAGGCAGCTCAAAGTCATCAAAAGTCCTATTTCGATGTTAGGAAAAGAGAGCTTGAATTTGAAGTAGATGATTAGGTCTATTTGAAGGTTTCACCCATGAAGGGAGTAATGTATTTTGGCAAGAAAGGGAAATTCAGTCCTAGATATATTTGACCTTACAAGGTATTGAGACATTTTGGAAAAGTGGTTGATGAGTTAGATTTTTCATTTGAGTTAGCTATGGTTCACCCTGTGTTTCATGTGTCTATGTTGAGGAAGTTCGTGGGTGATCCAAACTCCATTGTTCCCTTGAAAGATGTAAGTGTTGAGGAGAATTTGACTTATGAGGAAGTTTCGGTGGAAATATTAGACCGTTAAGTTAAGCAGTTAAGAAACAAAGAAGTTGTGTCCGTAAATGCTAGTAACCCTTCTTTTCCAAAATGTGCAAAGTGTGGAAGGAATCATGGAGGAAGTGCTTGATCGGAATGGGTTCTTGCTATGGATGTGGCAAGATGGGCTATAAGCGATTCGAGTTCCCTCTTGTAGACAACAAGGGTGGAGATGGTTGTCCTATAGGAGGCCAATTGCAACAAGGCTCCCAACCTCAACCTAAGAGTGGCCAATGCAACAACCGATTATATGTTCTTCATGCTAGGCAAGAGGTTGATGAGTCTCCTAATATGGTCACAGGTATGTTATGAGTCTTTAACTTTGATGTATATGCATTGCTTGATCCAGGTGCCAACTTGTCTTTTATTACTCCTTACATTGCTATGAGATTTGATGTGTGCCCCGAAGTGTTAATAAAACCTTTCTCGGTTTATACTCCTGTTGGTGGTTTGGTATTATCCAAGAGAGCTTATAGAAATTGTCCCATATGGGTCTTGCACAAAGTTATTCCATGTGACCTTATTGAACTTGATATGACTGATTTCGACATCATTCTTGGTATGGATTGGTTACATGCTGCTTACGCATCTATATGTTGTAGAACTCGTGTGGTTAAGTTTCACTTCCCTAATGAGCCTATGCTTGAATGGAAGGGTAATGATTTAGTGGTTAAGGGTCGATTCATCTCATGAATTAAGGCCTGAAAAATAATTTCCAAAGGGTGCATTTATTATATTATGAGACTTAGGGACATTGATTCAAATACTCCTACTCTTGAGTCAGTTCCTATAGTTAATGAGTTCTCCGACGTGTTACTCGATAATTTGCCTAGTATTCCTCCCAAAAGGGAGATTGACTTTGGCATAGATCTCCTTCTCGATACCTAATCTATCTCTATTCCTCCTTACCGTATGGCTCCGGCGGAACTTAAGGAGTTGAAAGAACAATTGAAGGATTTGTTGGATAAGGGTTTTACAAAACCAAGTATTTCACCATTGGGTGCTTCCATGTTATTTGTTAGGAAGAAAGATGGGTCACTCCAAATGTGTATAGACTACCGACAATTGAATAAGGTCACCATAAAGAATAAATATCCAATCCCAAGGATAGATGACTTGTTTTATAAATTACAAGGAGCAAGCTATTTTTCTAAGATTGACCTCCACTCTGGTTATCATCAACTGAGGGTAAGGGAGTGTGATATTCCCAAGATGACTTTTTGAAGAAGGTATGGTCATTTTGAATTTGTAGTAATGTCGTTTGGGCTGACAAATGCTCCCGCTATATTCATAGATTTGACGAAACGCATTTTCAAGCCATATAAGGATATGTTTGTAGTGGTGTTTATTGATGACATCTTGACTTACTCTTGAAATGAGGAAGATCATATGGGTCACTTGAGGATTGTATTACAAACATTGAGGGGAAAAGAAATTATTCGCTAAATTTAGTAAGTGTGATTTTTGGCTCAGAGAGGTTGCATTTCTTGGCCATGTGGTGTCCGGTGATGGAATTAAAGTAGATCCAAAGAAAATGGAGGCGGTTAAAAATTGTCCTAAACCCTTATCCCCTTACTTTTGGGCTTAGCCTCATACTACAGAAGGTTTGTGGAAGGGTTCTTATCTATTGCTTCGCCTTTAACTAAGTTGACATAAAAGAAGGCAAAATTCTAATGGTCGGAAGAAAGTGAGAAAAGTTTCCAAATATTGAAAGATCGTCTTACGTCGGCTCCTATTTTGACATTGCCTAAAGTTTCAGATGGGTTTGTTGTTTATTGTGATGTTTCGTGTGTTGGTTTGGGTTCTTTGTTGATGCAACATGGTAAGGTTATAGCCTATGCCTCTAGGCAACTTAAAGTAGATGAAAGAAACTATCCAACCCATGATCTTGAACTTGCGGCGGTTGTGTTTGCATTGAAAATTTGACGCTATTATCTTTATAGGGTGCATGTTTATGTGTTTACCGACCACATAAGCTTGCAATATGTGTTTAGTCAAAATGACTTAAACCTTAGGCAAAGGTGGTGGCTTGAAATCTTAAAATACTATGACATGAGCGTATTCTACCATCTGGGTAAAGCAAATATTATAGACGATGCTCTTAGTCGGTTGTCTATGGGTAGTGTCATACATGTTGAGGAAGGTAAACGGGAATTGGTCAAAGAGGTCCATAGATTGGCATATTTAGGTATGCGTTTGGTTGATTCCAATGATGCAGGCGTTCTTATACATAATGGTTTGAAATTGTTTCTTGCGTTAGACGTTAAGGCCAAACAAGAAAATGATCCAATTTTGGCCGAATTGAAGAAGTCGGTTGCCAAAAAGTCCATTGAGGCTTTCTCCCTAGGAGAAGATGGGGTACTACGTTACCAAGGTCGGTTGTGTGTTCCAAATATTGATGGAATAAGAGAGTTAATATTGAATAAGGCCCATAGTTCTTGGTATTCATGTCACGACCCATTATTCATCAGGTCATGATGACACCTACTATAACCCTCTAGTAGGTAAGCCAACCCGTCAACCGGAACTTTAAATAATGGGTTTGAGGGAAGAAACTAAATAAGAGTATCGAATTATAAAAGTAAATAGACTGAGTAAGCGGAAGTAACCCAAAACATGTTTTACACAACTAAAGATCCCTCCCAGAACCTGGAAGTCACAAGTACAGAGCTGCTATAAAATAAAATACAAGTACAAGTTCCAAAAGTGGACCAAAAATATATATAACCACTGGCTAGTCTCAGAAGGCAAAAGACGGGCCATCCATATTGAAGGAGACAGGAATGATCTAAAAATGCCAAGTATTCACCCTAGTCTCCGAAATTGACTACAACAGGCTCGATTTATCCACAGCGATAGCTGGTACTCGGTCCTGCATCACAAAAGTAGATGTAGAGTATAGTATGAGTACCAAGACAACAGGTACCCAGTAGGCATCATAGGCCGACTAAGCAGAAAAGGTAAAAATAATATAAAAAAGAAGAATAGCCTAAATAGGAGTCAACATAAGCATCAAAGGGGAAAAGAGTACTACCTATGAAAACTACAGCTAACTATACCCAACTGGGCCCCCATAAGCCTAATCGGGACACTCGTGCGCAAGTTAAATAAAAACTCGGACGAACCCCCATAAGCCCGCCGAGTACACAGAATAGCTACAACTACCAAGGCTAGGAGCCAAGAATCTGCGATGTTAGGAGCCGAAGTACTATATCATTTCCAAACCCAGAATCTCTAAGATTCAATCGATCTAGTGGTGACTTAGGGGTCGAGGCTGGGACTGGGACCCAGAGGCTCACCCAAATGTTCAAAGTGGTCAAGGCCGGGACTGGGTACCCGGATGCTTGCCATAATACATAAGTGCGGTCGAGGCTGGGATTGGGTACCTAGATGCTCGCCATATTACATCGGTGCGGTCGAGGCCTGGACTAGTACTAGGATGCTTTCCTAACACATCGATATGATAGAGGCCAGGACTGGATACCCGGATGCTCATCATACTAGCAAGTTGGCGAAGGTCGGGGCTGATACCCCAATGCTCCCCGATAATTCATAATGGAGGTCAGGATTGGGTACCCGGATGCTCACAAATAATTTATTCCATGATGCCAAACATTCTACTTCCCAACTAGAATACAACAGTACCAAAAATCTTTTCCTAAATGAGTCAACTACTATGCCGTCAAAAATGGAACCGGAGCCAAGTCCAATGATCATGAAATCTAATATTGTCGATGCATCACAAAAGTCACGATTGTATCGATTTATGGATGAAGATATTATTAAGAGAAAGGGTAACGCCTAACTAAGGCCAAACTACCAGGCACTAGCCCGCTACACTATTCTACAAGGATCTAAGTCCATCGGAACGACGCTGGGACATCTAAAGCAAATTTACATACTATACTAAGGCCAACATACCCCACAGTATCAACAACACGCTCATTCAACTCTCCTTATAATACTAACAAATAACGACAAGATACATATGCTTCTAAATATTCGAAAACCTGATAATAAGCCTAAAGCATGATTTCTACCACCTAAGATATACAATCAAACTACCCAACCCAAATTCCAATTATTTCAACATGCTTTCACATATTCCAGCTCAATCTAAAGATAGGTAAAACCGTAGCCTACCTGTAGGCTAAACACGTGGGCACTAAATCACTGTGCTGGAGCTTTTCCCTTTCGAACGGCCTCGAAATGCTGCCAAGCTGTCAAAAATAGAACCACAACATCGATACGGTCGTGTAGACACTAATTTCATAATTTTTGGAGATGGACCAATTTTGGAGTCGAAAATGGGAATTGTGGGACCCATATACGAAATTCTAGATTTGACCCCCAAAACAGGTTCTAAATGTCACCCCAAGCTCACAAATCAGATTTATAACATAATTCAGGGTGGGAAATTACGTAAGCCAGTCAAACAATCAATTCCCATATTTTCAAACTAAGAAAACAATATAAGGTAGCCTCTTTACACGTCAATTTCTCAAAAATGAAAATCTGTCGATCAAAACAAATTACACCATGACATTTATTGCAAAAAAACCGCACAATATAGCCTCAAGAATTACTCAAAACGGAGTTATATTGACCAAGATACACTCTTCCAAAATTCCACAAAATTTCATTCCGAAAATGACTAAATCAGTAAGCTTAAAATGCATTTTTACCTCAAACGAAGCTTCTCCTCGCGTTTCTGAGATTACCAAGAGAATCCTTACGAAATTCTCTTGAATTTTGACCCTTGAATCACCAAAATCGGGTTTATATAGGTCAAGAAACAATTACTCAAAGTTCTTTAAAAACTCAATCCGAAAATGGACACAGGTGCAATTAAAATCATGATTTTTACCTGAATTGAATGCTCAAAATCAATTTTCAATCTCTCCAATGCGTTCTCCACGAAAAACCTCACAATTTTGCCTTTTGAATCACCATATTCGGAGCCCTAATGTTCAAGTTATGGGGTTTTAAAGTTGAGTGAAAAACCCATAAATGATTTCTTTTGCTGCATCAGTTTTTTGCTGCAATATATGATTTTGGAAAATTCCAAAATCTCCGATGGGGTGCTCGAAATTCGTTCGGAATCCGATAAAAATAAACCAAATATGCTACCCCACTAAATTTGACATTCCGGACTCAATGGAGTATTCAAAATTTCCATACGAGATCATTTTAATAAAAAGTGGATCCCACACCCAAGAGCCATTTTAAGTCATATTCCACAACGGGCCTCGATATTAGTCCGGAAGCCTTGAAAAGCCAACGAAGGGTCGTTCTAGACCAATATCAACATTCCAGAACTAATCGTGCGGTCAGAATTTTTATTCGAGCGCGTTTTCCAAGAATATTGACCAAAGTCAACTATAGGCTAAGTTTCAAAGTCAAAAGCGCCAAATGGCCCCAAACACGTATCAATTGCCTTGATAGTCATTCCAATAGTGCTACTAGACTAATTTGGTCATTCCATAGCTGATGGAATCATCAAAATTTGAATCCGAGATCTCGCTGACCCAAAACTCGAAAAGTCGCAAATAAACTAACTTAGGCCTTCAAAATACCAAAATGGACTCGGGACCTCTAAAAATTCAACCAACACTTCTTCAAGACCAAAAACCATCTCCTGAATCCAACGGAGTCGTCGAAATTCCATTCCGAGCATCGAAACTCCAAAAGTTGACCAAAGTCAAACCTTGGCTTAAAGTTCCTCAAATTCTCAACTCAAGGCCTCAAATCTTCGTTACAACTCCAAACCTGATTCTGTAAAGTCTCCTAAGCCTATTTCGACATTTCGGAGCTGCTGGAATCAACGGAATTCCATTCTGAGACCCGTAGCTCCACTTGACCCCAAATACCACTTTTTAATATTTAAAGCTTATGAAACTCAAAATTTCCAAGGACTTAACTTTTCATAGGATTTTCTAAAAATCAACACCTGATAACAATTAGAAATGACTCGGGGCATCTAAAGGGAGGGGTGAAATGGTCATTTTACAAAAATTCCAAAAAAAATGACCTTGAGGGTCATTATAATTCAATTTATCCAAGATCCACCAAGATGTATCGTGACTTAAGGGAAGTGTATTGGTGGAATGGCATGAAGAAGGACATAGCGGAGTTCGTGGCTAAGTGTCCAAATTACCAACAAGTGAAAGTTGAACATCAAAGGCCAGGAGATCTAGCTCAAGAAATCAAAATTCCTACATGGAAGTGGGAAGATGTGAATATGGACTTTGTCATGGGGTTTCCTCATACTAGAATACAACATGATTCTATTTGGGTCATTGTGGACCGAATGACCAAATCGACGCATTTTCTACCGGTCAAAACTTCTTATGGTGCCGAAGATTATGCTAAGTTGTACATTCGTGAACTTTTGAAACTTCATGGTGTTCCTTTGTCGATTATATCGGATAGAGGTACTTAATTTAGTTCACATTTTTAGAAGTCATTTCAAAAAGGTCTTGGCTCTAAAGTCAAGCTAAGTACTATTTTTCATCCTCAAACCAATGGGCAAGTCAAGAGAACAATTCAAACCTTGGAGGATATGTTAAGGGCATGTGTGATTGGCCTTAGAGGAAGTTGGGATGACCATTTGCCATTGATTGAGTTCTCCTACAATAATAGTTATCACTCTAGCATCCAAATGGCTCCTTTTGAAGCCTTGTACGGGAGAAGATGTAGGTCCCCGATGGGGTGGTTTGAAGTTGGTAAGATAGAGTTGATTGGTCCAGATTTGGTAATTGATGCAATGAAGCAAGTGATGCTCATAAGAGAAAGGTTAAAAATGGCTCAAAGTCGTCAAAAGTCCTATTTGGACACTAGGAGGAGAGAGATTGAATTTGATGTGGATGATATGGTGAATTTGAAGATTTTCCTATAAAAGGGGTAATGTGGTTTGGTAAGAAAGGGAAGTTGAGCCCTAGATATATAGGACCGTATAGGATATTGAAGCTTATTGGAAAGGTAGCATATGAGTTATACTTGCCACTTGAGTTGGCTTTGGTTCATCCGGTATTTCATATGTCGATGTTGAGAAATTTTGTGGGTGATCCAAATTCTATTGTACCAAGAGAGAATGTGATTATTGAAGAGAATTTGACTTAAGAGGAGGTCCCGATTGAGATTTTAGACAGGCAAGTGAAGAGGATGAGAAATAAAGACATTGCATCTATTAAAGTATTGTGGAGGAATCAATAAGTAGAGAGTGCTACGTGGAAAGAGGAATCAGACATGATGAAGTGATATCCTTATCTCTTTCCTTTCACTCAAGCCTAAAGGTACTAAGTTTCTCATGATCAAATCGATTAAACTTCTATGCTTCAGTTCCATATGTCATTCATATGCATGCATGATTGATGAAATTAATTTCTCTCAAGGACTATGTTTATTTTAAGTATGAAGTTTACATGTTGTATGCATTTTTCAAAGTGTCCTCATGTCCATGTCGGGTTTCTAAATCCTTTTTCCATGTATTTCCTATATTAGTTGAATCTCATTCGAGGAAGAATGTTCCCAAGGGTGAAATATTGTAACATCCCTCAAAAATGCTCACAAATACCTTAAGAATGCCTCGGAAATAGGTCACTCATGTAATGCATTGTCCTTAATCTTTTTGGAAAATCCAATTTCGGAATATCGATAAGGGGGTCAAAACCTACAAAAAAATAGTCTCGGTGGATTTTTAGGAATCATATATCGAAAGATAGATTTTCGAGGAATTTACAAAGTAATAAGGTCCGCGACAGGTCCGCGTTGTGGACCTGGGAAGGTTTTCTAACTAGGTTGAGTTTTTTTAAAGGATGTTTTAGACTTTTCCCAATTTATTAGTTAATGAACATAGACGTTTTTAGGACCTAATTCAACTCTATAAATTAACCTAAACCTCTAATTCTATTCATTCTTCTACAATTCATCTACCAAATATTTCTCTCTCTACAAAAAGGCTCTCAAGGATTTCCATTGAAGACTTCAAACAAATTTACTCAAGCTCTCCATCAAAACTCTCAAGTTCTTCCAAATCAGTTGGTGTTCTCACTCAAGGTATGTGGTTATTGATTCATGGATCCTTTTATCCATGAAACGCAATGAAACGCAATCAATTTCTCAAAGTTTTCTATCAAATTAAAGTATGATATTTTATGGGTTTTGTGACCTCTATTCCAATTGCATGAATTTTGATTTAAAGTATGATCATTAGTCTATTTTGATATAAATTAATGGTTATTGAATTAAATTGAAGATTTTTTTTCCATGAATTCTCTTATTTTGATTTCTAGGATTTAGGATGTAAATTCTGAGTCACCAAGTAGATGAGCTATTCCTAATATCTTTAAAAGAAGGATTGATAGGCAGTAACTATCTTTCCCAACTATGTTATGATCATGTTTACGATATTTCTTTGGGATATTTACTAAGAACTGAGAGGGCTTCTAGGTGAAGTTCGGTCCGGTAACGCAATTAGTTATCCAAGGGAATCCTAGTAGCAACCTAAAGTCCCAAACTATGTTTTCCAAGTAGGTTGTCTTCATGGCCTAGCTAGTGGATCAACATATAGCATAGTTGAGTTAAGTTGAGTTATTTTTGGAGTATGCCCTGGAAAGGTAGCCTCTTCTGTTTTGATATAGGATTCATCAGATTCCATGTAATAGATCGCACAGTCTTAGTTGTCAGTTAATGGTCTTATCCCACACAAGCTAGCGTTAAGTTATGAGATGTCAAGTTATGAGTTTATGTCACGACCCAACCTAGGGCTTAGTCGTAACATGGCGATCAAAATCCCAAAGAGATCCAACCAACCCTCTTGTACATATTATAAGCATAGACAAGGTAAAATAAAAGCGAAAACATCATAAGAGAGTTTAAACTATGAATAGAAATTTAAGAATGTCACATGACAACATAGACTCGAAACATTTGTCCAACTAGATGCCTCTACTCATGAGTATGGGCGGGGGCTAAGACATGTCCCTAGCTCATCCTCAATATGAAACATAACAAAACTCTTTGAAAGCAATAACCAACTCGATGACTAGTCCCCAATAAATGAGAACTCACCATAAACACTAACGGATAGAAAAACTTAACTAGCCACGTAGATGAGTATGATCTTCAACCTCCACCCCTACATTATGAGACAATATAGGCAAAAGGTATGCATTAGTACGTTGGAATGTACTAAGTGTGAGGGCATGACATGCAATGTAAATCATGAGAAAATCATAATGACCAAAACATTTGAAAAGCATACTTTAAATCATGACATACATAAGAGATCATACATATGTGGGATAGGAACCATAACCGACAATAAGACCATGTGAGCTATAACATGGTATCTCGTTATCTCCCCATACAACAAATAAAAAGGGAAATCTACTTGCCAAGGTAGACTCTATATGCCTAAGTGGATAGACTCTATATGCCTAAGTGGATCCACTAAGAGGTTATGTGAACCAGGTACTCACCCCTAGTTCTTAAACTCGAGTACTCACCTTCAAGCCTTGAAATTTCGGATACTCACCTCTTAGAGATTTGGATATTCGCCTCTAATCCCTTTGTACTTATGGTGTCACGTAGTTTTGGGATAAGAGACTTTATATAAGGACCACATATTTTGAGTCCCCACCTCAAGTCCACTCGGTGCTAAGTCAAATCCCACAGAATATATATATAGCACAGAAATCATATATGACATATATCATAGTCATGATCATAGGTTTGAAAATATAGAGTAGCTAATTTTCATAACATAAGTGCAATGTGGGTATTGTCCTCCCACATTACAAATCATACATACATAGTTCATATCATTAGGCCTTAAGGCACCAAATTAGGCCCTAAGTCACCCTTTCCATAATTTGCATGAAAATCATCATTCAAAACATACTTATAGTCCATGATCATAATTGAAATACATAATCATAATTCATACTTGGAAATTCATGATCATAGGGTAAGACATAAATACATGATCAATGGACTTGAAAGTCATGAAATTGACTTGAAAACATGCATGATTATAAACTTTCTTTCAGCCCATACATAATTCATATAGATAATATCCTTTAGAAGTGTAATTGAAAATACTCATAATTTACATCATGAACCCGAGAGATCAATATAGGAGAATTCATGGAAAAACTCTTCAATTCAATGCAATAACCATCAATTTATATCTAAATAGACTCATAATCATAATTTGAATCATAATTCATGCAATTGGAATAGAGATCATAAAACCCATAAAATATCATACTTTAATTTGATAGAAAACTTGAAAAATTGATTGGGTTTCATGGATGAAAGAATCCATGAATCAATACACATATACCTTAAGTGAAAACTAAATAATTTAACAGAACTTGAGAGTTTTGATGGAGAGATTGAGTGATTTTACTTGAAGTCTTCAATGGATTCCTTGAGAGTCTTTTGTATAGAGAAAAATATTTGAGTAGGTGAATTGTAGAAGATTGAATAGAATTAAAGGTTTAGGTTAATTTATAGAGATGAATTAGGTCCTAAAAACATCTAAGTTCATCGACTAACAATTAGGGAAAAGTCTAAAGTGCCCTTACTAAAAACTAAATTCTGCCAGGAAACCATCGCCAGGTCCACGACGCGGAGGCGAACAAGTATTATTTTGCATTATTTCTTTGAAAAGTCTATCTTTCGATATACGAGTCCTGAAAATCCACCGAGACTATTTTCTGTAGGTTTTGACCCCCTGATCCATATTCTGAACTCGGATTTTCCAAAAAGATTAAGGATAATGCATTACATGATCAGCCTATTTCGAAGGCATTCTTAAGGCACTTGTGAGCATTTTGAGGGATATTGCAGTTTATGATAAAGTTTTATGATATACATTGACTAAGAGTTTCTTATGTTTTAAATTTATTTTAAGATTTACTCATATTCATTATGATTGGTCATGCATATTATAGCATATTGATTACGTTCTTTTACATGTTCATGCATACTTCATATACTTCATATATTCAAATATACTAACACATATTTTGCCTATATTATTTCATAATATAGGGACGGACAACACTCATGATCATCCTATTTGTGGCTAGAGTTTGCCCTAGATTCTCGAGAAGTTGGTGAGTCCTCTTTCTATCGGAGACATGAATTTTTGTTCATGTTGGTATGGTTTTGAATTTCTTCTTTTATGAGGGTGAGCTAGGAGGTTGTCCTAAGCCCCCATCAAATATTTGACTAGAGGCATGTTTAAATGATATTATGGTGTAGTCCGGTTGGATGTTTATAGAGTTGATCTTCCTTAGTCCCATTCCCTTGTGATGATTATTTCTTCTTATATTAATTATGTTTTTTACCTTATGTATGTGATGTATGCTAAGATGACTTTTGTCTGGGGTCCCTTGCATCCTGATAGCCGTGTTACGACTAGGCCCTAGGTTGGGTCATGACAATATTTTGAGAGCATGTATAATTGTCATGACCTGATCTCGAGCCTAGTCATAACACGAGAATTGAAACAACAAAGGGGATCCAACCAAGACTTTTGACATATTATAAATCATACATAAGGTGAAGTAATTACGGAAATAGCCTAAGAGAGTCTAAACCATGAATCATAAAAGAAGAATGTAACTTGACAACATAGACTTGAAAGTATTTGTCGAACTAATGTCTCTACTTAAATGAAAAGGTGGGAGCTAAGACGTGTCCCTAGATCACCCTAAAATCAAAGCATAATGAAGTCTTTAGAATAGAACAAAGTCATAACTTGTCCTTGATGAGATGAGGACTCACCAACACTTCGTCGATTGGAAACTCTACTAGCCACATAAATGGGTATGATCCTCAATCTCAATCCCTACATTATCAGATAATGTAGGAAACAAATATGTGTTAGAATATTTGAATGTACTAAGTATGTGGACATGACATGCAATATAAATCATAAGATGCAATTATCAAAAATGTACATAATAAAGAAGATCGGTAAAGTCATGAGCACAACATGATGATCAAATCATTTAAAAAGAACTTAGTTGAAAATCATAAAGTAACATAACAAACATATATATATATATATGTGTGTGAAATAGGATACATAACCGACAATAAGACCATACAAGCTAATGGAATCCCATTGTCTCCCCATACAATGAAAAAAAAAGAAAATTTACTTGCTAAGGTAGACTCTACCCTGCTCGGCGAGTCATATATATACGCTATATGTGGATCTACTAGATAAACCATGAAGGCATCCTATGGTGGCACGTAGTTTAATGGATAAGAGGCTTTTACTAAGGCATTTGGTAGGGCCCCCACCTCAAGTTTGCTCGGTGCTAAGTCAAATCCCATGAAATACATACATAGCATAGAAATCGTAATGAACATATATCAAAGTCATGATCATAGATTTGAAAATCATAGAGTAGCTCATTTTATAGCATAATTGCAATGTGAGAATTGGCCTTTCATCATTACAAATCATACTTGTATAATTCTTATCATGAGGTTCCTAGGTCACCACATAGGGCCTAAGTCACATGTCTTCATAGTTGCATGAAAAATCATAATTTGAACATACTTGTAATTCATGATAACAATTCATACTTGAATTTAGAGTACAACTCATATACATAATCAATTTGATTGAAAACCATAAGAATACCTTGAAAACATTGAACTCCATAATCATAGTTATATAATTCATCATAGAAAAAGCATCATGCATGGGTATTCATAATTCAACTTAAAATTATGTAATTTATGTAGAAACATACTTATTATACACGCGTAATTTTTGACCGAATCTGAGATTCTACACTTTTTTTAGTACTTAAATATTTCTTTTATATCTAAATTAAATATTTTGGTTTTATCTTATTTTTAGTAAGTTTATTTTAAAAGATTTGAAAACTACAAAAATAGAGTCACATTTTAGTGTTTTGTTTTAAATAAAAGAAAATTTACAAAGATATATGTTTTGTTTTAATTTTTAGTTTAATAAATAAGTTAATATTTTCTAAATTATATTTTTACAAATTAACTATTTAACATTTCTTATAGTTCAAAATAGCTAGGTAATATTTAAGTATTATATTTAATTAAAAACAATTAGCCTAAAAATACCCCACTCACCTATACTACCCCATTAATCTACCCACTCTTCCTCACATTTCCACCAACCTATATCCCATGACACTTCACTCATCTCACATCTTACACCCCTACACTATATTACATAAACACACATACCTTAACAATATAAAAAAGAAGGGGGATCCTCAAAAAAAATCTGCAAAAAGAAAAATTCTTCATCTGCACACAAAGAATACTCATAATCTAAAGGAAAAAAAAGAGAGAAAAAAGGGAGCACAACACACCCAAAAAGAGAAAAGAAAGTAGAGAGAAAAAGAAAAACACATATCTTTTCTTCCTTTCACATCACTTTCATATATACCATGACATACAACCAACAAAAGATTTTGTGGGTGTCCTAATAGAGCTTCGGTTAAGATTTCGCGGTACTTAGTTTCTTCATTTCAGGTTCAACTTTATCTTATCTCTTTAAATTATTTATGGAGTTTGATGTAATTATATGATAAGTTTTATTTTGTTCTTAATTTGATTGAAATGAATATTGGGTTATGTGTTATATTTCTATTTAATGAATGAATATTTCTTTAATAGATGATTATTTTTGTTTATTTATTTTTACACATTCATTAGTTGTTATCTCTTAAAAATGAATGACTCATGGAGGTGCTCTTGTTTTGATTTAGATGCCAATAACGATAAGTAGGAAATATTAGGTCGAAGAAATTATCGTTATTTTTATTTTATCAAACAAAAATGAGACTTATTTTAGAAATTTGTCATTATTTTACTGGGTTAGGAAAAAAAATTGCATGTATGCTTGATTTTGACTTAACTTTAAGAGTAATAAAAAATTGAAAGATATGAAAATGATCTAAATTTTATATTGTACCCTAGAAGTTTGGATTTATTTTAATTTATTTGATATTCTTTCTAAGAAACAATTGTATTTTTTTAACATTAGACAAACTTTTAGGCACATTCAAAATATTTGTTTTGATTAAGAATGCGGTTAGACATCTTTTTTGAGTAGCTAAAAGAAAATCAAGGATACAGTGATGCACTTTGACCAAATGTTTTTTTAATAATTAACTTTTTTTAAAAAAAAATAATAATAATCAAAATTCGGAGACAAATAATATTAGGTGATGATGCACTCGAGAGAAAAAAACAATTATGCTTTTAAGATTTTGTATGTCGAAATCGAGAATGCAGTTATACATCTGGTTTGAGACAATAAAATTCAACAATAAAAAATGCAAGCAAACAGTAGCATGTAATAATATCCAAAAAAAAATAATTTAAGATAAATATAAGTAGATAAAAGCGACCGTGCTAAAATCACGGAACTCGAGGAATGCCTTATACCTTCTCCTCGGTCAACAGAATTCCTAACCCGGTCTTTTGTTTTCACAGACCAAAATAAAGAGTCAGTTTCTTTTGATTAGGGATTCAAATAAGGTGACTTAGAACACTGAAACTCAATTCCAAGTGGCGAATCTGAAATAAATAATAAAATAGTCCATTTACACTACCATCACTTAAATTAGAAAAACTCGTCGGAAAAGGGGGTGTGACATCTCTGGCCACTCGATTGGGGAATAACCAGAATTCTAGTTTTATTATATTGACTTTTACTTGCTTTTATTATTTGTTTTTGGATATATTGTGTTTGTTGGATTAATGTGGTACTTGCTCACTTTTTTATTGCTATAATATAGTAGAACTACCTATAAACTGAGTTCTCTTACGCACCCATCCAAGTCTCTAATAACATTTCACACACGTTCATAGTAATACAGTTATGCATCCTACTTTCTACTAAGATAAAGCCAGAGTGTTTTGGAACCTGGTGAAGGATTATTAGTTATACATGTTAGGCGGGGTTGGACAAGCAATGAAGTCAGAACAGCGCTGCTACAAATAAGTTGTCCCTCCCTGGCTCGAGTGTCCGCTCGGGTAAGCCAGTCCATACACCTATCTCCTTTAAATTTAAACTTAGTAAAACTTAATAGACATCATTATCCCTAGTAGGTCATTTGTTTGCATCATTTGCATTTAAATTAGTGAGGTTTGACATAGGAGTTGATCCGTCTAGGACACGTATCCCTCTTTAATTTAACTATTTAGATCATTTTAGGTGCTATTTGGAAATAACACTTATTTATAAGGTCTTTTCATGTTCTAGAGTGATCAATAAAATGAGAAAAAGAGTTATCCAATTTACACAATAGCATAGTAAGAAAACTCAAACATATTATTCTAATTTAGTTTCTTATACATTTGTTTAAAATGATTTTTTTCTTTTTTAAAAAAAATAATTTAAAACTAAGAAAAAAAAGGAGTTAATGTTTTTAGTTCTATTGTATAGTTTGTACAAATGAAAATCTAAAAGATTTTTCTTTTATACCATTTTTACAAAAAACTATAACCAAAAAGTTTAGTTACTTTTTTCAACAAGGTTCTAACATTTCAAAGTTCTCTTAGTTGTTCAAGCTGAACGAACTACATACATCTGATTCTCAACTTGATGAGATACGTACGCATCCCTCCACGGGTTCGGTGATATAAGTTAAAAAAAATCAAAAAAAGAGTTTTTAATCATCATTCAAAATAAAAAAAATGAAAAGTTTGTTCACTCTTGTTCGAATTTTTTTTTATGCTTCTTCAAAAATAAAAAAGATATCCTCTTACTTCATGTTTCAAACTTTGTGAACTACGCGCACCTGATTCTCACCTTGATGAGATACCTAGGCAACCCTCCTCGGGTTCGGTGATCCCTATTTAAAATCTTAGTTTTGATCTTTATTCAAAAATTTATAAAATAAAAAATAAAAAAAGTTTTCTCATTATTTCAAAAATTCAAAAAAAAAATTAAGAGTTTTGTCTTTCATTTTTCAAAATTTCAAAAAAAAAAACAAAAACAAAAAAAAAAATTTATAGCCAGCACTCTTTTAAAGCACACTCGAAACAAAAATTTTGAGTTTCTATTTGTAGGTTTTGTTTTTCTTGTAAGTTCAAACTCAAAAAATAAATTAATTAAAAAAAATCTTACTTATCCTTAAGAAAGAAAAAAAGAGGAGATTTCTATACTATTTCATAATTATTTTTCTTTCAAAGTTAAAAAAAAAAGTTGTGTTGGTTACTTTATTTTGAAACTAGCAAACTACGCAAATATCTTATTCATGTTTTAATCATGAATACGTAGGAAATCCCAAGAAAATTCTATCGCATTTTCAAATTATTTTTTTAAAAAATTAAATAAATAGAAAATGAATGCAGTTGAACAAGTCGAGATTAAACATCCGGTTGTCTAAGGTCATTCGACAAATAAAAAGGCATTTGTATGCATGGCGTGCAACATGTGGCTATAATTGAAGAATTTTCAATCCTAACAAGCTCTATTTTCCATGCACGCAGTTAACTTAAAAGGTGGTTTGTTTGTGGTTAAACTGGCGTCTCACTCATACAATACAAGGTCGAAGGAAGAAGGAAAAATTACTCGCAAAGATGGATCAGAGTCAGATAATGAAGAAGGTAGAAATGAGTTTGCTCAACGTGAATTAGCATTAGAGGAAGAAGTAAGGATGGTGAGACTACATATGGATGAAATGTATCAAGCCTGGATGAATGGGCAAGCTCCAACTTCTTCAATCGCTAGATTTCCTAATGTAACTCTGTCGGCTCCCATTCAAGTCTTGACAAGCAACCCATTTTATCCATCTTGTTTTATCTCATTCATAAATGTATCCCATACCGCGGGAATCTCTACATTGTGCCCTCAAAATAAACCCCTAATAAGTAATCCACTTTTCATGCCCACTGAATATAGTAATGTAGTTTCTCAACCACCGTTGATAAAGAAATTCAATGATGATCTTCAATCCAACATTCATCATGACTGTTCTCCTATAGATATTGATAAAACTTCTAAGAGAGAGGAACACGAGGAGATGACAAGAAAAATAAAAAGTTTGGAGAAGAGTCTGAGAGATATGCAAGGATTGGGAGGTAACAAAAGTGTCTTATTCAGTAATTTGTTCATGTTTCCTCATGTTTATTTACCAATCGGTTTTAAGAATCCAAAATTTGAGAAATATGATGTTCATGGAGATCCTACAGCTCATTTGAAGAAATATTGCAATCAATTTAGAGGGGTTGAGGGAAAAGAGGAATTGCTCGTGGCTTATTTCGAGAAAAGCCTGGTTGAAATTTCCTTAGAGTGGTTCATAGATCAAGATGTTTCTAACTGACATACATGGGATGATTTGGCTCGATGGTTTGTTAAACCGTTCCAATATAACATTGGCATTGTGCCAGATCATACTTCACTTCCAACATGAGGAAAAAGACCATTGACACCTTTCGTGAAAATGTTATTAGGTGGAGGGAGCAAACTTCTAGGCTTAGGCCACCAATGAAGGAGTCGGAAATGATTGATGTTTTTCTCCAGGCACAAAAGCCTGACTACTTTCAATATTTTCTTCTCGTTGTTTAAAAAAACATTCGTCGAAGTTATTAAGATTGGCGAAATGGTGGAAAATGGCATCAACTCAGGAAAGATTGTAAGTCAAGTTGCTTTGAAAGCCACACCACAAGTGATTAAAAATGGATCGGGAAGTCTTGGGGGAAAGAAAATGAAGGAAGGTGTAGCAACTGTTATATCAGGAACAACAAAAGCCCAAGGGGTACACTTTATCAATAAGCACCAGCTCAATTCCATCACTATCATCCAAAGTAAGAAATACAATAATCTATTGTCCCACCTCAATATATAGTCTATGGTGCACTACCATATGTAATTCATCAAACCATCCCCAATGGCGGGCGCCAACACATCAACATGGTCATCCTTCTCCTCAAAATTTTCAAGCACCCTATAGTCCTCATCCAAGGAAGGATTATGGAGGAGTTCAGAGAGCTACAAACAATTTCAAACAAATTGGAGAGTCTTACACAAGTTTATTTAAGAAATTGAAAATTTTTAATATCATATAACCAATTTCTCAAAATTATGTGGTTCCAGGTGCAAAAGTTTTCAATCCTACATAGCGGTGTGCATATCACTCTGATACTCCAGGGCACAATACTGAAGAATGTCGAACTTTGAAAATGGAGGTGAAAAACATGATCCAAGAAAAGATTATTGATGTTCAATATGATGAACCCCCAAATGTTAATCAAAATCTTCTTCTGGCACATAATGATGTGCACTTTATTGAGATGATATGTGAAGTCAAAGAGTTTGACAAATCTCTCAATTCTCAAGAAAAGTCTATTGAAATTGGTGAAGCTTTTGTAAAGGCTAATGTACAAAGTAGCGGCTAAGACATCAAATTTGGTGATTGGGAAGACACTCTTCTTTTCTCTAGGAAATAGTGTATGGGTTGTTTCTTTTGTCGTCATTTCTAGCTATGTAATTCAGATTTTGATTTTTGTTTTGAGTCAAATTCTTTTATCAGTTTTTTATTTTTATTGAGTCTTGTCGTAGTTTAGGTTATTAAAGGATTGTAACCTAAAATTTAGTTTGTTATCTTGTCATCAAGTCTTTTATCCTTTTACTTAATATAATTTTTATTTGTCACGTTGATTTGTTCTATTCAGCTCTTCTTTTATACATCTCTTTTCAATTCAGTTTTGGTGACATGATATGCATATGGAATATGGTCATATTTTAAAATCATATCTAGTCATGGAATGAATACATCAAAGAAGTTAAAAAATATTTGAGGAAATGAATAAAGGACCGAAACATTTTGACTCGTCCTTTGATATCGAATGAGGTTAAAAAGACTAGTTCCATCCAAATTGACATATTTCATTTGTTATGAAGAAGATATTGTCAAATGGAGATTTTTAATTGACAAACATGGAAAAAATGATATTCATATCTATCAATACATATATTGTAAGGATATATTGTATGATTTTCACTTCTCATCTTAAAGAGCCTGCTTGTATTTGGCATTTTAATAATTGATATGACGAAGGCATTTCATTCTCCTATCCAAACACTGTGTAATCTTTTGCTACCCTTTTTGAGCCTTAATTTTATTTTCTTTCATCCCTTCTCTTGGAATCAAAATACAGTTAAAAAAAAGAAATGAGTCACAAAAGAAGAGTCAAAAATAGAGAATTTAAAAAAAGCAAAACAACCAAAAGAAAACAATCTTTCTGAGCTACGTTCAACCTGATTCTTATTTTCACAAGTTACATAGGCAGCCTTTTCTGAAGTTCGTTCCAATCAACAAAAAAATCTAGAAATTCCCCATCACAAAAACTAGGGCAAAAAAGAAGAGTTTTTATTTTTTGCAAAAAGAGTCGATTCCAAAAGTTGTTAGTTTTAACCATGTTACAAGTATTATTTTTGAGCTTTCATGCCTTTTTTTTTCAACCCTGTCCAAAAGTCACATTACAATACAAAGAAAGACATTTTGATCATATTTTTAGAATGACAAGTCTAGCAAGCTTTCACTATTGATTATCATATAAGGAAAAAATCATGTCATTTGCAGAAGGAATGAAAGATGAGAGAGTCTTATTGGTGAAAAATCCTCATGCGCACTGTAAGGCGATGGTAAGTAAGAGACAAAGAAAATGAGAGAGACTTATTGGTGAGAACCTTTCGAGGTACCACAAGTAAAATGTGAGCCTGAGTTTAGTGCAAAGGTTGGATTATAGAAGTCTGACTTCAAAAGTTGAAAGTTCGACAAGGATGAAGGTTAGATTGATTGGACAGATTAGGCCATTTAATTCAAAATGCATGTCAATCATTGAAGCTAAATACACCATTTTAAAGAGTCTTTTCTTTTCTTATTTTCAATCAAGACACCTTGTGTAAAATAATATTTTTTCTTTTTATTTTTACATTGATTTTATATTTTTGTTTGAGTCAGTTTGTGTTAAAACAATAAAGAAATGACTTCAAAGTTTGCTAATTTTCCAAACGGGCAAAGTGAAGTCTATTCAACATATCTAAGGTGACAAGATTCAATAAGGAATGATATTCAAAATAATTTATTGTAGTTGACAAGTACAATGATTATTTGAATAAGAGAACAATACATCAAATATGAGGTCTGCGGTTTTGGAAACCAGTTAGAGAGGCCATCAATGGTAAGGGCTACTAGTTAGTTAGGAAACAAAAAATATCTACTCAAGCTGCAATCAGGGTTGAATATGACAACAAGAAGAGCGGTCATCCTCAAATCCAAGCCACAAACCGACCACAATTTTTGAAACTCACGATATTTCTTCTTTCATTCTTATCCTAAACATGGGTCATGTTGCTGACATGAAGTTTATCTTGAAGACTCAATTTTGAAAACACGTTTGGAAAAAGTAAACTTCTTTATTTTACCTACATGCACAAATATTTTTAATTTTTCTCCTAGGATAAACAATTTGTAGTCTGAGACAGTTATTTGTTATTTTGTTCTAGAATAAACACTTTCTAGTCTGAGACATTTCTTTTTTCTTTTCTCCTAGTATAAACGATTCCTAGTCTGAGACAGATTTACACTTCCTAGTTTGAGTTTATTTTTCAAAATTCACAATTACTTATATAACTCACAAAAATATTTCAATAAAAACAAGGGAAAAAATTTTGTTCGCATTATTGGTCTATGTGATTTAGTTTAGCAGGACCCTCCTATGTAATGGGATAAGCAAGACCCTCCGATATAATAGGATAAGTAGGACCCTCCTACATAATGGGATTAACAAGACCCTCCTACATAATGGGACTAGAAGGACCCTCTTACATAATGGGATTTAGTTTAACTAGACCCTCTTACATAATGGGATTAGCAGGACCCTCCTACATAATGGAATTAATAGGACCCTCCTACGTAATGGGACTAGCAGGACCTTCCTACATAATGGGACTAACAGAACCCTCCTACATAATGGGATTAGCAAGACCCTCCTACATAATAGAATTAGCAGGACTCTCCTACATAATAACTAACAGGACTCTCATACATAATAGATCTAGCAGGATCCCCTTACATAATGAGATTTAGTTTAGCAATACCCTCCTACATACTAGACTAGCAAGACTCTCCTATATAATAAAATTTAGTATAGCAGGACCTTCCTACATAATGGGACTAGCAGGACTCTCCTACACAATGGGTTTTAATTTAGCAGGACCCTCCTGGACAATGGAACTAGTAGAATTCAATTTAAGTGGATCTTCGCGGTCAATGAAGCTACTTTACATAAGTCAAAACTCATCTGAAGGAACCATTGTAACAAAGATCAAGTTATTTAGAGTCTCGATTCAAAGCTAAGCACTATCTTTTATTCATCTCACAAAATTTTCTTTACTGTAAATTGGGCAAAACTTTTGTGCTATTGCTTTTGTTTTTCTTTAATATTAGGGATCCATTTGCAAAATAAGGTCAATCCACACTTGAATCTCAGGATCTTATCTAGAAATCAATCACCTTTTGAGGTCATTTTTAATTCAAGTAGCAAGAGCTCACCTTAAGAACAAGGTCAATTATCAAGCTCAAGTAGAAGGATCCTACCTGGAGAACAAGTTAACATTCAAGTTCGTTGAGATGAAAATGGATATCTCACCACTCAAGAAGGCTTGAAAATCCAATTCAAATCAACAGAAGAAACATAGATAGGATCTTCTTCTTGTATTTGCTTTTAATTTTTTGTCTTTATTTTTATGTACAATAACAGGAGTTGCGAACTGGAGCCTCGATCAGACCTCACCCAACCTTAGACTCACTATATCATCTTCTTGAACTGCATGTTCCCTAATTCCCTTATAACCCGGGATATGTAGGCTGTCTAAAACAGGACTCAGTCACATCATTTTCCTTTCAAATAATAGTTCGGTCAAAAATTTTCACGTTGTCAACTTCTTTGTGTGCAAACTCTTCGTGTTTCCAGTCAAAGATGAGCGAACTGTAGACATGTAATTTTGACCGAGCCTGAGATTGTACACTTTTTTTAGTACTTAAATATTTTTTTATATCTAAATTAAATAATTTAGTTTAATCTTAGTTTTAGTAAGTTTATTTTAGAAGATTTGAAAACTACAAAAATAGAGTCACATTTTAGTGTTTTGTTTTAAACAAAAGAAGATTTACAAAAATATAAGTTTTGTTTTAATTTTTATTTTCATAAATTAGTATTTTCTAAATTATATTTTTACAGACTAACTATTTAACATTTCTTATAGTTCAAAATAGTTAGCTAATACTTTATTATTATATTTAATTAAAACAATTAGCCTAAAATACCCCACTCACCTATACTACCCCATTAACTCCACTAATCTACCCACTCTTCCTAACATTTCCATCAACCATTATCCCAAAACACTCCAATCATCTCACATCTTACACCCCTACACTATACTACATAAAGACACATACCTTCACAATACAAAAATGAAGGGGGATCCTCGCAAAAAAAAATCTGCAAAAAGAAAAACTCTTCATCTGCACACAAGGAAGACTCATAATTTGAAGAAAAAAAAGAGAAAAAAAGAGAGCACAACACACCAAAAAAGAGAAAAGAAAGTAGAGAGAAAAAGAAATACACCTCCATATCTTTTCTTCCTTTCTCATCCCTTTCATATATACCACTACATACAAGCAACAAAAGATTTTGTGGGTGTCCTAATCGAGCTTTGGTCAAGATTTTGCTGTACTTAGTTTCTTCATTTGAAGTCCAACTTTGTCTTATCTGTTTAAATTATTTATGGAGTTTGATTTAATTAAATGATAAGTTTTATTTTGTTCTTAATTTGATTGAAATAAATATTGGTTTAAGTGTTATATGTCTATTCAATGAATGAAAATTGCTTTAATGGGTGATTATTCGTTAATTAGTTGTTATCTCTTAAAAATGAATGAATCATGGAGGTGTTCTTATTTTTATTAGATGTCAATAACGATAAGTAGGGATTATTAGGCTCAAAGAAATTATCCTTATTTTTATTTTGTCAAACAAAAATGATCCTTATTTTAACAATTCGTTATTGTATTGTTGGGTTAGAAAAAACAATTGCGTGTATGCTTAATTTTGACTTAACTTTAAGAGTAATAAAAGATAAAAAAAAAATATCGCAATGATATAAAATTTATATTGTATCCTAGAAGTTTTGATTTATTGTACTTTATTTGATATTCTTTATAAGAAACAATTGTATTTATTTTAATGTTAGACGAACTTTTAGGCACATTAAAAATATTTGTTTTGATTAAGAATGCAGTTGCGCATCTTTTTTGAGACAGCTAAAAGAAACTCAAGAATGCAGTGACGCACTTTGACCAAATGTTTTTTTAATAATTAATTTTTTAAAAAAACAATAATAATAATCAAAATTTGGAGACAGATAATATTAGGTGATGATGCACTTGAGAGAAGAAAACAATTATGTTTTTAACATATTGTATATCAAAATCGAGAATGCAGTTATGCATTTGGTTTGAGACGTCAAAATTGAACAATAAAAAATGCAAGCAAACCGTAGCATGTGATAATATATCCAAAAAATTAATAACTTAAGATATGTATAAGTCAATAAAGTGATCGTTCTAAAACCACGGGAATCAAGAGATACCTAATACCTTCCCCTCGGTCAACAGAATTTCCTACCTGGTCTTTTGTTTTCGCAGACCAAAATAAAGAGTCATTTTCTTTTGATTAGGGATTCAAATAGGGTGACTTAGAACACTAAAACTCAATTCAAATTGGCAACTCTAAAATAAACAATAAGATAGTCCCTTTTCAATACCGTCACTTAAATTAGTAAAACCCATCAAAAAAAGGGTGTGACACTAATAATAATCACTAATAATGATTAAAATAAAATTGAAACAGCCCAACACAATTCATCAAAATTGGAGTTTAAAAGTAATGAGATTTTATGGGACTTTATAAGTAAACCTGGGACTCCATGAGTGGAAGGGACTCATGAATCAATCCACACATACCTTGATTGAAATTGGACTTGAATTTGGGAAAGAAGGCTTGATCTTGAAGAAACCTTAACCAAAGCTTGATGAACTCTTGAGGAACCTTGGGAGAGAAGTCTAGATTTTTTGGGGGGAAATAATGAGGGAATACAAGAGTTTAGGAGTATTTAGGACATAATACTTAATGAATCTAGTCATTAAAATTGTTCACATATATTATTAGAATGTAGGTAAAAAGACCAAACTACCCTTCATTAATCCTGAATCGGACAGCCCTATGAGGGCACTCTACGATTCGTAGAGGCAGTGACGAGTCGTAGGAATGACTCATCCTGTAGGATCTAAGAAAGACCTAAAAACCAAGTCTCTGAACTTTAGTTTTGAGTCATGTTTATGACTTGTTCTCACTTCTACGAGTCGTCGATTAGACTTGTCCTCTAACCTTGAAATAAGGGCCTCTGATCTTTAGTTATGACTCATGGTATGACTCATAGTCTTTCTTATGAGTCGTATAAACCACTCATCTTGCAGGTCTGAGAAACCTACAAGTTTAGGGTCTCTGAGTTTCACCACGACTCACTTTTATGAGTCGTCTTCGTTCCTATGAGTCGTCAAGTGATTCGTGAACCTTGGTTTTTCCTTGGTCAATTTTCCAGCCCTGACCTTATGTCCATGAATCGTATGTATGCCAGTAAAAGTGCCTACATGTCGAAGACCAACTCTTAGACTTGAGGTTAGTCGACTTTTCTTGATATTTTCCTTTCTTTCGAGTTTTCATCTTATGGGATCTTACAATGATTGACTTTGAAGGAAATTGGGATGACCATTTTGCCATTAATAGAGTTTTCTTTAACAACAGTTATCACTCGAGCATTGAGATGGGTCCATTTGAAGCTTTGTATGGTAGGTGGTATAGATCCCCTATCGGTTAGTTTGAGGTAGGTGAAATTGCTTTAATAAGACCCGAGTTGGTATTTTAGGCCATGGACAAAGTTATACTTATTAGAGAAAGATTAAAAATGGACCAAAATCGACAAAAGTTCTACTCAGATGTGAGGAGAAGGAAGCTTGAATTTGAATTTAATGACTGGATTTAGTTGAAAATTTAACCCATGAAGGGTGAGATGCATTTTGGTAAGAAAGGGAAGCTAAGCCTCGGCTATGTTAGCCCATATCAGATTTTAAGGAAAATCGGTAAGATAGCTTATGAGTTGGATATCTGGTGTTCCATGTGTCATTATTGAGAAATATTTTAGTTGATCCTAGCTCTATCGTGCCATTAGAAAACATTGAGATTAAAGAGAGTTTCTTACGAAAAGGTTTCGGTTGAGATTTTGGATCAGCAAGTTAGAAAGTTGAGAAACAAAGAAATAGCTTCAGTTAAGTGTTATGGAGAAATCAAGATGTTGAGGTGCTACATGGGAGGCCGAAGCCAATATGATGTCCCAATATAATCATCTCTTTCTTTCCGTGCCTAGTTGAGGTATTTAGTTCCTTCATGATCCAACCATCCCAAATCATGTGTTTTAGTTACTCTCCTACTTTCATATGCATTTATGTTCTTGAAATGAGTTTTTTAGAGTTATGTTTTGAGTTGAGATAAAAGATTCCATGTTTTATGCATTTTAGAGATGTTTTGCATTATGTTGGGCTGTTAAGTACCTTTCCTATTCCATTCATTCTAACTTGAAACATATTCGCGGGCGAATATTCCCAAGGGGGAGATATTTTAAGACCCTTAAATTTGGAAAGTCAAAAAACGAGGATAAAAACATGAATTTTCTAAACCTGTAATTTTTGGGACCAGATAATGACAATGGAAGGCCATCATGGGTCGTGGTACGCACCACACTTCATGCTGAGCCACCATGGTGGTAACTCTGAAGCTCAATCCTATAGGGTGAGGTCTATGGACCATGATGAGCACCACGGGTTATAAAGCTCTCTGTGGTGACCCCTCTCCTGAGACCTCAGAGAATGATCCCAAGGAAAGGACCAAGATAGACTACCGCGGCCAATGTAGCTCTTCACAGATCATGGTGAGTTCTATGGTGGTCACTCCTGTAGGCCACCCTAAAAGCTCTACACCACGCCCCTTCTTCACAGGATGTGATGACCTCCTAGAATGGTGAAAGGGTTCTGTAGAGGAGGTTCTGAAACCCTTCCCCTGCAACTCAGAAATTTCAAGCAAATTCCAACATCACTGACACCACCATAGGCCGTGATGAGCATCACTTACCGTGATGGGTCATCCATGGTGATTTCAAATTTCAGTTAAATGAAAGGTATTTTAGTCATTTCCCTACTCTTTCATTAATGTATGTGGACATTTTTTGGACTAGATTTGTAGCATCCCCTTTGGGAGGATTCCACTTACAAAGCAAAAGATAGTGTTTTTTCATAATCTCAAATAGTCAACACATTTAGAAAACTTATTTTGAAATTCCATTTCCAATTCAACACCATTGCGGGTCCATAAAATACACAAAACTTAAACTAGTAATTATCACAAGACTATTATCTTCCTTTGTGCATAATGAAAAGTCAAAGTATAAACCCAGCATATGGCATGACTTGAGTTAAAAGCACACTCCAAAAATAGCAAAACTAGTCACCCTGTTCAAGTTACAAACATCTGGTTATGTTTTCACAAGCCTTCAAAATTTCATACATAAGTGCCACATGTATCCTGTACAAGTCCCCAAAATATTTACAAAACTAGATGTATATGCAGATGTGATCTTCACAAGGGCTCCGAAAGTCTACTCCAAATGGCCATCTTCACATCTCATCCCGTACATTACCTACGATAGAAAATAACTATCGCTAAGCATAAAGCTTAGTGGTGTATAAACTTTGGGCTTGGAGCCTTTAAACTCTTCAATTCCCTTGTTCATCACAGGTGGCTCAATAAAGTAAAAGTAAGCCCAAGTGAACAAGTATATTAAAGTATTGAATACAAACCTTGAAGAGTTTCAAAATATCAATATTAATATTCGAAGACTCAAGTATCAAGAAAGCTTATAATTCAATTCAAAAGAGTTGTCAAATAATCAATTTCGCCCAATATATACGTCAAGCCTTAACACTAAGCACAATCAGTACCAAGACGGACCGAATCCCTGAAATGAAGTAGGATAAAAGCCCATATCAAGAAGGGTCGTCACCCAATATCAAGAGAATCAAGAACCATGTTGAAAGTGGCTTTCCACTCGTACTCGAAAATGGATGAGAATCCATCATCAAGATGAAATGTAAATTCAAAGTCAAGATGAGCACGATCCAAATTGAGAGGCATGCTAATATCGAGGACAAGTCACCATAACAAGAAGGACAAAGTCCCAACAAGAATGCAAAATGATTAAGCAATTTGTACAAGTGGGCAGTTTAGCAAAAGTTTTACAATACTTGAGATAATGATCATACCATAATACAAGACAAGGAGTAAGGAAACAACCCATCAAAATACTTCAAATTTCAGAAAAATAAAATATTCCAAGTTTAAGTTTATACACAAACCTTGGCGTTTTAGCACATAACAAGTTATACCACAACTCGGAGAGTTCAATTCATCTACGCCATAGACCAACCAAAGTCCATTTCGTTAAACAACTACCCTTAGCTTTTATAAGATAATATAAACCTTAAATACACAATCAAATACCTAATTAAGTTTAACGTCTCATCATATCAAAACTAAATATGAAATCAATGAAAATCAGCCCAAACTATCAAAACAAGAGTTCTAGACAGCCTACTGTCATGTATTGTTGCTCCATTTCAAAGGGGTAAATGCGATAAGTAGGCTTTATGGACTCAATCAAAAATTATAGACATTTGTCTTAGGGTCGCATAAAAATTTGAATCACCCCTACAGGAATTCTATACAAAAAGATATGCCCAAAATACCAATAATAGTCTATGTAGGATTTCCAAAACAAAATCTGGGCAGCACCTCCCCTATACTTCATCATCCTTTTTCGAGCAAATAAAAGCAAAAATGGGTTTTAGAGCCTAAATTAAAGTTATATCCCTATGAAATATATTTCCAAAACATCTTGAATCACTCGAAATGAAGATTTACACAAGGAGTTAAACTAATATTACTAATAGCAGTCCCATCCAAAAACGGGTTTGCTAACAAGAAAAAGAACCTCAATCTTACCTTAACAAGTGGGTCTCTTAAGTTGGATAAAATATGTGGTGTGAAAATTAATATCCTCTTGTTATTTCTTTCTCTCAAATTTTCTTTAAGTTTCTAAGTGTAAAAGATGAACAAATGAGAACCCTTAGTCATTAGTTGCCTTATATACTTCTTCCTTGAGAGTAACACGTGTCATCCCCTAAGGGTGACATGTGTCCGGCTCTTAGGCCACCACCTCATTCCATGAATCCACCCCATGGCTTCCACATGGAAGAGTGGGGTCTACCCAAGTAGGTGTGTCACCTACTTAGTCCAAGTAGGTGCATCACCTACTCATTCCAAGTAGGTGCGTCATCTCCTTATTCCTCTTTCATGGGTTCTAAATCTTGTCTCACTTTAAGAACCTATGAAATCCTTGCTACTTAATCTCGATATGTACTCAAGTAGATTTGTTATGTAATACATCCAAGTCGGTAGCTTACATAAGTAGGTTGATTACCACGACCCATTATTTGGCCTCCAACTCCTTCCAAATCTCTCTAGACCTATTTCCAACCATCTCTACTCACATAGAAATTCATAGATAACATGGATCACATGTCAATCCTTTAGAAAAAACATAAAAAGAAAATAGGGGTGTTACAAGATTCATCACGAAATTGTCCAAAAACTCTTAAACCTATTCTTTTCCCACATTAATTCTCAATCATATTTAAGACTTCTCTCTCAAGTATTTCTTCAAGTTTTCATCTTCTTAATCAAGTTTGGCTAGGGTTTCTTCACAAACAAGTCTACTTTTTCAATTCCAAGGTCAAATTCATTCAAGGTATGTAGATATTGATCTATAGGGCCCCTTTCACCCATGGAGTCCCAAAGCTTTCAATCAAAATCTTATCAATTTCAATTGGGTTTTTAACCCTAATTAGATAAATTGCATTTGGTTGTTTCAATTATGTTTTTAATCATTATAGATGATCATTATAAGTATGTTTCTACATAAATTACATGATTTTAAGTTAAATTATGAATATTCATGCATATATCTATTTTAAATAATGATATTATGAAGTATGATTATGAAGTCCAATGATTTTAAGTTATTATCATGGTTTTCATTCAAATTGACTATGTTTATGAGTTTTACTATAAATTCAAGTATGAATTATGATAATGAAGTAAAATTATGTTCAAGTTATGAATTTTATGAAAGTATGAAAAGAAGTGAATTAGGGCCCTATGTGGTGACATAGGAACCTAATGACTTGAATTATGCAAGTATAATTTGTAATGATGAAAGGCCAATACTCACATTACAGTTATTTTATAAAATGAGCTATTCTATGAATTATGAAGTTTATGAACAAGTTATGATATATGTTAAGTATGTTTACTATATTATGTACTGCATGGGATTTGACTTACCACCGAGTAGGCTTTGAGGTAGGGGCCCTACCAAAAGTCTTAATGGCAACCTCAAGTCTTTTAAACTATATGCCACCGTAGGTTGCCTTAATGTCTTATCTAGTGGATCCACATATAGCCTATGTACATAAACCACCTAGCGGGATTGAGTCTACCTTAGCAAGTAGATTTCCCCTTCTTCCATTATATGAGGAGACATCGGGATTTCATGTTATAGATCTCATGGTCTTATATCGGTTATGATTCTATCCCATATATGTATGTAATCTTATGCTCAATCATGATTTCAAACATGTCCTTTTTTGTTTTGGTCATTACGGTTTTCTCATGACTTCACTTATCCTCTTTATCATATTTCAAAGATTGATCATTGCATCTTATGATTTATGTTGCTTGTCATGCTGTCATACTTAGTACATTCAAAACTAATAATGCATATTAGTTTCCTATATTGTCTTATAATGTATGAGTTAAGGATCAAACTCCTATCACACGCGGCTAGTAGAGTTTCTTATCAGTGAAGAATTTAGTGAGTCCTCATCTACCGGGGACTAGATGTTCTTATTTCAAAGACGTTTATTTCTTTCATGTTGAGGGTGAGATAGGGACATGTCTTATCCCTCACTCTTCTTATTAGAGACATTTATTTGACCTGTGTATGGAGTATATGTAGTCAAGTTTACACTTCTTCTAGGATTATGTTTTAGACCCTTCTTATATTATTTCCATATTTAATTTACCTTATACATGCTTATAATATGTCAACAAGCTTGGTTGAAGCGCTTCAGGGTTTCGACTATCGTGTTATGACTAGGACCTAGTTTGGGTCATGAAACGATACATGTTAGAAAATCTTCCAAGAGTTGAAGGATAGACTTACCTCCGCTCCAGTGTTGACTGTACCGGAAGGTTCCGATGGGTTTGTTGTGTATTATGATGCTTTAGAAGTTCGTCTAGGTTTTTTTCTAATGCAAAATGTTAAAGTGATAGCTTATGATTCAAGGCAACTTAAGGTACATGAGAAGAATTATCCAACTCAAGACTTGGAGTTGGCGATGGTAGTATTTGCTTTGAAGTTGTGGAGACACATTATCTTTCTGGTGTACATGTTGATGCTTTCACCAATCACAAGAGTTTGGTATATGTTTTCACTCAAATGTGGTTTCCTACGCTCTTAGTAGATTATCCATGAACAATGTTACTCATATTGAGGATGAGAAGGAAGAGTTAGGTCAACATGTGCATAGATCCTGTTTGGCTGTTTGATTAGTTGATTCCAAGGATGGTAGTGTTGTTGTGCAAAATGGTTTGGGATAATCTCTTATGGCAGATGTGAAGGCAAAGAAACATAGTGATTCCTCTTTGGTTGAATTAAAGAAAGTGGTTGCCAGAAAAGTTATTGAGGCTTTCTCCCAAAGGGGAGATGGTGTTTTGAGATACCAAGGCCGATTGTGTGTTGTTGATGGCTTGAAGGATATGATATTGTCCAAAGCCCATAGCTCAAAATACTCTATTTATCCTAGTTCAACAAAGATGTATCGAGATTTGAGAGAAGTGTATTAGTGAAATAGAATGAAGAGGGATATTGTAGAATTCATGGCGAAGTATCCCAATTGTCAACAAGTGAAAGTTGAGCATCAAAAACCGAGAGGTTTGGATCAATACATTGATATTTCTACTTAGAAGTATGAAGCCTTGAATATGGAATTAGTTACAAGTTCGCCTCATACTAGTAGGCAACATGATTCTATTTGGGTGATTGTTGAACGAATTACTAAGTCAGACCATTTTCTCCTAGTTAAGACTTTATATACAGCCAATGATTATGCTAAATTATAAATTTGAGAGTTGGTTAATCTTCATGGTGTTCCATTATCTATCATTTTGGATTGTGGTACTTAGTTTACATCTCAGTTTTAGAAATACATCAAAAGAGTCTTGGTACCCAAGTAAAGCTTTGTATAGCTTTTCACCCACAAATGGATGGTCAGGCTGAGTGTACCATTCATAAATTAGAGGATATGTAAAGAGCATGCGTGATTGATTTTAAATGAAATTGGTATGGTCATTTTCCATTAATAGAGTTTTCTTATAATAATAGTTATCACTCTAGCATTAAGATGGCTCCATTTGAAGCTTTGTTTGGTAGGCAGTATAGATTCCCTATCAATTGGTTTGAGGTAGGTGAAGTTTCTTTGATAGGAACCGAGTTGGTATTTAAGGATATGGAGAAGGTTAGACTCATTAGAGAAAGATTGATAATGGCCCAAAGCCAATGTAAGAAGAAAGGAGCTTGAATTTGACGTTGATGATTGGGTTTACTTGAAAATTTCACCCATGAAGGGTGTGATGAATTTTTGTAAGAAAGGGAAATTAAATCCCCGCTATGTTGGCCCATATCAAATTTTGAAGTGAATTGGTAAGGTGACTTATGAGTTGGATTTGTCTTCTGATTTGGCATCGGTACATTCGGTGTTCCATGTATCATTATTGAGGAAGTTTGTTGGTTACCCTAGCTCCATTAGGTCTTTGGAAAACATTGAGCTCAAATAGAGTCTTTCATATAAAGAGGTTCTGGTTGAAATATTATAACGACAAGTTAGAAAGTTGAGAAATAAAGAAATAGCTTCAGTTAAAGTTTTATGGAGGAATCAAGAGGTTGAGGGTGCTACATGTGTAGCCGAAGATGATATGATGTCTAGAGATCCTCATCTCTTTCCTTCCATGCCTAGTTGAGGTATTTAGTTCCTTCATGATCCAATCAGCCCAAATTATGTGTTTTTGTTGTTCTCCTGATTTCATATTCATTCATGTTCATGAAATGAGTTTTAAAGTTATATTTTTGCTTGAGATTAAAGATTTCATGTTTTATGCATTATCAAAATGTTTTACATTTAGGTTGGGCTGTTATGTTCCTTTCCTATTCTATTCATGATAGCTTGAGCCCTATTTGAGGGCATATGTTCCCAAAGGGAAAATATTATAAGACCTTGGAAGTTAGAAAGTCAGAAAATGAGGAACAAAAGATGAAATCCCAGAAAAATAAAGCTTTTGTCACTAGATGATGACCACAAAGGCCATCACGGATCGTAGTCAGCATCACGACTCGTGGTGAGCCACTGTGGTGGTGGTTTTAAAACTAAATCCTATAGGGAAGGGACCATGGACTGTGTTAAGCACCACGAGCTGTTGTTCCCCCCATGTTAACCCTCTCTTTAGACACTCAGGAGCTTTCCCAAGGCAGGGATCATGCCTCATCACCACGGGCCATATTACCTTTAATGGACCATGGTGGGTTCCGTAGTGGTCGATCCTAAAGACCCTCCTACACTAGTCCAGTTTACATTCTTTTTATGATTCATGATTTTGACTCTTCCTATGTTATTTCCTTATTTACATTACCTTATGTATGCTTAAGATATGCCAAGTGGATTGGTTGGATATCTTCGGGGTTTCGATCACCGTGTTATGGCTAGGCCCTAGGTCAGGTCATGACAAACATCATCACTAATTGAGGCTCATTAATCACATTATAAAATTCATGAATTAGTATAAATAAGTTGATCAACACCAAGTTCACATGATAATGTATTGTCATTCAAATCACAAGTAACATTACTAGGTGGAAACAAATTTATCATACAAGAAGAATCAATATGGTCATCAATAGGATCAACTAGTGTATGAACAATGTTATACCCCGTACTTTTGTACCTTAGAAGGTTCCTAAGTTACTTAAGCTTCTTAAGTTTCTTGGAGATTCTGAAATCTCTTGAGCTTCTTAAAAGTTACCATGTGAGCCGGATAATCTTTAACGCTACCAAATAACTCCAAAGAAGTGACAATGAGATACCCTAAAATAGAGAAGATTGGAAATAGGGTCATAAAAATTTAGAAGGTGTTGGTGACCGAATAATGAGTTGTAGGACTTGACTTACTTACTTAAGCTACCATTGGAAATCTTATGTACTTAAACTACTTGAGCACATACCAAGCTTACGTAGCAAGGATTACATAGGTTCGTAAAGCAAGACGAGATTATAGACCCACGAGAAGAAGAAGAGAGAGACACATGGAAGCATGGGAGAATACCATATGGCAGCAGCTGGAGGTGCCGCATGGCAGCATCTGCAGCAAGGGGGTAGGCCCCACATGCCATGTGGCATCTCCTATGTGGAGGAGGTGGTGCGTTGGCCGTATGAGGGCTTGACATGTGTCACCACGTGGGGCTTGACACGTGTCACCTCCTAAAGTGGCCTATATATATATAATTTATGACTTTTATGGTCATATTTATCCTATAAGTTTCATTCTTATCTCCAAAAGTCAAGAGAATTCTAGAGAAAAGAAGTGAAGAGAAACTTAAGCTAGAGAAGAAAGAGCTACAGTTTTGAGAGGAGAAAAAGGTAAGTTCTCCGATTTTGTTCCATGAATTAATTATATGGGGCATACTATGAAGTTATGAAGGTGTTATCAATGTAAATTTATGGTATCAGGCCCAAACGGACAAGAAGCCATAAAGTTTCAGTCGCACTAAAAGAGCTTCCGAGGCGAGTTTTGGCGAGTTTTGGCGAGTTTCAGATAAAGTAAGGCTTTTCCTTTCAAATTGAAGTTTATGATGTTTTTATGGGGTATATTACATGTCTTAAATGAGGTTTGAAGTGGAAAAATTGCATAAGTATGCTTGACGTTAGAAACAAATTAAATTAAAGTCACTAACGTTAAATCGAAGTTAAGTAGTGTGTGGTGATAGTGGTGCTGCAGTTGCAGGTGGTTGGATGGCGTGTTGAAGGTATGGAAAGTGTTATAAAATGGGTTTTATTACTTCTGGTTTCATCCACATGACCCTCCGTTTTGTATGGTTAAAGTTTTTTGTAAAATAAAGATTAAAAACTCTATTTTCGTATCGTAGTTTTGAGCTAGTTGTTTGGAATTGTATTGAGTAATGTTGAGGTGATCTGATTATATATATAACTTCTGGAGTACAAGTACTTCTGAATGGAGAAGTTAAAATGATTAGGGGCGCTAGCTAATCGCTGGTAGGGAAGAAAGGAATGTGGCTATGGATAAACTACTATATTAATTGTATAACTCGGGTACCAGTACTTGGACTAGATTAGGTACTAGTTATCGAGAATTCTAAGCACCCAATGTTTGTATTAAGGTTTCTTACAGGGGCAATCTAAAGTATAGGAGATCTAATAGAAGGTGTAGATATGGTGCCGTATGTCAAATATGTTGGAACAGAATCATATGTGTATGAACAGTTGAAAATAAACAGAGGATGACATAGGTACACCCTAAAGGGGGAAAATGGATAAGAGAAATACAAGTGTGAGAGGAAATCAACTGACACTGTCACATGTTGACAGGACCACTTAAATTTCAAGTGAGATCCCATACTGGCACGAGTTAGCAAGAGCTCAAGGCCAACAATAAATAGATAGAAGTTGCGGTATCTCAGACCGTGCGAAGAATCATGGGTGCCTACAAAAAGAGGTGAATATGATAAGAGGGTAGTACTGAGCAAACTAAAGGCCGCAAAAAGGGTAGTAGGGCCATAATTGAGTAAAGATTAAGATATGGAAACACGTCATTGGTCGCTGATATTGGGATGTACAAGTAGCAAGGCGAGTAGAAATTCTCCTATGATAAGAAATAAGGAGACCAAGGAGTACATAAAGGAAGAAAAGAAAGAAGTAGGACAAAGTAGCGTTAGCACAAGCAAGTCCTAGTGTGAAGTCGCTATGTAAAGCAAGCGGGCCGAGAGACAAAAAGACTATGTTTACCTCATACCAGTGGTATAAGAGTAGTTGTGCAACCTATGAATAGTTATGTATAGCATAAGACCAAGCGGAGGAGTACATGATGAAAAGGAGTTATGATATTTTGGAGATGTTACAGAGGAATACAAAGAGAAGTTAAATCAAATGGCCAAAAAGGACACAGTCATGGTTGAATTAAAGGTCTACCCCGACATCAGTTGTAAGAGAGAAGAAGAGAGGGCAAGGTGAAACATGAAGACTAGCGAGAAGATGCTAAGGTAAATCTTGGGCTAAGAGGAGTGCCTTTACACATTATTACAAGGATGGCAATGGAATGTGACATGAGGACTTCCTAGGGGGTCACCTATCCTAGTACTACTCTCACCCAAGCATATTTAACTTCAAAATTCTGGTGGGATCTAATGCGTTAGTGCTGTTATGATCGCACATAATGGGAGAATCTGAACTAGTAGCAAAGCAACAATACAAGATTATGTACCTAGAGTATTATAAGTTACGATAAGGGAATTGTAGAAGAGCTTAAGCAAAATAAGAAAGATTAGCTAATTACTAACAGATAGTGCACTTGTATGCCACAGTTCTTCAACATAATACCAGTTAATGATAAGGCAAACCACATAACGGCTATACAGGTCATTTTGTGAGGGGACTTCAACACAACCTGGTAGCCAACTCTGATGGGCAAAAAAAGCAAAACCCAAAAGGCGAGCGTATCAGTTGATATCATCTAAAGAAGTCAAGAAGTAATATACGAGGTCAAAGATTCCACAATACGACCTTGGATACAAGACTCACTTTGCACTTCCTGGATAGATAATTCTATATGGAATGTTATCCGCGGATTAACAATATCAGCCCATGTTCCTTTAATCAAGGACTACCTATCCAGTCGAGATTGTGTAAAATTATAGGTCAAGAGGGTGGTGATATTTACGGAGTTCCCATAGCTATTGTCTCAGATGAAGGAGCCCGAGTTACAGTTAACTACTGAAGATCAGTCTAAGAAGAGATTGGGAAGATAGATAGGTCTTCGTACACCATTGTACTCTTATACCGAAGGATAGACTAATCTTACTAGTTAAATGCTAGAAGAGGTATTGAGACCCTATACGGTTGACTCCAAAGGTAGCTTGGATAATTGCCTACTACCTGTCAAGAGTACTTACTACATCAACTATCATTCTAGTCTCAGGATGGCCCCATGTAAGACTTTGTATGAAAGAAAGTGTAGGTCGCCATTAGTTAGTTTGATGTTGGTGAAACACGACTAATAGGCCCAGACATGTTCCAAGGACTGTGAAGAAGGTAAAGCTTATTCAGGAGAGATTATTAGCTGCCCAAAGTCAATCGAAGCTATATGCAGACAATCGACATCGACCTTTAAAATTTCAAGTGAGTGAGTAGGTGTTCTTGAAGGTGTCGCCCATGAAAGGAGTAATGAGGTTTGGAAAGAAAGGGAAGCTAAGTCCGAGATATATTGGCCCTTACCATATCCTTCACCGAATAGGCAAGGTTGCCTATGAGCTGGACTCACCAACAGATCTGGAAGCGGTACATCTAGTCTTCCAGGTATCAAAGCTTCACAAGTGCATTAGTGATCCATCCTGAGTATATCCTGTAGATGATATCCAGGTCATAGAGGAGTTATCCTACGAAGAGCAACCTATCGCCATCCTGGATTGGCACTTTAGAAGATTGTGGACTAAGGATGTAGCTTCCATCAAGGTGTTATGGCGAAATGAGAATCGCAAAGAAATGACCTGGGAAGCTGAAGAGAAAGTGAAACACAAATATCTATACCTATTCCCTATGTCTACATGTAATTCCAACTTCTGAAACTCTTAAGTTGATGGAAGTATGTGTTATTGCAATAGAGAGGAATTTTCCCTATAGTCTGTGTAAGATTTTGAAGAAGTTTTTGTTTAACATTCGAGGAAGAATATTCTAAAGGGGGAAGGATGTTATACCCTATACTTTTGTACCTTGAAAGGTTCTTAAGTTACTTAAGCTTCTTAAGTTTCTTGGAGCTTCTTAAAGATCTTGAGCTTCTTAAAAGTTACCATGTGAGCCGAATAATCTTTAACGCTACCAAATAACTCCAAGGAAGAGGAATGAGATACCCTAAAATACAGAAGATTGGAAATAGGGTCGTAAGAATTTGGAAGGAGTTGGAGACCGAATAATGAGTCGTAGGACTCGACTTACTTACTTAAGCAACCAACTTGAAAATCTTACGTACTTAAACGACTTGAGTAGATACCAAGCTTAAATATCAAGGATTACATAGGTTCATAAAGCAAGACGAGATTACGAACCCACGAGGAGAAGAAGAGAGCAACACGTGGCAGCATGGGAGAGTGCCACATGGCAGTAGATAGAGGTTCCATGTGGAAGGATCTGCAGTAAGGGGTGGGCCCCACATTCCATGTGGCATCCCTTAAGTGGAGTAGGTGGTGTGTTGGCGCTATGAGGGCTTGACACGTGTCACCACTTGGGGCTTGACACATGTTACCTCCTAAAGTGGCCTATATATATATATATATATATATATATATATGATTTATAACTTTTATGGTCATGTGTATCCTATAAGTTTCATTCTTATCTCCAAAAGTCAAGAAAATTCTAGAGAAATGAAGAGAAGAGAAACTTAAGCTAGAGAGAAGAATGAGCTACAGTTTTGGGAGGAGAAAAAGGTAAGTTCTCCAATTCCGTTCCATGAATTAATTATATGGGGCATACTAAGAAGGTATTAAGGTTTTATTAATGTAAATTTATGGTTTGTATCAGGCCCAAACGGACAACAAGAAGCCAAGAAGTTTCAGTCGCACTAAAAGACTTCCGTGGCGAGTTTTGGCGAGTTTTGGACAAGGTAAGGATTTAACTTTCAAATTGAAGTTTATGATATTGTTATGGGGTATATTGAATATCTTAAATGATTCTGTAAGTGTAAAAATTGCATAAGGATGCTTGACGTTAGAAACAAACTAAATTGAAGTCGCTAGTGTTAAATCGAAGTTGAGTAGTTTGTGGTGACTTTGGTGCTGCGGTTGAAGCTGGTTGGGTGGTGTGTTGTAGGGATTTAAAGTGTTCTAAAAAGGGTGTGATTACTTCTGGTTGCATCCACATGAACCTCCATTTTGTATGGTTAAAGATTTTGTGAAATAATGATTAAAAACTCTATTTTCGTATCGTAGTTTTGAGCTAGTTGTTTGGAATTGTATTAAGTAATGTTAAGGTGATTTGATTATATGTATAATTGCTGTTTGTTGTTGGTAATATGGCTTCTAAGGTTAGAAGTTAGATAGGGCAAGTTATAGGGGAGATGCTGCCCAATTTTCGACAACTTCAGAACTAGTAATAAGATAGTCGAGGGAAATGGATAACCAAAATTGTTCCTATGACTACTTGGGTGTAGAGTTGGAAATTGGAAAATGAAAGGTTATTAATCTTAGTATTACTTTCTTGTTAAATAGGTTAAGGAGATATTATCACGCCCCAGGAGGGTACCTTACACGTGGCTGACACTCGAAAGCCATTTTTTGGCCTTCAAGCAAACCACTTAGTCCAGTCACACTTTCATTCAATCATATTCTATTGTCGGAAGACTCTATTATGGGACTATTATCCATAATCTAGGTCCAAAGGCCAAACAACTATCAAATCAATAATCAGCTAGAATAAAACTAGTCAAAATGAACAAGTCAATATTTCCACACTTTAGTTTATGAAGCCTCTATCAACAATCTAGGAGGTTCCAATGACAAGTCCATGGCTACCAAAAGTCGAAATAAGGGAAACAAATCAAAGCTATAAGGATGATCTCGATATCCTTCGGAAATAGGGAGGACTCACCAACTAGCTGGAAGTGAGAAGATCTTCAACGGTGCATCGGTTGATGATCTCTAGTACCTATCTCTGCATCATGAAATGATGCAGGCTAAATGGCGTTAGTATATGGAATGTACGAGTATGTAAAATGGCCGAATAAAACAAACATCAAGGAAGAATCAAATCAACTCGAAATCTCAACTCAAGAGAAATAACAACTCAATCAAGTGTCCTAAGTCTAAACAGGGATATGATTTAGACGGAACCAATCACATACAATTCAACCCAATCCGACTCAGAGTACTATCAATACCTCTTTGGGAGTTTCTCTTATCCAACAACCATCAATTATGAGCCAGTGACAGTACAACAAACCAACGTTGTTGCCATGTTCTTTCATACTTTGCCAGGGTATGAACGAATCAACCAATTATGGATCCAATCCAACCAAATCCTATAATGTCAGGACAATGATTTTGGGGAAACATGTGACTTTAATGGTTCAATCCCCTCCTACGTTTGGCGACGTAGTTATTGGATTTGAGTTATTACTTACTCTTACCCAATTCGGTGCTCGATACTCCTCCCAAGACTCGATGCTCATAAAACTCCATCTAATCAACTCAATCAAGTCATATTGACAAGTCTCACTTGGAACCTTGTCAAATCATCAATTTTATCACAATCAAACCTCTCCTAATCATACTTTCATGAGTAGTTAAACATGCATTTATAACAACATACAAACATATCCAATCGCTCCTCTAGTCAATTAACATATCCTTTGGGACTCATCACCACTCCAAGATTCTAAATCTACAATTCAAGATGAGCAACATATTTAATAAAATTAACATATTCAACATAATCATTATAGTTAAGAAAATCAATAAAGTATGTTTAACAACTCATATCCATCGACTCATACTAACATGAAGATTTTAGAAATTTCTCGACTCAACAACATCAATATAACAAGAATAAAATTAATAGATGAAAAGACTCATTTGGACATAAGCCTATCAAGAAACTCCATTCTTATGAACATTTAACCTCAAAGAAGGTGTAGGGCACATGGGTGGACTCAACCCATGCTTTGAGTATCCGTACATACCTTGTGAAGACTTTGAAGAAACCTTGATGTTAAGTCTTCAATGGAAGGCTTGAATTCTTGAAGTTCTTGAAGGCAATCCTTGTTGGAAATGGATTTGAAGGAGAAGAGAGGGGATTTCTAGAGATTTTTGGGAGAGGCAATGGACTGAAAATTATGGTCCAAATCATGACCAAATCAGTGTATATATAATTAGAGAAAATGTCCAATTTGCCCTTCCTCAAAAATTTGGAAAAATGGGTTAAAATCCTCCTGGCAGTCGAATATAGGCTTAAAACCTGCACATCTGATAGTGGCGCGTTGTGCCAAGGACAAAACTACTGAGGCTATTTTATGGCGCTATAGTGGTGCGTCGCGCCCTTACAGCGCCAAGCCTAAATTTTTTGGGTTCTGGAAAATAGGATTAAAAACCCTGCACATCCAATAGTGGCACGCCATGCCAGGGACCAAACTACTGAGACTGATTTTGGTGCTATAGTGGTGCGTCGCGCCACTGCGGTGCCTAGCCAAGGCTTTCTGCAATTATAACCTAGGCCTGAAATTCATGCAGTACTAGTTCATGTTAGAATAGTCATAACTTTTGACTCCAAACTCCAAAAATTACAATCTTGGCGGCGTTGGAAAGAATACTCGAAGACCTTTAATTTAATAGGTCATGTCCCACCCAGATCATCATATTTCAAAAGATATGGTCATTAGAAGTCGACCCCTTATACGAACTCATTCTAAAACTTAGCCAAGATGAATTCTTTGGACTTAGCTTAATTCTAGGGATCCTTTGTGACCCCACATCACCTCTAACACTCTTGAATTACTTGGTAACTCATCCTAACTCATGTATACACTTCACAATAATCTAGTTCGATCCTACACGTATGCAAAAAATGGTCCGAATCTTAGTGAAAAATTTTTGGGGTGTTATATTATCTCCCCCTTTGGATCATTTGTCCTAGAATGATATGTAAACCAAGGATGGACTCGAGGTACAAATCACAATCATAGTTCAGTCATTCAACCAATCATATTCTCAAAATAATTTACTATCCGAACTCAAAATGCACATACGAATTCAAATCTAGAAAATGGGCCTTACCTTCAACATTCTCATCGATGGGCACGAATAGATGCGGATATTTAGCTTTCATATCTTCTTCCACTTCCAATGTGGCTTCCTCAACGAATTGATTTATCTATAAGACTTTGACTGAGGCGATCTCCTTGTTCCTCAATTTGCAAATTTGGCGATCAAGGATTTAGACCAGAACCTCTTCATATGAAAAGCTATCCTTAACTCCAATAATATCAATGGGGACTACCAATGAGGGATCGCCCAAGCACTTGTTCAACATCGAAATGTGAAATACCGGATGAATAGCGGCTAGCTCTGAGGGTAACTTCAACTCATAAGCGACACTCCCAATCCTCCTCACCACCTGGTAAGGACCAATATATGGAGGACTAAGCTTTCCCTTCCTTCCAAACCTCATGACGCCCTACACGGGTGACACTTTCAAGTACACCCAATCACCCACCTCAAACTCTAAGTCTTTCCTCCTCACATCAGTGTAAGATTTTTGATGGCTTTGGGCTATATTTAGCCTATCTTGAATAACTCTCACCTTCTCCATAGCTTGGTGAACAAAATCAGGCTCAATCAACTCAACTTCACCGACTTCAAACCACCCAATTGGTGATCTACACCACCTCCCATACAAGGCTTCATAGGGAGCCATTTGAATGCTTCCATGATAGCTATTATTATATGCAAATTCTATGAGAGGTAAGTGATCATCCTAATTTCCTTTGAAGTCAAGTACACATGCCCTCAACATATCCTCCAACATCTGGATGGTGTGCTCTACTTGGCCATCTGTCTAGGGATGAAAGGTCATACTAAGGTTTACCTTTGAACCCAGTCCCTTCAGAAAGGATCTCCAAAATTGGGAAGTGAATTGAGCTCCTCTATCTGAGATGATAGACAAGGGAACCCCATGCAATTTTATAATCTCCTGAATGTATAATTTTGCATAATAATCTGTGGTGTCAGTAGTCTTAACTGCCAAGAAGTGAGCCGATTTGTCATCCTATCCACAATCACCCAAATCGAATCATGTTGTTTTCGAGACCGCAACAAACCTGTAATGAAGTCCATATTGATCATCTCCCACTTCCATTCTGGAATTTCTATGTTTTGAGCTAACCCATATTGCCTTTGATGCTCAACTTTTACCTGTGGCAATTTGGGCACTTGGAAACAAATTTCGCAATATCTCTCTTTATTCTACTCCACCAATAAACTTCTCTCAAGTCATGATACATATTTGTAGAGCCAGGATGAATAGAGTATCTAGAACTATGTGCTTCGGCCATAATCCTTTCTCGTACACCATCAAAATCTGGGACACACAATCTATTTTGGTACCTCAACACACCATCTCCCCCTTTGGTAAAACCATCACCTTTTATTTGTGAACAACTTCCTTTAATTGGAGAAGGACGGTATCCTGGTCTTGTTTCTCCTTTACCTCTGCCACAAGTGAGGATGCAGACCCATACTAAACATTAACTCCACCTTCATTGTTCTCTTCAAGACGAACTCCCAATCGAGCTAGTCTATGCACCTCTTTAGCCAATTCCTTCCTCCCCTCCTCTATATAGGAAGTGCTACCCATAGACAACCTGCTAAGAGCATCAGCAACAATATTAGCTTTACCTAGATGGTAGAGAATGCTCATATCATAGTCCTTGAGTAGCTCGAGACATCTCCTTTGCCTCAGATTAAGTTCCTTCTAGCTGAAGACGTATTGTAAACTCTTATGATCGGTGAACACATCATCATGCACTCCATAAAAATAGTGGCGCCAAATTTTAAGAGAAAATACCACAACTGCCAGCTCAAGGTCATGAGTTGGGTAATTTCTCTCATGAATCTTAAGTTGTCTTGATGCATAGGCTATCACTTTTCCCCTCTGCATCAACATACATCACAAACCAACTCTAGACGCATCACAATAGATCATAAAATCCTCTGTTCCCTCGGGCAAAGTTAGAACAGGAGCAATGGCTAGCTTGGTCTTCAATTTATGGAAACTCTTCTCATAAGCATCGAACCATTGGAACATAGCCTTCTTTTGGATCAGCTTTGTCAATGGTGATGATATGGATGAGAATCCCTCTACAAACCTTCGATAATAGCCAGCCAAACCCAAGAAGCTTCTTATATCTGTTGGGGATGTGGGTTTGGGCTAATTTTTCACTGCCTCAATCTTTTGAGCATCAACCTGAATACCATCTCCAGATATAATGTGGCCAAGAAAAGCCACTGATGCAAGCCAAAATTCACATTTGGAGAACTTTGCATACAATACCTGATGTTTCAAAGTTTGTAAGATAACTCTAAGATGATATGTGTGCTCCTCCTCATTCTTGGAGTACACCAAAATATCATCAATGAATACAATCACAAACATATCAAGATATGGCTTAAATACTCGATTCATGAGATCCATAAAAGCTGCAGGGGCATTGGTCAACTTAAAGGACATAACTAAGAACTCGAAATGGCCATAACGGGTCTAAAATACTGTCCTTGGGATGTCACACTCCCTCACATTCAATTGATGGTAACCCGATCTTAGGTCTATCTTTGAGAAACAAGTGGCACCTTGAAGTTGATCAAATAAATCATTTATTCTGGGGAGAGGGTATTTATTCTTTATGGTGACCTTGTTTAGTTGCCTATAGTCGATACACATTCTAAGGAACCCATCTTTCTTTTGCATAAATAGGATGGGAGCACCCCATGGTGAGACACTCGGCCTAATGAATCCCTTATCTAACAAGTCCTTCAACTATTATGGAGGGATATAGATAGGCTGGGTACTAGGAAGGACATCGATCCCAAAGTTGATCTCCCTATCAGGAGGGACTCCGAGCAGATCTTCAGGAAAGACTTCAGAAAACTTATTGACAATCGGGACGTACTCAAGGGATGTAGACTCAATACTGTCATCCTTCACTCAGATAATGTGGTAGATATACCCTTTCGAGATTAGTTTTCTAGCCCTAAGGTAGGAAATAAACTTACCCTTAGGCACGACAGGACTACCCTTCCACTCTTAACTGCCTCATTCGGGAATTTGAACTTGATAATCTGAGTCCTATAATCAATAGAGGCATAACAGACATAAAGCCAGTCCATGCCAAGGATCACATCAAAATCAACCATGTCCAACTCAACTAAGTCAGCCAAGGTATCCCTGTGATGGATTTACACAGTGCAATCTCTATAGACTCTCTCAGCTAAGACAGAATCACCGACAGGGGTAGCTATACTGAAAGGCTCAAGAAGACATTCAAGAATTTTATTGAATTTACTAGCCACGTAAGGAGTCACAAAAGATAATATAGCACCTGGATCCATCAAAATATAACAGTCAAGAGAAGAGACTCGTATCATACCCGTCACGATATTTGGGGAGTTCTTCTGATCTTGGCGACTACCCATGGCATATAGACGGTTTGTACCTCCACTTGTAATTGAAGTAGTGCTCCTCGGATTACCTCTAGCTGGTGGTGCAGTGGTAGAAAACTGGGCTCTGTTCCCCCATATTGGATACTCCTTCTGAAAATGGTCCATTTAGCCGCATTTATAACAACCAACCCTTCCCACTCTGCACTCTCCCAAGTGGAGCTTACCGCACTTTCTGCATGGTGACTTCCCTTGGGAACCTTGACCCACGCTAGCCTGGGATTGAGAACCCTAAGATTTGACATTCTGGTGACTTTTTCCCTACTGATCATACCTGTTATGCAGTGTGGGTGCACTTGCGATGGATGAGGCATAGTTGGAAGACCTCTTCTGGAAGAAGGACCTGTTTCCCTTATTCTGCCTCTGTTCATTCTCATATCCCGTTGATTTGGCCTTCTTGCTCAGATGCTCCTCCTTGTCTTTCCTCTTCTCATCCTCCACTTGTTGAGCATACATCATTAATATTGAAATATCTATGTTGGAGATTAACAATGCCACTTTGCACCTCTTCTTTACATGTCTTCCCAATCCGGAGAGAAATTTTCTCATCTTCGACCTCATATCTGGGATCATCTCTGGAGTATATCTGGATAGTTAGATGAACATCAGACTGTACTCCTTAATGGTCATACCTTCTTGTTTCAAATTCACAAACTTCTCCACTTTCGCTTCCCTCAATTCTCTGGGAAAGAAGTGGTCAACAAAGGCTCCCTCAAATTCATCCCACATAGCAGGTTCAGCATCCTCACCTCTACCTTATTCCCATTGGTTATACCAGATGTTTGCCACATTTTTGAGTTGATAAGACACTAACTCAACCCCCTCAATCTCAGTAGCATGCATAGCTTTCAGGATCTTCCACATCTCATTAATAAAATTCTGGGGGTCTTCATCAACCTTAGAACCCGTGAATGTTAGCGGATTCATTCTCAAAAAGTCTCTAATTCTTGTGGCAGCAGACAGCTCTTGAGAACTAGAGCTAAGAGTTGGCGAACTCTGGTTACCATTAAGGGCAACCACTAATTGAGTGAGCATGGCAATCACTCCTCGAAATTTTGCCTCTGAGGTTGGTGCAGGCGAAGTAGTAGGCACTTGAGGTGCCTCAGCATACCTTGCAAGTCGGCCCCTAGTCCTCGATGGGCGTACCTCTGACTATGGCATCTCTACATTATCAGTATTTCTCTAGCTGGCAGTATGTTTAGGAGGCATTATCTGTAACGTATAAATGCACGAATTAGAAAGGAAGTCTTATAGAGTTTAACTCTATCGCACGAGTTCAGAGTTTAAAAGAAGTGAAACCATTTTTAATGTCTTATAGCCTCCTGATTATAAGTGTGGTGCACAACACACCCATAAGCAAGAATCTACTAGACACGGCTTCATAGACTCCCTAGGACTCTTGAACTCTGTGCTCTGATACCATGTTTGTCATGCCCCGGGAGGGTACCCTAGACGTGGCCGGCACTCGAAAGCCATCTCTGGCCTTCAACTGAACCACTTGGTCCAGTCACACTTTCATTCAATCACATTCTATCAGCGAAAGACTCTATTATGGGACTATTATCCATAATCCAGGTCCAAAGACCAAACAACTATCAAATCAATAATCAGCTAGAATAAAATTAGTCAAAACAAACAAGTCAACATTTCCACACTCTAGTCTATAAAGCCTCTATCAACATTCCAGGAGGTAACAATGACAAGTACATGGCTACCAAAAGTCAAAATAAGGGAAACAAATCAAAGCTATAAGGATGATCTCGGTATCTTACAGAAACTGGGAGGACTCACCAACTAGTTGGAAGTGAGGAGATCTTCAACGGTGCATCGGTTGATGATATCTAATACTTGTCTCTGTATCATGAAATAATGCAGGCCAAATGGTGTCAGTACATGGAATGTACGAGTATGTAAAATGGCTGAATGAAATAAACATCAAGGAAGAATTAAATCAACTCGAAATCTCAACTCAAGAGAAAGAACAACTCAATCAAGTGTCCTAAGTCTAAACAGGAATATGATTTAGATGGGACCAATCACATACAATTCAACCCAATCCGACTTAGAGTACTATCAAGACCTCTATGGGAGTTTCTCTTATCCGGCAACAGTCACTTATGAGCCAATGACAGTACAACAAACTGACGTTATTGCCGCGCCTGTTCATACTTTGCCAGGGTATTAATGAATCAACCAATCATGGATCCAATCCAACCAAGTCCTATAATGTCAGGACAATAATTTTTGGGAAACATCCGACTTTAATGATTCAATCTCCTCCTACGTTTGGCGACGTAGTTATTGGATTCGAGTTATTACTTACTCTTTACCCAATTCGATGCTCGATACTCCTCCTAAGACTCGATGCTTATAAAACTTCATCCAATCAACTCAATCAAATCATATCGACAAGTCTTATTTGGAACCTTGTCAAATCATCAGTTTTATCACAATCAAACCTCTCCCAATCATACTTTTATGAGTAGTTAAACATGCATTTATAACAACATACAAACATATCCAATCGCTCCTCTATTCAATTAACACATCCTTTGGGACTCATCACCACTCCAAGATTCTAAATCAACAATTCAAGATGAGCAACATATTTAAGAAAATTAATATATTCAACATAATCAACATAGTTTAAAAAATCAATAAAGTATGTTTAACAACTCATTTCCATCGACTCATACTAACATGAAGATTTTAGAAATTTCTCGACTCAATAATATCAACATAACAAGAATCAAATTAATAGATGAAAAGACTCATTTGTACATAAGCCTATCAAGAAACTCCATTCTTATGAACATTTAACCTCAAAGAAGGTGTAGGGCACATGGGTGGACTCAACCCATTCTTTGAGTAGCCTTACATACCTTGTGAAGACTTTGAAGAAACCTTGATGTTAGGTCTTCAATGGAAGGCTTGAATTCTTGAAGTTCTTGAAGGCAATCCTTGTTGGAAATGGATTTGAAGGAGAAGAGAGGGGATTTCTAGGGCTTTTTGGGAGAGGCAATGGACTGAAAATTATGGTCCAAATCATGACCAAATTAGTGTATATATAATTAGGGAAAATGTCCAATTTGCCCTTCCTCAAAAATCTAGAAAAATAGGTTAAAATCCTTCTAGCGCTATAGTGGCGCGTCGCGCCACTGCAGCACCAAGTCGAATATAGGCTTAAAACCTGCACATCTGATAGTGGTGCGTCGCACCAAGGACCAAACTACTGAGGCTGTTTTATGGCACTATAGTGGCGCATCACGCCCTTACAACGCCAAGCCTAAATTTTCTGAGTTCTGGAAAATAGGCTTAAAAACCCTGCATATCCAATAGTGGCACGCCGCACTAGGGACCAAACTACTGAGGCTGGTTCCTAGCGCTATAGTGGCGCATCGCACCATTGCGGCGCCAAGCCCAGGCTTCCTGCAGTTACAACCCAGGCCTAAAATTCCTGCAGTACTAGTTCGTGTTAGGATAGTTTTAACTTTTGACTTTGAACTCTAAAAATTACAATCTTGGCGGCGTTGGAAATTTATAGTCGTTAGAAGTCGACCCCTTATACGAACTCATTCTAAAACTTAGCCAAGATAAATTCTTTGGACTTAGCTTGGTTCTAGGGATCCTTTGTGACCCCACATCACCTCTAATACTCTTCAATTACTTAGGAACTCATCCTAACTCATGCATACACTTCACAATAGTCGAGTTTGATCCTACACGTATGCGAAGAAGGGTCCGAATCTTAGTGAAAACTTTTGGGGGTATTACAGATGTCGAGGCAAGCTAGGTTACAATTAATCCCTAAAGAGGTATGTAAAGCTACCTCCTTTCTTTTGGCATATTTTTGGCATAACTATGTAAAGCTATCTTTGTTTCTCTTGGCATGTCGTTGGCATAAGTATGTGAAGCCTATCCTTTCTCTTCTCTTGGCATGTCTTGATATAAGTACCACATGATGCAAGCTTTGGGAAGTATCCCATCCATAAAGCTCCGAGCAAGATTTATGAGTCTTACCAACTTCCTAATGTTAGAACTTTCATAATAATGGAGCTACGGCTCTTAAGCCTTCTATATGATGGAGGGTAGTAAGTATGTGAAGTTATCCTTCTTTTCTTTTCGCATGTCTTAGCCTTAAGTGATTGATATACGAAATGTGGGGATAATTCCATTCATAGAACTCCAAGTATGATTCATAAGTCTTATTCACTTCTCAATGGTAGAACTCTTATACTAGTTGAGTTATTGCCTCTCAAGGCTTCTATGTGATGAAAAGTAGTAAGTATGTAAACTATCTTTTTTTCTCATTTGGCATATGTTAAAAGTAAGTGATATGTATACAAGCTGGGGTAATATCATTCTTAAGTTTCGAATAGGATTCTTGTCTCGTACTCATTTTCTGATGTTAATACTCTTATGGTAGTTTAGCTACTACCCTCGAGCCTTCTATACATAAATAGGAATTGGCATGTGGAAGTACATATGCTCACAGACATTATAGTGACACATGTCCTTACATTGATAAACTCTTATTCCTAAGGACTCTATGACGACCAATGCCTCTGATTTCATAAGCCGTTTGGCATTACTTGATAAATGCCTATGATTCCTGAGACTCTAGTTGATACGACCCCTAATGACACTTAGAGGGCACTAGGGATAAGTACCATTCTGAACCTCAAAGGATAGTCCAGTATGATCATTTTATTGAGTCTCAAATGATAATATGATGATTATGACACCGAGTTCCATAAAGGGTCGGGTACGGTATATGTTAATTATGACATCGAGTTCCATAAAGGGCCGGGTACGATATATGATGATTTTGACACCGAGTCCTATAAAAGGCCGGGTACGGTATATAATGATTATGACACCAAGTACTATAAAGGTTTGGGTATGGTATATGATGATATGATGATACCGAGTCCCATAAAGGGCCGGGTACGGTATATGATAATGTGATAACACTGAGTCCTATAAAGGGCTGGGTATGGTATATATATGCAATGATATAATATGATGATGTGGTATTGAGGTAAGATATGTGGATTGGACCGAACGTTCCTCGGCATTACTATATGATATGTGGATCGGGCCATCGTTCCTCAGTATTTTTATACGATGTGCGGATCGGGCTATACATTTCTCGGCATGTACTTACTATATGCATGTATCGGGCAGTACGTTCCACATCGCTAATAATATATATATGCTTATGATGACAAAATGATGTAGATGGTACACCAAGTCCCCTAATGGGCCGGGCATAGTACGTGATGGTAATATGTATGACTTTATTTTATAGGAGGTGAGTACGATAAATGGTTAAATGTTATACTTGCCCCCTGCATCCCTACGCCAACTGTAATTTCCTTATAATGTCTATGCTTTACATACTCAGTACATATGTTGTACTGACCTCTTTTCTCAGGGGGGGCTGCGTTCATGCATACAGGTATAGATACACACTTGGGGACCCATCAGCATAGGAGTTCCACTCAGCAGTTCAGAAGCGCTCCATTGTGATGGAGCCTAGTTTTGGGTATTAACCGTCGATGTATATATTTATTTATTCACGGGTATGGCGGGAGTCCTGTCCTGCCTTATGTTACTGTTCTTACTCTTAGAGGTCTATGGACATGTATGTGGTTTGTGTATGGGTTGTATATGCATGTATGTATAATGGTGCCTATGATAAACCTCGCCGGCTTATATGTTATCTTGCTTGTTGATGTGCTATAACTTAAACAGGGGACAGATTTACTTACAGATAGCAGGGATTTATGCGAGTTCCTGGTTCGGGCACCCATCACGGCCTACAGGGTTGGATCGTGATAAACACTCTCAATATAGAGATTATCACTATATGAAAAGGAATAATTCGGCTCAAATGAAGAGAATATTTCACTCACACTTTGTTCATTAGAAATATGAAAAGTGTCAAGTTTAGCTATAGTCCTTGAGGATCACAAGAAGGGTGGTCTTTACCTTGAAGCAAAGCTTCCACTCTCATATTTTCATGCAAGTCGAACCACTTGATCCAATGGGCCACCAAATCCATCAAATCCTTAATTGTAGGCTCCTTGTTGAGAGTGTGTATTCTCCCATTCTTCATGCTCATACCTACACAAGAATTCTTACAAAGAGAAGGACAAGAAATTAGTTTCGATGGTTTTTGTGGTAACTCGGTCACTTTACTCCTTACATCCTCTCCTTTTTACACTCTAGAGTTGCCACCATTCACTCCCTTACTCCTCTCTATCTTTTGTCACTTATTATTATTAGAAGAAACTTCAAGAAACCTTTTTGAGGCATCTTGCTTCTTATTTTAGAAGTGTCTTTGATTCTTCTATATCCCTTTTCATGAGGTTAGGGATAATGGTACCTCAAGTTTTCTTTCAATGCATCCCAAGTGTTAATAGTGATTCCCATCACCTTTGCATGCTTCATATAATGCCTCCAATAGACAACAAGTTTCCTTTCAAAGATTCTAAAAGACATTTCCATCTTCCTTTCTTGTTAATTGTTGTAGCTAGCAAAGAGTTTATCCACCATGGATTCCCAATTTTCATACTATTCTCCACTAGCTTCCATACACAAGATAGGCCATTTTAAATTGGGATATTGCACCATTGAATTTATAAATGACATACTTCCTTATAACTTCAAATACCTACAAAGCGAGCAAATAAGATTAGTAATAAAAGTTCTCCACCTTCACTCGTATTTGACTCTTTTGTGCTTGGCTAGCACCACTCAAATCTACTAACACTCTATCCCTTTACCACTTAAATATCCTGCCAATGTTACTATTCAATTTCATCAATCACTTGCCAAGAGTCACAAACCAAACTTAAGGATAGAATGGATTTTTTTGGTTTGAAGAATAGACGACTCAATAAAATCTAATTTATTTATTTTTTTTAATCGAAATTTTCCTCATTATATAAAGCAGATTCAATAAAATCTAATGGACTCGAATCAAGAAAATTAACAATGAAACAAAGAAAGAAAAAGCAAAATAAAGAAATTAGCACGAAAGAAATTAAATCGGACTCAAAGAAAACTAAGTAACAAAACTAGAAGAAATTGCTTGTTGTTACTTATTTTGAAGAATAAAAGAGATGATTTGATGTTTAGAAACTAGGTAACAAGTAATTAAAGATATTAATTAGTTGTTAAATAGTTGAGAAATGAAAGAAAAATGAGTGTAGAGGAAGAAGAAGTGAGTATGGACACTTAGAAAAAATTTTGAAGTCCAAAAGAAGTTCATCATTTGCAAGAATTTGATGGGGTGATTTGATGATTAAAACTAGTTAACAAGTAATTAAAGATGTTAATTAGTTGTTAAATAGTTGATAAATTGAAAAAAATGAGTTTAGAAAAAGAAGAAGTGAATTTGGACACTTGGAAGAGAAATTGAAAAAAATGAGTTTAGAAAAAGAAGAAGTGAATTTGGACACTTGGAAAAAAATTTAGGTCCAAAAAGAGAAAAACATCCCATAGTTTTTTAGGGTCCAAATCTCTACATACCTTTGTGTCTCTGAAGTTGATACACACATAACACGTGATGCGACTAAGCAAAGACGTTGACGTGGCTGCTAATGTAGTGCTGGCATGGCAGTAATCTGCTGATGCGACTGCTAACATGGCACCTGCGTGGGAACTAATAATTGTTTTTTTTTTGAAATTCAATTTTTTTTTAATTTTGAATATTTTATTTCCACTAATGGGCCAAAAACAACTTGACCAATCTTGACTTGGAAAAATTGGATCAAATGCACTTTCTTCCTTCTTTTTTTCAAGAACAATTTGAAGATCACCAAGAACACCCAAAAATTACGAACACCTTCAATTCAACTTGAAATTGGCTCAAATTTTTGGATTAACCCTTGATGTAGGGGACAAACCCCAATAATTATTAACCTCCAATTCCTTGTCAATCAAAAGACCCACTTTTAAAATTTAAAAATTTTCAATAGTTCAAAACCTTTCAATGTCAACTTCACTTCTACACCTCCAAATTGAACGAAATTTAAAACCTAGACTTAAAAAATACTAGGGAACAAGGATATAGTGTCAAAACGGCAAATCAAACACAAAATATTTTCAGATTTATTTTTTGATTTTTTTGGACGAATTGTTTTTTGCTTTTTTTGGCAAAGCAAGACTAGATTGGTAGAAATAAATCTAAACCTAGGTCCTTGATATCAATTAATGCAATATTGGATGCGGAAGAACAAACAAAACCATAAATCTAAGAACAAGAAAGTATAGATAGAAGATAGACACGAGTAAAGGAACTAATTGGCAACAATAGCTACATTAAACCTAGAAAGTCCAATTAAGAATCAATACAAGCACCAAATCTATAAGAACCACACAAGAGGAATAAATTCTCAAGCACCAACCTATCACTAGATAACCCTAGGAATGATCCTCAAGCAAGCAATCTCTTCAACATTTCCTAGCAACTATAGCCTTGGCCTCAAACTCTCTCAAGAGTTACACTCAATTTATGAGAAATTCATCAAATAAAAATAGTCTAAGTATAAAAGAGCTATTATCCATTATTTATAGCCTGAGCTAGCTATTATATAAATACCCTTCATGAAATAAGGGTCTTCTTAGTCAAGAGGCTTGCATTTCAATAATAGCCATTTGTGCATTCATAGCCTCTTTCTCCCTATTTTGAGTAGTCTTCCACATGGATCATTGTACTTCCACTTTAGCATATTCTCGAGCTTCATGCCTTTGTTCCAAGAATCCTCCAAGCCTCCAATATAGTGATTCAATGACAAGTCTACAAACTCTTTGCTCAGCCTCTTGTGTGTGGTTTTGGTGAAACTCGGCTTGCATCAACAAAGGGGAAAGTTGGTGATAGAAAATATAATTAAAAGAAGGCAAAAATATCTATATCCATTGAGATGGGATGCAAGGATAGAGGTAGAGGAGGGCAGATAAAAGGAGATGCAAGAAGCAGTAACATGAAAGAGGTCAATAAAGATATAAAAAAAGAAAATCAAGTCTCAAAAAAGGAGAAGGAGGTTGTTCCCAATGCAGTACACAATGAGGATGAAAATAATAATATTATGCTTGACTTGGAGCAAATTACTAATGAATAGAATCAAAAAAAGAGGGAGAAGGAAGAAGATGAGGAGATTGAAGAAAACGTCACAGCTTCAAAGGAGGGAGATTTACCACCAAGGCAAATCAAACACTGGGAGAGTGGAATTAAAAGGGGAGAAACATGACAACCTTCACTACCATTGCAAGTGAAAACAAGAAGTAAGGATAGGCCCAATGATTAGGAAAGCCATCTTCTGGAATATTAGGTTTGTTAGGTCTCAATAGGCTTTTGAGAAACTAATGGACCTAAAAAAAGACACAAGTATAATTTTATAGCTCTAATGGAACCTTTTTAAGGCCCACTGGACTTAGATAAAAGGAAGTTAGGAATGTATAATGCTTATAGCAATTGCTCAAATAAAATTTGGGTTTTTTTGGAAGAAAATGGAGTGGAGAGTTGATTCGGGATAATGTACAGCACCTTTCATTGAGATTTAGAAATAATAACAAGGAGATTAGGATAACATCAATCTATGCTAGATGTGGTGCTCTTGAGAGACTAGAATTATAGGAGGAGCTGAAATGCTTAGATGAGAAATATGACAGTCCCTGGTTAGTAGGTGGGGATTTCAATATGATTATGAATGCGGAGGAAAAACAAGGGGGTTTAGATTTCATACAACATGAAGCTTTGGACTTTATTCAATGTATTAACAATTGTACATTAACGGAGCTAAATTTTTTAGGGAGAAAATTTACTTGGAGGAATGGAAGAATAAAAGAGGAGTGTCTATTTAAGAGACTGGATAAAGTATTTGGTAATCAAGAGTTCTTTAATATCTTACCCTCGAGGGAAATCATTCATCAAGTGAGACAAGTATCAGCCATGCCCTTTTACATGTGATGTGTTGTACTGAAGAAGAACCAGTTGTGAGACCTTTTAGGTTTCGTAACTTTTGGAAAAAACATTCAAATTTTAAGAAAGTTATAAAGGAGAATTGGCAAATTGATTTTGTAGGATATCTTTTTTATGAATTTGAGGCAAGAATCAAAAAGGTTAAAGGGGTGCTGATAAGGTAGAGTAAGGAAAGTTTCGTGAATGTATTCCAACGGATTGAAACTTTAGAGGATAAAATAAAGGGGAAGGAGATACAATTAGAAATGAATGCTTATCTTGAAAATAGAGCTACACTGAAAAAAAACAGAGGCGAAATTAAAAAATTATCTACATGCAGAAAAAGAGTTCTAGAAGCAGAAAGCAGGCACGAAATGGTTCCAATATGGGGATAGAAATACAAGATTCTTCCACAATTATGTGAAAGGAGAATAAACAAGCTAAGACTTACAGAAATCCAAACAATGCAGGGGGATGTGAAAAATACTAGTGAAAACATTGGGGCTGAGGCTGTGTCATTTTTTTAGTAGCAATTTAGAGAAGATAATTGTCAAGAAGGAGAAGAATTAATAGAAGTAATACCAAAACTATCACAACTCAGACTAGTACCTAGACGTGACACTTCGATCGAAACCCCAAAGGGCTCCAACCAAATCCTTACCATTGTTCAACTCTTTGACAACATGAAAAAACCAAAAGCTCTGCCCTCCCTCTTTATCTATCCAAGGGATGGAAAGGTGATGTATTGTAAGCATGCATAAGGTATAAATAAAGTGAAAACAACATAAGAAGGTCTCAACACAAGTATAATAAAAATAAGAAATATGACAACATAGACTCTACATAGTGTCATCAACAAGCCTCCATTAATCAACAAGATATGTCCCTTGCTCACCCTCAATGTAACATAACAAAAGTCTTTTTGAAAGAAGTAAACCCATAACTCTCCCTTGAATAGATGAGGACTTACCAATATTTAACGTATAGGTCAAAGTCAACATATCATCTTTTACTATGTCCAACAATACCTTCTACATTAGGACTTGGCAGGGGCTAAGACATGTCACTAGCTCTCCCTCAAGATTAGGTCAAAATTCCAAAATATAACTCAAATGTCTAACCATAACATAAGCTAGATAGGTTAGGAGTTCTATTCCTGGAACATGACAACTCACCAAAAGTGGTAGCCTTCCACAATCAACTTAGCCATGGGGAGGAGAGTGTAGAGGAGCATCGATTCCTATATGGTGATATGATGTAGGTAAAAGTATGCGTTAGTACTTTGAATGTACTAAGTATGAGTGCATTCTATAATGAAGAACATCAATTCATATATGTAAGCAATATGCAATAATCTTTAGAGATAGGGAAAACATTTACTTCAGGTGAATGCATGCATAACTAGCCACATGGAGAATGGATGTGATCTTGACCCCTACATTATGATACAATGTAGGCAATAAATTATATTTTAGTACATTTGAATTTACTAAGTATGTGGGTATGACATGCAATATAAGACATAAGAAGCAATGATCAAATAACTCGCATGATATAAAAGAGGATAAGTAGAGTCATGAGAAAACCATGATTTGATCACAGTATTTAAGAGACATAGATAAGATCATGAAGAGTACATAAAGAAAGTATACATATGTCGGATAGAACCATAATTGAAAATAAGAAAATACAAGCTATAATATGGAATCACGATGTCTCTCCATACAATGGAACAAAGGGGAATCTACTTGCCAAGGTAGACTCTACCTCGCTAGGGAAGGGGAGGATCATAAACATGTGCTATATGGGAATACACTAAATAGTACATAAAGGCAAATCCTTCGGTGGCACGTAGTTATGAGACAAAAGACTTTATATAAGAGTTGTGTAGGTCGAACCCCCACCTCAACCCTCATTCGGTGCCATGTCAAATCCCACGGAATACATAGCATAACAATCATACTTAACATATTATAATAGGCTTGTTCATAAAATTCATAATTGATAAATTAGCTATCATAATTGTAATATAAGTAAAAGCCTTCAACATCACAAATCATACTTGTTAATACATATCATTAGGTTCCTAGGTCACCAATTAAGTATCTTAAGCCACCTCTTTCATAACTTGCATGAAATTCATATCTTGATCATAATTGAAATAAATAATCATGTCTTATACTAGAAATTAGGGTAGAAACTTAAATATATAAACAATTTGATTGAAAACCATGAAATTAGATTGAAAACATGCATAATAACAATACTTATACCAACCCATACATAAATCATGAAAATAATATCAATTAGATGTGTAATTTAATCAAATATCATATAATTCATCATGAATAAGAAAAGCAAATGCATTATCATGAAATTAGAGATTTTGAATTGAAAATCATAAGGATAATGTGAGAAGAACCTTGGGACTCAATGAGTGAAAGGGACCATGGATGAAATTCTCACATACCTTAGTGAATTTGACCTTTGAGAATGAACAAAGGAGACTTAATCTTGAAGAAAACCCTAGAAATTGCTTGGTGATGAAGAAGTCCCTTGAGAGGAACTTTGGGAGAGAAGAATTGTGATTTTTGGAGTTAATGAGATAATGAGAGGTTTGGAAATACTTAGGATAGTTAATAAGAAATGTCTACATTCATTAATAAGATATAGGGAAATACCAAAATACCCCCCATTAACACCATATCGGAAGACCCTACAAATCATACCTTACGAGATATAGATGGGTTGATGAGTTGTAGAAACGACTCATCCTCAGAGCCTGAAAAACCCTAATATTCTTATTATCTGTTCCTTCCCTATGACTCATCTCTACGAGTCATAAAATCCTCTATTACTCATCCTGATGAGTCGTAGAAAGATTCCTGAGACTGATCATATGTAGGAACTCAAACCTGCAATGACAACTCGTTCTTATGAGTCATCATAAATTCTACGAGTCTTAACTGGACTCATAGACTTACTTCATACCTTAACCAAATTCCAACCTCATACATTGTCCCTACGGCTCAGCTCTACGAGTATTAAACAACCATATAAGTCGTACAAACTTGAGGCAATCAAACTTTTCTTTGGATTCATCTTCCATTTTGATTTTTCAACTTCCGGAGTTTTACAATATCTCCTCCTTGGGAACATTCTTCCTGGAATAAGATTCAACTAGCATAAAAAGGTCACAGAGAGAGGACTAGCAACCCAATATGAATGCAAAGATACGCCAAAATGCATAAACCATAAGCTTTTCAAACTTAGCATAAAACATAACTTTTAAAATCAACTTCATGAACATGCATGCATATAACAGACATAGGAAAGAATAACCTTATACCTTAGGCTTGAGTCGAAGGAAACAGGTATGAATATCGCTTCATCATGACTGCTTCCCTTCCCCTATAGCACTTTCAACTTGATGGTTTCTCCACAATACCTTGATGGATGCAACCTCTTTGTTTCCTAACCTCTTCACTTGTCGGTCTAAAATTTCTACCAAAACCACCTCATAAGTCAATTTTTCTTCAACACTTATATTTTCCAATGTTACAATGGAATTCGGTTCACCCACAAACTTACTTAACATTGATATATGGAACACCGAAAGAACCATAGACAACTTCAATGGCATGTCTAACTCATATGCCACCTTGCCAATATGATTTAAGATTTTACAAGGTCCTACATACCTAGGACTCAATTTTCCCTTTTTACCAAATTTCATTACACCCTTCATAGGTGAGACTTTCAAATAGACCCAATCATCTACATCAAATTCAATTTCTCTTTTTCTTATATCCGAATATGACTTTTGGTGACTTTGAGCCATCTTCAATCTTTCACTTATGAGCCTTACTCACTCCATTGTATCTAATACCAAATGGTACCAATAAATGCCATCTCACCCACTTAAAAACATCTCATCGGTAACCTACATCGTCTCCCATAAAATGCTTCAAAAAGGAGTAATTTGGATGCTAGAGTGATAACTATTATTGTAGGCAAACTCAATCAATAGTAGATGCTCATCCCAACTTCCTTTGAAATTAATGACACATGTCCTCAACTATCCTCTAAAGTTTGAATGGTTCTTTTAGCTTGGCCAGTGGTTTGAGGGTGAAAAGCGGTAATTTGCTTGACTTTTGTACCAAGACCCTTTAGAAATGACTTTTAAAAATGTGAGGTGGACTGAATACCACAATCCAATATAATAGACACGGGGACACCATAAAGTCTTACCAACTCATGAATGTACAACTTAGCATATTCTTCGACACTATGAGAAGTCTTAATCGATAGAAAATATGCTAATTTAGTCATTCGATGCACAACAATCCAAATAGAATCATGTTGTCTCTTAGAACCATCACAAAGACCATATTCACATCTTTCTACTTCCATGTAGGAATCTCAATGTCTTGAGCTAAACCTCCCAGTTTTTGAGGCTCAACATTCCATTGTTGACATTTTGGATACTTAGATATGAACTCCGCTATGTCCTTCTTCATGTCATTCCACGAATACACTTCCCTCAAATCATGATACATCTTGGTGGATTCTGGATGAATTAAATATCGAGAGCTATAGGCCTCATTCATTATGATATCTCTGAAACCATCAACATTAGGCACACACAAATGAACTTGATAACGGAGTACCCCATCTCCCACTTCGGAGAAAGCATCTATGGCTTTTTTGGCAACCGGCTTATTCAATTCAACCAAAACTAGATCATGTCCTTGTTTGGCCTTAACATCCGCCACAAGAGACGATTCCAAGCCATTATGCATAAGAACACCCCCCATCCTTAGAATAAACCAAACGAACACCTAAACATTCTAATCTATGAAGATCCTTAATAAAATCTTTCTTATCTTCCTCAACATTAGCAACACTATCAATGGACAACTGTCTAAGAGCACTAGCTACAATATTTGCTTTCCCCAAATGGTATAATGCACTCAAGCCACCTCTTTTGCCTAAGGTTTAAGTCTCTTTTGCTAAACATAATTGCAAGCTTTTGTGGTTGGTGAACACATCAACATGCACCCCATAAAGATAATGAATCTAAACTTTTTATTGCAAACACCACCACCACAAGTTTGAGATGATGGGTTGGATAGTTTCGTTCATGCACTTTGAGTTATCTAGAGGCATACACTATAACCTAGCCATGTTGCATCAACATATAAACAAGTCCCATCCTTGATGCATCATAATACACAATAGAACCATCGAACCTTTCCGGTAAAGTCAAAATAGGAGCCAACATAAGACAATCCTTCAAAATTTGGAAACGCTTCTCACATTCTTTCGAATATTGAAATTTCACTTTCTTTTGGATCAAATCGGTCAAAGGCGAAGCAATAGATGAGAATCCTTCAAAAAACCTTCTATAGTATCTAGCTAAGCCCAAAAAGCTTCTAATATTCGAAAGAGACAATGGTCTAGGATAATTCTTTACCTCTTCGGTTTTCTTTCGATCAATCTTAATCCTATCACCAAATACCACATGGCCAAGAAATTCAACTTCTCTTAGCCAAAATTTGTAGTTACTAAAACTAGCAAATAGTTTCTTGTCCCTCAATATTTGCAACACAATCCTCAAGTGACCCATATGATCTTCCTCATTTCGAGAGTAAATTAAAATATCGTTAATAGAAACCATCACAAACATATCTAAGTACGACTTCAAAAATATGATTTATCAAATCCATGAGATAAATAAAGCATTAGTCAACCCAAACGATATGACTAAGAATTCAAAATGACCATACCTTATTCGAAATGTCGTCAAGGTAATATCACACCCCCTTACCCTTAGTTGATGATAACCAGAATGGAGATCAATCTTTGAGAAGTAACACGCTCCTTGCAATTGATCAAACAAATCATCTATCATCAAAATTGGATACTTGTTCTTTACGGTGACCTTATTCAATTGACAATAGCCTATACACATTTGGAGTGAGCCATCCTTCTTTCTAACAAACAACATGGGAGAACTCCAAGGTAAAATACTTGGCCTTATAAAACCCTTATCCAGTAAGTCCTTCAATTGCTCTTTCAAATCTTTAAGTTCTATTAGAGCCATACGATAAGGAGGAATAAAAATAGGTTGAGTATCAGGAAGAAGATCTATGTCAACGTCAATTTCCCTTTCGGGAGGAACACTAGGTAAATCATCGGAAAACTCATTAATAATAGAGACCGACTCAAGAGTAGGAGTATCGGAATCAACATCCCTAACTAGCACTACATGATAAATGCACCTTTTGGAAATCATTTTATGGGCCTTAAGACATGAGATTAATCGACCCTTAACCACTGAATCATTACCTTCCATTCAAGAATCAGCTCATTAGGAAATTAAAACTTGATGGGTTCTATAATCAATAGATGCCTAAGAAGCATACAACCAATCCATACCCAGAATAATGTCAAAATCGGTCATGTCAAGTTCCACAAGATCACAAGGAATAACTTTATGCAAGACCGACATGGGACAATTTCTATAGACTCTCTTGGCTAACACCGAGTCGCCAATAGGAGTATAAACCAAAACATACTCTACCAAGATTGTGGGGCACACATCAAATATCATAGCAAGGTAAGGAGTAACAAAAGACAAATTTTCACTCAGATCAAGCAAGGAAAAAATATCAAAGTTAAAGACCTATAACATGCCCGTAATAACATCGAGAGTCTCATCCACATCTTGCCTAGCAAGAAGGGCATAGAATTGATTGTTGTGTTGTCCACCCTTTTGTTGAGTTTAGGCACCTTATTACACTTTCCCATCTTGATCAACTTATCCTTGAGGACGACCTTCTCTACCTCTATTAGAAACATTAGGGCACTCGAATTTCTTGTGGCCCATCTTGCCATATCCATAGAAAGCACTTTTCCCTATCAAACATATTCTTCAATTATTTTCCCCACACTTAGCACACTTGGGAAATTTAGGACTACTAGATTTCACACCTCCATCTTGAACCTTAGGGTATGGCACCCTATCCTTATCAAACTTTTTCCCAAACCTTGAGGAAAACCCACATACCTTGAGGAGTCAACTTTTTAATGAAAAACTTGAAATGAAATGGAGGCTTGATCTTCTTAGAGTGAAACCCTAAAATCTTTCTTGGAGATGGAGGAAGAAAGCTTAATAGGAACTTGAGAGGTTAGGGTTTGGGTCTTCGAATTTTGAGTGAGAGTGAATGGGTGTAGGATGACTTAGTCTTTTGTATGGGTGGATTTTTACTTCAAAAAGACCTCACTTTGAGTTAAAACGTAGGAAAAGACTAAAATAACCCTTTTAAAACTAGCCAAAATTAGACTTCATGGGGAACCATCATGGTCTGTCATGCCTATCATAGACCGTGGTGGGGTCCGCATGGTAAAAGACTTGGAAAAATACTTTAAAAAGTGTTGCAGAGAAGTCTCTGAACCTTCATCACAGACATCATTATGGACCATAATAAGCTTTACGGAAGAGCATAATGGGTTGTGGTACTCACCAGTGATCCCAAGGCTTAAAAGGGTTGAAAAAGTAGCCTTTACGGACAGCCACTATGGACCGTATTGCATTTCATGAAAGGCCACCACGATTCATAGTCCTCACCTTTCTGAGCAGCTCCACTAAAATGGTCATAACTGTTTACTCCAAACTCCAAATGAGGCAAACTCAGTGGCATTATAAAGAGAATTCAGAGATCTTTTATTTGGTATATATATATATATATATATATATCCAAGTAGATATGATCTTTTAAAGTTGACCTATGTAGAATCTTACATCTAAACCCAATTGGTAAAGAAGCTTTCAACATAACTTTGTGCTTAAGGATTATTGTGATGTTAAAACATCTCCAAATCCATTCCCACACTAAATAATTAACCTTAAATCCCATATGAAAAAATGAAGTTACCCCTGGATGGACCATCTTCACGGTTCGTGAAATAATCTGTGGTGCGTGATAGTCGTTCATCGCCCTTACCTTGGGATATTTCCTAAGGGTTTTCAAGAGGGGTCACCACGGAAGTGTTCATGGCCTGTGGTGCTCACCATGGTCTGTGTTCCTTTATCGTGGTCTTCTCCCTGCAAGTCTGAATCTCTACCATGGTTTCTTACCACGGTCTATGGTTCTCACCATGGACCGTGATGACTTCTGTGGTCAACCCTTGGTGTTAGTTTCTGTAACTTTCTAAGATTTCCTACTTTGATCCTTGGTTTAGTACTTTTCAAGTTTCTGGGGTCTTACAGTGTCGTACAAATTGAGGCAGTCAAACTTTTCTTTGGATTCTTCTTCAGTTTTGAATTTTCAACTTCCGAGGACTTATAAAAACTGATCACATCAGATCATAATAAAGATATTAGCAGAATACCAAGCATAAGGGAAGTCAAAAAATAGTTTTTGAACTAAATGGAGACAATGCAAGTGGGTCTGATGGTTTCTAAAGGACATTTTTGCAAAGCTGTTGGGATATTATAGAGGATGACATCTTCAGGATGGCCATGGATTTCTTTTGTGGCAAGATGATTCCTAGGTTTATTACTTACACTAACCTGGTACTTCTGCCTAAGAAGGAATATGTGAAAATTTTAATAGATCTTAGGCCTATCAGCATGTGTACTTGCTTTTAATAGATCTTAGACCTACCTGCGTGTGTACTTTTGTTAGCAAGATCATTTCGAGGGTGCTTAATGATAGAATTGCAAGGTTATTACCCAACATTATCTCAAGGAATCAAACAGGATTCGCTAAAGGAAGGAGTATCATAAAGAATGTACTACTAGCCTAGGAGATCATTACAAATATAAAATTGAGGAAAAAGTATCATAATGTGGTTGTTAACCTGGGCATGGCAAAAACATAAGATAGAGTTTCTTGGGTCTTTCTTTCTAAAGTCTTAAGAAAATTTTGCTTCTCAGAAACATCATTGACATGATATGGAGGTTGATTTCTAATAATTGGTACAATGTTAGTGAATAGGAAAGATTTTGTTTGTTTCAAATCATCTAGAGGGCTAAAACAAAGGGATCTTCTATCACCAACATTGTTCATCCTAGCAGTAGAAGTTTTGGCAAGGGGACTCAAAAAATTGCACGAAGATCCTGGATTTAGGGGATATGGAATGCCAAAATAGAGTCCTTAGATTAACCATTTATCATATGTAGATGATACTATTTTATTTTATTCAGGGGAGATGAAATCAATAACGATGATGATGAAGATTCTAAGGACTTATGAAAAAGTATCAGGGCAGATGATTAATTTGAGTAAAAGATTATTTTTACTTACATGAAAATATCGGGATCAGATTAAGGAAAGTGACCGCAATCATATTGGGTCCTTTCCATTTATATATCTTGGATGCATTGTTTTCTATGGGAGAATGAAAAGGGAACATTATGATGAATTGGTTAAAAAGGTACGTCAAAGAATTTTGATGTGGAATAATAAATAGATGTCCTATGGGGGAAAATACATTCTGATAGAAAACATGCTACTGTCAATGCCAATTTACTTGTTGTCCACTATGAATCCACCTAAGAAAACTATTGAACAACTTTATCAAATCCTTGCTGAATTTTTCTAGAGCAAGATGGGAGGGGGAAAAGTTAAAACACTGGATAGCTTGGAAGGAATTATGTTTCTAAAAGATGAAGGGGTATAGGGGTTAGATCTTTACATAAGGTCTCGAAAGGTCATTTTGAAAAGTTATGGAGGAATTTCTTGACTTATACATTATTATGGAGTTCTTGGATGTGGAATAAATACTGCAAAAAGCAACACCCCATAATGACTAATAGCAAAAGGGGTTCCTGGAAGAAAATGCTAAAAGTAAGAGAAGAAGTAGAACATGATATATAGTGGCAAATAAATGGAGGTGGAGTGAGCTTCTTGTCTGATAATTGGACAAAACAGGGGACTTTGTATTATACAGAAAATCAAGAAGTAGGGGAAGATGAGATGGAAGTTAAAGAAGTCATAGAGAATGGGGAATGGAATGAACAGAAGATCAAAAGTCTTATTTCTAATGAAATGGTTGATTTCACTATGGAACACATCAATCCTAAATTGAGGAACACACAGTTGATGTTCTATGGTGGATGGGTATTGCAATGGGGTTTTCACAGTAAAATTTGTTTATGAAAACATTAGATCTAAGAAGGAGAAGGAATTATGGTGGACTTGTATATGGAGTAGAAGAGTCCTTTTTAAGTTTTAAGTTTTAAGTATAATTTTTTGTTATATAGAAGCTAGAAATGAAGAATTGTTGTAGAATATAATCTTAAAAGGATGAGAATCAGCATGGCCTCTTGGTATTACTGTTGTGAGAATCATGAGCAGGAAACTATGACACATCTTTTTCTAACAGCTCATATATCCCAAAAGCTATGGAAGCAGTTTGCTTATTGTGCAGGAATCAAGATAGAAGATGGCCTACAACACACAATCACAGGATGGTGGGAAGTCTCAACCAATCCAAAATTATGGAAAAGAAGGAATGCATGAAGGTATGAGAAGGAAGTAACATTTGAAAAGTTTATGCTACAATGCCAAGATAGTGTTTTCTAGTTAATTAAAACATTATATCCTTGGATTAACATTCCTAAGGAGTGGGTGGGAATACTGGAAGTGTTAAAAAAGTACAAACCAAAATGTCACTATCATGCAGTCAAGTGGGAAAAACTTGAAGAAGGATTGGTGAAGTGTAATACAGATGGAGTAAGTAAAGGCAACCCGGGTGAAAGTGCTTATAGTTTCTGCATAAGAAACAATCGTGGATATCTAGTATATGTCAAAGCTCAAAAGATAGGCAAGCCACAAATATGGAGGTACAAATCAAAGCAACACTTAGGACTATACAATATTGTGAAAATAATAACATCACAAATGTTATTATGAAAATATATTCATTAGCCCTTATAAATATCATTAATAGGGTCTAAAAGGTGCCATGGAAATACATAGAAGAGATAGAGACGATACAGAAGCTAATAGGACCAACATGTGCAATCATAAAATACAATTTTAGAGAGGCAAATGAACTTGCAGAGGAGATGGAAAACAAAGCATAAATGCATCAAAAGAGAAGGCAATGGTTAACTATTGAGCAATTATCAGTGGAGTGTAGGAGAATCCTAAACATTGACAAAGCAAACATACCTACTCGAAGGATTAAAACAAGAAGGATAGAAGTTTAGCAACAGCAAAATATACAAGCATAAGTACATATGAAAGTTCACACACAGAATGCACTAGAACAACAACTATGATATTTATAGAAAATATTTTTTGCTACTATAGGGCGAACATAACTGGGACTACTAAGCTACTTATCCTAGACTATGTCTTCTTAGAAAAAGTTCTTCCAACAAAAGGCGAGATTCTTGGAGTCGGATGGGAAATATTGGATCCATGTTTGAGGGGAAGCTCTCAGAACCATCTTGGTATCTCCACCGCTACTTCAGCTGGAAAATACAAAGTTAGAAAGAAAAGAGAAAAATCAAAAAAGAGATGGAAGGACAGAACTTATAGTGAGCTTCAAGATCAAACATACAATGAGGTACCTCTGTAGAAACCTTGTTGGTAACTATTTCATCCACCGGAGTGAATCCTTATAGAGAAGGAAGAAAAGATTAGGATTAAAAAGGGAAAGGGGAAATGCAAAATCTGAAGAGAAAGATTACCTTTGCAAACTAAGAAGGAGTAATAGTAGCACCAGAAAGAAGAAGTGTTAATGATCCATAGCTTGAGGAAAAGGAAAGTTGGGTTGGCGATAGCTCCCTATGGTGACATAGGAAAGAAAATTATGGAGAAAATTTTGGAAAGCCTAGATGATAGGCTTATACTTATTAAGAGCAAGTCAGTTCAATTGTTGAATTGGACCAATAGCTTTAGTAGTTTTATTTTGGGCTCGTTTGGGCCTCTCATGTACATATCTTTTATTCAATAAATGAGCTATAAGCTCTGATATTCTACAAAAACAATACTCTTGATAAGAATAGACATAATCATATCCATCGTAACATACATAAATCATAAGAATAGCTCCTTTAATAAATCCTGATTTCATAACACATTCATAGAAGACACTTATCTATAGAATCTAGATCATGATAAGCTTGTTCATAGAAAATCATAAAAATCCCTTATGATAAGAATACTTCACCTTTGAAGCAACCTTACTTTCATAAAATCATATTGATACTTTGTCTAAAAGAATCCTTGAATCATAATTTCATAAATTCATGATGCATACACAATTCTCAAACATAGTTCATAATCATAAAATAAGCATAATGTATGAGTTCATGCGGAATTCATCAAAACACATGTAACTAAGATCAAATCATACATAATAAGATCATTAAGAATGAATAAAACCATAGTTGATTGAATCCAATGCAAGATCATCAAAACCTATGGTTTAGAAAGAAATCATAAAGAGAAATTGCAAACACTTTGGGACTCCATGGATGAAATTCTCACATACCTCATTGAATTCTAGCCTTGAAACTTGAAGAGAAGAGTTGAATCCTTGAAACCCTAGCTTAATGGAGAAGAAGTCTTTGGGAGAGAAATCCTTCAATTCCTTAGAGATCTTTGAGTGAATGAGAAGGAATGGGGGGATTGTGAAAGGTTTGGGTAGTTATAAATCATAGAAATTAGTCTAAAACGATATAGTTTAGGAATTAAAAGAATAGAAATTGTCTAAAATATCCCTAGAATTAATCTGGCCATGGAACTCTACGAACCCTTCCTACGGGTCATAGGTCTTCCTACAGGTTATACCAAGGGCTTGTGGAATCAGGGACAAAAGTTCAAGGTACTAGAATTCATCTTATGACCCAACCATACGATTCATAGATGAGCGTAAGGGTCATAGACCCCATTCATCCTGCACAACCTCCAAATCCAACTTTTGAATCACTACCTACGAACACTCATGTGGGCTATAGAACCATCTATGGACCGTCCTATTGGTCTTTAGGAAATGATCTGAAAATCTCCCAACTTCCAGACCCTTCCTACGAATCCCTTCTACAGACCAAAGGACCTTATTTGATCCATAGATCCAACCCATAGGTCCACTTCTGAAGCTCAAAATTTTCCCAAGTGTCAGGGCCACCTACGACTGCCCTTATACGATATGACTTTGTACGATCCGTAACTTGGCTCGTAGAAGCCTACACCATAACTTTTCTATAATTTTTCCTTTCTAAACCGATTTTTCAACTTTCAAGGTGTTATAATTAATTTTTATATGTTTTTTGAAATAGTTGAAGTTTTTAGATATTTTGATCTATAGTAATTTTTATGTGATTTTAAAATAATATGTTTTTCTCCCTCTATCCCTATTTATGTGGCTTTAATAAGATTTGGAGAGGCAACCAAATTTTGTAAATGCTTTTAAATTTTCTTAAATTGTTAATTATCGTGATTTACATTACATTTTACGTAATTTTCAAATTATAAGTGACACTGATAAAATTTTGAGAGTCGATCAATTATTTTTTTTAAAAAAACTATTTTAAATTATGATATTGTGATTTATAGTCTTTTTTACATAACTTATTAATATATAATCAAATATTTTAAGTTGTTAATTATTGTTATAATAATTTTTACATAATTTACCAATATATAACAAATTAAAATGAAAAGTAAGACAAATAAACTAAAATGGAGAAAATGTTGAAAGGGGCTCACTACAAGCACACAACTCAAGCAGACATGTTGTCCATGAGTTGTGTGTTCTAGCCTCTTATATAGAAGAGAATATAAGAGAGAGAGAGAGAGAGAGAGAGAGAGAGAGAGAGAGAGAGAGAGTTCCTAGGCCTAATTACATGACACTCTATAAGGCCTGAAATATAATTTATCTTTTTACCTATTTTTTTGACTATATATATTTTACGATTAATTAAAAATAATGATTTTATATATAATAATAAGACAAACAATTATTTTTTTCATATTTTCAGTCAAACATTTTCAGTTTGCCTCTTCCTCCTCGCTGCAATGCTCTCTCTTTCTACATTTTCTTACTCTTCATTTTTATTCTCATCTCAGCGTCCAAAAAATAGATACACCATGTTTCTTGTGAATTGTTGATATAAGGAAATTTATTTTCGACCCTTATAATTTGAAAGGACAAAATTGTACGCTAGAAATATTAAACGAAAAAAAGTTTGTTATAATATTTTCTTTCAATACGTTTTATTTGAAAAGACAAAATAATATGCCAGAAAGAAATTAAACAATTTTTTTATCTATAATATTGAATTAATTTCAGGGTTATGAAAAGGTATAAGGATTATTTTTCTACGCAGTCGATTAGGGACTCGCCTATAATGTACTCCATGTCACTAAGGCAAATCTTTTCATTTTTTTCATCTTTGATTAATGTTTTAATGTTTCATGTATTATTCAGTGTTCTCCCTTTCCTTTGGGATTTTAAGTTAATAATAGCAAAAATATGAGAATTAGTTCGTCTTGAACGTAATATATATAAATTTCATTCTCACACTAAGAGGCTTGAAAGTTATAGAAAAAAAAAGTCGTGGGATTTTGAGTTACAAAAGTTTCAGGCCATTTCACCCCTTCATTTTTGCTACAAATTAAAAGCAAAAGAGGAAAAGAGTTGTCACAATCCAAAACCAAGGTCATTATGGCACACACCCAAAGCCCAACCTGGTGTGTAAGTCTAACTCTCTAACTCAAGAGATAACTCAAAGATTGTGGAAAAAGAGAAAATCAACTCACATACGAGACTCCTAGAATGGAGTAAGACTATAGTGAAAGAAGCACGAAATGCAATAAAGAATTTTCCAAAACCTAGTATCATAAGCATAAAGAGCATCTACTACAACTTTCAAGACTAAAATAGAAATAAGTCTTTGAAATTGAAAATAAAGAATGAGATAGATAGATGGAACTAATGGTGATCCGGAACATAGGATCTCAGCACTAGCCCAAATATGTCATGCCCCGGGAGGGTACCCTAGGCGTGGCCGGCACTCAAAAGCCATTTTTGGCCTCCAAGTGAACCACCTGGTCCAGTCACACTTTCATTCATTCACATTCTACCAGCGGAAGACTCAATCATAGGAATACTATCCATAATATAGGGCCACAGGCCAAACAACTATCAAATCAATAACTAGATAGAATAAAACTAGACAAAATGAACAATCCAACATTTCCACACTCTAGTTTATGAAGCCTCTATCAACAACCTAGGAGGTGCCGATGACAAGCCTATAGCTACCAATAATCAAAATAAAAGAGACAAAACAATGCTATAAAGATAAGTTCGGCGTCCTCCGAAGACTAGGAGAACTCACCAACCAGCGGGAAGTGGGGAGATCTTCAACGGTGCTTCGGTTGATGATCTCTAGTACCTGTCTCTGCATCATCAAATGATGTAGGACAAATGGCGTCAGTACGTAGAATGTACGAGTATGTAAAATGGCCGAATGAAACAAACACCAAGGAAGAATCAAATCAACTAGGAATCTCAACTCAAGAGAAATAACAACTCAATCAAGTGCCCTAAGTCTAAACAAGAATATGGTTTAGACGGGACCAATCATATATCATTCAACTCAATCCGACTCAGAGTACTATCAAGACCTATATGGGAGTTTCTCTTATTCGACAACCATCACTTATGAGCCAGTGATAGTACAACAAACCAACATTGTTGCCGCGTCCGTTCATACTTTGCCAGGGTATGAATGAATCAACCAATAATGGATCCAATCCAACCAAGTCCTATAATGTCAGGACAATAAATTTGGTGAAGCATCCGACTTTAACGGTTCAATCTCCTCCTACGTTTTGCGACGTAGTTATTGGATTCGAGTTATTACTTACTCTTACCCAATTTGGTGCTCGATACTCCTCCCAAGACTCAATGCTCATAAAACTCCATCCAATCAACTCAATCAAATCATATCGACAAGTCTCATTTACAACCTTGTCAACTCATCAACTCTATCACAATCAAACCTCTCCTAATCATACAATCCGATCAATCCCAATCATATATTTCAAGAGTAGATTAAATATGCATTTATAACAATATACAAACCTATCCAATCGTTCCTCTATTCATTTAACAAATCTTTTGGGACTCATCACAACTCTAAGGTTTTAAATCAATAATTCAAGATAAACAACATATTTAAGAAAATTAACATTCTTTATCATAATCAACATAATTAAGAAATTAACAACATAAGTTCGACCTCTCATCTCAATCAACTCATAACAACATGAAGCACATCACTTCCTTGACTCCACAACATCCACATAATAGAAATTAGGGTAATAGATGAAAAGGACCTATTTGGACCTAGCTCTATCAATAAACTACATTCTTATGGACAATAAATCTCAAAGAAAATGTAGGTTACATGGGTGGACTCAACCCATGCTTTGAATAGCCTTACATACCTTAGTGAAGCCTTGAAGAAAACCTTGATGTTGGGTCTTCAATGGAAAGCTTGAATCTTTAAAGCTCTTGAAGCAATCCTTGTTGGAAATGGAGAAGAAGAGGAAGAGAGGGAAATTTCTAGGGCTTTTAAAGAGAGAGATGGACTAAAAAATGGTCCAAAAACGTTCAAGGCTGATGTATATATAATTTGGAAAAATACCCAAATTGCTCTTTCTCCAAAAATCTGGAAAATAGGCTAAAACGCTCCTGGCGCGATAGTGGTGCATCGTGCCCTTACAGCACCGAGCCGAATTTAGGCTTAAAACCTGCACATCTGATAGTGGAGCGTCGCGTCAAGGACCAAACTATTGAGGCTATTTTGTGGCGCGGTAGTGGCGTGTCGCACCCTTATAGCGCCAAGCCTATATTTCTGGGTTCTGAAAAATAGGCTTAAAAACCCTGCACATCTCCTAGTGGCGCGCTGCGCTAGGGACCAAACTACTGAGGCTCGTTCTTGGCGCGATAGTGGTGCGTTGCGCCACTGCGGCGCCAAGCCCAGGTTTCCAACAGTTGTTACCCAAGCCTGAAATTCCTGCAGTACTAGTCCATCTTAGGATAGCTATAACTCTTGACTCCAAACTCCAAAAATTACCATCTTGGCGGCGTTGGAAAAAAGACTCGAAGACCTTTAATTTAATAGGTCATGGTCCACCCAGATTATCATATTTCAAAAGATATGGTCGTTAGAAGTAGACCCCTTATACGAACTCATTCTAAAACTTAGCCAAGACGAGTTCTTTGGACTTAGCTTGGTTCTAGGGATCCTTTATGACCCCACATCACATCTAACACTCTTCAATTCCTTGGGAACTCATCCTAACTCATGTATACACATCACAATCATCGGGTTCGATCCTACACGTATATGAAGAAGGGTTTGAATCCTAGTGAAGAATTTTGGGGGTGTTATATTACCTCCCCCTTGGGATCATTCGTCCTCGAATGATGAGTAAAACAAGGATGGACTCGGGGTACAAATTACAATCATACTTCAGTCATGCAACCAGTCAGATTCTCAAAATAATTACTATCCAAACTCAAAATGCACAAATGAATTCAAGTCAAGAAGATGGACATTACCTTCAACATTTTCATCGATGGGCACGAATAGATGTGGATATTTAGATTTTATATCTTCCTCTGCCTCCCATATGGCTTCCTCAACAAATTGATTTCTCCATAGGACTTTGACTGAGGTAATCTCTTTGTTCCTCAACTTGCGAATTTGGTGGTCAAGAATTTTGATCGGAACCTCTTCATAGGACAAGCTATCCTTAACTCCTATACTATCAATGGGGACTACCAACGAGGGATCGCCCAAGCACTTCTTCAACATTGAGAAGTGGAATACCAGATGAATGGCAGCTAGCTCCGAGGGTAACTCCAATTCATAAGCGATACTCCCTATCCTCCTTACAACCTAGTAAGGACCAATGTATCGAGGACTAAGCTTTCCCTTCCTTCCAAATCTCATGATGCCCTTCATGGGTGACATTTTCAAGTACACCCAATTATCCACCTCGAACTCTAAGTCTCTCCTTCTCATATTGGCGAAGGATTTTTGATGGCTTTGGGCTATCTTTAGCCTATCTTGAATAACTCTTACCTTCTCCATGGCTTGGTGAAGAAAATCAGGCCCAATCAACTCAGCTTCACCAACTTCAAACCACCCAATCGGTGACCTACACCTCCTTCCATACAAAGTTTCATAAGGAGCCATTTGAATGCTTACATGATAGCTATTATTATATGCAAACTCTATGAGAGGTAAGTGATCGTCCCAATTTCCTTTGAAGTCAAGTACACATGCCCTCAACACATCCTTCAACGTCTGGATGGTGCGCTCCGCTTGGCCATCTATCTGGGGATGAAAGGTCGTACTAAGGTTCACCTTCGAACCCAGTCCCTTCTGAAAAGATCTCCAAAATTAGGAAGTGAATTGAGCTCCTCGGTCTGAGATGATAGACAGGGGAACCCCGTGCAATCTGACGATCTCCTGAATGTATAATTTTACATAATCTTCTGCGGTGTCAGTAGTCCTAACTGCCAAAAAATGAGCTGATTTCGTCATTCTATCCACAATTACCCAAATCGAATCATATTGCTTTTGGGCCCTCGGCAAACCTGTAATAAATTCCATGTTGATCATTTCCCACTTCCATTCCGGAATTTCTATGTTTTGACCTAATCCACATGGCCTTTGATGCTCAACTTTAACCTATTGGCAATTCGGGCACTTAGAAACAAATTTCGCGATATCTCTCTTCATTCCACTCCATCAATAAACTTCCCTCAAGTCATGATACATCTTTATAGAGCTAGGATGAATAGAGTATCTGGAACTATGCGCTTCGGCCATAATCCTCTCTTGAACATTATCGACATCTGGTACACATAATCTATTTTGGTACCTCAACACACCATCTCCCCCTTTAGTGAAAACCATCACCTTTTATTTGTGAACAACTTCCTTCAGTTGAAGAAGGATGGGATCTTGGTCTTGCTTCTCTTTTACCTCTGTCACAAGTGAGGATACAGACCCATCATGAACATTAACTCCGCCTTTATTGTTCTCTTCAAGATGAACTCCCAATCGAGCTAGTCTATGCACCTCTTTAGCTAATTCTTTCCTCCCCTCCTCTATATGGGCAGTGCTACCCATAGATAACCTGCTAAAAGCATCAGCAACAATGTTAGCTTTACCTGGATGGTAGAGGATGCTCATATCATAGTCTTTGAGTAGCTCGAGCCATCTCCTCTGCCTCAGATTGAGTTCCTTCTGGCTGAATACATATCGTAAACTCTTATGATCGGTGAACACATCAACGTGCACTTCATACAAATAGTGGCGCCAAATTTTTAGAGCAAATACTACAACTGCCAGCTCAAGGTCATTAGTTGGGTAATTCCTCTCATGAACCTTAAGTTGTCTTGAAGCATAGGCTATTATCTTCCCCCTCTGCATCAACACACAGCCCAAACCGATCCTAGATGCATCACAATAGATCACAAAACACTCTGTTCCATCGGGTAAGGTTAGAACAGGAGCAGTGGTTAGCTTGGTCTTCAATTTCTGGAAACTCTCCTCACAAGCATCGGACCATTGGAACTTAGCCTTCTTTTGGGTCAGCTTGGTCAATGGTGATGACATGGATGATAATCTCTCTACAAACCTTCGATAATAGCCGGCCAAACCCAAGAAGCTCCTAATCTCTGTCGGGGATGTGGGTCTGGGCCAATTTTTCACTGCCTCAATCTTCTGAGGATCAACCCGAATACCATCTCCAGATACAATGTGGCCTAGGAAAGCCACTGACGCAAGCATAAATTCACATTTGGAGAACTTTGCATACAATACCTGGTCTTTCAAAGTTTGTAAGACGACTCTAAGTTGATGGGCGTGCTCCTCCTCATTCTTGGAGTAAACAAAAATATCATCTATGAATACAATCACAAACTTATCAAGATATGGTTTAAATACTCAGTTCATGAGATCCATAAAATCTGCGGGGGCATTAGTCAACCCGAAGGATATCACCAAGAACTCAAAATGGCCATAACGGTCCGAAAAGCTGTCTTTGGGATATCACACTCCCTCACCTTCAACTGATGGTAGCCCGATCTTAGGTCTATCTTTGAGAAACAGGTGGCACCCTGAAGTTGGTCAAATAAATCATCTATCTTGGAAAGAGGGTATTTGTTCTTTATGGTGACCTTGTTCAGTTGCCTGTAATCAATACACATTCTAAGGGACCCATCTTTCTTTCGCACGAATAGGATGGGAGCACCCCATGGTGAGACACTCGGCCTAATGAATCTCTTATCTAATAAGTCCTTCAACTGTTCTTTCAACTCTTTCAACTCAGCCGGAGCCATTCTATATGGAGGGATTGAGATAGGCTGGGTATCAGGAAGAACATCAATCCCAAAGTCGATCTCCCTATCAGGAGGGACTCCGGGCAAGTCTTCAGGAAAGACTTCGAGAATCTCATTGAAAATTAGAACCGACTCAAGGGATGGAGACTCAACCTTGTCATCTATTACTCGGACAATATGATAAATACACCCTTTTGAGAGTACCCTAGGCGTGGCCGGCACTCGAAAGCCATTTCTTTCCTCCAAGCAAACCACCTAGTCTAGTCACACTTTCATTCATTCACATTCTACTAGCGGAAAACTCAATCATAGGAATACTATCCATAATATAGGGCCACAGGCCAAACAACTATCAAATCAATAACTAGATAGAATAAAACTAGAAAAAATAAACAATCCAACATTTCCACACTCTAGTTTATGAAGCCTCTATCAACAATCTAGGAGGTGCCAATGACAAGCCCATGGCTACCAACAATAAAAATAAAAGAGACAAAATAATGCTATAAATATAATCTCGGCATCCTCCGGAGACTAGGATGACTCACCAACCAGTGGGAAGTGGGGAGATTTTCAACGGTGTGTCGGTTAATGATCTTTAGTACCTGTCTCTGTATCATGAAATGATACAGGCCAAATGGCGTTAGTACGTAGAATGTACGAGTATGTAAAATGGCCGAATGAAAAAAACACCAAGGAAGAATCAAATCAACTCAGAATCTCAACTCAAGAGAAATAACAACTCAATCAAGTGCCCTAAGTCTAAACAAGAATATTGTTTAGACGGGACCAATCACATATCATTCAACTCAATCCGACTCAGAGTAGTATCAAGACCTATATAGGAGTTTCTCTTATCCGACAACCATCACTTATGAGCCAGTGATAGTAAAACAAACCGACATTGTTGCCGCATTTGTTCATACTTTGTCAGGGTATGAAAGAATCAACAATTTATGGATCCAATCCAACTAAGTCCTATAATATCAGGACAATAAATTTAGGGAAGCATCCGACTTTAATGGTTCAATCCCCTCCTACGTTTGGCGACGTAGTTATTGGATTCGAGTTATTACTTACTCTTACCCAATTCGGTGCTCGATACTCCTCCCAAGACTCAATGCTCATAAAACTCCATCCAATCAACTCAATCAAATCATATCGACAAGTCTCATTTACAACCTTGTCAACTCATCAACTCTATCACAATCAAACCTCTCCCAATTATACAATCCGATCAATCCCAATCATATCTTTCAAGAGTAGATTAAATATGCATTTATAACAACATACAAACCTATCCAATCATTCCTCTATTCATTTAACAAATCTTTTGGGACTCATCACAACTCCAAGGTTTTAAATCAACAATTCAAAATAAACAACATATTTAAGAAAATTAACATTCTTTATCATAATCAACATAATTAAGAAATTAACAACATAAATTCGACCTCTCATCTCAATCAACTCATAACAACATGAAGCACATCACTTCCTTGACTCCACAACATCCACATAATAGAAATTAGGGTAATAGATGAAAAGGACCTATTTGGACCTAGCTCTATCAATAAACTACATTCTTATGGACAATAAATCTCAAAGAAAATGTAGGGTACATGGGTGGACTCAACCCATGCTTTGAATAGCCTTACATACCTTAGTGAAGCCTTGAAGAAAACCTTGATATTGGGTCTTCAATGGAAAGCTTGAATCTTTGAAGCTCTTGAAGCAATCTTTGTTGGAAATGGAGAAGAAGAGGAAGAGAGGGAAATTTCTAGGGCTTTTAGAGAGAGAGAGAGGGACTGAAAAAGGGCCAAAAACGTTCAAGGTTGATGTATATATAATTTGGGAAAATACCCAAATGGCCCTTTCTCCAAAAATCTTAAAAATAGGCTAAAACGCTCTTGGCGTGATAGTGAAGCATCGCGCCCTTACAGCGTCGAGCCGAATTTAGGCTTAAAACCTGCACATCTGATAGTGGGGCATCGCGCCAAGGACCAAACTATTGAGGCTGTTTTGTGGCGCAGTAGTAGCGTGTCGCGCCCTTACAGTGCCAAGCCCATATTTCTGGATTTTAAAAAATAGGCTAAAAAACCCTGCACATCTCCTAGTGGCGTGCTGTGCCAGAGACCAAACTACTGAGGCTCGTTCTTGGCGCGATAGTGGCGTATTGCGCCACTGCAGCGCCAAGCCCAGGTTTCCAGCAGTTGTCACCCAGGCCTGAAATTCCTACAGTACTAGTCCGTCTTAGGATAGCTATAACTCTTGACTCCAAACTCCAAAAATTACCATCTTGGCAGCGTTGGAAAGAAGACTCGAAGACCTTTAATTTAATAGGTCATGGGCCACCCAGATCGTCATATTTCAAAAGATATGGTTGTTAGAAGTCGACCCCTTATACAAACTCATTCTAAAACTTAGCCAAGACGAGTTCTTTGGGCTTAGCTTGGTTCTAGGGATCATTTATGACCCCACATCACCTCTAACACTCTTCAATTCCTTGGGAACTCATCCTAACTCATGCATACACTTCACAATCGTCAGGTTCGATCCTACACGTATATGAAGAAGGGTTCGAATCCTAGTGAAGAATTTTGGGGGTGTTACAAAATAACCCGTCCATTAGAGATGATCAACTGCCACAAGGTGTACCCTGACTAGAATCTGCATCAAAAGTAACACAAAAGTAGGGATGAGTACAATCCATATATACTCAGTAGGTTTGACCGATTGAGTATAAGGAATTAACCGAAATTTTGAAATAAACTAAGGAACACTTTCAAGTGCATAAAGAAAAGTCTCATTCCGGCATTAGTGCCGCCAATTTATATAGAATGGCGCAAGTAAGGTAAACACATAGGGACAATTCAATTCCATATATAATCAGATAATTCAAATAATCCAAAGAGCAATGCAATGCAATGAGATAATGCAATGATGTGGTGGTACAGTGGAATTAAGGGTGTAGCACAATCTATTGTATATACCTGTTGGGCTAAGACTTTCAGAAAAGGACCCATTGGGGACTCGCAGTCCATATACCAAATTAAATCACAATTTCAATTTCTCATCAAGTAACTCGTGGTCAAGGATATAAAAAGTTGTCACATTTTCTTTCTCAAAAAGAATTTCCATATTTCTCAACTTTTCAAGATCAATGATATGAGGAATGAGGATAAATGCATCACAACACATATGGCATGGAGGAAATATTCAACTCAACATGTAATATAAAGTTCAAAGTTCTCAAAACTTAACATAAACATATACATCCTCAATAGATAGTAATGACAAGGAAATACATTAAAATAAGTGTTCACCCTTTCTGAAAGTGTTTCATTATTCAAGTTTGATCAAAACCCCCAACTCAACCTCTCACGTGGGCATTACAAGTCAAATAGTGTTACAAGTCTCTCTCACAGGTAAAACATGAATCACATGCTCTCAAAGCAAATAGAATAGCAATTAAGGCCCCACATGGGCATCACAATATAATCAACAGTCCCAATTCACATTATGATCCCATCCCAAAGTTTATAACATATAAATTAATCAATTACCCAATCTCAGTCTCAAAGAAGGATAGCACAACTTACCTCAAAGGCTACAAACTTCACCAGACACTCTACCAGATCTTTTAACTTCAAACACCGACTCTAAAACAATCATAAATTATCAAGAATAAAAAAGATTCATCAAAATGAGATCAACGATACCCATATTGCTAAGATTATGAATCGGGGTTAAAATCATCCAAAAATATCTTTGAAATCAAGTAGGTCAAAATCATAATTTTTTTAAAAATCATGTTCTACAAGTAAAAAGGAGTTAGTGGTTGAAAACCCTATTAAAATTGAGTAGCAATCAAGCTCCAAATCAAAGAATTACTAATTTTTCAACTTGGAGAAGAAACCCCAAAATCCAAATTTGCAATGCAGTTTAAAACGAGAAATTTTGGAAAACCTTTATCAAAATCAGTTTACCCACAATAAAATGACCTTAAATTCCAAAAAATAATGAAAACGCATTCCAAATCGACCTTCAAATTAATAATTTTTGATTTCTCTACTTTAGGATTTAAAATCTTCACTTGGTAAATAAAAATCACAAAATATGAAAGAGATATTCTAGGGAAATGAGTAAAATAAGGTTAGAAATATGTACCCAATAATTATAGGAGAATAACGCATTAAAAGTCCCTCAAACGAACCTTTCTAACTCCCAAAATGTCAAAAATACAAAATGAGGTAGGGTAGATTTTTAACATAGCGATTTCGTCGCTAAAACCCATTTTCTGTCGCTAGCAGTCTATTTTTCGTCACTAGAAGTATACACCATCAACCTTCAAAATATCGTTTTGACCTTCGGAACTTATCCGAAACCCTATAAACACGAACCAATTATGCAAGATGATTATAAAACATGTTTCGGAACTAATGAAATTATCGAATATCTGAACAAAGATTGTTATGACCAAAATACTCTCTCGGACTCTCTTTAGGCCTAAACTCAACTTTAGCCTAAATACTCAAAACGCATTCTAAGGTCCAGGGGCTCTAAGTCAACATTCAACTAAATTAAACTCGACGTTCCGGACGCAACATAACTGATGGAATTCCCATCTGACGCTTGGATTTCATAATGTTGACCAAAGTCAGCTATCTCAATAAAAGTTGCAATCAAGATCTCAAATCCCCAAAATCACACCTGATTGCATCAAAAACCACACCGGCCATCTCCACAGTACAACAAAGAATGAAAATGCTAGGGGGAAGGGCAAAATGACCATTTCACATAGAAAAGTAATTTCTCAAAAATTGGGACATTGCAAGAGTTGAGAGAAAGGAAAAGTTGTACCGATTTATCTTCTGCGATCAAGAAAACTAAGACACGTTTTCCGTTAGTCCATAAAATATTTTTTGTCCAGAATTAAAAATTTGTATCAATCGGTAGCCAGGAGATAAACAGAAATCACAAAATGATATTCTATAGTCTCAATTTTCTACTTGATTTTAGGTTAATTCTACAATCAAATTAACATCTTTTGGTTATTTTGTCGCCCATCTGTGAGATTCAATTAATCTTGAACGTCAACAACAAATATAACAAACTCAATATAGTCTTTAAAGTGAGGTCTAAAGAGAGTAGAGTGCTTGTACACATTATCATTAATTCGAGGAGATAGAGAGATTGTTTTCGAATGATCATTGCCTCGATAATAAATATTACAGAAGTAAAGAGGACATAAAAAAAATAAAAAATATGACATAACATTCCAAAGAGGGGGAACAACCATAGCCAACCACCATAATCTTGAATGTCACATACATAAATTACATTCTTACACTTGAAGAATTTCAGTAATAATGATTTTGTTGGGGTTAGTAATAATCATTATATGAGTATTATTCTTATGCAGATCTACAATTATGTATTCAAGTAATAATCTTCTAAAGAAATTATATAATATTGCCAATGTTAGTAGTGAGAAAATAAGAACAACTATGTAGTAAGAATTGTACAAATTATGAATGGTTCACAAAACGTATGACAAGAAACGAAGAAGTCCTTCAACTTTGTTGAAAGAAACATCTATGCATTACCATAAAACAAGCTCGTTTAGTACTAAAATAAAGAAGGTATTGTGAAAATAGCTTATACGAGTTACATACTCCTAATACATGTGTATCATTCTTTTTTCAAGCGGTGAATGTATATCATTTTCTTGGTTGACACTACAAAATAATGTATGCAATTTTCATTATATTTATGTATAATAACATTGATTTTATTGGGTAAGGAAACAATTGTTTTGTTGCTTTTGTATTAGTTGCAAATGGACTACCCCCATTTGGTTATTTGTATTAGAAAGAAGCAAAGATCATAACTTTATTGGAGGAAATATTTTAAGTACCATTTTTTTTACTTGTGTGTTTTTTTCTCTCTGTTTTATTATATTTAACTTGTTTTAACACTTTTACAAGTCAATTGTACTTTTCTTTGTTAAAACTGTTGGTGAGATTTTGATTTTTCCTTTTCTGGAAAAATGTATAACAGTTGTTTGGTGAATTTAATTTCTGTATCTTTTTTTTTATTTTTTGCTTTATTATTTTATCTTTTCTCCTTTTCCTTAGCTTGAAAACTAATATTAAGATTTCAATGATAATTTGAAGAGTAAAGATTATTAAACATCATGTGCTCACAAATTTTAATTAAGAATATTTTTTACTTTAATTTAATTTTTTGTGTTGTTTATTAAGAGGTCCTTATTTAAACTAATCATTGATCTTTATAGTGATGATTTTTGAAAGCCTTCACATCATGAAGTTTTTTGAAATGAAAATGGCGTGAAATCTTGAAATTGAATATTTTATACTTTTCATATCAATCAATGTTTGATTATTTCATGGTAAATCATTCATAATTGAGAAGTCAATATATCAAGAAACAAAAAATACACTTGAAAATATATAGTAAATAAAATTTATTAAAATAAAAAGACTTTTAGGAACATTCAAAGAGGTTCTTGATCTATATGATTGTTTCAAATCTTCTAATTTTTATTGAAATGTTCTTAATAGTTATAATTTTTACAATAATATTTTTTGTTATTTTAAATATTTGAATATTAGGAAAAACTTATTTAAAATTTAATAAGGTCGTTTATTACCGCACAAAGTATGGATAAATTTCTAGTTTATAAAATAAATACCAAAATATCATATACCGCATCGAATAATATATATATATATATAGATATAGATATATTATTTAAGATTATTAAATATAAATATATCAACAAATTACGTAATCAAAAATACGACAAATAAATTGCCTTACTATACACACATGGACTTTATTGCAAGTGTTTAATTATATGTGTCTTACAATTTAACAAACAATAAGAAATATATAGGATTATGTTTAATTTTACATCATATTTTTTTAACTTTGCATCTTTAACTACTCGACCATGATTGAAATATTATTTTTGGAGAATTGTTTAACAAATATAAATGTTACTCTAATATTGTCACGATCCAAGCTAGAACCTAGGGGTGACACAGAGATTAGAATCTCGAAGGACTCCAACCAAGCATCTTAGCATACATAGCATGACAATTTCAAGCATGAAATAGAAGATAACTTAAAATGCGGAAAAATCTCAATATAATGAATCTCGAAAATTGGAGAAATCAAAGATAAACTCAAAATAACATAAACATACTCGTATAGTCTAGATATGCTTCTAATAACTGTAGATGATGCATAGGACAAACTCCTAGCTCACCAAACATAATGAAAGAACATAAGTCTGAAAATAGGGAAATAACATGATGAGTTCGCCCTCGAATAATGAGGACTCACCAAAAGCTAACTCTGAGTAGATCATCAACTAGACACATACGGAAGGATGAGAGTCAGATCCTATATTATGAGACAATGTAGGGAAAAGTATGCGTTAGTACATGTAATGCAAGTATGGAGAATCAATGTTTATCGTAAATCATGATAATGCAATGACCAAGCTAAACATAGCTAAAAACCTTTAAAACATCATGGGAAATATAATACATGGTCAATGTAAACTTGTTAGGAAATCATAAGTCAAAACATAACATAGTGAGAGAATCATAAGTCATAATGAGAGTCATAAGTCTTTGTGAGAGATACTGTTAGCCGATATAAACCACGTGAGCTATAACATGGAGTTTAGTGTTTCGCACTGAAAAGAGAGGGTCCATACTCGCAAAGGTAAGAACCATAACATCGCCTAAGTAAATCCACTAAGCTACTAAGGAATCAAGCCTCACGTATCGGGTGATCCTTCTTCGTATGGTGGCATATAGTTATGGAACAATTGATATCTACTAATGGTCGCATGCCTCTTTTAGTGGATGAGCCTCTATACCAAGGTCCACTTTGTGCTAAGTCAACTCACAAGGAAATATAATACGTAATATACCATTAGCTTTGAAGGTAAAAAAAATCTAGTAAAATCAAGTTCATCATAAATACTAGAAAATCATAAGAATAGCTCCTTCATCATATCATGACATCATAACATATTCATAAAGATACTTATCTAAAACATCAAAATCATGACAAGGTTTTCATAAAATTCATATTGATACTTCATATAGAAGCATCCAGAAAATCATAGTTCATAAATTCATGATCCATGCATAAGTCTCAAATGATAACTCATAGTCAAAAAATAGTCATAATGCATGGGTTCATGTAAAAACCTTTAAAACATGTAATTAAGATGAATTCATGCATAATAAGATCATTGAGAATGAATAAAATCATAATTGAATGAACCCAATGCTAAATCATCAAAACCCTAGAACCATTGAATTGCAATTGATAGAAAAAGGAGAAATCTTTGGGACTCCATGGATGGAAAGGATCCATGGATGAAATTCTCACATACTTTAATGAATTTTAGCCTTGAAATTGAAAAGAAGACTTGAGTGATTGAAACCCTAGCTTGATTTGAGAAGAAGACCTTGGGAAAACCTTGGATAGAAGGGTTCTCTTGATTCTTGAATTTTTTTGACTTGAAAGCTTTAGGGTTCCCGATGGAGAAGAGAAAACCCTAGGTGAGTTTTGAGAGAGTTTCTTGAGACTAGAATATTTAGATTGATGATTATGAGAGGAAAGCTGGTTAGTTGAATGATATACTCCTTTAAAATATCCAAAAATGACTTAGAATAGGGTTAAAAAGCTTTGAAAAGGACCAAAATAACCCAGAAAGGCGTGCAAAACATGTTTGAAAAAATTGGCAGCAAGCCCTTCACGGAAGGCTATACGGTCCGTGTAATAATTATATAGTACATTTAGATACCAAAAATCAAAGTTACCATATTAAATTGTAAAATATCGTACCGTACCATACAGTGAGAGATATTCTAAAATTAAGAGAAATAGAGGATTTGGCGAGAGAGGGGAAATAATTGGAGCCTCTAGAGGAATTTTTAAGAACATTGAGGATGAGACTGTAAAAATAGCAAAAGGCATCTCATTTTGGGTTGTATGTATCTTCCTTTCAACATGAAACGTGAAGGAGAAATAATTAGTTAGATTTAGAGAGCAAGTAGTGTAGAAGAAGAAGAATCCTTAGCAGCATTACATACAGCTTCCATTTTCCATCAGTGTATTACATTTCCTTGAGATCTTAATTATCGCAGGACTTTCATCGGTAAAATTCTCTTTAATGATTATGTTTTATTTTTCGTTCGTTTGCTGGGAAATTAAATGTCAAAGAATTAGGAAGAAAAGAAAAACCTTTATTTGTGTCCGGGTGAGCAAAATTAAAATTAAAAGAACTAAGTTATTATGTTAAGCCTGATGTATCAATTCTTTTTCCTCACTTAGATGTTTAAGTGGATATAATCTCTGATTGTGTGTTTATGCGTAGGGGGTTGATAATGTTTTTTCTCCATGTACTTGAGATTAAGGTTTAGTCCTATTGGCTTACCTCCCATATTTTCTACTAGTCTTTTCCTAGATTAGGTGCCCATATAAATGCTTGATTTAGAGAAACACTTGTATACAAATAGTGGAATTAAGCATGGACAAATATAATAGAATGATTCAGGTCGTGTATCCCAACTATTTTTGTAGGGGGGGTGGGGGAATGGTGGTGGTGGTTGTGGGTGTGTTTGTGAGTTGAGCTAGAGCTCATGTAACCTTAAGGTCAAATTCTACAAGCAAGAGAAGAAGAAGATATTTTGGAAAAGTAAATTTGATAATATTTACTAAATGAATTGATTACATTCTGTATATATACACACAGTTGCTAAGTATGACTTAATTAAATAATTCCTCCAATTACTTTTAACTAACTCAAACAAAAAATGGTCGTTGGCTAACCAAAGTTCTATCTTCCCAACTACTCCTAACTATGGTTTATGTACATTTAACTATTCTAACACTCCCTCAAGCTGAAGGGTGCAGAATGTTAAGCACTCCAAACTTGCTCACCAAAAACTCATGTTGTATTCTTGTAATCCCTATGGTTAACAAGTTTGCTTGCTGATCCTTTGTTCCAATGTACTATGTATTTATCTCCCCTTCCTTTATATTTTCTCTAAAAAAAGTGATAGCCTATTTATATATGCTTAGTTCTTTCATGAAAAATAGGACTTGCTGCTATCTATAATACAACTTTTCTATCATAGAACATTTGTACTGGTTTCTTAATAAGGATATTCAGCTCTACAAATAACCTTAGAAGCCATATTATTTTGTAGTAGCTATAGCTAGACATGTCTATTCTGCCTCTGTAGAATTTCTTGGGACTAGTTGTTGTTTTTCTGACTTCCTAGAGATCAAAGAGTCACCAAACTGCTCTAAGAACCATGTGACTGATCTCCTAGTATTTGAACTAGCTTCCTAGTCTACATCATAGGAATATGTTAGTCTATTTTCTTCTTTACTACTCATTAAGATCCCCATTTATAGTGCATTCTCAACATACTTCACAATTCTCACAGCTGCTTCCCAGTGAGATTGTTTTGGTGTTTACATGAACTGACTCAGTATTTGTACAACAAAGACAATATCAATCTTGATAATGGTTAAGCTAACCAGCCTTCCAAACAATCTTGATATGTTGATACATATTTCATCACTTCAGCTCCTATGACTCCATCATGATCATCAAATTCTGTTGTGGTGAACTTCTGGTTTAAATCTGGAGTAGCCACTAGCTTAGTTCCTCCCAGTCCCAAATCTAAAATCAATTGAACTTTATACTTCCTTTGATTTAATAGGATCCCATCTCAAGACCCATATCTTCAAGAAGAACCTCAGCTCCTCAAGGTCTTTTACCTTAAACTTTTGATGCAAAACATCTTTTATATCCTGAATCAATTAGTGTTTCACTGTTTTGTATGATCAATAGATCATCAACATATATCATGATAGCTATAGAGTCTCCCTTTTATTCTTTGTAAATAATGAATAGTCATATAAACTCTGGGAGTATCCATCATCAAGCATGGATCAGTAAGTTTGATATTCCATTGACTTGATGCATATTTCAAACTATACAATGATTTCCTTAACTTTGGTCTACCTCTATCTTTTCTCATGAATCATTTAGGTAATTCCATGTATACTTCATATAAGTCTCCTTGTAGGAAAGCATTTTACGCATCCATTTGCTATATGCCCATCGTCTGGATGCTGTAAGGCAATGCTAATCTCATGATAGTCCCTTATTTCCTTTTGGTTGTATTGTTTTGCAACCAATCTAGCTTTAAACCTTTTAATTCTCCATTAACCTTGAACTTTATTTTGTACATCAATTTTGAACTAATTGCATTTTATCCTTTGGGTATATCCACACTCATGTCTTGTTATCTTTCAAAGCTATGATCTCCAACTCCATTGCTTCAATCCACCTATTATCTTTTGAAGCTTCTGTGAGTATGAGAGTGTTAGAGCTTTATTTCCTGAAAACGCTTCTATTTCATGAAAAGGTTGTTGTATGGAAGGTAATCAGATAATGGATATAGGGTTACTCCATGTGCCTTCCTAGTGGTCATGTCCAATAGGCTCATGCGTTTGTTCCACTTGTTCTGCAAGTTTAAGTTTCATTGGTTCAACAACTATAGGTTCAGTGGCAAGTGATGCTCCTTCTATTGTTATATTTGCCAATGCTAATGCTCACCTGTCTCGCATTTAAGACATAGGCGATCTATGTTTGCAAAAAAATACCCAATGTATGAGATTGGAGTCAAATCCACAAGGACTGGGAAAAGGGATTACACTCAAATTTATTTCTCAACCCAATACAAACTAGAATTATGTATTTTTTTTGAGGTAAGGGTAATTGTGTATTCACAAAAGTCTCATCATCAAATAAATAATGAGCATAGGTCACTTACAATCTCATCAGAGCATATCAAAACTACTCCTAGGAAGGTTACAATTTTTTTATGAAAACAACAAAAAGTTCTATATCCTCCACCATATCTTGTTTACACCAAAAATACAAAAGGCTAAGGCTATTAATTCTAATCTTCTAGATGTTGTTACTCTTATCCTCAAAACATCTAGTATTCCTTTCTTTCCATAAGGTCCACCAAATACAAGCTGGGATAAATTACCACTAGTCTTCAACATAGTCTCTTCTTCCTATCTCCTTCCAGCTGTCTAATAAACCGTTAGGGGTCGTTTAGTTGTTGGTTAGAGTTATGCAGGTATTAGTAATACATGTATTAGTTATATAGGTATTAGAAATGAAGGATTTAGTTATGCAGGTATTAGTAATGCAGGGTTTATTTATGTAGGGTTTAGTAATGTAGGATTTAGTTATGCAGGGTTTAATAAAATAAAGAAAAAACCACAAACATAATGAAAAATCATTTCCGTTGAAGATCAAGATCTTTTTTTCTACTACTAAACTACAAATTTCTCAATCTAATCACAAATTCATCATCAAAACACTAGATAAAACAAAGAAAAACCCACAAAACATAACTAAAATCAATTTTATTGAAGATCAAGATCTTTCTTTTTCGCTAATAAACTGCAGCTCCTCCAAACATCAAACAAAACCAACCAACCCATTCTATAAATTTCTCAAATTCATCATCAAAACACTACATAAAACAAATAGAAACATTAAGAAATCAATTCTGGGTTATAATAGGGGAAACACTAAGAAGACTAGCTCATTGAATATAGATCATTCAGTTGTTGTTCATGATCCATAACAATAATTAACGGCAAACCCAGAACAAAAAATATTGTAGCGACAAGCCACACGGTTTTTCCAGTACACTTCACAAGTTTTTTCCCCACATAACTCGCACCACAAGCTGCTTGCTTTCCTTTGTAACAATGGATGAATAAGAAATCCGAACTAATGCACCATCATTCTTTCTATTGCTGCTGCTTGATCTGGTTAAAGAAAAGCATTTTCTACCCATAGATGCCATTGTTGATGAAAATTTGTGAAGAAGAATGTTGTAACACCCCTCAAAAATTCTTCCTTAGGATTCGGACCCTTCTTGTATCGTGCCGGGTCGAACCCAATTATTTAGAAGTGTGTGCTTGAGTTGATATGAGTCCTCGAGTAATTGAAGAGTGTTGGAGGTGATGTGGGGTCACAGAGGACCCCTAGGATCGAGCTAAGACCAAAAAGGTTCGTCGTGGCTAAGTTTGAAGAGGAGTTTGCATGAGGGGTTGACTTCTAATGATCATATGTTTTGATATATGACGATTTGGGTGGCCCACGACCTATTAAATTAATGGTCGTCGAGTCTTCTTTCCAATGCCACCAAGAATATAAGTTTTGTAGTTCGAAGTCGAAAGATATGACGATCCTTAGATGAACTAGCACAGCATGAATTTCAAGCCTGGGGTTCAACTACTGGAAATCTAGGCTTGGTGCTGCAATAGCGCGACGCGCCACTATCGCAACAGAAACATGCCTCAGTAGTTTGGGATTTGGCGTGGCGCACCACTAAAAGGTGTGTAGGGTTTCCAAGCTAATTTCCAGAACCCAGAAAATATTGGCCTTGGCGCTATAAGGGCGCGACGCGCCACTATCGCACCATAAACATGCCTCAATAGTTTGGTCCCTGGCGCGGAATGCCACTACGAGGTGTGCAGGTTTTAGGCGTAATCGGCCTAGCGCTGCAATGGCACGACGCGCCACTATCGCGCCAGGTGCATTTTTGCCTATTTTTTAGAACTTTGAGAAGGGGAAATTTGGGAAATGTCCCAAATTATATATGTATTACCCATGGTCTTTTGGGAACAATTTTTATAGCCTCACTCTCTCTCTAAAAGCCCTAGAAACCTCTCTCTCTCTCTCTCTCTCTTCTTCTTCCTCTCCACAATCCTCCTCCAACAAGAAGAGTTCCAAGAGCTTCAAGGTTTGAGTTCTCCATTGAAGACCCAACCACAAGGTTTTTTTCAAGTCTTCACTAAGGTATGTAAGGCTATCCAAAACATGGGTTGAGTCCACCCGTGTGCCCTACTCTTGCTTTGAGGTTAGATGTCCATAAAAATGGAGTTTCTTGGTATGGTTTATGTTTGAATGAGTCTTGTCCCCTAATTATTGGAGGCTATATATGTTGATGTTGTTGAGCTAAGAAGTTCCTAAAACCTTCATGTTAGTATGAGTTGATGGATATGACTTGTTATTATGTTTTGTTGATCTCTTTAGCCATGTAACTATGTTGCTTAAGTCAATTTCCTTAAATGTGCTATTCTACTTGTGTTTTTGAGCTAAAGTCATAGAGTTGTGATGAGTCTTGAGGAGATATCATAAATGATTACCTAAATGAGGCTTGATTGAGTAAATTGGAGGATAGAACTGACGAGTGGACAAGGTCCTAAATGGAACTTGCCATATGACTTAATTGAGTTGAAATGAGAATAGAGTTGATGAGTTGGCAATGTCCCACATGAAACTAGCCGTGAGGGCTTGTTTGAGATGATTGGAGGGGGTCTTATGAGCATAGAGTCATGGGAGGAGTATCGAGCACCGAGGCGGGCGAGAGTATAGTCCGTACTCGAACCCCAGAAACTACGCCGCCAATGTAGGTAGGGATGGAACCGTTAAAGTCGGATGCTTCCTATGGGATTGAACCGTTAAAGTCGGATTTTTCCTATTTATTTGTCCTGAAATGATAGGACTTGACTAATTGATGGTATCCATGATTAGGAAGGCATTCATACCCTGGCAAGGTATGGACGAACATGGCAACAACGTCTGATTGTTGTACTATCACCGGCTCATGGTGATGGTTGTCGGATAAGAGAAACTCCTATTTAGGTCTTGATAGTGCTCCGAGTTAGTTGAGTTGAGTGGCTTATGAGTTAGTCCCTTCTAAACTATTCTTGTTAGACTTAGGACACTTGAGTGAGTTGCCATGTATGTATGAGTTGAGACCCTAAGTTGATGTTGATGTTTCCTTGATGTTTGTTTCATTCGACCATTTTACATACTCGTACATTCCATGTACTGACGCCATTTGGCCTGCATCATTTTATGATGTAGAGACAGGTACCAGAGATCATCAACTAGTGCACTGTTGATTATCTATGCAAATTCCAACTACGTGGTAAGTCCTCCTAGCTTCCGAAGGATCTTGAGCTCCCTATATAGCTTCATGTTGTCTCTTTTATTTTGATTGTGGTAGCTATGGGCTTGTCATTAGCACCTTCTAGACTTTAATAGAGGCTTCATAGACTAGAGTGTGGGGAGTTTGGACTGTTATTTTGGGAGTCCTATTATATTTATTTTGTTAAGTTAAACATGTTTGGCCTTTGGCCCCCATATTATAAATAGTATGTTATAATTGAGTCTTCCTTTGAGCGTATAGGACCGAATGATGGAATGATTGAGTTAGGTGATTCGTTTGGAGGTCAGAAATAGCTTTCAAATGTCGGTCACGTCTAGGGTACCCTCCCGGGGCGTGACAGACATGGTATCAGAGCCCAGAGTTTAAGTGTCCTAGGGAGTCTATGAAGCCGTGTCTAATAGAGTCTTGTTTATACGTGTGTTGTGCACCACACTTATAAGCAGGAGGATATAGGACATTAGGAATTATTTTCCCTCTTTCATACTCTGAATTCGTGCTATGGAGTTAAACACTATGAAACTTCCCTTCTAATTCGTACATTTATACGTTATAGATAATGCCTCCAAAACATACTACCAGCCAGAGAAATGCCGAAAATGCAGAGATGCCTCAGTCTAAGGTACGCCCGGCAAAGGCTAGAGGCCGACCTGCGAGGTATGTGGAGGTGCCCCAAGTGCCTGCTACTCCGCCTGCAACCACATCAGAGGCAGAATTTCGAGGGGCAATTGCAATGCTCACGCAACTAATGGCTGCCTGAAATGGTAACCAGAGTTCGCCGACTCTTAGCTCTAGTTCCCAAGAGCCATCTGCTACCGCCAGAATTCAAGACTTTCTGAGGATGAATCCACCGGCATTCACGGGTTCTAAGGTTGAAGAAGACCCTCAAAACTTTATTGATGAGATGTGGAAAATTCTGAAAGCCATGCATGCTACAGAAATTGAGGAGGTTAAGTTGGTATCTTATCAACTCAAGGATGTGGCAAACATTTGGTATAACCAATGGGAGCAAGGTAGGGGTGAGGATGCTGAACCTGCTAGGTAGGATGAATTTGAGAGAGCCTTTCTTGACCACTTCTTTCCCCGAGAATTGAGGGAAGCGAAGGTGGAAGAGTTTGTAAATATGAAACAAGAAGGTATGACAGTTAAGAAGTATGGCCTGAAGTTCATCCAGCTGTCCAAGTATACCCCAGAAATGATCCCAGATATGAGGTCAAAGATGAGGAAATTCATCTCCGGATTAGGGAGGCATGTGAAGAAGGAGTGCAAAGTAGCATTGTTGATCTCGGATATGGATATTTCGAGACTAATGGTGTATGCTCAACAAGTGGAGGATGAGAAGAGAAAAGACTGAGAGGAGCATCTGAGCAAGAAGGCAAAATCAGCGGGCCATGAGAATGAACAGAGGCAAAACAAGGGCAATAGGTCCTTCTTCCAGAGGAGGCCTCCTAATTATGCCTCATCTACCACAAGTGCACCTATGCCGCAGAACAGGTATGACCGGCAAGGGCAGAGTCGCCAAAATTTCAGACCCCAGGGTTCTCAATTCCAGGCCAATATAAGTCAAGGTTCGAGGGGGAAGCCACCATGCGGCAAGTGTGGTAGGCACCACTTGGGAAAATGCAGAGCGGGAAGAGTTGGTTGTTATAAATACGGCCAAATGGACTATTTTCAGAGGGAATGCCCAATAGGGGGAAATAGAGCCCAGCATTCTGCCACCGCACCACCGGCTAGGGGTAATCAGAGGGGCACTACTTCAGGTACGAGTGGAGGTACAAACCGCCTGTATGCCATGGGTAGTCGCCAAGATTAAGAGAACTCAACAAACGTCATGACGGGTATGATTCGAGTCTCTTCTTTTGATTGTTATGTTTTGATGGATCCGGGTGCCACACTATCTTTTATGACTCCTTACGTGGCTAGTAAATTCAATAAAATTCCCGAATGACTTCTTGAGCCTTTCAGTATAGCTACTCCTGTCGGTGATTCTGTCTTAGCTGAGAGAGCCTATAGAGATTGCACTGTGTCAATTCATCACAAGGATACCTTGGCTGACTTGGTTGAGTTGGACATGGTGGATTTCGATATGATCCTTGGCATAGACTGGTTTTATGTCTGTTACGCCTCTATTGATTGTAGGACTCGGATTGTCAAGTTCAATTTCCCAAATGAGACAGTCATAGAGTGGAAAGGGAGTCCTATCACGCCTAAGGGTAGGTTTATTTCTTACCTTAAGGCCAGGAAGCTAATCTCAAAAGGGTGTATCTATCACCTTATTCGAGTGAAAGATGACAATATTGAGTCTCCATCCCTTGAATTGGTTCCGATTGTCAACGAGTTTCCAGATGTCTTTCCTGAAGATCTGCCTGGAGTCCCTCCTGATAGGGAGATTGACTTTGGGATTTATATTCTTCTTGATACCCAGCCTATCTCGATTCCTTCATATAGAATGGCCCCAGCAGAGTTGAAAGAGTTGAAGGAACAGTTGAAGGACTTGTCTGATAAGGGATTCATTAGGCCGAGCGTCTCACCATGGGGTGCTCCAGTCCTATTTGTGAGGAAGAAAGATGGGTCCCTTAGAATGTGTATTGACTATAGACAGCTGAACAAGGTCACCGTAAAGAACAAATACCCTCTCCCCAGAATAAATGATTTATTTGATCAACTTCAGGGTGCCACTTGTTTTTCAAAGATAGACTTGAGATCCGGCTACCATCAGTTGAAGGTGAGGGAATGTGATATTCTAAAGACTGCTTTTCGGACTCATTATGGCCACTTTGAATTTTTGGTCATGTCCTTTGGGTTGACTAATGCCCCCACTACTTTTATGGATCTCATGAACCGGGTGTTTAAACCATATCTTGATATGTTTGTGATTGTATTCATAGATGATATTCTGGTTTACTCCAAGAATGAAGAGGAGCACGCCTATCATCTTAGAGTCATTTTACAAACTTTGAGAGACAAGGTATTGTATGCAAAATTCTCTAAATGTGAATTTTGGCTTACATCAGTGGCCTTCTTAGGCCACATTGTATTTAGAGACGGTATTCAGGTTGACGCCTAGAAGATTGAAGCTGTGAAAAATTGGCCCAGACTCATATCCCCGATAGAGATAAGAAGCTTCACGGGTCGACTGGCTATTATCGAAGGTTTGTAGAGGGATTCTCATCCATATCATCACTATTGACTAAGCTGACTCAAAAGAAGGCTAAGTTCCAATGGTCCAATGCTTGTGAGGAGAGTTTCCAGAAACTGAAGGCCAAGCTAACCACTGCTCCTGTCCTGACCTTGCCCAATGGAACAGAGGGTTTTGTGGTCTACTGTGATGCATCCAGAATTAGTTTGGGTTGCGTGTTGATGCAGAGGGGGAAGGTGATAGCCTATGCTTCAAGACAGCTTAAGGTTAATGAGAGAAATTACCCAACTCATGACCTCGAGCTGGCAGCCATGGTATATGCGCTTAAAATTTAGTGCCACTACTTATACGAAGTGCATATTGATGTGTTTACCGATCACAAGATCTTACAATACGTCTTTAGCCAGAAGGAACTCAACCTGAGGCAAAGGAGATAGCTTGAGCTACTTAAGGACTATGATATGAGCATCCTCTACCATCCAGGTAAAGCTAATGTTGTTGCTGATGCTCTTAGCAGGTTGTCTATGGGTAGCACTACCCATGTAGAAGAGGGAAGGAGGGAATTGGCAAAGGAGGTACATAGATTAGCCCGATTGGGAGTCCGCCTGGAAGAGAACAATAAAGGCGGAGTTACCTTTCAGGATGGGTCTACATCCTCACTAGTGGCAGAGGTAAAGGAGAAACAAGACCAAGATCTTATCCTTCTCAATTTAAATGGAGTTGTTCACAAATAAGGGGTGATGGACTTCACCAAAGAGGGAGATGGTATGTTGACGTACCAAAGTAGATTGTGTGTACCTGATGTTGATGATGTTCGAGAAAGGATTATGGCCGAAGCGCATAGTTCCAGGTACTCTATTCATCCAGACTCCACTAAAATATATCATGACTTGAGGAAAATCTATTAGTGGAGTGGGATGAAAAGGGATATTGAGGAATTTGTTTCCAAATGCCCGAATTGCCAACAGGTGAAGGTGGAACATCAAAGGACATATGGTTTAGCCCAAAACATAGAAATTCTGGAATAAAAGTGGGAAATGATCAACATGGACTTTATTACAGGCTTGCCGAGGTCCCGAAAGCAACACAATTCCATTTGGTTGATTATGGATAGAATGATGAAATCAGCTCACTTCTTGGCGGTTAAGACTACTGACGCCGCAGAAGATTATACAAAGTTGTACATTTAGGAGATCGTCAGATTGTATGGGGTCCTTTTGTCTATCATCTCAGACAGAGGAGCTCAATTCACTTCCCAATTTTGGAAATCCTTTCAGAAGGGATTAGGTTCGAAGGTGAACTTGAGTACAGCCTTCCATCCCTAGACAGATGGCCAAGCAGAATGCACCATCCAGACATTGGAAGATATGTTGAGGGCATGTGTGCTTGACTTCAAGGGAAATTAGGATGATCACTTACCTCTCATAGAGTTTGCATACAACAATAGCTATCATACAAGCATTCAAATGGCTCCTTATGAAGCTTTATATGGGAGGAGGTGTAGATCTCCCATTGGGTGGTTTGAAGTTGGTGAAGCCAAGTTGATTGGGCCTGACCTTGTCCACCAAGCCATGGAGAAAGTGAGAATTATTCAAGATAGGCTAAAGACAGCCCAAAGCCTCCAAAAATCTTACACCGATGTGAGGAGGAGAGACTTGGAGTTTGAGGTGGGTGATTGGGTATACTTGAAAGTGTTACCCATAAAAGGTATCATGAGGTTTGGAAAGAAGGGGAAGCTTAGTCCTCGATATATTGGTCCTTACCAGATCTTGAGGCGGATTGGGAGTGTTGCCTATGAGTTGGAGTTACCCTCAGAGCTAGCCTCTATTCATCCGGTATTCCATGTTTCAATGTTGAAAAAGTGCTTGGGCGATCCCTCGTTGGTAGTCCCCACTGATAGCATTGGAGTTAAGGATAACTTATCCTATGAAGAGGTTCCGGTCTAAATTCTTGATCGCCAAATCCATAAATTAAGAAACAAAGAGGTCGCCTCAGTCAAGGTCCTTTAGAGGAACCAATTTGTTCAGGAAGCTACATGGGAAGCGGAGGAAGCCATGAAATCTAAATATCCACATCTATTAGTGCCTACCGATGAGAATGTTGAAGGTAATGCACATTTCCTTGACTTGAATTCATTTGTGCATTTTGAGTCTTGATTGATAATTGATTGAGAATTTGATTGATTGATTGACTGAATTCTGATTGTGATTTTTACTCCGAGTCCATTCTTGGTTACTCATCATTCGAGGACGAATGATCCCAAGGGGGAAATAATATAACACCCCTCAAAAATTCATCCCTAGGATTTGGACCCTTCTTGTATCGTGCTGGGTCGAACCCAATTATTTAGAAGTGTGTGCTTGAGTTGAGATGAGTCCACGAGTAATTGAGGAGTGTTGGAGGTGATGTGGGGTCACAGAGGACCCCTAGGATCGAGCTAAGACCAAAAAGGTTCGTCGTGGCTAAGTTTGAGGAGGAGTTTGCATGAGGGGTTGACTTCTAACGACCTTATGTTTTGATATATGATGATTTGGGTGGACCACAACCTATTAAATTAATGGTCTTCGAGTCTTCTTTCCAATGCCACCAAGAATGTAAGTTTTGGAGTTTGGAGTCGAAAGATATGACGATCCTTAGATGAACTAGCACAGCAGGAAATTCAGGCCTGGGGTTCAACTACTGGAAATCTGGGCTTGGCGCCGCAGTGGCGCGATGCGCCACTATCGCACCAGACACATGCCTCAGTAGTTTGGGCTCTGGCGCGGTGCGCCACTAAAAGGTGTGTAGGGTTTCCAAGCCAATTTCCAGAACCCAGAAAATATTGGCCTTGGCGCTATAAGGGCGCGATGCGCCACTATCGCGCCATAAACATACCTCAGTAGTTTGGTCCCTAGCGTGGCGCGCTACTATGAGGTGTGCAGGTTTTAGGCATAATCGGCCTGGTGCTGCAATGGTGCGACGCGCCACTATCGCGCCAGGTGCATTTTTGCCTATTTTTCAGAACTTTGACAAGGGGCAATTTGGGAATTGTCCCAAATTATATATGTATTACCCTTGGTCTTTTGGGAACACATTTTTACAGCCTCACTCTCTCTCTAAAATCCCTAGAAACCCCTCTCTCTCTCTTCTTCTTCCTCTCCACAATCCTCCTCCAACAAGAAGAGTTCCCAAGAGCTTCAAGGTTTGAGTTCTCCATTGAAGACCCAACCACAAGGTTTTCTTCAAGTCTTCACTAAGGTATTTAAGGCTATCCAAAACATGGGTTGAGTCCACCTATGTGCCCTACTCTTACTTTGAGGTTAGATGTCCATAAAAATAGAGTTTCTTGGTATGGTTTATGTTTGAATGAGTCTTGTCCCCTAATTATTGGATGCTATATGTGTTGATGTTGTTGAGCTAAAAAGTTCCTAAAACCTTCATGTTAGTATGAGTTGATGGAGATGACTTGTTATTATGTTTTGTTTATCTCTTTAGACATGTAACTATGTTGCTTAAGTCAATTTCCTTAAATGTGCTATTCTACTTGTGTTATTGAGCTAAAGTCATAGAGTTGTGATGAGTCTTGAGGAGATATCATAAATGCGTACCTAAATGAGGCTTGATTGAGTAAATTGGAGGATAGAACTGACGAGTGGACGAGGTCGTAAATGGAACTTGCCATTATGACTTAATTGAGTTGAAATGAGAATAGAGTTGATGAGTTGGCAATGTCCCACATGAAACTAGCCGTGAGGGCTTGTTTGAGATGATTAGAGGGAGTCTTATGAGCATAGAGTCATGGGAGGAGTATCCAGCACCGAGGCAGGCGAGAGTATAGTCCGTACTCGAACCCCAGAAATTACACCACCAACGTAAGTAAGGATGGAACCGTTAAAGTCGGATGCTTCTCATGGGATTGAACCGTTAAAGTCGGATTTTTCCTATTTATTTGTCCTAAAATGATAGGACTTGACTAATTGATGGTATCCATGATTAGGGAGGCGTTCATGCCTTGGCAAGGTATGGACGAATGTGGCAACAACATCTGATTGTTGTACTATCACCAGCTCATGGTGATGGTTGTCGGATAAGAGAAACTCCTATTTAGGTCTTGATAGTGCTCCGAGTCAGTTGAGTTGAGTGGCTTATGAGTTAGTCCCGTCTAAACTATTCTTGTTAGACTTAGGACACTTGAGTGAGTTGCCATGTATGTATGAGTTGAGACCCTGAGTTGATGTTGATGTTTCCTTGATATTTGTTTCATCCGGCCATTTTACATACTCGTACATTCCATGTACTGATGCCATTTGGCCTGCATCGTTTCATGATACAGAGACTGGTACTAGAGAACATCAACCAGCGCAACGTTGATTATCTATGCAAATTCCAGCTATGTGGTGAGTCCTCCTAGCTTTCGGAGGATCTTGAGCTCCCTGTATAGCTTCATATTGTCTCTTTTATTTTGATTTTGGTAGCCATGGGCTTGTCATTGGCATCTTCTAGACTTTAATAGAGGCTTCATAGACTAGAGTGTGGAGAGTTTGGACTGTTATTTTGGGGAGTCCTATTATATTTATTTTGTTAAGTTAAACATGTTTGGCCTTCGACCCCCATATTGTAAATAGCATGTTATAATTGAGCCTTCCTTTGAGCGTATAGGACCGAATGACAGAATGATTGAGTTAGGTGGTTCGCCTAGGTCAGAAATGGCTTTCAAGTGCCGATCACGTCTAGGGTACCCTCTCGGGGCGTGACAAATGTGGTGAAGGGTAAATTTTTCAATTTGTATTTTTATTCATGTATTAGTTATTCAGGTATAACTTCTTTCATCTTATACCCCGTATAAAATAATACATAGATTGACTCATAACTTATACATGTATTAGTTATGTGATTTTCTAATTTTCTAACCAAACATAATTTTATGTGTGTTGAATTTTATACCTTATACAAAAATGCTACCAAACATGATAAATCTTATGCAGCATTTTATGCATGAATAACCCAGTCCTTATCTAATAACCAAATGGCCCCTTAGTGGTCTGTGGAATTACCCAACACACACCAAGGATGCAAAAAAATATATTCCATAGATTAGCATCAACCTTGCAGTGGAGGAACAAATGTCCATTAAATTAAGCATCTTGATCACAAATAAAGCACCTTGAACAAATTTGTCTTCGTTTTTTCGGAGGCACTTCATGTGTTAAACATGCCCTTCTACACACCAACCAAGAAATATATGAGAACTTTAGAGGTATTTTGTCTTTCAAATTAACTTTCAAGGACAAATTTTAGTATGTGTTTGACCAGCATTGTTGCTCCAGTAACAAGACTTCATTGTGAACACTCCTTTCTTTGTAATCTCCATATAGGCTTATCAGGCTCAGTGTAGGTAGATTAGGAAGTGATTGAGAATCTGAAATAGATTAATGACTCTGTCTATCTCCCAGTCATTAAAGGCTCTTCTAAAAAAAGATTCCATCCATGTGGGCTCCACATTTGAGAGATTGTGTCCTTGTTATATTGGCTAGCATAAATAGGTCTGGAAAAAGTGTTTTTAGTTTAGAATCAGAAATAGATTAATGACTCTATCTATCTCCCAATCATTAAAGGCTCTTCTAAGCAAAAGATTCCATCCATGTGGGCTCCACATTTGAGAGATTGTGTCCTTGTTATGTTGGCTGAGCATAAACAGGTCTAGAAAAAGTATTTTTAGACATTCTTTCCCAATCCATAGATCATTCCAGAATTCAATTTTCCTATGATTACCCACCTTAAGTGAGATATTAACTTTGAACTGTGATCATAGCTTTTGATGGTCTTTCATACACTATATCCAAATATTACCAAAACATCCTCAGTAGACCAATGGCTTTATAAGCCATATTTGTCAATGATGACTCTCTTCCATAATGACAACTCTTCAGTGCAAAATCTCCACAACCATTTTTGTATAAGACAAGAATTCTGAAGGCTTAGATTTTTTATACCCAGCCCCCCATGCTTCCTGCTAAGAGTTAAGATGTCCCACTTGACTAGCTTGTAACCTCTGTTCTCTCTGTTCCCATTCTAAAGAAAAGATCTTTTAAGTTTATTGATCTTTCTCTCAATGCTCTTTGGGATAGGAAAAAGACTCATCATATAGGAGGAAATTGCACTTAGGACTGACTTGACAAGGGTTAACCTCCCTCCCAAAGAGGGTATTGACTCTTCTACCTAGCTAGTTTCCTATAACATCTCTCCAGTACCTTATTCTGCACTCCTATGTCCATGCTTTGTGCTCCCAAAGGCATATCCAGGTATTTTGTAGGTAGAGTTTCTATTTGTCAACCAAGGTTTCTAGCTAGAAACTCCATATGGCTTACTTCGTTAACTAGGTAAAGGAAACTCTTTTGCCAATTAACATGGAGCACAGAAATACCTTTAAAAATTGAGAGAATTGCTCTGATATGTCTGATTTGTGTTACCTCAGCCTCAAAGAGAATCAAGGAGTCATCTCCATAGAGTAGATGGGTAACCCCCACCTCATTATCCAAGTTACCCTACATCTGAGCTTTAAATCATATTAACCATCCATTAACATTAGCTTTCTTGATCATGTGATTAAGGCCTTCCATGGCTAGAATGATCAGGAAGGGAGATAGAGGATCCCCCTATCTTAGACCCCTTTGATATTGGAAGAAACCTTCAAAATTCTCATTTATAATTAGTGAAAACTTCACAGTGTATATCCAGAATCTTATCCAGTTAATTCACTTTCTCCTAAATTCCATGTCCTTCAAAATCTTTAGCAGAAAAGGCCAATTGACATGATCATATGCCTTTTCTATATCTAGCTTGCATAAGTTTCCAGTCTTGTTCTGCTTAACTCTGGAGTCCACCAATTCATTAGCAATAAGTGAAGCATCCATAATTTGCCTTCCTTTTAGGAAAGCCATTTGGGGTACATCAAATAGTTTCTCCATTACTGTCATCAACCTCTCAGTGATCAGTTAGGAAATAATCTTATAAATTCCTCCTATCAAGCTAATAGGTCTAAATTCTTTTAATTCCTTTGCTCTAGCTTTTTTAGGAATCAATGCTATGAAAGTGGCATTGAAAGATTTTTCAAAAACTTCTTTTTGATAAAAGTTATGAATAGTCAACATTAGATATTCTTTTAATATTTCCCAACATGACCTGAAGAAGCTTATTGTGTAGACATCTGAACCTAGAACTTTATCTCCATCACACTGTTTCAAGCACTTCAGGACCTCTACCTGAGTAAAAGGCCTTTGTATCCAAAAACTTTCCTCCTGAGAAATAGTTGGGCAGTCCAGGGAGTCAAAGCTAGGTCTCAAATCCTCAGGTCCAGTGTAAAGTTTCCTACAGTAATCAATCATAGTGTTTTTTATTTGTATAGGATCTTCTACAATTTCTCCTTTGTCTATCAGCCTGTCAATAGTGTTGGTCCTCCTGTGTGATGTTGCCATTCTTTAAAAAAACCTTGTGTTGTTGTCCCATTGTTTCAGCCATAATACTTTAGATTTTTGTCTCCACTTTGATTCTTTATTTTTTTTCCAGCTCTTCCAAATTCCACTACTATGGTGGATTTTACCATCATTTCATCTTCAATCAAATCTCTTACTCCCTGTAACTCATCATTTTCAACCAATTCTTCAAGTAAATTGTTCTTATTTACTAGTTTCCCAAAATTTTCTTTGCTCCATTACTTGAGTTTTTGCTTGAGCATTCTTAGTTTAACATTGAGTATGTAGAATGAGGATCCTTCCACCAAGAATTCACTCTACCATGCTTGGATCAAATCAGTCCAGCCCTCCACCTTGGGCCACTAGTTCTCAAACTTGAAGTTTGACCCTTTCTTCTTCCAGTTTTCACATTCTAACATAATAGGGCAATGGTTAGATTGCACTCTAGATAACAATTTTTTCTTGATAGTTTTGAATATTTTTTCCTATTCCATAGAGAATAAGAATCTATCTAGTAAGTAGGGGTCATGTAATTCCATCAACTGTATACACCTTGAGAAGTCAAAAATAACAAAAGAGATTCTTTTGCATCCTCTTATTTCTTCCATAGTTCTATTGGTGTAAAAGTCTCCACAAGAGACCCAAGGACCATCACAAATGGTTCTGACTATAGCTAGTTCCTCCCAACAAAGCAACTTCTCATTCCTGGTATAGGGAGCATACACTCCAGTGAGGTACCAGGTATAGAAGTTATGAGTTGATATAAACTCTTAAGTAATAAAGTATTGTCCCAATTCAACAAGAGTTCCACTCTAGCTTCTACTGTCCCACATCATCAAGATCCCCATATAGCTGCCCTCAGCTTCCAGGTAACCATATTTCATCCATCGGCATGACCATAATTGCTTAGCCATTACTTTAACTTCCTTGCTAATCTTTGTTTCTTGAAGGCAGTAAATATTTGCCTTCCATTTTTGCATTAAACTCTTAGCTATTATTTTGTTGTTCTGGTTGTTCAACCCCCTTACATTCCAGGTCAGTAGATTAACTTTCATTTAAAAGTAAAGCTCAGATTCCCTCCTCGACTTCTATTTCCTTCCACTTGTTCATTCAAGCTGGATTTAAGGTTTTTCAACTCATTTTTTTCCGATTCCTCTGCTCTTTGGGGTAGCAACTGCCTTACTAGGCCCCTTCTTATCTAATTGTCACTTCCTCTTGTCAATCTTCATCAACAAGGCTATGATTTTCAAACCTTTCGAAAGACACCCCATATGTATTACTTAGCTCTAAGATATGAGAATTAACCCAATTTGATGCTTTGTTCTCGATATCTTCGTGAGAAATTAGAAGCTGAATATTGAATATTTTAGCATCATAAATATGATATAATTGCATACTTTAAACTGTCTTTTGTGTCTCATTGACTATTATGGTATCAGGTTCTTCTCCTTCCTTTTCGTGGTCAGTTTCCTACTAATTTGTTTATGGAGTCTTTGTTTGGGTGTTTCCTCCTTCCTTTTGTACCATCGTATTTTCCTCTACCACAACCTTTGTTTCTAGTTCCTGAAAGGTTTAGAAACTTAGATGCCAAGTCCTTTAGTTCTAAAAAAACCTTTATTTCTCTCCATGTGCCTCTCACATGGGAAGTCTTTAAAATTCTTGTGCTTTTTAACATTCCCAACTGGACTAGGGTTTTTAGAGATTGGATAGGTTTTGGGCCTGGATTTAAAATGAGCAAAGGCTGGCCTATATTTGTCTTTGGGATTGGACCCATAGTGGGGCTAGGACCTTTGACTTTTGATGTCTCCCCACATAGTTTAGTATAGATAAACCCACATGCCCTTGTATTAAAACCCTTGAAATATTTTGGGTAAAAGGGTTTTTCTTTCTTTCCTCCCCGATGGATTTCCTCGTTGGTGTCTCTATCCATAGCATAGGAAATTCTGACATTCAACACAGTCTCCTCATTTGGAATCCTTGGCCCATCGCTTTCAACTTTGATTCTAGCCCATTTAAGATGGTTTCTTAGTTACGTCTCTTCTTCAGTTTCGACCCAACCCCCACAAAAATCTCTGATGGCTTTGAAAGTTATTTGTGACCATAGATACAGTAGAAGACCTATGATCCTAGTCCATATCGAACTTGGTCCGTTCTACCTATTCGTGGCCACTATTTTTGGTGTCCACCAACCCAGTTGGATCTTTGAGTTGTTCCAAATCCAATTACCTGTTCCATCGTGACTCTTGCTGCAAACTCAAACAAAAATCTACCATCCCGTATCTCATAAATATTCAAGCCATGAGTCTCCGGATCTTATTAGCTCATCCTCTTACCTCTGAAAGAGTGGGTACCCTACCCTCATATTCCTTCCTTCCAAATTTCCAACTAGGCTTCTGTATACGACTTTGTTTTGTATGCTTGAGGTATCATTAATGCAGATGGTTTCCTTCTCCTTCATTAAAGTTGTTGTAGCATTAAATCCCTCCCTTTTCCTGTTTGACCATTTAATTATCCTCACAGCCTCTGCAAAAGGGATATTCCTATCCACCAGCCTTTTCTTAACTTTGTTTTCCTCCACTCTATGACTAGAAAGGAATCTCCCTATTTTATCCTCGATATTGTCCCATCCTGAGTTGAAAGTCAGTTTCGAGATGATAATGACGGACCTCCTTCTACCCCTTATATTTATCAGACTAATGTATCTGCCATACTTGTTGAAGTTCTTGAGACAAGATTTCTGAGAGAGACTCTATTTCTTCCATCTCCTGACCAGATTTCCATTCATCCTTGAAGCTTCATGCATGACCTACGCAATCCAGATCATAGATTTCTTATTAAAAGAAGTTCTTGTGATGGTGTTTCTCCTTTATTCCGTCCATTCATTATATTCGCCAACTATTTCATTGATTTTCTCGATGTCAAAAGATTTAAAGCCTATCACAAAATAAATACAATCCTCCATTGGAATGGAGAAAAGTTTAAGAGGAAAAAAACAAGTTGATGAGATGCTCCCCGGTGATCGGAAGGACCACTGAAAGGGAAAAGTTAGGATGAGCCTAGGTCATTACTTGGGGATCGTGCCTGGGAGAAAATAAAGACTTGTTGAATTTTTTCTTTAGTGTACATATTAGAATCTTATATAAAATAGGGGGAATTAGAGAACAATTAGAATTGATCAAACACGAGTAACAATTGCTAGGAGATAACACAAATGAGTTCAACCAAGATTGGAAACGACTAGGAGTATGTGCATTGTGATGGGGTTTCAACTTACCCAACTCTATTTTGTTTATATGAAGCCAAAATAGTGTTAGAGAGTTCAACCAATGTTTATAAATTGTAACCACTGATTTTTAGATTAAAACTTGAAGACAATAATAGATCCATGCACAACAACCGTAATCAATACCCATATGGTTTTACACCCACATCTTGCACCCCTAGCTACAGATTTAGCTACTCATAATTGAATAAATGAAGATTATACCCATATAGAAAAACTTCATTTCAAGCAAATTGATTATCAAATTTGAGATCCAAGCTTGGAAAGGTACAATATCTGGGTTTTCTTCCTTAACAAGCCAGATGTTTCTTTTTAGCTACTTTCTATCACTAAAAATTATTCAAAAAAAAAGAACTCTCTCTTATATTCCCAATTGGGAAGAAGATAATAGTACATAATTATACAAATTCAAATTATGTCCTTGGAACTTTCCAAAGAAAGTACTTTAATCTTGAAGTACATTTTTCCCTTGAGCTTTCATGCTTTGATTTGTGCGAGATTGGTGAAATGCTGGTCTAGGATTCTTTAGCGTCAATTGCAGTGCCCCTTCATCCTTCATTTCTTCAGTTGCACCAGTGCTTGGATCGGCAAAACTTCAATCTGGAATTGTACAAAAACAGAAAAATTCTAGTGATATTGAGTCATTCATAAAAATCTGAAAATCATAAGAATAAATCCTTGAAATCATGATACATAATATATTCTTAAGAGACACTTTAATCAAAAATATTTAAATCATTATAGTCTTTTAGAATGAGACATGCTTCGATCGGAAGCATCATATTTTTAAATAAACTTGTTGATACTTTATTCAAAAGCATTCTTAAAATTCTTCATATCATAATGCGCATAGTAACATAGCTTAAATCATGATCCTAAAATACTTACATGGCATGAGTTCATGAAAATAGAATTTGAAAATATTGAATTATGATCAAATCATGCCTAATAAGATCAATAATGAAGAATAGGTTGAAATTCAATAAAACCCATAAAGAAGTAACCCTAGATTTGGGTAAGAATCATAGTTCAGAAATTGAGGTTTCTTTGAGACTCTTTGGGTGAGGAAGAACCTATTGATGAAGTTCCCACATACCTTAAAGAAAACCCTAGATAAGTCTATGTAGGCAACGTAGTTTGGGACTTTAGGTTGCTACTAGGATTTTCTTGGGTAACTAACTACATTACCGAACCGAACCCTACCTAGAAGTCCTCTCGGTTGTTAGTCAATATCACCGTGAAATTTATTAAAAATCATAGAAACATCATCATTAATTTCATCATAAAAATAGTCATAAGAATAGCTTTATTAACTTTAGTAATTCATAAGAATCCATAACTTTGGTGAGAATTGTCCTTATCACCATCTAAACATGTTTGTGGGAGAATTGTACGTATCACACCATAGTAAAATCCTTGGATCATAATTGATCATCATCATAACATTGATGATTCAATCATAAATTTTAACTTTATTCGTAAAAGCTTTCTTTTAAAAATTATTGAATTCATAATCAACTCATAAAAAATCCTCTTTGAACTTCATAATCACAATTAAAAGTAAATTTATGCATGGGCATTCATAATTTAACTTAAAATCTTGGAATTAATATAGAAACATGCTTATAATGATCATTAATAACATCTTAAAATGAAATTGAAATAGTCTAATGCAATTTATCAAAACGTGGGTTAAAGACCATTAGAATTTAAAAAAAAACTTGAAGAAACCTTGGGAATCCATGGGTGAAAGGATCCCATGGATCAATACTCACATATCTTGGTGAAATCAACTCAAAATTGAAGAAGAACCTTGATGAACTTGAAACCCTAGCTTGGAATTTGAAGGAGAGCTTGAGAGGATTTATGATCTTGCCTTAGGAGAATTTAGGTGAATGAATTAGAATAGAGGAAATTTTGAAGGAATGGGTAGTAATAGGCTTGAACTTGGCCATAATAGTGTCTATATACATTGAACCAAACTTTGGAAAAAGACAAGATTGTCCTCCATTAAACTTGGATTTTGACCTACGAATCCACTTTTACGACTCATCCTCAAGTCTAGACTCGTAGGCTTGAGTCGTCGTACAGGTCCTGAATTTGTAAGATTTTTGGGAGCCTCTGAAGTTTATTCTATGAGTCATTGTTATGAATTATCATCATGAATACAAGTTGTCAATTAGACTCGTCCTGCAGGTCTAAGAAGACCCTAATTTTAGGGCTTCTGATCTTTTCCCTCATGTCATGTCTACGACTCATCAAAAGGACTATTGAGTTGTAAACTTCACTCATCCTTCAGGTCTGAAAAAGCTGTAAAGTATAGGTCTCTAAAGTTTTTGTACGATTCATCTTTATGACTCATCAATAGGACAACAATAAATCCTGTTGATTTGTAGGACTTCTTCTGAGGGTAGTCCTAAATCAAACTCAAGAGTTCACTCTATGACTCATCCTTATGAGTTGTAGGGACATCTACTAGTTGTAAAGGGACTCATAAACTCGATATTAGTAAACATTTTCTTTAGCTTCCTATTTTGTCAGACTTTTTGACTTTTGGGGTTTTACATTAATTATACTTTGGCCATTTTTTGGGATATTAGCCTAAGTTTTAGATGCAGAGCAATAGATTAGGTTGATGCTTAGCCTTCACTGACATCATAAGATCCATAGAATACTTGTAGGTGGTATGAAACTTAGATTTATGGGCGTTGGTTGGTTTGTTATGATTGTGCGATTCTCTTTGGGTATTTTGGAATTTCTATTGTGTTATTATCCTATTTGTGGACCTGAGGCCTTGGACTTTTTCTGGATGAAGTTCCAAGTTGGTCTTTGTGTACTTTGATGGGTGTCTACCCTATTTGTGTGGCGTGATTGTTTTTTGAATAAGTTGATTATAGTAGGTATGCATTTATGTGCATAATATTTATATTTGACATATTTTGAGCTACGATTGAGAGAAAGGTGTAACTGACGCACTTACAAGATTTTATTATAATTTCTACTTGTTTTATTTCTTCCGCATAGTTTTTAAGTATAATTATTGCTTTCTAGATTTGGGTTTTGTCTTGTCTATTGAAGGTTTATAATATGAGCCATCATTTTTCGATTTTGGGTCGTGATAACGTGGTAGAGCTTTAGGTTCAGTGGTCTTATCCGTACAAGAGAATGTACCTAGTAGAGTCTCATAGATCGGTATAATGACGTATATATCCTATCTTCGAGAGGCTATGGGGCATTCTTAGGAATACTTCACTTCTTTACTCCTTATCATGAATTATTGACTTTAGCAACTTCTAAATTTTGTTTGTTTCATTCTTTCTTAGATGGCTAGGATGAGATCCTTTATGGGTGAGCGAGAGCCTCCTGCACATGTTATGGATCCCCACCTAGGGGCAGATATCGAGGTCGACCTAGAGGTCAAGGAAGAGCATGAGTTGCAGAACCAACATGGCATTTAGGAGTGAGCACCATCAACAGAGCCTGTTATAGAGGTAGAGTTGGTACATCATCAGCTGAGCTCAGCCTCCATTAGGATTCATTTTCATACAGGTTCTTCAGTTAACTCTAGCTAGGATCCTCAGCTTTTTGAAGGGTATGTCCTAGGCTAGTACTTTTCCTAATACATTGGTGAGCCCTAAGATTATAGATGGGGCGCAAACTTCAACCCAGGTAGAGGCACAAAGCGTACATATACTAGGGGCATAATATAAGACCCCAAAAGTTGAGAAGTCCTAACATGGGGTTCAAAAGATGAAATTCTAGAAACATGCAGCTTTTGGCACCAGGTGATGACCACTAAAGGCATCACAAGTCGTGATCCTCACCACAGTTTGTGGTGTGATGCCATGGTGGAGTTTCAGAAACTCAGACTCTATAGGGAAGGGTCCATGATAGGGACCACGATCCATGGTGACAACCACGAGCCATGGCGCCCTCCATGGTAGACACTCTCCCTAAGACCCCTGACATGTCTTCGACCACGCATGACCATTATGAGTCATATTTCCCTTCATAGACCGTGGTGGATCTCATGGTGGGAAGCCTTCTAAATCCCATTTTTCCAAAAATTATAAGTCGTTCACCACGGAGTTGACCAGGAACTGTAATGCCTATAGCGATCCGTGGTGAGGGTCCGACCTGAGATCTGAATTTAGTTTTAAATTAGGGTTATTTAGGTTATTTTTCTGTATTTCATTAATGAACATGGACGGTTTTTGGGACTAGATTCTTACCTATTAACTAACCTAAAATCCCTTAACCCTCTCATTCTCACCATAATTCCCAAAATCACAAAATCTTCTATCGCAAGTTTTTTCTTAAGTCTTCTTTTTTGTGAAGCAATTCAAAGGATTTCTTCAAATTCACGGTTCCATTCTCTTAAGTTTAGGGCTCATAAAGGTCAAGGTATGTGGGACTTCATCCATGGGTACCTTTCACCCATGGAATCCTAAAGATTTCTTCTCAAATTTTCTTATGATTTCTTCAATTAAAAGCCCTAATTTCATGAGTTTTATTGTATCTTCTCAATTATGATATTCTTCATTTCTATTAGCTTAATTATGCATAATTCACATCATATTGTATGATTTCAAAATGAATTTCAATGGTCCATGCTATATGCTAGTTTCAAGTACGATTTATGAGATATGATCATGAATTTTCAAGTTATTCTAATGAAAGCTTTATGAATGAATTTAAAAAAAATTTATTCAAAGAAGTTTATGAAAGATATGTAAGACCTCGAAAAATGGAAAGATGGAAAATAATGAAAAAAAGATGAAATTCTAAAAAATACAGCTTTTTTACATCAAGGATGACCACGAGGGCCATCACGGATTGTACTGCTATCTATGGTTCGTGGTGAGATAATGTGGTCAAGGTTCTAAAACTCATACCTATAGGAAAAAGACCACGATCCATGGTGAGCACCATGATCTGTGGTGACCCCTCCCCTGAGACCCATATTTTATATTTGAATTCAAAAGTGCTAGTTGAGGACCAAGAAACTACTCGACCCTATATATCTGTAACATTGACAATGGTATTATTAAAAATTGCTTGAACATGAATCTAAAAAGGTATCACTCTTGACCACACAGGTCATATTGACTTTCACAGACTATGGTGGGCTTCATAGTAGTCACCCTTGCAGACCTTCCTATTAGGATCCTCACAATGACCCTCACCACTAGCTGTGGTAACCTTCATGGGCCATCATATTCTCCATGAGGGAGGTCCTCTAGAACTCCTTGTTCCCCGAGTTGAAGGCATTGACTAGGAAACTACTACGGTCCATAGTGAAGTTCACGAACAGTAATGGGTCCTCAATGCAGCCCCAATCTTCAGTTTTAATAAGGGTTATACTAGTCTTTTACCTATATTTATTTTATTAATATGGAAATTTTTTGGGACTAATTTCATACCTATTAACTACCCTAAAGCCTTCTAAACCTCTCATTCTGAAACATAACTCCCAAATTCCAAAACCCTCTCTCCCAAATCTTCTCTCAAGGTCTTCTTCATCCACAAGAAATTTAAGGGATTCCTTCAATGTCAAGCTATCATTCTCTTCAATTTAGAGCTCATCAAGTTTAGGGTATGTGGGACTTCATTCATGGTCACCTTTCACCCATGGAATTCCAAAGATCTCCTCTCAAATTCTCTGATGATTTCTTCAATTAAAAGCCCTAATTTCCTGATTTGCATTGGGTATTCTCAAATTTCATATTATTCAATGTTATTAGTCTTATTATGCATAACTAACCTCATATTTCATGATTTCAAGTTGAATTTTAATGACCCATGATATATGCTAGTTTCATGTATGATTTATGAAATATGATCATAATGTTCAAGTTATTTCAATGAAAGCTTTATGAGCAAGTTTTAAGATGCTTTATGCATTGAAGTTTATGAATAATATTTTAAGGATGTTTCAAGTAAGTTTAATGAAAGGGTGACTTTAGATCCTTAAAAGGTGACTCAAGACTCTAATGAACATGTGACTTAAGATCTTTAATGAGAAAGGTGACTTAAGACCCTAAAGATGTTTTGTGGAAGTCCTATACCCACACTATATGAATCACTTGATAGTGAATTGTTCCTATGAACAAGTTTATGAACTATGATTATGAAGAAGTTTATGATTATTAAAAGTATAATTAATGATAATGTTATGATATGTATTCAGTGGGATGATGTAGTTAGCACCGAGTGGACTTTGCGGTGGGGGCTCGACCTAAGCCCTATTAGAAACCTCTAGTCTCTTAAACTACACTGCCACTGTAGGTTTGACAATATGGCCTAGCTAGTGGATCCACAAATAGCATATGATGATAATATTTGGATGGAGCATACCTTTGCAAGTAGCCTCCTCCTTCTCAATGTGTGTATTATTAGATTCTATGTAATAGCTCACATGATCTTAGTGTTAGTTATGGTTATCTCTCACGTATGTACATTTTATGATGATTATGAGATTATTTTGATGCATTGACCAATGAGATAAATGTTTCTAATGTTTTCATGTTGCTCATGTTGTTAAAGATATTGGTCTTGCATCCTTGATATATATTGATTATGTCTGGTGTTTATTGTTCATACATATTCTCACATACTTAGTGCATTCTATGTACTAATGCATACTTTTTGCCTACATTATATCATAATATAGGATTCGGCGGTCACATTTATCCTCCTCCTGCTCGTGGCTAGAGTCTTCTATTAGCTTTTTGTTGGTAAGTCCTCATAGTTCGAGGACATGAAATTTATTTCACATTTGATAGTTATATTTCATTACTCTATGTTTTCTATTGGGTGAGCTGGGAGATTGTCTCATGCCCCCATCTAGTATTAGAGGCATGTCAGATAGTGAAAGTCCATGTCGTCTCTTATTTTGTATTTTTGAGACTTATGTTCTTATTGAGAATTTTTCTTCCATATCATGATTTAGCTTAATTTATTATTACCTTATGTATGCTCATGAATGTTATGCTAAGAGGCTTGGTTGGAGTCCATCGAGATTCTAATCATTGTGTTACTTCTAGACCTTAGGTCGGGTCATGACATGATGATTCTATGATGTTTCAACCAAGTTAATGATAGGGTAAGCTAAGTCCCTAAAGCTATTTTTATAAGTAAAGATATGTAATGATGAAAGGTCTATACCATATTCCATAAGTCATACAATAGATGAGCTAATCTTATGATTTTACTGTGATGATGTTAGATGAGCTTTTCTTATGTTATTTTATAAAGATGGATTGATATCTATTATTATATTTCCCTATGATATTTATGATCATGTTTTATGAGAGTTCCATTGAGATAATGACTAAAAACCAAGTGGAACATAGGATAGGCATTCTTTATTATCCCATAACTATATTGCCCGCGTAGGTTTACAGATGCCAATATGGTGAAGCTAATGGATCCACATAGCAAAGTTTGATGAGTTACTCATGGAGTATGCCCTGGAAAGGTAGCTTCCCCTACCTTGATGCAGCAGTCATCAAATTCCATGTATTAGCTCGTATGATTTTATATGTCGGTTAAAGGTCCTATCCCACATCAGTTTCAGTTGAGTTATGAGTTCTTATGATAGTTATGAGATTCAATGCATTGACCAATGAGATAATTGTTTTAATGTTTTCAAGGTTTTACTCATGTTTAAAGATATTGGTCTTGTATCCCATTATTCATTGATTATGTCCTATGTATTCTGTTCATGCATTTTCTCACATACTTAGTGTATTTCATGTACTAACACATACTTTTTGCCTACATTATATCATAATGTAGGGTCCAATTATCATGTTGATCCTCCTCCCACTCGTGGCTAGAGTTAGCACTATTGTACTATTAGTGAGTCCTCATGTTCCGAGGATGAGACATTTTATTTCTTATGATTTTATGACTTCTTTTACCTTTTATATTGGGTGAGCTACGAGGTTTTATTATGCCCCTTTCTAGACTAGTAGAGGCATATTATATGTATATCGAGTCTATGTCGTCTCTTATTCTGTATTTTGAGACTTATGTTCTGTATTGAGATTATGCTTCTGTATCTTTGATTCTTCCTTACTTATTTCATTTACCCTATGTATGCTCTTTAATGTTATGCTAAGAGGCTTGGTTGGGGTGCTTTAAGATTCTAATCGTTGTGTTATGGCTAGGCCCTAGGTCGGGTCATAACAAACATGGAATTAGAGCACAAGGTTCATGTATCCTAGGGAGTCTAACATGACGCATTTAGTAGAGTCTTGTTCATCAATGTGAAGTGCGCCACATCTATGAATAGGGGACTATGAGGCGATTGAGGAAAAAACATCACTTATTTAATGATCTCATCGTGCTTTAGAGTTAAACTTTATTTTTTCCTCCTCTAACGCTTTCTCTTTGCAATTACAGAATCATTCCTCCAAGAAGCGCTCCCATCCTAAGGAATGTTGAAGAGGAGCCACAAGATACGAATGCCCCTTTTGAATGAACAAGTGAAAAATGTGAAGTTCTGAGCCGCATTTCAGATGCTAGCCCAAGCCGTGACTACTCAAGTGAACCGAGGGGTGGATGCTCATCCAAATGTGACTACACCAGATTCTATGGTGAGAGATTTCTCTTGGATGAATCTCCCAAATTTCATGTATCCATGGTTGATGAGGACCCCTAGGATTTTGTTGATAAAGTATAAAAGATTGTTGCCATTATGGAGTATCTTCGGAGGAGAAGGCGGAATTAGCGGCCTACCAACTCAAAGGTGTCGCTCAAGTATGGTACAACCAATGGAAAATCAAAAGAGTTGAAAAAGGTCCTATAGGTTGGGAAAATTTCAAAGTTGCTTTTCTTGATCACTTCTTCTCACTTGAGTTGAGGGAGGAAAATGTGTTGGAGTTCATAAACCTCAAGCAAGGAAAAATGAGTGTGAGGGAGTATGCCCTTAAGTTTACAAAATTGTCCAAATATGCTCCATCCTTGGTAGCCAAATCTAGTACCCAAATGAGTAAATGTATTTCAGGAATGTCAGACTTGGTTATGAAAGAATGTTGAACTACTATGCTCATCAAGGAGATGGATATCTCTAGGCTCATAACTTATGCCGAGAAAATTGAAGGAGAGAAGCTTAAGGAAAGAAATGTAAGGGAGTCCAAGAGGGATCAATTTGAAGGTGGGTTTTCTCACAATAAATTCGGTGGAGGTAATGGTCATTTTCGACAGGGTCAAAAGTTTCAAGACTAAGGTTCTTCAAACACTGCAGCTCCAAAATTTGAGAAGGATAAAGTTCCAAATTCTAAGGCACAAGGAGGAGCTCTGAGTGGTCAAGTTATCTCTCTATGTATGAAGTGTGGAAGAAACAACAGGGGAGAGTTCTTAGCAGGGTTGGATGTTTGCTACAAATCTGCAAAGACAGTTCATCATCCAAAAGAGTGTATGAGTGGGGCTAGACCCCAAGTTCAGACTCAGGCTACTGTCGTCCAAATCAACGTGCTCCTACTTCTGGTGGTGATCAGCGCCAAAATATATTTTATCCCTTAAACTCATCAAAAGTTAAAGGATTCCCCCGATGTTGTATCCGGTATGTTGAAAGTTTTTGACTTTAATGTTTATGCATTATTAGATACGGGTGCTACTCTATCATTTGTTACTCTTTATCTTGATATGACATTCATTGTTAGTCCCAAGATCTTACTAGAGCCTTTTTCGATTTATAATTCGATTGGTGATTCAGTTGTGTCTAAAAGAATTTATCAAAATTGTTCAGTTTCATTTTTTCATAAAGTCACCTTAGTTGATCTTGTAGAGCTTGATATAACCAATTTTGATGTTATCCTTAGTATGGATTGGTTTCATATATGTTATGCTTCTATTTGTTGTAGAACCCGTGTGGTTAAGTTTCAGTTTCCAAATGAGACAGTCCTAGAATGGAAAGGTAGTAATTCCATGTTTAAGGGTCAATTCATCTCATTTCTTAAATCTCGAAAAATGATTTTCAAATGTTGCATCTATCATCTAGTTCAGGTTAGAGATACTAATTTCGAAACTCCTACTCTTGAGTCAGTTTCAGTTGTTAATGAGTTTTCGAAAAAAAATTCCGATAATCTCCCGGGCATTCCTCTTTAAAGGGAGATAGTTTTTGGTATAGATATCCTTCCCCATACTCATCCTATCTCTATTCCTCCTTAACGAATGGCCTCGACAAATTTGAAAGAGTTAAAGGATCAGTTGAAGGATTTGTTAGATAAAGATTTCATTAGACCAAGTATCTCTCCATGGGGTCTCCAGTTCTCTTTATAAGAAAGAAAAAGGGTTCTCTTCATATGTATATTGATTATCGAGAATTGAACAAGGTCATAGTTAAGAATAAGTATTCCATCCCAAGGATCGATGACTTGTTCGATCAATCTTAAGGAGCGATCAACTTTTCATTGGTTGTTCTTCGATTGGGTTATCATCAATACTAAGTAAGGGAATGTAACATCCTGAAAATGGCTTTTAGAACTTCGTATGGTCACTATGAATTCTTGATTATGTATTTTTGACTAACGAATGCCATTGTAGCTTTTATAGATTTGATGAACAGGGTGTTCAAGCAATACTCGGATCTGTTTGCCATTGTGTTTATTGATGATATTTTGATCTACTCTCGAAATGAGGAAGAGCATACCGATCATTTGAGGATTGTTGTTGCAAATTCTAAAGGTCCTTCAATTGTATGCAAAGTCTAGTAAGTGTGAATTTTGGTTAAGGTCAGTTACTTTCCTTGGACACATCGTCTATGATGAAGGAATTATTGTTGATCCAAAGAAGACCGAGTCATTTAAGAATTGGACTAGATCGTTGACTCCTTCCGATATTTGGTGTTTCTTGAGCTTAGCCGGTTACTATAGATTGTTTGTGGAAGGTTTCTATTCCAGTACATCGTCCTTGACTACTTTGACTGTTATGACCTAAAACCCAACATTTTGATAAATAAGGCGAAACAACCTAAATAAGTAAATAATAAACAAAAGCGGAAATCTTTTAACTTAATTACCCCCAAAGATTGGTTGTCACATGTACAAGTCGCTAAAGAAAACAAAACTTAAATAAAATACAATCTCAATAGGTCTTCAATTCTCAAGTAGAGTAAAGCATAAAAGTATAGGAAATCTAAGAGTATATTGAATATCAATAGCTACCTCTCCCAAAAATCCTGGAAAGCCTCAAAGGATAAGAAGGAGATGGTGCTCAAAGTCCGGGCTCAGAACCTACATAAGTGTAGAAGCAAGGTGAGTACCAAACAACGCAGTACCAAACAAGCTAACTAGAAAAACTAAGTAAATCTAATATAATACAGAACTCCTTTTCCAGCCCAACAGAACCTCCAGACTACAACCTGCACAGAAACCAGCCCAACCTAACAGTTCATATTAAACAATTCAATAAAGTTCATATCACAGCTCAATATCACAAGATATATCATACAAATACTCACAAGTCATAAATATGCATCAAACTATCAACACAGATATGCAGAATATATATATATGCACACTCAATGGTCATGCCTGTGTGCAATTGCAGGCAAAGACCTCAGAAGAATAAACTCTGACCGAAAATGACCTTGGTCATATAATCTCTGACAAAAAATGACCTCTGTCCTACAACCTCGCCAGAAATGACCTCGGCCATATAATCTCATCAAAAATTACTTCGGCAATGTAATCCCACCATAAATGACCTCGACACTATAATCCCACCAAAAATGACCTCAGAAATATAATCCCGCCAGAAATAACCTTGGTAATATAATTCCGTCGGAAATAACCTCGGCCTATCAGTCTCTCATCGAAAATGACCACTGTCATATCATATCTCTGACCGAAAATGACCTTGGTCTCACAATCATATACCTCTCATCACAGTATTTTAGAATCAATGCAAACAACATGCTCACACAAGTAATAAGGAATAATCAATTCAGATAAACCGCAATCACAATTGGACTATCAAGTATTTTATCAACTACACATAAATATTTAGATTACGGCATGTAAGTTTTAAAACTCAATAATATCACACATCATCTTTTATTAACCCCACCAATTCATGTTAGATTAGTTCTTATCACAATTAAACCCATAACCTTATCCCCATTACGCCCCAACATATACACAAAGGGATATTCAGGAATTCTAAGAGATTCACAGAGTTTTAAAAGTCTTCTTGCCTTAGCCAATACGTGATCACTCATTCCACGTGAGCCTTTCCCTTCCAAATGCACTCCAAATCACTACAAGTCATGCAAATTTAAGTTCCCAATCAAAATACGGAACCAACGATATCCATATCATATTTTTGAAAATCATGCCGAAACTGACTTGAAATGCCGGAACAACCCGATTAAAAAAAGAGCAAGCAATTCTAGAAATTATTACATGAATAACATCCTCAGAGAATTTGGGATTTCCTAGCGAAAACGGAAGTGGATTCAGACTTAAAATGAGCTCACCATCATCAAAAAATTGAAACTATTCTAAGTTCTTGAAAGCCCAATTTCGCCAATTCAAAAATCTCAATTTCATGCGTAAAATCTTAAATATTCAATGGGTAAACAAGATTTGATATAAGAATCATTTACCCCAAAGTTGTCCAACAAGAAACCTCTGAAAAATTGCTTCCCCAAGCTCCAAAATCACTAAAAATGGTGAAAATAGGCTAAACTCCGACTTTACACTGTTCAGGGGTCATTTTCTCTCCGCGAACGCGCATCACAAACTCCGCGAACGTGGAGGCTAACCAGAAATCTCTCCGTGAATGCGAAGAAGGGACAACTATTCTTCCGTGAATGAGGAAAAGGAACTTTATTCCTTTCGTGAGCGCTGGCAATTCTTCGCTAATGCAGAGAAGGCCTCTCAGGTACCATATAACAACAATGTTCCTTAAGTCTCAAAGTCTCCGAATGACCCTCGGGATTCATTCGGAACCCTGTATAGATAAACAATTTGTACAACCCTACTAAACTGGATGTTTTGGACTCAACAAAACCATCAAAATTTAATTTTGAGGCCTCCTTGATAAAAAAAAACAAAAAGTCGTAAATAACCAAATATTATGCCTCAAATGATCAAAACCACTGTACCTTTACTAAAGTTATCTCCTTGGTCCTGAGCTTTCAGACCTATCTATCAAGAATTGCTATGGTCTCCTACTCAAAAGTCAAATCTGGACCCAACTCTACCGTGTCAAGAGATAACATATGAGATTCATCCGTAACATATTTGCGGAACATGGAAACAAGGAACACAAGGTGTACCACTGATAAGCTACGTAGCAAGGCCAATCTGTAAGCCACCTCTCTCACTCACCCCAAAATCTCAAATGGTCCAATAAACCGAGGGCTAAGCTTGCCCTTTTTTTCCAAACTGCATCTTGCCCTTCATGGCCGACACTCGAAGCCAAATATGGTCACCCTACATGAACTCAAATTGTCGAACCCTCCTATCAGCATAGCTCTTTTGCCTACTCTGGGTTGTCAATAGCCTACCTCTCTAACACCTGAATCGACCGCTCGGACTAGCCATCAGTCTGTGGATGAAATGTTGTACTCATATCAAGCCTAGTGCCCAGGCACTCCTGTAAATCCTGCCAAAAGTGCGAAGTGAGCACTGAACCTCGATCCAAAACAATGGATACTAGAACTCCATGAAGCTGAATGATCTGATTAATATATAACTGAGCTAGTCTGTCAGTCGTGTACTTTATCTTACCAAGAATAAAATAGGCAGACTTGGTCAATCTATCGACCACCACCCATATAGAATCGTAACCACCCATGGTGGGAGGCAAACGCACAATGAAGTCCATGGTGATCCACTCCCACTTTCAAGTAGGAATGGGCATCCTTTGACTGACACCTTCAGGCCGCTAGTGCTCACACTTTACCTATTGATATGTCAAACACTTGGACACAAACTCTGAGATGTCCCTCTTCATCCTACACCATAAATAATACTAGCTAAGGTCATGATACATTTTTTCCGCACCCGGATGGATAGATTATCAAGAGCAATGAGCCTTCTCTAGTATCAATCTGAACAAGTCGTCCACCTTGGGCACACAAATTTGACACCCAATCCTCAAGACACCTTCTAATTCAAGTTTAGCCTCCTTGGCTTCACCCTTCAACACATTGTCTCGAATGAGACATAAATTTTAATCATCAAACTGCCTCTCCCAAATCTGCTCAACTAAGGAAGAGTGGGCCTCAATAGAAGTAATAAATCCTCCACCCTCCTCAGAAACTCGCAATCAGTTGAGGTTGTTGACCAACCTATAAACATATCTAGCCAAGGGCCTCCGTCAACACTAATCACCACGAGACTCCCCATACTAGGAGCCTTCCTGTTCAAAGCATCGGCCACCACATTAGCCTTCCGCGGGTGATACAAAATAGTTATATCATAATCCTTTAGTAGCTGAAGCCATCTACGCTGTCTCAAATTCATATGCCTCTGACTGAAGATGTATTGAAGACTCTGATGATTAGTGAAAACCTCACAATGCATACCATACAATTAATGACGTCATAGCTTCAACATAAATACCATTGTCTCTAACTCTAGATCATGGGTAGGGTAGTTCTTCTCATGCGCCTTCATCTGTTTAGATGCATAGGCAACTATCTTCCCTTTCTGCATCAGAATTCCACCCAAACCAACACCAGAAGCATCACAATACAAGGTGAAGTCTACACCCTCCTCAGATAATGTCAAGATAGGAGCTGAAGTTAACAAGACCTTAAGCTTTTGAAAGCTTACCTCTGACTTATCAGACTAATGAAAATCTACTACCTTCTGAGTGAATCTAGTCAATGGGGCCACAATAGTAGAGAATCCTAGCATGAAGCATCGATAATATTCAACCAAACCCATAAAATTCTAAATCACAATAGGGGAAGTAGGTCTGGTCTAGCCTCTACCTGCCTCAATATTGGTCGGATTCACCCTATACCCTCCTTGGACACCAAATGCCCTAGAAATGCCACAGAATCAAGCCAAAACTCACCTTTGGAGAACTTGGCATATAACTTTTGCTTCCTCAACTTTTAAAGCACCAACCTCAAATGACTAGAATGGTCCTCCTCTGTCTTGGATTACACCAAGATATCATTAATCAAAACAATCACAAAAGAGTCCAGATACAAACTAAACACCCCTACATCAAGTTCATGAATGTTTCGGCGGCATTATTCATCCCAAATGACATAACCAGAAACTCATAATGTCCATAACGAGTCCAGAAAGTGGTCTTAGGAATATCTGATAGTCTAATCCTCAACTGATGGTACCCAGATCTCAAATGGATATTGGAGAATAAGGTTGCACCTTAAAGCTAATCAAACAAATCATCAATACGAGAAAGAGTATATTTATTCATATTTGTCACCTTGTTCAACTGTCTATAATCAATGCACATACTTATAGACCTATCCTTCTTCTTCACAAACAAAATTGGTGCACGGCAAGGGGACACACTAGGGAAAATAAACCACTTACTCAACAGATATTACAACTGGACCTTCAACTCATTTAACTCTATCGGAGCCATGTTATAAGGTGGAATAGAGATGGGCTTAGTGACTGAATCCAATTTAATAGCAAAGTCAATATCTCTATTCGGAGAAACTCTTAGAAGATTAGTAGAAAACACATCGGCGAACTCCTTAACTATAGAGCTAGACTAAATGGGAGGTGACTTAGCACTATTATCCCAAATAAAGACCAAATAAGATATACAACCTCTATTAATTAATCTATGATCATGCATATAGAAGCTGACCTTACTAGAATAGAAACCACTAGTGCCCTTACACTCGATCCTCGGGACACCCAGTATCGTTAAAGTCACAATCTCAGCATAAAAATCAAGAATAGCACGATAAAAAGAGAGCCAATCCACTCCCAACATCACATCTAAGTCTACCATCCCAGTATAATCATGTCTACCTAAGTATCATACTCGGCAAAAGAAATAAGACATGATTGATACACTCGATCTACCACAATAGCTTACCCATAGGTGTAGAGACATATACCGGCACGGATATGTGATCACAAGTCAAATCAAATCCAAATGCAAAATAGGTATATACATAGAAGAATATAGATACAGGATCAAATAACATAGATGTAAGTCAATGGAAAACTGGGACGATACGTATAATGATGGCAATAGAAGCCTTAGCCTTGGGTCTTCCTATAAAAGCATAGCATTGAGCTCCTCTACCACCACCCCTTAAACCTACCTCTACCTCACGGAACCACAGCACCACAACCAGAGGCTCTACCACCTCTACCTGTCTAAGCTCTACCCTTCTAGATGAAGGTGCTGAATCTCTCTCTAGAGTTGCTGAATAAGTGCGTTGCAGCCCTAAATGAGTCTGTAGTGGGCACTGACGTATCAAATGACCCGGATCTCCATAATTAAAACACGACCTTAGGACTAAGGATAATTAAGACGACCCTAATGAATACCATAACAACCTCGGCCCAAACTCTAAGATCCTCAGACTAACTATCCACTATCGGCTACTGGCATAGAAGCATGAATACATCTTTGGTGCAAAAACTGACTACCGCCCCTATGTGAACCTCTACCTCCAAATGAGGTACCCCAAAACTGGTCACTTGTATGGACCCTCTTGAGGTCCCCAAACTCCACTCTGACTATCAGTTCTTCCTCCTTGGTGGTGCTCATAATGGATTGGAAGAAAGCACCTTTATGGGCTGATCTTAACACGTAGGATCGAATAGAAAAGGTCAAACCCTTCAAAAATCTGTGGACTCTCTCAACATCATCTGGGATTAAAGTTGTAGCATGTCTCAACAACTAGCAGAAATGGTCCTCATACTTAGCAACTGATATGCCGCCCTAAATAAAACTCTCAAATCTCAATCTACTCTCTACCCGTATACTCCATGGGATGAATCGATCCTTAAAATTACTAGCAAAAACTTCCCACGTAATCGAAGGGGATCCAACTGGTCTAGACCTCATGAATGTCCTCCAATACTCCTAGAATGACCCACAGAGCTGGAAAGCAACAAGTCAAACATCCTAGGCATCAGCCATGCTTACTACCTCCAACTTCTCATGACATAATATCAAAAACTCATGTGAATCCTCACTCTTAACACTCTGGAACTGGGGTGGTTTTATCTTCTGAAACCTTTCATAAAACTACTGATTAGCTTGTTATAACCATATTTGGAGCATTCTCTGCATCGGTATTTAGTGAGGGAACCAATGGTGGATGTCCCACCTGATACTGAACTACTGGAACCTAATGCTGCTCTAGAGTTTGTGCACCAATCCTAGTCTATGAACCCTGTGGCGCACCTGGAGCACCTTGAGTAAAACTCTTCGAGATACCCAATATCCTCAATAAGGCCTCATGAAGCAATAGTGGTATGGGCTCTAGAGGAACCTGGTCCTCATAAATCTCAACCTGTGGCTCTGAGAAGGCCTCTCTAGCACGAACCCTACCCTACTTATAGCTTGGGTCTCAACAGCTGCATCAAGAACTGCCTCCCCTCTACCAATAAATATAAATCTGGTCCTTCGCATCTGCCAAAACAATATATCACACTCAGAACTAATGATAATAACTTATTACGATAAGAAAAATTAAATAAAGGAAGTTTTGTAATAGTCTCCATAGCCTCTCGAAGATAAGTATAGATGTCTCCATACCGATCCTCAAAACTCTACTTAGACTTGGCTTGTACACGTGAGACCTATGAACCTAGGACTCTGATACCAATTTGTCACGATCCAAATTCGGGTGTAATGGCTATTGTCTTTTCCCACTGGATAGGTTAGCCTAAGGTCCAATATTTCAATAAATAAAGCAAAATAACCTAAATAAGTAAATAATAAACAAAAGTGGAAGTCTTTCAACTTAATTACCCCAAAAGATTAGTTGTCACATGTACAAGCTGCTAAAGAAAATAAAACTAAAATAAAATACAATCTCAATATGTCTTCAATTCTCAAGTAGAGTAAAGCATAAAAGTATAGGAAATCTAAGAGTATGTTGAATATCAATAGCTATCTGTTCCAAAAATCTTAGAAAGCCTTGAAGGATAAGAAGGAGACGGTGCTCAAACTTCAGGCTCAGAACCTACACAAGTGTAGAAGCAATGATAGGTACCAAACAACGTAGTACCAAGCAATCTAACTAGAAAAACTAATTAAATCTAATAGAATACACGAACTCCTTTTCCAACCCAACCGAACCTCCAGACTATAACCTGCATAGAAATCAGCCCAACCTAATAGTTCATATTAAATAATTTAATAAAATTCAGATCACAACTCAATATCACAAGATATATCGTACATAAATAACATTCTTAAGGTATTTGGGATTTACTAGAAAAAACGGAGGGGATTCAGACTTAAAATGAGCCACCATCATCAAAATATTGAAACTATCTCAAGTTATTGAAACCCCAAAGTTACCCATAAGAAACCTCTGAAACATCACCTCCCCAAGCTCCAAAATCACCAAAAATGGTGAAAATAGGCTAAACCCTGACCTTACACTGTTTAGGGGTCATTTTCTCTCCACGAACGTGGATCACTAACTCCGCGAATAAGGAGGCTAACCAGAAATCTCTCCGCGAATGTGGCATAAGCTTCGTGAATGCGGAGAATGGAAACCTATCCTTCTGCAAACGTGGCCAAGCCTCCTTAAATGCGGAGAAGGAACTTTGTTCCTTTTGCGAATGTGGGAAAGTCTCTGAAAATGCGGAGAAAGACTCTTAGGCACCAGATAATAGCAATGTTGCTTAAGTCTAAAATTCTCCAAATGACCCTCGAGATTTGTTTAGAATTCTATATAGACAAACCATAGATGCAACCCTACTAAACTCGATGTTTTAGACTCACAGAACCATCAAAATTTAATTTTGAGTCTTTCTTGACCCGAAAACTAAAAAGTCACAACTAAACTAATATTTTGCCTCAAAAGAGAAAAACGCCCTCAGAGCTTTCGAAAAATGTACATGAACTCTCTCTAGGCCTAAAATCACCCTCCAAATACAACATAGTTGTTAGAATTTATTTTCGAGCATCCAATCCTCAAATGTTGATCAAAGTCAAATCTATGGTCAAAAACTCAAATATTTCCAATTCAATACTTCAAATTCACTATATGACCCCAAATATGATTTTTTCAACTCTTCTAGACCAATTTCAACGTTCCAAAACTGATAAAATTGATGGAATTCTATTCCAAGACGCAAAACTCTGAATAAAATCAAATACCACTTTTGAGTTATTCAAAATCTCTAAAATTCAAAGTTTACCCAAAATATCAACTTTTCAAGAAAAATATAGAACCGACATCAGGTATTAATCAAATATGACTTGGAGAAACTATTGGAAAGTAAAATGGTCTTTTTTATGAAAATTTCCAAAAATGACCTTTAGGGTCATTACATCAACTTAAAAAAAGGTGAAGTTCCAATGGTCCAAGGCATGTGAGAAAAGCTTTCAAGAGTTCAAGGATAGGCTTACCTTCACTCTAGTGTTGACTTTACCGAAAGGTTCTGATGGGTTTGTTGTGTGTTGTGATGCTTCATGAGTTGGTCTTGTTTGTGTTCTAATAAAAAATAATAAAGTGATAGCTTATGCTTCAAAGAAACTCAAGGTACATAAGAAGAATTACCCAACTCACAACTTGGAGTTGGCGGTGATGGTATTTGCTTTGAAGTTGTTGAGACACTATCTCTATGGTGTCCATGTAGATGTTTACACTGATCACACGAGTTTATAATATATGTTCACTCAGAAGGACTTCAACCTTCGACAAAGGAGATGGCTAGAGTTGTTGAAGGATTATGATATGAGTGTACTATATCATCCTAAAAAGAAAAATGTGATTGCCGACGCTCTTAGTAGATAGTCCATGAACAGTGTTGCTTATATTGAGAATGAGAAGAAAGAGCTAGTGAGGGATGTGCATAAATTAGCCCATTTGGATATCCTACTAGTTGATTCCAAGAATGGTGGTGTTATTGTACAAAATGGTTCAAAATTATCTCTTGTGGCGGATGTTAAGGCAAAATAAGATAGTGATCCCATTTGGGTTGAATTGAAGAAACGGGTTGCCAAAAAAGTCATTAAGGCTTTCTCCCAAGGGGGAGATGGTGTTTTAAGATATTGAGAGGCCGATTGTGTGTTCCAAATGTTAATGGCTTAAAATATATGATATTGTTTGAAGCCCATAGTTTGAGGTATTCTATACATCCCTATTCTACAAAGATATTTTGAGATTTTAAGGAAGTGTATTGGTAGAATGGCATAAAAGGGATATTGTAGAATTCGTAGCTAATTGCCCTAACAGTCAACAAGTGAAGGTTAAGCATCAAAAACCTGGAGGTTTGTCTCAAGATATTGAGATTCCTACTTGGAAGTGGAAAGCCTTGAATGTGGACTTCATCACTGGTTTGCCTCGTACTCATAGGCAACATTATTCTATTTGGGTGATTGTTGATCGAATGACTTCGCCTAATTTTCTTCCTACTAAGACTTCATATTCAACCAAGGATTATGGTAGATTATACATTCAAGAGCTGGTTAAACTTCATGGTGTTCCTTTGTCTATCATCTCGGATTGAGGTACTCGGTTAACATCACTATTTTGGAGGTATTTTCAAAAGGGCCTTGGTACTCAGGTGAAACTTAGTACAATATTTCACCTGTAGAAGGATGGTTAGGCCAAGCGTACCATTCAGACATTAGAGGATATATTGAGAGAATATGTTATTGATTTTAAAGGAAATTGGGATGATTATTTGTCATTGATAAAATTTTCCTATACTAACAATTATCACTCTAGTATTGAAATGGATCCATTTGAGGTTTTGTATGGTAGGAGGTGTAGATTCCCTATTAGTTAGTTCGTGGTTGGTGCAGTTGCTTTGATAGGACCCAAGTTGGTATTTGAGCCTATGAATAAAGTGAGGTTGATTAGAGATAGATTAAATATAACCCAAAGTCAAAAAAATACTATTTGGATGTGAGAAGAAGAGAACTTGAATTTGAGGTTAATGATTGGGTTTATTTAAAAATTTCACCCATGAAGAGTGTGATGCATTTTGGTAAGAAAGGGAAGATAAGTCCCCATTATATTGGCCCATATTAGATTTTGAGGTGGATTGGTTTGGTGGCTTATGAGTTGGATTTGCCTTCTGATTTGGCATCGACGCATCCGGTGTTTCATGTGTTCTTATTGAGGAAGTTTATTGGTGATCCTAGCTCGATTGTGCCATTAGAAAGCATTGAGGTAAAAGAAGGACTTTATTGTGAGGAGGTTCTAGTTAAGATCTTGGACCAACAAGTTAAAAAGTTGAGGAACAAGGAAATATCTTCAGTTAAAGTGTTATGGAGGAATCAAGAGGTTGAGGGTTCTATAGAGAAAGTCGAAGCCGATATAATGTCTCAATATTCTCATCTCTTTCCTTACATGCCTAGTTAAGGTATTTAGTTCCTTCATGATAGAATAAGCCCAAATCATATGTTAAAGTTGTTCTCATCGTCTCACATGCATTTATGTTCATGAAATCAGTTTTAAAGTCATGTTTTAGGTTGAGAAGATTTCATATTTTATGCATTATTAAGATGTTTTGCATTCATGTTGGGCTGCTATGTTCCTTCCCTATTCCATTCATGCTAGCTTGAGTCTTATTCACGGATGAATGTTCACAAGGGAGAGATATTATAAGACTCCAGAAATTGAGAAGACATAAAACGGGGTTCGAAAGATAAAACTCCAAAAAAGCATAGCTTTTGGCACTAGGTGATAACTATGAAGGCCATCACGGGTCGTGCTCCTCACCACGGGTTGTGGTGTGCTGCTATAGTGGAGGTTTAAAAACTCAGACTCTGTAGGCAAGGGTCTAAGAAAGGGATCACGGTCCGTGGTGAGCACTACGAGACGTGGTGCCCTCCGTGGTGGACACCCTTCCTAAGATCCTTGACTAGTCCTCCATCATGAACGACCACCACGATTTGTATTGCTCTTTACGGACCATGGTGGGTCTCATGGTGGGCAGCTTTCCAAAACCCCTTTTTCCAAAAATTATAAGTCATTCACCACGGAGTTGACTAGGAACCGTATTGCCCATAGCGGTCTGTGGTGAGAGTCCGTCCTGAATTCTGAATTCAGTTTTAAGTTGGGGTTATTTTGGTTATTTCCCTACATTTTATTTATGAATGTGGATGGTTTTTGGGACTATATTCTTACCTATTAACTAATATAAATTCCCTTAACCCTCTCATTCTCACCATAATTCCCTAAATCACAAAATGTTCTATCGCAAGTTTTTTCTTAAGAGTCTTCTTTTCCGTGAAGCAATTCAAAGGATTTCTTCAAATTCACGGTTCCATTCTCTTAAATTTAGGGCTTATAAAGGTCAACGTATGTGGGACTTCATCCATGAGTACCTTTCACCCATGGAATTCCAAATGTTTCTTCTCAAATTCTCTTATGATTTCTTAAATTAAAAGCCTTAGTTTCATGAGTTTCGTTGGGTCTTCTCAATTATGATATGTTTCAATGCTATTAGCCTAATTATGCACAATTCACATCATATTGCATTATTTCAAGATGAATTTCAATCGCCCATGCTATATGCTAGTTTCAAGTATAATTTATGAGATATAATCATGAGTTTTTAAGTTATTCTAATGAAAGCTTTATGAATGAATTTATAGATGCTTTATGTAAAGAAGTTTATGAATGATGATTCTATAACATTTCAAGCAAGTTAATAATAGGTCAAGTTAAATCCCTAAAGATATTTTTATGAGTAAAGATATGTAATGATGGAAAGTCTGCACCCAAATTACATAAGTCATATGATAGCTGAGCTAATCTTATAATTTTACTATGATGATGCTATATGAGCTATTCTTATGTTATTTTATAAAGATGGATTGATACCTATTATTTTCTTTCCCGATGATGTTTACGATCATGTTTTATGAGAGTTTCATTGGGATAATGACTAAGCACCGAGTGGACCTTAAGATACACATTTTCTCCCACGTTGAGGCAACAGACCCATAGTAAGATCCCATTGTCCTATAACTACGTTGCCCGCATATGTTTACAAATGACAATATGATGAAGCTAGCGGATCCACATAGCACAGTTTGATGAGTTACTCATGGAGTATGCCCTGGTAAGGTAGCCTCCCCTACCTCGATGCAGGAGTCATCAAATTCTATGTATTAGCTGGCATGGTCTTATATGTTAGGTAAAGGTCCTATGCCATACCAGTTTCAAGTGAGTTATGAGTTCTTATGATAGTTATTAGATTCAATGCATTGAACAATGAGATAATTGTTTTAATGTTTTAAGGTTTTTCTCATGTTTAAAGATATTGTCTTGCATCCCATTATTCATATTGATTATGTCCTATGTTTATTATTCATACATCTTATCATATACTTATTGCATTCCATGTACTAACACATACATTTTGCCTACTTTTATTCATAATGTAGGATCCAACGATCACGTTCATCCTCCTCCTGCTTATGGCTAGAGTTAGCACTATTCTACTGTTAGTGAGTCTTTATGTTCACAGAACGAGACATTTTATTTCTGATGAGTTTATGACTTCTCTTATGCTAAAAGGCTTGGTTAGGGTCTTTCGGGATTCTAATCATCATGTTATGGCTAGGCCCTAGGTCAGGTCATGACACACAACCTACTGTTGTGGCTTTTCACTTAGCAATTATGTCAGTGCCGATAGTTGCTCTGCCTATGGTAGTTCGGCCGATTATGTCTTCTGAGGAGCAGAAGATGTTGGGATGATTCAACAGGTTGGGTCCTTCCAGGTTCTCTAGGCTTCGAGCTAGGATTCCCATGAGTTTATAGTTAGTTGCGAGGAGAGGTTGACTAACCTCGAGTTCGTTAAGTTGAACAGAGTCAATTATACTACTTTTAAGATGGATGGGCCACTGAAGTAGTGGTGGAGGTCTTATCTTGAGTGTAGACCAACTAGGTCACCTTCATTGTCATGGGATAAGTTCTCCGATGATTTCTTGGAGAAGTATGTGCATCGTATCTTGAGAGAGGTTGTGGGATGCGTTTATAGGTCTAATGTAGGGATCGATGTCCATTATTGAGTATGATACATAATTCTATGAGATAGCTAGGAATGGTGCTAAGATTCTGTTGACTGAGCACAAGCTGGTGTATAGATTCTACAGATGGTGGTACTTACCCTTTTATTTTGATACAAAGTTGTCACGACCCAATCCTAGGGCCTAGATGTGACACGGCGAATGAAGCACCCAAAGGTAACTCACCCAAGCCTCTTAGCATTCACTAAGCAATTCATTAGAAATGATAAACAACAATCGGAAACATAAAGGGGATAATCGGGACTAAGGGAATTGACATTCAAAAGAGTCAAGGTCAACATAACATCATTTACTATGTCCAACAATACCTTCTATATTAAAGACTTGGCGGGGCTAAGACATTTCCCTAGCTCACCCTCAAGATATAAGTCAAAAGATACCGAAGGTAATTCAAGAGTCTAAGCACAATATAATCTAGAAAGGAAGGAGTATCATTCCCAGATTATGGGAACTCACCACTAGTAGTAGCCTTCAATGATCAAACTAGCCACTGGTAGGAGAGTGTGGAGTGATGTCATTTCCTACATGGTGATATCATGTAGGCAAAAGTATGCGTTACTACTTTGGATGTACTAAGTATGTGAGCATGATATAAAATGAATAACATTAAGATATTTAATAAGCAACATACATAAGTGTATGCATGCATGAGAAATCATCACATGAAAACTTAAAACATTCATTTTGTGGGAAAGTGACCTTAACCGACATTTAAGACCATGCGAGCTATTACATGGAATCCAACATAACCCCCTATGTTGGTACAGGGAGACTACTTGTCGGGTAGAACTCCGTTAACTTTAATTATTTTTTAAAGTTTAACTTTAAGGGCTAATTGTGGATCCACTATCCTAAATAGCCGACAAGGGCTCCTATGTTGGCGCATAGTTAATGAAATATGAGACTTTACTTAAGGACCCGTTAGGTCAAGTCCCCATCTACATACTACATTCGGTGCTAGGTCAATCCCATGGAATAACATTTAAATATCATAATAAAAATTTTCTAAATAAATCCAACATCATTACCTACAACTTTTATGAAGACCATAGATTAAGATTCGGAGACTAAGTTGGTCAAAAAAATTATTCTTTCCAAGACCTGGTGTTGTGATGAAATGGAGTGTTTGTAAAAGAAAAATCATATCTCATTGTAGAATGATCCCATTTAGTTGATTTTTAAATGACCTGAAAGGAGATTTTTAGAGCTATAATTCATAGCAAGACAGCAAATCCTAATTAGGAAGTTATCTTATTCAAATATAACTTCGAAAAAAGGTATTTCATAAAAAAAGGATTCATCTCACCAACAATGGAAGATCTAGATCCATTTGACATCACCCATCACATCAATAGTCCTCCATTTGACCTTACCTAAGACATCACAATCCTCCATTAAATGTTTAGATTTTTTTATAATTATTTTAATTATTGTTTGGTCTCTCCTTTACACCTATAAATACCCACCATATTTTATTATTTTATTTATCAAGCTTTCTCAAGAAACTCTTCTCTCTATACACTTCTTTACTCATTCTCAAAATATAGTTTTAGTTCTTAGTAGTGTAAAAATACTATTCTGGTGATTCATATACTCTGGATAGTACACAAAACTCTCCAGCGTGGAAAAAAGGCTAGGATTCAAGAGTTTTCATTAAGTCCTTCGATTCTGAGTAAAGCTTCAGATTTTAGGTATGTAAGGCTTCAATGAGAGTATTCCTTCCATTCACATGCCTAAAGTATTTTAATTATATGATAAATTATATTTATTTACCAAAATCTCTTCAAGCATTACTCTAAGATATATGTGTGTTTATCCATGTATTTTTCCATCCATGTAGTCTAAAACTCTTTCAACTAAATCTCTTGATTTCAAGTAAGATTTTTTTATGGATAATTCTTATTTCTATTTAATAGAATGAATCATGGTTAAACTAATAGTTGATCCAAAATTATTTCATATGTATGAATAGACGGTTTGCAAGTATTTTCTCTATTTATCTCTTTAAAGGTTCTTGAAATTCATGGTGGGTTGTCTAAAGCTTGATTTTTAATTAATGAATTTCAAAGTATTTATTCATAATTTCATTTACATACATGTTTGAAAGTTGAAGTAATTTAAACTCACCTAGTTTTACTATATTTTCAATGAAGTATGACTTGAAAGCTTTAACTCCAAATAAATATTTATGAAAGAAATGTCCATTATTAAAAAGGATTCTTATGAAATAAAAGAATGATGAAATTATATGAATGATGGATTCTTTATGCTATAAGAAACATTCTTGCATATTTGAATCACTAAAGGTTGTAATGAGCTATTTCACCAAATGTGATGTTTTGAATTCTCAAGCTATATGCTATGACTATTTTGTGGAATTGACTTAGCACCGAATGGGGCATTGACGTGGGATTTGGTAACAAAATCCTAGTAGCAACCCCCTTGTCTCATTAACTGTGCCAACATAGGAGCCCTTGTAGGCTTAGGCTAATGGATCCACGAAAGCCCTTAAAGTTAAAGTTAAAGAATAAATGTAAAATTGACGGAGTTCTACCTAGGCAAGTGTACTTCTCAACCAATGTAGGGGTTATGTTAGATTCCATGTAATAGCTCACATGGTCTTAATATCGGTTATAGTCAAATTCCCACAAACAAATGTTTCAAATGCTATTTACATGATTACTCATGCATGTATATATCCACATATGTATGATTTAAATGATATCTACTTTATTATTCATGCATGCACTCATTTATGTACTTTACCTTATAAAGTTCCTAAATATTTTACATTGTATTACATGCCTACACACTTAATACATTCAAATTACTAACGCATACTCTTTTGCCTACATAATATCACCATGTAGGGACCGGTGCTCCTCATCGCTCTCCTCCACGTAGCTAGTTGGGATTTTATTTGAAGGCTACTTTTGGTGAGTTCCCATGTTACGGGAACAATACTCCATTATCTTTGTAGCTTATGATATGTTGATACCTTTAGACACTTACTATAGCATTTCATTCTGTTTTGATTGAGGGTGAGCTAGGAACTTGTCTTAGGCCTATTAAATTTAAAAGTTTGAGGTAATTTTGGACATATGTAAGTAGAAGATTTACTATTATGGTTTTCTCTTATTTATTTATTGTCATTACCTATGAAAGGCTAAAAGATGCTAAGAGGATTGCTTAAGGTAATTCTGGGTTCCTCATTCGTTGTGTCATGTCTAGATCCTATGATTCGTTCGTGACAAACTTAGTATCAGAGCCTGAGGTTTTGAATATTTCTCAGAGTCTAACATACCGCGTCAAATAGGGTATTTTTCATGGTAGTGAATAGCGCCCTAACTATGAATAGGAAACTATGGGACATTTACGAAAGTTTTCACTTCTTTCAAATTCATGTCATGCTTTATAGTCTCCTATGCTTTTCTGTAATTAATGAGCCATTTTGTGTTCTCTAGATAATAACTCATAGAAGAGCACCTCCAAGAGCAAGGGTTGACGATGAGGACCAAGCTCCTCCAATTCTCGATGCCCAACATCATGAGAAAAGGGTAACCTATGCCGTATTTCACAATATCATTACGTTGTTGGCTCAAGTCATAAGCAACCAAGGGCATCAAGGTGTTCCTCCTCCCCCAAAATTTAAAATCCGACCTCTAGGATTCAGAATTTTTAAAGGATTAATCTACCCGAGTTCGATGGTTCTAAAACTAGATGAGTAACCTATGGAGTTCATTGATAAGGTGTACTGGATTGTGGATATTATGGTAGTACCACTGAATAAAAAGGATGAGCTAGTGGACTATCAACTCAAAGATGTGGCTCGAGTGTGGTACGAACAATGGGTTATTGAGAGGGATAAAGAAATAGGGCCGATAGGATGGGAAGAGTTCAAAGGTGCCTTCCTAGATCGTTTCTTTCCATTGGAGCTAAGGGAGGCAAAAATCTAAGAGTTCATCAACCTCCTTCAAAGGAGTAGGAGCGTGAGGCAGTATGCTCTTAAATTCACTAAGTTGTCAAAGTATGCTCCTTTCATGGTCTCCGACCCAAGAGCTAGGATGAGCAAGTTTATTTCCAATGTCAAGCTTGGTGTCCAAGGAGTAAAAAATGGCCATGTTGGTCAAGGTTATGTACATATCTTGGTTATTGACTTATGCAAAACAAATTGAAGAATAGAAACTGAGGGAGAGATTAAGGGGGTTCAAAAAGGCTAGACTGGATGGTGGAGAGTTTAACCCTCAATGGCCCAGTTATGGTAACAACGATAAAGGCTTAGTGGGAAATGATTTGTGGGACAAGGTTCCACCAATAATCTTCCTCCAAGGCTCAAAAAGGACAAAGGTGCTAATCCAATGATTCTAAGAGAGAATGTTGGTGGTCAAACTTTCCCCGCTTGCAAGAAGTGTGAAATAATTCACAAAGGAAAATGCTTAGCCAGCTTCAATGTATGCTTCAAGTATGGCAAGGCAGGCCACCATTCTAGGTATTGTAGAAGTGGTGGTGGTAGGCCTCAAGGCTAAATTCCTCATGGTTAACAAGCCAAAGGAGGTGGCTAACAGACAAACTGCTTTTATGCCTTATATGGGAGATAAGAGGTTGAGGACACACCCAATATCGTTATTGGTATGTTAAAAGGTCTTTGCTTTTGATGTGTATGCATTATTAGATTCGGGTATAAATTTATCATTTGTTACTGCATTCCTTGCGAATAGGTTTGATGTGTCACCCAAAATGTTATTAGAGCCTTATTTGGTGTCTACACTCGTCCATTAGTCGATTGTTGCTAGAAAGGTCTATAGGGGTTGTCTCGTGTCTATCTTGCATTAAGTTATTCCTTTTGATCTCACTGAGCTTGACATGGTATATTTTGATATAATTCTTGGGATGGATTGGTTACATGTATCTTATACTTTCATAGATTGTAGGAAGTGTCGAGTCAAGTTTCACTTTCCAAATGAGTCCATTATTGAGTGGGAGGGTCGTGATTCGGTAGTGAAGGGTAAGTTTATTTCTTGTCTTAAGGCCCAAAAATCGATTGCTAAGGGTTTTATTTACCACAATGTGAAGGTTAAGGATGTTGACTCTGAAAGTCCTCCCCCTTGAGTCAGTTCCCGTAGTCAATGAGTTCCATAATGTCTTTCTCGATGACCTCATATTGTCTCTACCAAAAGTAAAGTTGATTTTGGTATCGATCTCCTCCCTAATACCCAACCTATCTCTATTCCTCCTTACCAAATAGCCTCGGCGGGCTTGAAAGAGTTGAAGGAACAATTAAAGGACTTGTTAGAAAAGGGGTTCATAAGGCCAAGTATTTTGTCATGGGGTGCTCCCATGTTATTTGTGAGAAAAAAGGATGAGTCACTTCGAATGTGCATAGACTATCGGTAATTAAATAAGATAACCATTAAAAACAAGTACCCAATCCCTAGTATAGATGATTTGTTTGATCAATCACAAAGGGCAAGTCACTTCTCCAAGATCGACCTTCAGTTCGGCTATCACCAACGAAGGGTTAGGGAGTGTGACATTTCCAAAATGGTTTTCTGAACAAGGTATGGTCACTTCGAGTTTATCGTGATAAGTTTTGGGTTGATGAATGCGTCGGCGATATTTATGGACTTGTTGAATAGGGTGTCCAAACCTTACCTTGATAATTTTGTGGTGGTCTTCATTAATGATATTCTGATTTACTCTCTAGGTGAGGAAGAACATAAGAATCATGTGAGAGTTGTGCCTCAAACATTGAGGGATAGGAAATTGTTTGCGAAATTTAGTATGTGTGAATTTTGGTTGAAGAAGGTGGAATTTCTTAGTCAAGTAGTGTCCGGTGATGGGATCTAGGTTGATCCTAAGAAAACATAAGCAGTCAAGAATTGGCCTAGACCGTTGTCTCCTTCAGAAATTAGGAGTTTCTTGGATCTAGTCGGGTACTATAGAAGGTTTGTCAAAGGGTTTTCTTCCATGTTATCTTCTATGATGAAATTGACCCAAAAGAAAGCCAACCAAGGCAATCAAGGCGTTCATCCCCCTCAAATGCAAAATTTAGCTTCTAGGATTCTGGATTTTCAAAGGATGAATCATCCGAGTTTGATGGTTCTAAATTAGATAAGGACCCTATGGTTCTTGAAATTCATGGTGGATTGTTTATAGCATGATTTTTAATTAATGGATTTTAAAGTGTTTATTCATAATTTCATTTACATACATGTTTGAAAGTTGAAGTGATTTAAACCCACCTAGTTTTACTATATTTTCAATGAAGTGTGACTTGAAAGCTTTGACTCCAAATAAATATTTATAAAAACAATGTCTATGATCAAAAGGGAGTCTTACGAAATTAAAAAATGATGAAATGCTATAAGGACAATTCTTGCATATTTGAATCACTAAAGGTTTGAATGAGGTATTCCACTGAATGTGATGTTTTGAATTCTCAAACTATATGCTATGACTATTTTGAAGTAATAAACTATTCCGTGGGATTGACTTAGCACCGAATGGGGTATTGATGTAGGATTCGGTAAGGGAATCCTAGTCGCAACCCCCATGTCTCATTAACTATGTGCCAACATAGGAGCCCTTGTAGGCTTAGTCTAATGGATCCACGAAAGCCCTTAAAGTTAAAGTTAAATAATAAATGTAAAATTGACGGAGCTCTACCCTAGGCAAGTAGACTCTCTGGTCAACGTAGGGGGTTATGTTGGATTCCATGTAATAGCTCACATGGTCTTAATGTAGTTTGTAGTCAAATTCCCATAAATAAATATTTCAAATGCTATTTACATGATTACTCATGCATGTATATATCCACATATGTACGATTTAAATGATATCTACTTGATTACTCATGCATGTACTCATTTATGTACTTTACCTTATAAATGTCCTAAATATTTTACATTGTATTGCATGCCTACACACTTAGTACAATCAAAGTACTAACGCATACTCTTTTGCCTACATGATACCACCATGTAGGGATCGGTGCTCTTCCTCGTTCTCTTCCACCTAGCTAGTTGAGATTCCATTTGGAGGCTGCTTTTGGTGAGTTCCCATGTTCTGGGAATAATACTCCTTTATCTTTTTAGCTTATGATATGTTAAGACCTTTAGACACTTACTATGGCATTTCATTATATTTTGATTGAGGATGAACTAGGGACTTATCTTAGCCCCATTAAATCTAAAAGTTTTTGATATTGTTGGACATATGTAAGTTGAAGATTTACTATTAAGGTTTCTGCTTATTTATTTATTATCATTACCTATGAAAGGCTAAAAGAATTCTAAGAGGCTTGTTTGAGGTACTTTCGGATTTCTCATTCGCCTTGTCATGTCTAGGCCCAAGGATTGGGTCATGACAGAAACCCGCATACCTTAGAGTGAAACTTTAAGAAATCTTGATTCTTGGTCTTTAATGAGGAGCCTTGAATCCTTTGAGTTTGAAAGAAAAATTTGAGGAAATGATTTGAGAGACAAGGAGGATAAGGTTTAGGGTTTTGGGGAGGTGAAAGACCGAAAAATGACCCCCAAACACGTCCAAGCCTGTATATATTTGTTAAGGTAATTGTCCAAGATTCCCTTCATCAAAAAAATCTGAAAATGGGTTCAGAACCCTGCAAGGACTATAGTGGCGTGCTATGCCAGAGCTAGAACTACTGCAGCTAATTTTGGACGAGTTACTGGCACATCGCACCAGGCCTGAAGTTACTGCCGAGATAGTCCCTGGTAAAAAGGTCATAACATTTCACTTTGAACTCGGAATAAGGCAAACTTGGTGGCATTGGAAAGAAGACTCAAAGACCTTTAATTTTATAGGTCATGGAATACCTATTCATTATATAATAGGAGATATGGTTGTTTGAAGTTGACCTTATTTTGAACTCATACAAAGACTTAGACGATGGAAATTCTTTGGACTTGACTGAGTGTTAGAGATCCCTTAAGATCCGAAACCATATCTAATACACTTTAAATACTTAGGAATTGATCCTAACTCATAAATACAATTAGAAGTCATCGATTTTGAAACAAAAAGGGTCCTCCAAAGACATTTCCCCCCTACTTTACCCTAGTATGACACATTCCAACCTTTAAACCACGCGGGACCTTAAAGATGTAGATGGTATCATCGGGTTGTTCGTTCCTTTAGATAGTCGCCCATGAACACACCATTGAGGGGATGCATCGTGAGGCCTTTGAAGGCAGTGATAAGATTCTCTGCCCTTAGGGTGGCATAAACGGGTCCCATTCCTGTTGTAGGGGTTTCCTAGATAGAGTTTACCCATACCAGTTTCAGCCTAGTAGGCCGGTTCATACATCTTTGCATCTTACAGACGATGGTTTTGTGAGTGCTATTGATCAGGAAAGCCAAGGTTCAAGCCAGACTTCTCAGGGTTTGTATTTCATATATTAAGGTCGTGATGTCCATTCTGCTAAGTCGAGATGGCTTAGCAGGTAGCTTCCGATAGACATTACTAAGAGTATGGTATGTTTGACCATTTTTCTAGAGACTGTCCCATAATTAGTCACTGTAGGCGCTAGGTTCAGTAGGTACAGGCCCCTATGGCTCCGGTACAGTTCACTAGAGGCAGTGCACATAGTAGTAGGAGTGGTCCTCAAGGTACTCGAGGTAGTCCTCAGTTAGGTAGGGTCGGCGATTGAGGTGGACGCGGTCATATTTATGCCTTTATGGGTAGGCTAGAGATAAAGGCTTTAGATACTGTCATCATAAGTACAATCTTCGTCTCTCATTAGCCTAATCTTGCTTTGTTTGATTCGGGATCTACTTATTAATATGTGTATGCTTATTATGAATACTATTCACTTGGAGTTATCTCGTAAGCCTTTGTTTGTGCCTATGCATGTAGATCACCCCGTAGGTGATTCTTTAGTAGTGGATCGATTGTATAGATCTAGTGTGGTATCTATCCTCGTAGGTATTTCTTTAGTAGTGGATCGAGTGTACAGATCATGTGTGGCTTCCATCCCCATAGGTGATTCTTTAGTAGTGGATCGAGTTTATAGATCCTGTATGGTGTCCATCTTGGGTTGTGATACTTAGGCGGACCAGATTATATTAGATATGGTAGATTTTTACTTTATATTGGGCACGTATTGACTATCTCTTTATCTTGCAATCTTGGATTACTTTTCCAAGACTGTTACTTTGTGTATGCCTAGTATCCCTCCGATTATATGGATGGGTACCGATAGCCATATGCAGAGAGGTTTGATATAATTTTTGAGTGTGCGAAGTTTGGTAGCAAACTCTAACGCCTCAACCCAAAGTTGAGAGTAGATGAAGGCTTCAACCAAAGATTCATTAGGGAATCAGGAATTGAACCAAATGTAAGATGGACCACAGACTTCAACCGGGTAACTGTAGTTAATGAGTCGACACGAGTAAGCTAGACCACAGACTTCAATCTGGTAACTGTAGCCAAAGGGTCGAACACGGGTAAGCTAGACCACGGAATTCAACCTGGTAACTGTAGCTAAGAAGCCTGAACACAAGTAAGCTAGACCACGGACTTCAACCGGGTAATTGTAGCCAAGGAACCGAATACAAGTAAGCTAGACCACGGGCTTGAACCGGATATTTGTAGCCAAAGGATCAAATCGAATTAGAATTAGTGACCAACCGAGTGTCACAAAGAGTACCCCTAGACTGAGTGCCATTAATACATCACTCCAGCCCGAACCAAATACACCAGAATCATCGTGAAGACTTCCAGAATCAAGTACCAAATGATACAGAACCGATATGAGAATAAGTCATTATAGAGGTAAGGTCACAAGCTATGTTACCGCCTAGCTAAAGCTCAGACTATCAAACTCAACTCTGCTATACCAGTCTACAGGGAGCTAACCATTCGAAACGACGTCGGAGAAGTTCTAAGGCTCAATGGCACTAAAATTGCGCAAGTCTAAGGCAATCACTAGTCTAACCCTATAATAAGACCCAACATGCTTCCAAACATAAAACCACAAAGAAAGGTTACAACACAAGGCATGGGTGAACGACAATAGCAGGAATCATGCTTAAACTGTCTAACAATTTCCCAAAATAGTGCTTAGGACATGAGTTATAAGAATTTAGCATGCTCGACACCCCAACCCCTCCAACTCATACAATTAAATATACAATTGCCTAGACATTCTCAGTCTCATAAGGGGAGAACCGTAGCTTACCTGTATACTGACTGCGCGTGCTCTAATTCATGAAACAGGAGCTTTTCCCTTCCGAGCAGCCTCTGAATGCTACCACGGTATCAATAATAGAATCATAACATTAATACGATCGTTAGGACACTAAAATTATCGAATTCAAAAAGGGCCGATTTCGGAGTAAAAAATCTAGAATTATGGGACTTGCTCTATAATTCACTGAATTGACTCTAAGAATAGGCTCCAAATAATACCCCCAACTCAGGTTCCACAAGGGAACATAATTCACACATCATAAAAAGGAGCATACTTGGATAAGTTGGTGAACTTGAGGGCATAGTCACTCATCCCCATGTTGCCTTGCCTAAGATTGATGAACTTCAACACCTTTGCCTCTCTTAGTTCAAGAGGGAAGAAGCGATCAAGGACAACAAGCTTGAAGGATTCCCAACCAATAGGGCCTTCATCAACTCTCTCAGATATCCATTAGGTATACCAAACTTGAGAAACACTCTTGAGTGTGTAGGCCGCCAACTCCGCTTTCTCTTTCGAAGTCACCCCCATAATAGTCACTATCTTATAAATCTCATCAATGAACTGTTGGGGATCCTTATCAACTTTCGAACCATGGAACTCGGGAGGGTTCATCCTTGCAAAGTCCCTCACCTTAGAAGATGGAGTAGGAGCATTAGGAGGAGCCACAACCCCTTGGTTGGACACAACTTGGGCTAGCATAGTGATAGCAGTCTCGAACTCCTCATTTGTCACTTGATCGAGAAAAGGATCGTTAGCTTGGGGGACTTATCTTCTTGGAGGCATTTTCTGAAAATTGCAAAGAACAATCATTAGAGAGAGAAAGTCTTAGAGTATACTCTATCACATGACATAAGTCTTAGAGTATACTCTATCGCATAACATAGATCATGAAAGAAGTGAGGATTTCCTAAAATACCTCATAGCCTTCTATTCATAGATGTGGTACGCTTCACATCTATGAATATGACTCTACTTAACGCGGCATGTTGGACTCCATAGGATATCTTAAACCTTATGCTCTGATACTAAGTGGACTAGGCCCTAGACGTGACACGGCGATTGAAAACCCCAAGGTCTCTAAACAAGCCTCTTGACTTATCGTAAGCATACATAAGGTAAAGTAAGGCAGAAATAACATAGGAAAGAGTCTCAAATCATAAATAGTAAAAGACAGTGTAAGCTCGACTACATAGACTCTACATCATTTGTCCAACAATGCCTTTACTACTCATGACGAGTGGGGGATAAGACATTCCCTAGCTCACCCTCAACATGAATATAATAGAAGTATTTAAAATAGAAAAAACTCATAACTCGCCCTCGATAGATGAAGACTCACCAATCTTCATAGGATAGTAACTTAACTAGCCACATGTGGAAGGAATGTGATCCTTGACCCCTACATTATGAGACTATGTAGGCAATAAATATGTATTAGTATATTTGATTGTACTAAGTATGTGGGTATTCCATGCAATATAAATCATAGGATGCAAAGATCAAATATCATACATGATAAAAAAGGATAAGTAAAGTCATGAACCATAATGATCAAAGCATTAAAAGACATAGTTGAGATCATAAAAGAACATAAGGATAGTATACATATGTGGGATAGAACCATAACCGACAATAAGACCATGCGAGCTATAATATGGAATCCCGATGTCTCTCCTTACAACGAAAAGAAGGGGAATCTACTTGCCAAGGTAGGCTCTACTCCGCTAGGCGGGTCATGAACATGTGCTATATGTGGATCTACTAGCTAGGCCATAAAGGAAAATCCTACGGTGGCACATAGTTATGAGACTAGAGACTTTATATAAGGACCTCATAAGTCGAGCCCCTACCTCAACTCTCATTCGGGTCTAAGTCAAATCCCACGGAAAACATAACATAGTAATCATACTTAGCATATATCATAAACTTGTTCATAGGCTTCAAAACTCTTAGAATAGCTCTTTTTCATACCATAATTGCAATGTGGGTAAAAGCTTTTCAACATCACAAATCATACTTGCATAATACATGTCATTAGGTTCCTAGATCACCAATTAAGGATCCTAAGTCACCATTTCATAATTTGCATGAAGTTCGTATCTTGAACATAATTGTAATCCATGATCATAATTCATACTTGAAATTAGGGTAAAACTTGTATACATAGTCAATTTGATTGAAAACCATGAAATTAGATTGAAAAAAAGCATGATCACACTACTTATATCAACCCATACATAAATCATGAAAGTAACATCAATTAGATGAGTAATTTAGTCAAATATCATAGGATTCATCATGAATAAGAAAACCCAATGCATAATCATTGAAATTATGGCTTTTGAATTGGAAATCATAAGAATAAATTAAGAAGAACCTTGGGACTCCACGGGTGAAAGGAACCCATGGATCAATCCCCACATACCTTGACGGAATCAACTCAAAAATTGAAGAGGAACCTTGTTGAACTTGAAACCCTAGATTGGAATTTGTGGAAGGAACATGAGAGAGATTTTGGTAGTCTTGCCTTAGGGAATTTACGAGAATGAATTAGAATGGGAGAAGAATTTGAAGGGTTGGGTAATTATAGGCTTTGAACTTGGCTAGATTGGAATTTATGGAAGGAATTTGAGAGAGATTTTGGTAGTCTTGCCTTAGGGAATTTAGGAGAATGAATTAGAATGGGAGAAGAATTTGAAGGGTTGGGTAATTATAGGCTTTGAACTTGGCTAGATTGGAATTTGTGAAAGGAATTTGAGAGAGATTTTGGTAGTCTTGCCTTAGGGAATTTAGGAGAATGAATTAGAATGGGAGAAGAATTTGAAGGGTTGGGTAATTATAGGCTTTGAACTTGGCCATAAAAGTGTTTAGGTTCATTGAACCGAACTTGAAAAAAGACCCTTATATCCTTCATTAAATCCGAATTATGGACCTACGAATTAGACTCTACGAGTCATAGATGTGTTGACCAGTCGAAGGAACGACTCGTCCTGTAGGTCCTTGAATCTTTGAGATTTTGGGATTTTTGAAGTTTGCATATGACTCGTCTTTACGAGTTGTCAACCACATTACGACTCGTCCTGTTGAGTCGTAGGGTATAGGTTCTGAGATTGGATAGTTGCAGAATCTCAGACCATCAATGATGACTCATTTCTCCTACGAGTCGTCTACTGACTCGTCAAAGCACTTTCCGCCCTAGCCAAAATTCCAGCCTTAGTCTCACTTCCACGAATACTCTAAGACTCGTAAGGGTTTCTACGAGTCGTAGACCAACTCGTACACTCAGGAAATGCTCATTTTACTTGATTCTCTTTCGTTTCGACTCCTAAACTTTCGGGGTCTTACACTATGTAACAATATAGATAGTGGAATAAATGTTTACACTTGATACACTTGAAATACTTGAACATACTTATTGGAAAAATAAGAGCTCTCCTTTCTTGATCTTTTATTTCTTGCTTCATATTATTACTATTTAAGCTCAGTATTAAAATATATTTCATATATTGTTTTTGGAAAAATACATTTAAACAACCAAAATTATTTTAAAAGTATAACCAAACACAACTCTATTTTTAACCGATTTCAAAAATTCTAAAATAAAGTTAAAAAAATATTTGTAATCATATGTAGTAGTTTATATATGACATCAAATTCATAACTATCTATTTTGAGATACTACACTTTTAGAAGAGATCTGATGATGTGTATCAGGTAAATTAGTCAAGTTGAATTAACTTTATACGTTTTTAAAAATTATGAGTATAAATCATATATCTAAAAAATTATATTCAAATTAATATTCATTCTAGAAAGTAAAATGAAATACAATATCAACTTTAATTATTTTTTTTAAAATAAAGTAAATGGGCAAAACATTTTTTATTTAATGCCAAGAACTTAAAAGCCGAAAGCACTTGGAGACTAGTGACAATGAAACAAACTGAGGTGAGCTCCAACTAAAAAAAATTAACTACCATAACCTTCTGTCTTTCTACTTGAAGGCATGTGATTCTCCCACGGCTTCTCCGTCTCCTTGTACACATTCCATAAGCTCCCCACTTCACTTCTCCCCATAATCCTCTCTCTCCGTGTTGTATACTTTTTCCCCTTCTCTGTATACTTTTTCCCCTTCTCCGGACAATGTCCGACATAAATGGAGCTCCAAATTCCAATCCCAATCCGAATCCCAATCCAAACCCTAACAAGCCGGAGAGACCTCCGTTGCTCAAGAAATACAAAATCATTGCAGACAACAGACCCACAGGACCACATTTCCCCTCTGTTCGCCGTATCTCTTCCACTCCGCCATCCTCCTCCCGCTTCTCCTCTGAATCTCATACCACTTCCGCGACTAATGATGCAACTTTTGGATTTGGCGATCGTGACTATGTTTACCCCTCTTTTCTTGGACCGCATACTACTAGGAGTAGAGTCAACGTCAAGTCAACTTCGAAATCCCAGAGGAATCAGCCGAAATTACCGGCTCGTAGCGAGTCTATGCCTTCCAATTTGAGTTGTGAAGAGGCTGGAGCTAAGGTGGGGTCAAAGATGAAGCCCAAGCCCAAGCTGAAAGCTGAGAAAGATTTGAATGCTTTGTCAATTCAAGTCTCAAATCCAGCTTCTTCGGCGTTATCTGGGTCCAGTTCAGCTAACTTCTCCAATGTTCGAAGAGCTTCTGGTCATAGATATTCGTGGATTCTTTTTTTGGTTGGTGTCTTTATGCTTTTCCCATTCTAATTCCCATTTCTATTTCTGTTCCATTTAATAGTAAGCGTGGAAATCTAAAAACCAAAAAGACGTGCAGAAAATGTAAGCTAGCGTTAGGTCCAAATTTTCCAAATATTCTTGGCAAGAGGCAATTTATTTTTGGGTGAAGTTTTGGTGAAGTTTCATGGTGACTTTGGCCACAAATTTTTTCAAGAATATTTGACTGTTTCAAAAAATATTATTTTATACCCATAAGTTTTAAAAGTTATTAAAAATACCTATAAATTTGTATTGTCATTTTATAATGAACATGTTTCGTTAAAAGAAAACCTTATAATATAATTGATGATAATTAATAATAATAAAATAACAATATGGGTAAGAGCAATACATTATTCTTTTTTTTTGCCAATCTTGTTATTCAAACTATTTTTTTTCGAAGGAGGTAGTAATAAACTATTATTTTATAATAGACAGAGATGTTATTTAATAGTGTTGGTTGACCACGTTAATAGAGTAAGTTGGTTGAGGAATATTAATTGAAATTAATAAATGATGGACATTTTTATAAAATATAAAAGTTTGGGGTAATTTTTAAATTTTTAAAAATTCTCAACTATTAAAACTTGGCCCAAATACTAGTTTTTTTGAGAACTTGGGAACTTGGGAACTTGGATGTTTGCCAAATATATTTGCCATGTAATGGCATGTTATATGGCCAAACACTAGTTCCCAAGTTTTTCTCAAGTTTTTCCCAAAAATATTTGGGGCCAAATGGCACCTAAAATTTGCAATTGATTGCTTTTGGGTAAAATGTAAGGGAGCTAATAAAATGTTACATAGTGGTACAGTACTCTCTCCATCCCATTTTATACCCCTGTGTTTGACTGGATACAGATTTTGAAATGTTAATTTTGAGTTCTATATGTTGTGTTACTGATTCTGGAAAAGCAATTGGAGTAATTATTGACAAGTTGGTTTGGTAAAGAGTACCTCCAAGTTTAAAATTTGTATAGTTTAATGTATTTAAATTTTTTAAAGTACGAAATTTAATAGAAATGAATGATGTCAAACATTTTGAGATGTCCCAAAGAGGAAAGAATGTTATATAAATTGGACAGAGAGAGTGCATAGTAGGATAGTACTATGTTTTACTTTTTTGGTGAATGGGAATTTGTTGCCCATCCAATCTCTTTTTTTTTTCTTTTTGAATGAATGCCCATCCAAACTCTGTTTGCTATAAACGTTTCTGATCTCAATGCATTAGTTTTTTGGTTGTTCTTGATATGTTGATCAATTATTTCCATTTGTTGCAGCTTAAGTTTATTTGTACATTATCTATATCTCACACATTATATTTGCGGAATGAAGTCTCTAAACTTCAGGTATGCTCTCTATGAACACTGTTAAAAATCGGGAATTCTTTTCACTCGTCTTTGTTCACATATAGTTTTCAGTTGTTGCTTATTAAAAGAAACCCGAATACTATGTTGCCAAAATTAAAATAAAATAAGAAGAACCGCTGCTTATTGGAAGAAACAGGCATATTAACCACTCAACTTGTACTCAAATTTTGATCTCTGTTGTAATTAAATAGTTGGTTCTCAATACATAAGTTGAAGGTGAGGATTGATTTATTTGCAGAAGGAGAATATTAGTCTTCGTAGAGTTTGTAGCCATGTTGATCTTGCCAGCGCTGGTATCATGGAGCTTGAAGAAGTTAATTTATTAGTGTATTTTCGTAATGCTGACAGTCGAACAGTTGCTCTGTACATGGCGGTGTTCATCCTCATTATTCCTTTTGCATTGTACAAATATCTTGACTATCTACCGAGAATAATTGATTTCTTGAAGAGGAAATATACCAAAAAGGAGGAGGTTCCACTGAAGAAAAGGATTGCTTATGTAGTGGATGTTTGTTTCTCAGTTTACCCTTATGCAAAGCTGCTTGCACTTCTTTTTTCCACTCTCTTCTTAATTGGATATGGAGGATTGGCACTTTATGCTGTTGGTGATGGCAGCTTTACTGAAGCTATTTGGCTTTCTTGGAGCTTCGTAGCAGACTCTGGAAACCATGCTGATATGGTTGGTGCAGGGCCAAGGATAGTTTCAGTTCTGATAAGCTCAGGAGGCATGCTCATTTTTGCTATGATGCTGGGGCTTGTTTCAGATGCTATTTCAGAAAAAGTGGATTCTTTAAGGAAAGGAAAGAGTGAGGTGATTGAAAGTAATCACATTCTTGTTCTTGGATGGAGCGATAAATTGGTAAGCCTATAGCATAGTGCTTAAAATGTTGCGACTTTTTGAAGTATTATCTGGCTTTTGCTCTATATTTGGGCAGAAAAAGGGTAGAGAAATTAGATCTGGATGGACATTCATTAGATATGGGGTATGGGTAATCTATAATCCGTTCGAAATCCAATCGATCAATATGATCCATAAGAAAGTTTAATCCAGATCCATCTTTCTACAGTCCATTTGATCCAAACATATTGGACAGTAATGAATCATTGGATTTAAATATATACAGCGGCACATTCACCTGCATGTCTGTGCAACATGGTTGTACTGTTGGACTTAAATCTTCCCTTGACTTGTCAATAATATAATCTAAGTTGTTAGCAAGATTTATTCTTCATAGATGATAGTTTGTTTACAGGAATACATTTTATTTCTAGTTAGGGTTTTCAGCTTCTACCTGAACTTTCTTTCTGGTTGATTCTTTTACTACATTAACGGTGCTTTTGGCAAGGTAAATAGGCTTGATATAGGTTTGATTTATATAATTAGCGTACTTTATGTTAAAAAGGCTTGCTGTACTTTTGGTTCTTTATTAATAATGAGTAAAGAGATGAAGAGAGGAAAAAAAAAAGCAAAATTACTCTATATAGGAAATAACAATTTTTTAATTTTCATTACCTTCTCAATTATCCAGTAGAGTGAAAATCTGCAAATTGTTAACAGTAGGCATTGCAAGTAAAATAGTACCATTGGTTCTTGAGAGAGAAAAGCAAAGAGATACTTCTACAATAGCTTTCACGTCATACATTTTGTTTCTGTTAGCTGCTTACATCGCTTGGTAGCCTTTGCTAGATGGAAGGAATTATCTACTTTGATCATGGCTTTTGAGGCTGATTATGACACGTAGGCGTAAAAGTATTTTCTTATTGTAGGGGTCACTTTTGAAGCAGTTAGCAATAGCGAACAAGAGCATTGGTGGTGGTGTTGTCGTTGTTCTTGCGGAAAGAGACAAGGAGGAGATGGAGATGGACATAGCAAAGTTAGAATTTGATTTCATGGGAACTTCAGTTATCTGCAGAAGTGGAAGCCCGCTGATACTTGCTGATCTGAAAAAGGTGTGAGAGTGTATCTGTTTTCTTTCCCTTGTTGACCTTGATGCTCCCGCTTATTCTTTAATCAGTTTTCCCTTCTCTGTGAAGTAAAAGTAACTACTCCCTCTCTTTCAAAAAAAATGACCTATTTTCCTTTTTAATCTGTTGCAAAAAGAATGACCCATTTCCTTTTTTAGTAACACTTTAATTTCAGCTTTCCACGTGACATGTTTAAGGCAACAAGATCAAAGAGCATTTTGGTACATTTGACATAACTTTAATTTAGGAACACAAGATTGAAAAGTCTTTTTTATTTTCTTAAACTCCGTGCCAAGTCAAACTAGGTCATTCTTTTTAAAATGGAGTGACTATTATATTAGGGTTCAACTAGTGTCTTATACTCTTCTTGAAATCCCTTAACCCTTCCTTATTCCTTCTTTATTATAGTTATTTTTCTTTGTTTTTGTTCTTCTATGACACATGCAGGTATCAGTCTCGAAAGCACGTGCAATCATTGTCTTAGCATCTGATGAGAATGCTGATCAGGTGCTTTTTTCACAAATGAATCGTCAAGCTCTAAACAACCAAATAATTGGACTAATTATTCCAATGTTTTTCTTCTCATTAGAGTGATGCACGTGCTCTAAGGGTTGTACTTAGTCTAACTGGAGTAAGAGAGGGGTTGAGAGGTCATGTTGTTGTGGAGATGAGTGATCTCGACAACGAACCGTTAGTGAAGCTAGTTGGTGGTGAACTTATTGAAACAGTTGTTGCGCATGATGTGATTGGGAGGTTGATGATACAATGTGCTTTGCAGCCTGGCCTTGCTCAGGTCAGTTATATATACTTCTGTTGCATTGCTTTTTCATTTGTCTTTCTCTTCCTTTCTTTGGTAGTGATTTACCACTTATGTTGTCGTCTAGACATGCTGTGGTCCATCAAGTTCCTCTTATATCTATTGGCTAATGGCTATAATCATTAGTTTTAAATTCAATGAGTGCACATCAAGAGACTGTATACTTGTGCCTTACATTTCCTGAAAACCTTGCAAGTTCGGGCCAGAAGAATTCTCTTCCTTTTGAGTTCCTTGTTGATGAAATAACAACAAACAATGCCTTTCAAACTACTTCGGGTCTCTTGTAATCCTCAATACCCATTTGCTCCTTTTAATGCTTGTTTCACTATAATACAACTTCAGTATTATGAAAATTCATATGTTAACTTGTTTATTGCTGGCCTTCAACTTACCATAACCCTCTTCCTTTATTTGGAGATTTGAACCAGCATCCGGTAATGTATGCTCATAGTGGCGAAGTCGAGGTCCTTGTGAATCTTTACCTATATTTACCCAGAAAATGTGTGGAGAGAATTTCTAGATTGATTTTAATGTAAACATTTTGATTCAATTACATGTGGTCATTGGATAAACAATTCTGTTGCTATTTCATACTGCTCTGCAGTTGATACTCCTGAAATTGATGCACCATCTGTTTGGACTGAAGATCCAGTATAAGGTTAAGACTCATCTTTCCTTGAGTGCTTTATTTGGGTAATGCTTTCCCAAGCTGCAATGAATGATAATCTGATACTTGCATCTGCATACTGGTTTGTTATTCTCAGTCAATACTTAGTTGATACACAATTCAGATGGAATATAAAAATGGAAGACGATTATAACCATTTACCAAATTGTATTGGAAACCATTATGATACCCACATGACATCTCCACTTAATGTACAACTGAATATCGATGAGCGAACTCATTGTAGATAACAATAATATAGAGGTACCTATTGATTGAATGTCAAAATAGTATAGATTTCTCAATTTTTGCTTGATCCTGTTTTTGGTAGCTGTTAGTTGCTGCGGAAGAGTAATATGTATTTTCTTGTTAATATCCTGTCTCGTCCAATATGGCAGATTTGGGAAGACATTTTGGGATTTGAAAATGCAGAATTTTATATTAAACAGTGGCCTCAATTGGATGGTGCACCCTTTGAAGATGTGCTGGTATCATTTCCAGAGGCTATTCCTTGTGGTGTTAAGGTTGCTGCTTATGGCGGCAAGATTATCATAAATCCTGATGATAGATATGTTCTAAAAGAAGGTGATGAAGTCCTTGTCATAGCTGAGGATGATGATACCTATGCACCAGGTCTCTTATCAGAGGTCAATTTTCTTCTCTGTAATTGATGGTTATCTGGATTTCTGTGGAATTTGTTGATTAGATATTAATTGACTGTACCGTCTTGATACCTTTTATTCTTTTCTTTGGGTTTACAACTCAAACCTTCTTATCATTTTTCAGATCCACCTCCATGTTTCCCTATATTGCTTGAAAAATTTCAAATACATTTTGTTTACTTTGAGATTCAAGCATTTCTGCTGATTTGCTATTGCATTTTGTTCATCTTGCTTTCATCCTTCTTCACAACTAATATGAAGTTCCATTGTCATGTTATTATTTTCTTAAATTTTATGAAGCATGGGATACTGTTCAGTCTTGGTTGAGCCAGAAATACCATATACAATGTCTTGTTTATATTGGGAATTATCGGAGAAGAAATTGTAAAAACTTGATGATAATGGACCAGTGCAAGATACAATTTTATTTTTTGATGGGTGGTACAAGATACATTTATTTATAAGTGTGAGACACATTCCACATACTATATTTAACTGACAATGGATTGATTCATACAACACTGCATTGATACAAAAGATATTAAAGAAGAAAGACTTCTTTGTATTTTAGTATGCCTTAAAATCCCATGAGCAAGGGTTTATTCAAGTAAATCCAAACTAATTAAGGAAAGATATCAATTACAATAGGCTGAACCCATCAGTGACTCCCTAAAGTTGGCACCAACTTTCAGTTAGATACCTCAACTAGGCTTTTTCATTTTAAACACCTCATGCAGGGTTTCGCTGTGTCATTTCGACACATTTTTGATAATCAACTAAAATTACACGGTGTGTGTAACACACTCGCGAATGACGTGGTATAATGACTAATTAAGGGAAGACACGTGGCATTTAAGTACAAAATAATATTTTAAAAATACATTATGAGGAACAAATAATTTTTAGCCAAAAATAATAAATAAAAGTACCTATTTTCTAAAACCCTTCTGCAACTATCCTACCCCTCCTTCCTCCTTTCTTCCCAAAACTTTTCTGGCGCCTCCCCTTAACCCCTAACAGTGTTTTGAGAAGCGAGAAGCGGAAAAAAGCGACGGGGGCTCGCTTCACAGAAGCGAGAAGCGTGAAGCGAAGCGCATGCTTTTTTCAGAAAAAGCGCTATTTAGTATAAAAATATAAAATATGCATAGATAAATAATCAAGAACTCAAAAGACTTAGATTAAAAAGTAACTAGATAGTCAATAATCCTCATAAGTAACAACATATAAAGCAAATGCATAACCAAATCACAAAGAGAGCAAAATCCTATTCTTCAACAAGATCCTCCAACTCTTGAAGTGCCATCAACAAGGGTTCTACTTCTACTTGGTCCTCATCTTCTTCCTCATCGGAGGACTCATCAACAAGAGTTCTACTTCTATTTGATTTTGAACATGAACTTGAACCTGTAGCTACTCTTTTTTCCTTGCCCCTTAAAGTACTCCCTCTAAAACCATAAATATTCTCCTCTACACCACTAGCCGTAGCAACTTCACCATAAGTGAGACCTTCTCCTTCATATACTTCTTCATCTTCATGATTTTGGGGTGCTCCAGTTAACCATTCATTTGCATCATCAATATTATCCAATAAAATTGGATCAATGGTATTGCGAGCATTGTAGCGACGCACCAATGTTCTATTATATTTGATGAACACTAGATCATTCAGGCGTTTTAACTCAAGTCTGTTTCTCTTTTTTGTATGAATCTGCATAGAATATGTAGAAAGTAATTAATGGGAGGACTTTGGACAACTAAGATACCATTTAATTTAGTAATAACGTAATATAGGTTCTCACATGTTCATACACGCTCCAATTTCTCTCGCAACCGGATGAGCTACAAGTTAAACTTTGCACTCTAATAGCAAATTGTTGCAAGTTTGGGACATTATGACCATATTGCATCCACCATTCAACTGTAGAAGAATTATTTTAAAAGTTAATATGTAATAACTTAAAAGTTAAAGCTCTAATAGTTAAATGTTGAAATGCTCACCTGGTGACCTTAAGGTTCTAGCTCTAATGGCCGACTCAATTCCAAGTAGCCCATCAGCTTTCATGTACACACCAAGCTCATCCCCTATTTTGTCTTGCAAAGTTTTATCTAGGATCATCCTCTCAACACATGCATAATATCCCAACCACACTTCTTCAGTTAAAGTCTTCATCTCATTATTTTTATAATAGAGCCCCGGGTTCAAAATATGTCCACCTGCATGTAAAGGTTGATGAAGTTGATCCGTCCACCTTGCATCAATGATTTTGAAAACATTCATATATTTCCTGTCATCATAATTGAATGCCTTTTCAATACTTTCTTTGGCCCTATCCATGGCTTCATAAATGTAGCCCATTGGTGGTTTTTTCTCCCCATCCACCATACGAAGTACATTAATTAAAGGACCACCAACTCTAAGTGCTTGAACAGTGTCATTCCAAAAATATGGACTGATGATGTGTCTCGCAACTTCTTTCCCAAGAGTTTCCTTTGCATAGACACTCTCATTCCATTCAGTGGACATAAACAAGGTTCTCAGATTTTTCTTTTGCATATAAAAACTATGCAATGTCAAAAAAGCTGTTGCGAATCTTGTCTTAGCAGGTTTTACCAAGTTTCTTTGCTTTGTGTATCTCCTCATCATATTCAACAACAGTGCCCTTTGACTGATATAAGAATGTATCTTAACAGCCTTACCAAAAACTATTCAAAAAAATTTAATAGTTAATAAGTAAGAAAACTAACATGAAGATTAAAAAAGAACATTAAATATCAAGATTCAAGTTCACCTATAGAATACGGGGCCTCTTTGAAAATGTCACCAAACATCAAGTTGATACAATGAGCAGCACAAGGAGTCCAGAAAATATGCGGGAACACTCCCTTCAACATGTCACCTGCTTTTTTGTTCTCACTTGTTTTATCGGTCACAACTTGTACCACATTTTCCTTGCCTATTTTCAAGATAGTCTTCTCAAACAAGTTAAACATCTTATTTGAATCAGTAGAAGAGTCACTAGCATCATGAGATTCAAGGAACACACTCCCTTTTGGAGAATTCACCAAAACATTGATGATCATTTTCCCATTCCTTGCTGTCCATTTATCCATCATAATGGAACAACCATACGTTTTCCATTGAACCTTATGATCTTCTACAATTTTGTTTGTCTTTTCCACCTCTTTTTTTAAACAAGGAACTCCTACCTCATGATAGGTAGGGGGCTTCATTCCAGGGCCATATTGGCCTACGACCTCAATGAATTCACCAAAACTTTCGGTGTAGTTAACACAATTGAAAGGCAATCCTGCATCATACATCCATCTAGCAAAAGCAGATACAGCACAGTCCCGTAAAATCTTGCTAGAAGCCTCTAGATCAATAGGTCCACCTTTTCTCTTTTCATTTGGTTTTTGCGAGAAATAGAGATTAAGAGGACCTTTGACATTGCTAGCGGTGGATGACCCACTTTCACTAGTTGAAGGTTTCTTTTTTGAGGGAGGTCCCATTGGCATATTCACTTCAACTTCATCATCCATTTCATCATTATCAACAAGATTAACCATGGATGCTTCAAGATTCATTTGAGTTTTAAATTCATTTTTTTTTCGTAAAATACTCCTTTATTTCTTCCTTCACACTATTCGGGACCTTTGGACACACTTTAACATCTTTATAACCACCAATAAGATGCTTCTTGTGACGAAATATTCCGCCATTATATGTCATATCACAAAAAACACATTTGATTTTTGTGTTACTTCCCATGGCAATTCCATATGCCCAAGCTGGATCCTTTTTTTGTGCCATTAAGAAAATACAACTTACTACAAAAAAAAAATAGAATAATAATTCAGTCACACAAGTCAAATTGTCAAAACAATAATAGAGCAGTTGACAGATGGCAGCAAAATTAATAAAGCAGTAATAGAGCAGCTGAGCAAAATTTTTAAAAAAATAATAAAGCTGCTGGCCTGCTGCAGTGGGTTTTAAGTCAAAAATTGGCCATGAAAGTGGTCTATGGGCTCCACTTTTTGATAAATTCCCTTTATGCAGTTAATTAAACATCCAATAACCATTCTCCACTTCATATCACCAGCCCACTAGCCTAATAAAACAGCTGCAGCAGTATTAAAAAAAATAAAGCAGCTGCAGTGGGTAATAAAGCAGCCCTTGTTTTGTGTAATAAAATCACTATAAAAAATTCAACCAAATTTTTCAGCTCAACAAATTAATTAATATTATATGATAAAATGATTTATGAGAAAAAGAAAATCATGATACAGATATAAAAAAACAGAGCATAGCTTAACAAAACAGAGGTCACTGAGAACCCAAATCAAAAAAAAGGGGCCAAAACATACCAGTAGCTGCACAGAACTGCACTGCTGGCTGGATAGAAACAGAAAAAGAAGATGAGAAGAAGTGATGAAGAGAAAAAGAGAAGAACATCACAGCGGCAGAAGCTGAATAAAAATAAAAATAGAAAGAGAAAGAGAAGAAGAGAAGAAGAGAAGAAGAAGAGAAGAAAAACTAACCTGGTTGAAGTTTGAACTGACGAAGTCTCGAAGAAGTCACAGCAGCGAATAATTAATTGTAAGTTTACAGATTTGTTCTTTTAAAATAAACCCTAGTGCCGCTTTTAACAAATAAGCGCGCTTTTTTCTCGCTTCTACATGAAGCGCGGTTCTCGCTTCTTCCATGAAGCACATGCTTTTCTGTTTTCGCTTTGCTTCACGGTATTGAAGCGCTAGTGCCTCGCCTCGCTTCGCTTCACACTTAAAGCGAGCGCTTTAGCGCTTTTTCACAACACTGACCCATAATTTCTTCTTTTTTTTTTCTTTTTGGGGTTTTTATTAGATTTAGATTTTTTTTTGGTGCTATGCATTATTTGTAGGTTGTAGCCTCTCCCGTTTGGAATGAATATCTGCAGATGTGAACTTGGTGGGTGTGATGGGTCTACAATGGTCCGTAGTACTAAAATCGAGAGGTTATTCATCTGCTTCTGTTCTACAAGAGTATTTATGTGATTGGAGGGGTTATAAATTCTTCTCAAAATCATTCACTAGCCATCAATCACCTATCTCACTTTCCAGCAAACAAGATAATAATAGTTGCAAGTGTTGGGTCTAAAGAAAAAGGAGGAGAAGATGGCGGTGGTGGTGATTTCAAATCTGGTGATGATGGTGGTGGTGATGCCATTGCTGGCCCAAGTGAAACCATAACATGGCATGTACATAGAGCATACATCTTGACATGAGCCTAATGCATAATTTAGAAACATTTGAGAGATACGTTGAACATAAGGCAATTAGTCTTTCGAATAAAGTGCTTTTCGTAAGTCATAGTTTTATGTTCATAAAGTGACACTGTCACGGCCCAAGCCTAGGGTCTAGATGTGACACAGCGAATGAGGAATCCGGAGGTACCTCACCCAAGCCTCTTAACATTCAATTAGCCTTTCATAGGTAATGACGTCGAATAATAAGCGGAAGTAAGAGAGACAACGAGACTAAGGGAGAATGTCATAGAATAAAAGTCATCATCAACCTTAGATCATTGTACATTTGTGTCCAAACATACCTCTACTAATAGGCTTGGCGGGGGCTAAGAAATGTCCCCAGCTCACCCTCAAAATAAGTGTCAAGAAATGCCATAATAGAAGTCTTAATATTCTACATAACATGAGCTAGAATAAAAAGGATGTTATTCCCGTAACATGAGAACTCACCACAAGCAATCTTCAAACTAATGAGAGCTAGCCACATGGAGGAGATCGAGGAGGAACACCGGTCCCTACATGGTGATATTATGTAGGCAAAAGAGTATGCGTTAGTACTTTCAATGTACTAAGTATGTAGGCATGCAATACAGTGTAAAACATTAAGGACATTTATAAGGTAAGTACGTAAATGAGTGCATGCATAGTTCAAGTAGATAGCATTTAAATCATACATATGTGGGAAGAAGACTATAACTGATATTAAGACCATGTGAGCTATAACATGGAATCCAACGTAATCCCCACATTGGAAGAGGGGAGACTACTTGCCAAGGTAGAACTCCGTCAAATTTTACATTCATTTTTTAACTTTAACTTTAAGGGCTTTTGTGGATCTACTAGCCTAAGCTTACAAGGGCTCTTATGTTGGCACATAGTTAATGATACAAGGGGTTGCTACTAGGATTTCCTTACCGAATCCCACCTCAATGCCCCATTCGGTGCTAAGTCAAATTCCAAAAAATAATATATCATAATAACATAAGCATACATATAGTTTGAGACTTCAAATCATCATTCGGTAGAATAGCTCATTAAAACCTTTATTGATTCAAATGTGAGAATTGTCCTTATCACATGAAATCCATTCTTTGGCTAAGAAGCTCTTTAATCATCAATCAATCATTCTTTCATTTCATAAGATTCCTTTTGATCATAAACATTTGTTTTCATAAAACATTCATTTTGAAGTCAAAGCTCTAAAATCAACACTTCATTGAAACATAGTTAAACTAGGTGGGTTCTATTCAATCACCTTCAAATCATTTAAAGCAATGATAGTAGGCATGAGAGTAATGGAAATACATCACTTAAAACATCTTAAAACAACCCACCAATACACTTTAAAGCTACTTTCATACCTTCATATAAGGACCTTGATAAATCATCCATATCAAACAACCCCTCATGAAATCTGATCGGAAGACCCTACGAATCACCTTTATGAGTCGTCAAAAAGTTTATGGGTTGTAGACCAAATTCGTCCTGGCAACCCTTGAAAAAAGCTGTAAAATGAGCCTCTGATCTTTGTTTACGACTCATCTTTATGAGTCGTAAACATTTCTACGATTTGTAGCTTTTTCCTACAAGTCATAATTCAAGGTCGTAAAATTTCTTATTTGGCAGTCTTTAGTAAAACGGTCATACCTTTTTACTTCGAACTCCAAATAAGTCAAACTTGGTGGCGTTGGAAAGTGGACTCAAAGACCTTTAATTTGATAGTCATGGGCTACCTAATTCTTTATATTCTAGGAAATGTGATTGTTTGAAGTTGACCCAAGTAAAATCTTTCACCAAAACTCCATCGATAAGGAAGCTTTCAACTCAATTTTGTGGTAGAGGGTTCTTGTGACCTTAAAACATCTCCAAATCTATTCCCACACTTAAGAATTGACCTTAACATCTATGCACAATTAAGAATCACCCTTTACGACACTACGGATGGCTTCTACGACTCGTTATTTAGTCTACGGGTCACAATATGAGTCGTCAAAGTAGTACTCCAAAATCATAGGCTATTGGAATGAAACTTGGTCCCTGCGACTCATCCTTATGGGTCGTCAACTCTCCTGCGAGTCATACAAATGACTTGCCAATTTTCCTCTTCACTTGGTCAAAAATCAGGACTCAGGACCCAATCCTATGAGTCCATTCTATGACTCGTAACTCATCGTACGACTCAACCTATTGAGTTGTTTTGAAAGTACTGAGGTTTGTCAATTTCACAAAATCGACATTTCCCTCTTCACTTAGTCAAAAATCAGGACTCAGGACCCAATCCTATGCGTCCATTCTACGACTCTTAACATCCTATGACTCGTCCTGTTGAGTTGTTTCGAAAGTATTGAGGTTTGTCAATTTCACAAAATCAGAGATCAACTCTACGACTCACTCTACGAGTCGTCACCATTTGTAAGAGTCGTAACCTTGACTTGTGGATTCACTTCCATACTTACCAAATTTTCCAACCCTCAGGGTCAACCCTATGAGTCACTCCTACGACCCGTAGGAGTTCCTACGACTCGTAGGCATTGGGACAGTCCATTTCTCTTGAAATTTTCCTTCGTTTTGAATTTTCAACTTTCGGGGTCTTACAGACACAAAGGTCAAAACTCGAATACATGACATAAAGAGCATATTGACTGGCCATTTGTGAATCCTCTACATGACTAAATGTTGTCTATTAGGAAAGACTCGGTATGACCCACAAACTCAAGCAAACTACAACAACAACAACCTAGTGAAATCCCACAACGTGGGGTTTGGGGAGGGTAAAGTGTACGCAGACCTTACTTCTACCAAGATAGGACGTCTGTTTCCGGGAGATTCTCGGCTAAATAAAAGCATTAAAAAAGGTTAGATAAGGTTAAGAAGTTCAAAGCGATACGGTAAAGAAAATAACGAGAGCGATACAAATAAAATAAAGTAATCAAAGTACAGAAAGTAATAGAAAGATAATAGCAGAAATCAGAGCACAAGAAAATATAGTACGCTAATGCGCCTACTAATAAGGTAGAATAACGTGACTATGTACTAGCCTTCTACCCTAATATGGGTCTTCCACACCCTCCTATCTAAGGTCATGTCCTCGGTAAGCTATAGCTGCGCCATGTCCTGTCTAATCACCTTTCCCCAATATTTTTTCGGCCTACCCCTACCTCTTCTGAAATCATCCATGACCAACCTCTCACACCTCCGCACTGGGGCATCTGTGTCTCTCCTCTTCACATGCCCAAACCATCTCAGTCGCATTTTTCACATCTTGTCTTCCACCGAGGCCGCTCCTACCTTGTCCCGAATAGTCTCATTTCTAATCCTGTCGCTCCTGGTATGCTCACACATCCATCTCAACATTCTCATCTCGGCAACTTTCATTTTTTGAACGTGAGAGACCTTAACTGGTCAACACTCCGCCTCATATAACATAGACGGTCTAATCACCACTTTGTAGAACTTGCCCTTAAGTTGTGGTGACACCTTCTTGTCACATAGCACACCGGAAGCGAGCCTCCATTTCATCCACCCTGCCCCAATACCAAGTTCTTCCATAAAGTAGCCAATTCGCACAAAAGATTCAACAACATTGATCAACTGATGATACAAGGGGAAATTACCGAGGAACCAACTAGAATAGAAGAGGCTATCATTGAGTTCTATCAGAACTTAAATGGAGACCTACCAATTTATGTCCCGACTGTCCAGTCTTGAATGGGGAAGAGAAAGAGTCTTTACAGAGAAGCTTTGAAGACGAGGAAGTCCTCAGATGTTTGAAGTTATGTGCTACTGATAAGGCTACTGGGCCAGATGGCTATACTATGGGTTCCTTTATCAATTGTTGGGAAGTAGTTAAGCACGACATCATGGAGGCTTTCCACAATTTCCATAAGCATGTTTTCTTTGAAAAAAGCTTCAATGCTACTTTCATTGCTCTTATCCCAAAGAAGAAAGGTGCCAAAGAGCTTAGAGATTTTAGGCCTATCAGCTTAATTGGTAGTATCTATAAACTATTTTCCAAAGTATTCACTGAAAGGACGAAGGGGGTGATCTCTAAATTTGTAGATGGTCATCAGATGGCCTTCATCAAAGGCAGACAGATTATGGATGCCGTGCTAGTGGCCAATGAAGTGGTGGATTCCAGTATGAAAGATATGAAGCCAGGGATCCTGTGTAAACTGGATATAGAAAAAGCCTATGACCACGTGAATTGGAACTTCTTACTCAACTTGATGGAGAAGATGGGATTTGGACACAAATGGCTTCACTGGATCAAATTCTGTATTTCCACTGTCAGCTTTTCCATTCTTATAAATGTTGCTCCAGTTGAATTCTTTAAATCTCAAAGAGGTCTTAGGCAAGGGGATCCTTTGTCTCCCTTCCTCTTGTGATTTCCATGGAAGGACTTAACAACATGTTTAAGGCAGCCAAGGTGAATGGATGGATAATAGGTTTTGAAGTAGCTAAAAATTCTTCGGAGAGTATGGAGGTGACGTATCTACAATATGCTGATGACACACTTATTTTTTGTGATGCTGATAGGGATCAACTAAGACATCTCAGGGTTATTCTTGTCCTCTTTGAAGGTATTTCAGGACCATGTATCAACTAGAGGAAGAGGGGAGGGGGCAGGGGGATTGACTCTCATCAACTCCTCACTTGATGCCCTTCCAACATATATGATGTCTTTGTTCCTTGTTCCTGCAGGGTTCATCAATAGTTTGGATAGCATCAGGAGGGATTTCTTATGGAATGGGAACTTAGAAAGAAAAAGGTTTCATTTGGTAAAGTGGAAAGCAGTTATATGTGGCAAGAAGATTGCTGGTATAGGAAACAAGAATCTGAAAGTTCACAGCAAAGCCCTAAGGATGAAGTGGTTTTGGAAGTATACCTCAGAACAACATCAGTTTTGCCAGAGAATTAACAAACCCAAATATGAGCAAGAGGATAATTGGATGACCAAGGAAGTCATCACACCTTATGGGGTTAGTCTTTGGAAGTCCATTAGAGCATTATGGAGTGAATTGCAAGGACACTCCAAAATTAGAGTTGTAGATGGGAACAAAGCCAGCTTTTAGAATGATAAATGGCATGAGATTAGTATTCTGAAACTGGTCTTCCCAGATATTGACAACATAACTCTCCATCACTCCAAAACAGTTGCAGAGACGTGGTGAGTGCAGGGTTGGAATATCAGATTTAGAAGGGATATAACTGATTAGGAAGTCCAGAGAGTGGCTGATTTTTTAGTGCTCTCGATCAGTTCACAGGACTACAAACTAGTGAAGATACATTTTGGTGGCAAGGGAACAGTAAGGGCTCCTACAGGGCCAATGTAGCATATCATCTCATGAACCAGTCCAACCTCCAGATTCATAATTGGCCATGGAAGGAAATTTGGAAAGCCAAAATCCTATATAAAGTTTCTTGTTTTGTGTGGTTACTAGCTAGAGAAGTTGTCCTCACACTAGACAATTTGATGAAGAGGGGAATGCCCTTGGGCTCTAGATGCTTCATGTTCAAGGAGAATGCAGAGACAGTAAACCACCTATTCCTACACCTACAAGTTCACAGACATGATTTGGAGTATCATTTTGAACCTTAAAGGCATAGCATGGACCATGCTGCGAAAGGTTTCTGAAGCTCTGAGAAGTTGGGAAGAAGCAGGCTCAGTAGCAAAGGACAGAAATAGATGGAGACTTATCCCTGCATGTATCTGGTGGACATTGTGGAAGGAGAGAAATTCTAGGTGCTATGAGGGCGTAGAGAATTATGTGCTGAAGATTAAGCTAAATTTTATCGTACTGCTTTTTTTGGTCTAATCAGTTCTATTCTAAGGACACTATTTCTATCATTGATGTCCTTGATTCATTATAGATAGAACGGAAAAGGGCCTAAAATGCCCTCAAATTATTGAAAATGTAAAAAAATGCCCTCCATCCACTTATTGGGTCTAAAATACCCTTGTCATCCAACTTTGGGTCCAAAAATGATCTTTTCTTTAACAGAATTTTACTTAAATAATTTGAATAATTTTTTTAAACACGTGGTGACCATCTATTGGTTATAATTTAATTATTTAAGTAACTGGATGTAGAACTTCTGTCATCAAAAGATCCGGTATAAAAATAAAATAAAATCCAGCACAATCTGCATCTTTAAAAGTTTCTATAAGGAAGTGATCATGTTTAGAGAAAAGAAAATCTTTTACTATGCACACTTTAGATACCACAAAGTGTGAAAGACAACTTGCATATGAGGATTTCGGGGATAATGAATGAACTTACTCACCAAGCTAACTGAATAAGCTATGTCTGGTCTAGTGTGAGAATAAATGGGTCTTCCAATCAACCTGTGATATCTCTCTTATCAGCTGACTGACAAACCATTGTTTGTTACTTGTGATTGCTTCTGGTAGGTGGTTTTGCTAGCTTGCTACCTGTCAATACCAGTTTCTTTCAAGAAGTTATATACTTCCTTTGAGAAATAAATCTTCCTTTATTTGATCTAGCTACCTCAATTGTAAGAAATATTGCAACTTTCCTAGATCTTTGATCTCAAATTCTTGTGCTAACTTTTCATGATGTTGGAGGATTTTCTGGGGAACCAACAAATTGGCCATAGCTGTGCAAGTTGAGGTGAATTGGTGAAGGTTGAATTAGGTACTGAGAGGTTGAGTGGTGGAAATGTTGCATTTGATATCACAACATCTCTCTAGCCTTTACACAGTAACACAACGATCAATAAAGCTTTATGGGTAGGGGGGAAGTGGAGGGGGCTGGAGAAGAAGAGGCAGGGGTAAAAGGCAAGAAATGAAAAGGGAATAAAACAAGCATAACAAAAAACGAAAAAAAAGCCAACATTAATTGATACATGGCAAGAAGGGGAGCCTTGGAGTAACTGGTAAAGTTGCTGCCATGTGACCAGGAGGTCACGGGTTCAAGCCTTGGAAACAGCCTCTGGCAGAAATGCAAGGTAAGGCTGCGTACAATAGACCCTTGTGGTCGGGCCCTTCCCCGGACCCTGCGCATAGCGGGAGCTTAAGTGCACCGGGCTGCCCTTTTTTTATTAATTGATACATGGCAAATAAGGATTGGTGCGTGACATTGCTCTCTTTGTTAAAGTTGGGATTGACCGCGAAAAGATGTAATAATACCACTTTCGAAATTGTTTAGTGGGGGGGGGGGAGGTTATAGGACCCCCACAAAGTTTAAGTATTCTTCTGGAAAAATGGGACAACTCTAGGGAATAATATGTTATTATTCCCCCTTTAGTCAATGAGGACATAAGTACACACAATACTACATCTATACATATTCAACTAGTCTAAGTAACTATCTTACATATATGTAATTTCTTGAATATAATGTTCTTATTGTGCAAGTAGCTTTTTTGGAAAAAAAGTTGATCCTAAACTGTTGTCATTGTATTCTAGATTTTTAGAGAGTTTCTAGCATGAGCTTCTTGACAATGAAGCTTAAACTATTTTTGCTCTAGTGATGTTAGTTGGTTCCTTTATCATTGTTTGTCACTTCTGGTAAAGTATGACAATCATAAGATATGACAAAGATAGAGATGAAGTAGAGCACTTTTTTTTGGGATGGTAAATAGAGCACTTTTCTTGCATAAATATTAGGATGGTATTAGCCTTTAGGTCACGCTCTCTTATTATAGTCTTGAGGATTATATCTTCTGATATTGGTGGTCCTTTAAGTTACAGGTAAGATGGGGGAGTTTTTGTTGGCAAAAAAATTGCAAAGATCATGTATAGGAACCTGTTTCCTACCTAATAATTTTTGCTAGTGTTGGTTTGTTTTTGGTTAAGGTATTTTTACTAGTGTTGGTTATTGTAGCTTTTAGCATCAAATTAAGGTGCTTTCCAGTATTCTATTTCCTTTTTTGAACTGAAGGCGTTTCTCTTGTGTGAGAAAGAGAAAGGTAAAACATTAGTTCTATTTGCAGGCAATATAGTTGATAGTTATTTTAAATGATTAAACAAAGACAGGAATTGAGTCGTGTATCACCATTGCTTGTATAATCTGAATTTTGTGAATCTACTGGTTGCTCTCTTCCATAGGTCAATATTTCTGATCCTTGTCTGATGATATTTCAACTAATGCATGGTTGACATTGGCTCAGTTTCTGTATTTGCTTATATAGTGGCTTGCGTATTGCAGGTAAATAAAGGCCTATTCCCTAGGATAACGGATCCTCCAAAATATCCAGAAAGAATCTTATTTTGTGGCTGGAGACGTGATATTGATGATATGATTATGGTACCCTACATCTTCATCACCTTTTCTCCTTTCAATGTCTCTGTGTGTGTGTCGGAATATGTGACTAACAAGGTCTAAAAAAACAGAGAGGGTAGAAGCTGCTCCACTGCTTCACCCTTAACCAGAGGTCTCAGGTTCGAGCCCTGGGAATGGAAAAAATCCTGTTGGAAGCGCCACCCTCGAATGGGCCCTGCAGTGCGCGATCCGAATCTAGTCGGGCTCCACGGGCTCCGGACACCGGGTGGAAACCAAAAAAAAAAAAGAGCAGGAATTTAGAAGTAGCCTCTTCCATAATCACATAGTGGGGTAAAAGGTTTTCTAAGAGTATACAACCCTTTATTAATCTGATTGACATTGATTCCACACCTAAACTATATTTGTGTAAAGTCCAAGTACTGTGCACTGTTACAGGTTTGTAATAGATTCTCAAGGTTTTCCAGCACTTCAGAAGGGATTTAGGGGGAGGGGAGGGTGTGTGGGGAATACTTCAGTCCCTGGAATCATGGTATAGTGCCTTGAGGAGTTGTTTTGTTCACATACTAGTTATACAGTAATTATAATGCAGCAGTTAGAAATGAAGGGATCGTTATGGGTGATTAATAATTAAGGGGCCGTTTGGTAACTGGATAAGAGTCGAGTTATTTAGGTATAAAATATTGCATAAGTTTTACCATGTTTGGTAGCATTTTTGTGTAAGGTATAAAATTCAACACACATAATACTATGTTTGGTTGGAAAATTAGAAAATTACATAACTAATACATGGATAAGTTATGAGTCAATTTATGTATTATTTTATGCGGGGTAGAAGATGGAATAAGTTATATCTGAATAACTAATACCTGAATAAAAATACAAATTGACAAATTTACCTTTCACTTTCAATCAAATATACTCCACATCATTTTAGAAAACATTCAAAACAATCGTGCCTAAACTCACACAACACATTTGTCTGCGGAAAATAAGCCATAGTTGTCGACATCATCATAGCATTATCAGCAACCTCACCACCAACATAGCTACTACTAGCAGTGTCCGAATCTCTAACATTATTACTCCTTTCTCCATTCTCATTGCCAAACTCATCCAAAGGTGCTGATGATTGTGACAACCTCGACGCCATCAAATCCCCCAATGCCATTCAAATTAGGGGTGTGCAAAAACCAAACCGACTAATAAACTGAACCAAAAAAAGTGTTATTTGTTTATTTCTATTGGGTCATTGGGATAATAGTTATTTAATGGTTTTATAAAAAAATTATTGACTTATGGCTCTTTATTGGTTTTTTAATATTGGGTTATTGGGTAAACCGATAACCCATTAAGACTATAATAATTTACTATAATTTTTACTCATACATAAATATCAAAGTATCAAACAGAAGATATTAATATAATCATTATATGACACTATTTCACTATTCACACTATATTTGCCTTTAGGCTTTAGTATTACTTTAGGTTCACAATGTCAAAATTTAAAGAACTAAGAACGACAACGGCTACAGTTTGCACAAAAACGACAAGGGTTAGGCAACGGCTAAGGTTGTGAATTGTGAGTATACACAACTAAGAATGTCTGATTTACTTGTTTTGCTGTATGCCTGTATCGCGTCAAATTGTTAGAGAAGTCGTATATTTATTTTGAAATCATTTTCTTATTGGTTAAATCGAAAAAATCGAACCATTAAAGACCAAATATCGAAAATCAATAACAAATATATTATTGGTTTGGTTATCAGTTTAACGTATTTAAATACCGAAAAGCGATAAAACGAAGCGATAATACTTAAAATCAAACTGAACCAACTGATACACACCCCTAATTCAAATTGCAATAATTGAAGTTGTAAATTTTCCTAACCTTGCCCTAATCGAACATATTTTGGAGTGAAACTCATAACCCAGATCGACCCATATACCAAAGCCTCTAAATATATTTTTATCTGATAATTCACAATAAAGATCAAGGTTTCAGTAGTGATAGTAGTGATGGTAAATGGAGATTGAAAAGAGATCAGATTCAATTTTTAACATAACAAACCAATACCCAAAGAGTTTATTAAGCCCTGCATAACTTAATCCTGCATAACTAAATCATGCATAAATAAATCCTGCATAACTAAACTCTGCATAACTAAATCCTGAATTATTAATACCTTCATAACTAATACATGTATTACTAATACCTGCATAACTCTAACTAGCAACCAAACAACCCCTGAGAGATTGTTATACATGAATTAGATTCTCATAAGTTGAGCACGCAAGGGTGTGGCCTAGTGGTTAAGAGTCATGAAGTCTCAGGTTCAGATCCCAGTAGAGACAGAAAAACACTAGGTAATTCTTCCATCTGTCCTAACCTTGGTGGAAAGAGTTACCTGATACTTGTTACTAGTGAGAGGTGACAAGTATCTCGTGGAATTAGTCAAGGTGTGCAAAAGCTATCTCGTACACCACAGTCATAAAATAAAAGATTCTCATGAATTGATATCTTGTTTTATCACTTAGAGGTCGTTTGGTAGGGTGTATTAGAATAGTGCTAAATATGGTTTATTCGTAATAGTGGCATTAGTAATGCTTATGTTAGTTACAATGAGATTATTTCTTATGCATTGTTTGATTTGATATATTAAAAATAACATGCATTGCATAATTTCTAAAAAAATATTTGTTTACAAAAATATCATCCACAAATATGGTGGAAAGGATGTGGAAAAAGGTTTTTAGGGACAATTGTTTCTTTAATCATGCTAATGCATGCATTAAACCCTTTGCAATACTAATGCCATGGATTTCGATGTATTAGTTATACATACCTTAATACCAAACAGAGTCAAGCATTAGTTATGCATATGTTGAAAAGGTGTACCAAACAAGCATTGTTTTTTCCTAATGCACTCTACCAAATGGCCCCTTAATAGCTTAATATTTGCATTGCTAATACAAGTATTCTTATTTCACATTCTATCCCACAACAATAACATTAACATATCCTGTGTAATCCCACAAGTCGGGTCTGGGAGGGTAGTGTGTATGCAGACCTTATCCCTACATGATAGAGAGATTATTTCTGATGGACCCTTAGCGCAAGTGAAAGCATTGCAATGCAGTTCAAAAAAATAAATAAACAAGAGTGAAGAAGACAAGACAAAATGCTAAAGAAAGTGTGACAAAACATACTAAAAATGGAACATTCATTACCACAAAATAATTCAATAATGGAAGTGCTAGAAATAGTAAATAGTAACAGAAATATAATACAAGAAACTCCTAGAGTAATACGACTTCTATTATGAAAGACTAAGCAAAACAACTCTTAACTACTTAACAAACCATCCACCCTAATCTGTGATTTCCATAATCTTCTATCTATGGTCACATCCTCAATGAGATGTGTTTATTCACCTCTCTCCAATACTTCTTCGACCTACCTTTGCCTTTCTTATAACCATTCATAGCCAGCCTTTCACACCTTCACACTGGTGCATTCTTGCATCTCCTCTTCACATGCCTGAATCATCTAAGCCTTGCTTCCCGCATTTTATCTACTATTGAGACCACTCCTACCTTGTCCCTAGTATCTTTTTCTCTAATCTTTTTTCAACATCCTCATTTTCACAACTTTCAACTTTTGAATGTTGTAGTTCTTGACTGGCCAACATTACGTTCCATACAACATAGCCTGTCTAGCCATCATTGTAGAACCTGTCTTTAAATTTTTGTGGTACCTTCTTATCACATAAGATTTCGGATGCGAGCCTCCATTTCATCCACCTTGCACCAATACAATATGTGATGTCCTCGTCAATTTCCCCATTACTTTCGATAATAGACCTCAGATGCTTGAGACTTCCTTTGTTATGGATGACTTGTTAATCAAGCCTCACCTCCACAATATCGTCATGATTTATGTCACTGAATTTGCATTCTAATTATTCTATCTTGGTTCTGCTTAACCTGAACCCTTTATACTTTAGGGTTTGTTGCCAAATCTCTAGCTTAGAGTTACCTCTACTGCGAGCCTCATCAATCAGAACTATGTCATCTGCAAATAACATACACCATGGCACTTCACCTTGTTTTCCCGAGTCAATTCATTCATCACCAATGTAAATAAAAATGGGCTAAGAGTTGATCGCTAGGGAAACCCATCACAATTGGGAAAATGCTCGAGTCCGACTATTTTCCTTACTCGGGTCTTGCCTCCATTGTACATGTCCTTACTCGCTCTAGTGTACACCATAGGAACACCTGTAGCCTCTAGGAACCTCCATAGATACTCCCTCAAAACTTTGTCGTTAGCTTTTTCTAGGTTGATGAATACCATTTGAAGGTCCCTCTTCCTTTGCCTATAGTGCTCCACCACCCTCTCCCAAACCTTCATAATGTGGCTTAGCAGTTTGATATCACTATAGTTGTTGGAATTCAGAATGTCACTCTTGTTCTTGTACAATGGGACCATCGTACTCCTCTAGTCTTCTGGCATCTTTGCCATCCCAAAAATGATATTAAACAACTCAAGCAACCATTCCATACCTGCCCTGTCTGCGTTTTTCCAAAATATCTTCAAAATCTCATCTAACTAGGTCACTCTCCCCTGCGCATCCTACGAATAACACCCTTAACCTCCTTAACCTCCTTAACATGTATACACCTATGATACCCGAAAGAGCAATGCCTCTCAGAATGTTCCAAATCCCTCCGCACAATGGCTCTCTCTCCCTCTTAGTTCAAGAGTTTATGGAAGTATGACCGCCATCTCCATCTAATAAGTGCCTTCTCCACCAACACTTTGTCGTCTCCGTCCTTTATGCACTTCACTTGGTTTGGTCTCGGGCTTTCCTCTCTCTCACCTTTGCTAGTCTACAGAACTTCTTATCTTTGCCTTTGTATTCAAGCTCTACATAAAAGCATTCAAAAGTTGCTATTTTTGCCATCGTAACCGCTAACTTTGTCTCCTTCGTCGCCATCTTATTCATTTTCTTATTTATTTGCTTCTTCTCATTCTTACGCTTCACCAACTTCACGTACACCATCTTCTTTGCTTTCACTTTCCCTTGGAAGTCCCCATTCCACCACCAATCCCTTTAATGCTGACCAAAGTTACATCTCGAGACTTCCAACACCTTTCTAGCTGCTATCCTAATGCAACTAGTAGTCCTATCCCACATACCATACACATCCTCACTCCTCTTCCATGCCCTTTTAACCAACAACTTTTCCCCCATCTCCTCGACACTGGTCATGGTCAAACCTACCCCATTTGATCCTTGGCCATCAATTTATGAATCTCTTCTTCCTCGTCCTATTGATATCTAAATCCATCACCAGGAGCTTATATTGAGTTGTGAGATTCTCACTCGGGATAACTTTGTAGTTTTTACAAAGACCTCTGTCATCCTTCCTAATAATCATGCAATCTAAGCCACCGCACTACAAAATGTTATCAGATGCCCCTCCTTAGGGAAACTCTAATTGACTACCATCAACCCAAAAGCTTTTGCGAAATAAAAGTGCAACTCCTCCGCCATTTCTATCCTCGAAACTAAAATCCCCATGCACATCGTCATAACCCCTCGGGTTGACCCGTTGGGTCCGTTAAAATCTCCTCCTACAAAAAGCCTCTCCATGCGCGGTAATACCTTTTGCCACCTTTTCCAAATCCTCCCAAAAGAACCTCTTGTCCTCCTTGTCCAAGCCCACTTGTGGCGCGTAAGCGCTAATAGTATTCCAATTGAACCTTCCAATGACTAGCTTAACCGTTGTCATCCTATCATTGATCTCCTAACTTCTACCACTTGCTCCTTTAGCTCCCTATCTACCATTGTGCCCATTCCATTTCTATTCCTCGCACCTCCTGAGTACAACAACCTGTACCCATCCACATCTCAAGCCTTAGTTCCTACTCATTTCATTTTTTGGACACAAGCAATATTAATCCTCCTCTTCTTGATAATCTTCATTCGCTCTATGGACTTCCCCATTATTTAAGTGTGCTTAAGCCCTAAAGCGAGGCTGAAAACGTTGAGCGCTTCGCCTTGCTTAATATGCGTTTTAGTGTCGCCATCAAGGTTCTAAGACATGCTTTTCCTTGCCTATGAGTCTCTTATGAAGAGGCGACACTAAACAATTGATATTTCACCTTATCATAAATTTCTCAATTTATTTGTTCATATATTTTTATTTCATCATTCTCCCCCGAGGCTGATTAATTAGGTTAAGGAAAATCTGAGGCGATCCTATTAAAGAGAGAGCATTAACCTTATAATTACTAGTCTCTTCCTTTTTTTTGTTATTTTTATTCCCAGTTACTGTTAATGTGATCTTTAAAAATCTCTGCATTGCAATTTTTGTGTTCGAAGCTTTTTAAGAATGAAATACACTTGTGTCAATCCTAAAATGTTGAATATTTTCTTCTGTAACTGCTAAATTACTAGAATAATTAATTAGTAGTTTAATTGCAGGAAGAGTCTTTGTTTAAATTTAAATTTCGTTAGATTAGTCTAGTTGATATAATTTAGGTTTTTGAATTTTGTTCTGCAAATTTGTTTTCAAGTTGACTATATATAAGTCCTCTATGCTTAACAAAATTATTGAGAAACATTTTCAGTTTTTCTTCCAACCTATTTTTGCTGTACCATCTTTTCAGAAACCAACAAAAACAGTGAGAATATATACCATTCATGTGTTTTAGAGGCTTCTCCACGTCTTGTTTGTTAGGTACTGGAGGCATTATTGGCTCCAGGGTCTGAATTGTGGATGTTTAATGAGGTGCCCGAGAAAGATAGAGAAAAAAAGTTGACTGATGGGGGTCTTGATATATCAGGACTGGAGAACATAAAACTTGTCCATCATGTGGGAAATGCAGTGATTAGGCGTCATTTAGAGGGTCTTCCTCTGGAGACCTTTGATTCGGTAAGTTCAAGTTGTGCTCATACTTTGAGATCTTTAATACTCTCCTAAAAGCAAAACTGAAAATGAATGAAGGTCATTTCTCAATAAGGTTGGAAGAAAGCCATGGTCATGTTTGTTTGCACGGAAGATGCTTATTTATTTTAATGTTCCCCGGGCAAAAGTAATGATTTCTGGATTTGCTGTAGCATAGCGCTAGGTAGCTGGTGAATCCTTTTGGTAATTTTGCACACTTTTGAATTCAGGCAAAATATTTGGCTGTCTTGCTACTAAGGATCTGAAATGCAGTGAGCTAGTTGCTCTTGATTTTCCTTAGTGTAGAAAAAGCAAAGATGAGAATCATTATGATTTAAAACTGTATACCAAAGGATAGTATTTTGGCTCGTCAATTCATATTTTTGTTGATGCACCGTTTACTAACTCTAAGAGAATAGATTCTGATTCTTGCAGATGAATCTGTCGAAGACTCCATTGTTCATTCTGATTCGCGGTCTCTTGCCACCCTCCTTCTCATCCGAGATATCCAGGTCATTGTTGCTAACTTTCGATTGAGGCATATAAACTAAGCTTTTCACTGTAGTACTTGCTGAATTGTTATTTAATGCAGTCGAAGCGTCTTCCTAATAAAGATTCTAGGTTTGTTCCTCTACGGCATTCGGTGTTTTCTCAGAGCTCCTGGATTCGTGAAATGCAGCAGGCTTCAGACAGATCAATAATAATAAGTGAGATATTGGACTCTAGGACAAGAAATCTTGTGTCAGTCTCTAGGATAAGTGATTACGTGCTGTCAAATGAACTGGTGAGCATGGCACTTGCAATGGTAGCAGAAGACAAACAGATTAATCGTGTGCTAGAAGAATTGTTTGCGGAAGAGGTATTAGTTTTTCCTTATTAACTTATATACTGAGTGCATGCTTTAATACTGTGATGGATTTCACATGTATTAACCCTTTGAAGTGAGTGATAAGCTTAATTGAATAAAAAACACGTTGTTGTTGATGCTACAACTGTCAAGCTCTTTGTTTACGGAGTTTACATTAGTTCAGTTTGATGTTTTGACCGACTCTAGATGAGTTTAATCTGACAACATTTATATGAAATACAGGGAAATGAATTATGCATCAAGCCAGCCGAGTTCTATCTGTATGACCAGGAAGAATTGTGCTTCTATGATATCATGAGAAGGGGTCGTCAAAGACGGGAGATAGTGATTGGATACCGCATTGCAGTTGCAGAACGTGCTGTGATTAACCCAGCAGGCAAATCAAAGCAAAGAAAGTGGTCCCTTGATGATGTTTTTGTGGTTATATCCTCGGGTGACTGAAAACCTTCTTTATATCATCACAAATTCGATCAGACATCTCTCCAGACAAGCAGCACTCACTAGAAAAGAGGCAAATGAGGTACCTAGCTCTAACTTCAACCAGCAGAGTAGAAAATAATAGGAAGAAAGAGGTAAGAGCTGGTCCACATAGTGGGAAAGGAGGGGACAGCTGTTAATTTCGTTTTTTATCTTGTACATATTGCAATACATAGGAAATGAATGAAATTTTTCCATCATTACGGAATTAGTTTTTTGTTTCTTTGGCATCGTCTCTTGGAGCAGTTGAGTTATCAAATAATGCTTTCATTTATAAACTTTTTATAAATCACATACACATTATCAAATAAAGCTTGCATTTATAAACTTTTTATAAATCACATACACATTATCAAATAAAGCTTGCATTTATAAAATAAAGAAAAAAAATCAGGTTCCTTAAAATAGTGAATGTAAATCTTATTTAGCAAACAAAGAAGAGATAACTACATTACATTATTGTTCATTAAGTTACATTACATAATTTAGCCAAAGTAATTTAATGCTTACCTAAATGACTCAATTCCATGTCTTCCTCTATAATGAAATTTCACTATTGCTAACAATAGATTCTTATTAATTATTTGTAGACAAACCCACATCAAAGACACTTTATTTTTGCTATCAGTTTGGTGTCCTTTCACTTCTTTAACATGATTGTGTGAGAATTACCTTTCACACTATAAATACTTGTTTGAAACATCATTGAAGTTATAGTTCATCATCATTCATTACTTTCACGAGTCATTCATGAGTTTTGATAATCACTCATAAACATTCATTGAAATCCTTTGAAATTCATGATCAAAAATCTTGGAAATCATAATTGAAAATAACATATAGCATAGGTCATTGAAATTCAACTTGAAATCGTGCAATATAGTGTAAATTATGTATAATTTGATCAATAATCATAAGATAAATCATAATTAAGAAGACTTAATGCAATTTCATGAAACTAGGCTTTAGAAGAATAATTTATAAAGAGAATTTGCGAAGAACCTTGGGATTCCATGGGTGAAAAGGGCCCATGGATGAGTTCCCACATACCCTAGACTTAAGAAGCCCTAATTTGATCTTTAATTGGAGACTTGACTTTGATTTCTCTTGAATTTGCTTGAGGATAAGAAGACCCTTGAGAGAGAGTTTTAGAGAGAAGATATTGGGATTTGGGTGTCAGGGTGAGAATGAGAGAATTCAAAGTGCTTAGGGTAGTTAATAGGATAGAATAAACCTCCAAAAACCATCCACACTCATTAATGACTTAATATGAAAAAGACCAAAACACCCCTTAACTGAAATGGGCACCTGCATGGAAGGGCCACCACGAACCATGATTCTCACCATGGGTCGTGGTGCCCACAACAGGTCGTGGTCCCCATCGTAATCCTCACTCTACCCAAGAGTCTTAGGGGGCTGAGTTCACGAAAGGGATTACGGTCCTTGGGGTCCACCATGAGTTATGAACCTTCACCCAACTTCCAAATTCTCCAGGGCTGGACCACTATAAGACCCTAGAAATGTGAAAAGTCCTAAACCAAGGAAACAAAGGATGAATTATCAGAAAGTGTAGAAAATTGGCACTATGAGCTAACCACAGAAGCCATCACGGGCCGTGGTAAGCATCACAGACCGTGATGAGCAACCATGGAGGACCACGGGCCGTGGTGAGCATCACGGACCGTGAAGCCCTCCATGTTGACCCCTCCCCAAGAATCTCAAGTATCTTCCCAAGGCAGGGTCCACGGACGACCACCACGAATCGTGGAACCCTCCACGGATCGTGGTGTGTCCTCGTGGTAGACACCCTACAAGTTCACCTGCAGGACATACACCACGACCATCTTTCATGGCCCTTAATGCCCTTCACGGACCGTGAAGAGGTCTTGTGGTGAAAATTCAGAGACTTTCCAAATATTTTTCCAAGTCCCTTACCACGGGACCCCAACACGGACCGTGGTGGGCACCACGGACCGTGAAGGGTCCCTGTGAAACCCATTCCGATTAGATTTTAAAAGGGGCATTTTAGTCTTTTCCTATATTTTAATTCTAAATGTTGTCGTTTTGAGGTTGAATCCTTCTATCTAAAGAACCTATAACCTCTAAAACCCTCATTCTCCATACTTAGACTCAATACACTCAAATCCCCTTCTCCCAAACTCTCCTAAGAATTTCAAGGCAAGGTTAGGGTTTTCATTACAAGGCATTCATGTCTCCTTTCTTCTTCAAGTTTCCATAGGGATTTTTTGTTCCCAAGGTATGTGAGTTTCCATCCATGGGTCCTTCTACCCATGGAGCCCAAAAGTTCTTCTCAACTTGATATTTCAATTCTAATGATGAATCTTCATGGGCTTTTATATAATGACTCTAAATGCATAGATTATGATGTATTTTAAGTTTATTTACCTATATTGATGTATTTAGACTCTCAATTGCATGAATACAATGATTTGCTAAAGTGCCTATATGAAGGCTTGAAAGAGGTTTTAATTATGAATGGTGGGTTGTTTTGAGATGTTCTAAATTGATGTATTTCATCACTCTCATACATGCAAGAACTCTTTAAAATGCATTTGAAGGTTTTATGAAAAGAACCCACCTAGTTTTTCTCATGATTTAAGTAAAGTTGAAATGAAGTTTTCGGACTCCAAATGAATGATATGAGGCAAATATTTATGTAAAGGGAGTCTTATGAAATGATTGATTGATGAAAGGGCTTCTTAAGCTAAAGTAATGTTTCAATGTGAAAGGATAATTCTCGCATTTAATCAAATGAAATGTTTTAATGAGCTATTCCACCGAATGATAATTTAATGTTAAAGTTATATAATGCTAATGTTATTACGATATCTAAATGTTATTTCGTGGGATTGACCTAGCACCGAATGTAGCATGTAGATGGGGACTTGACGTAAGGGGTCCTTAAGTAAAGTCTCATATTGCATTAACTATGCGCCAACATAAGGGCCCTTGTCGGCCATTTTAGGCTAGTGGATCCAGGATTACCCATTAAAGTTAAAGTTAAAGAAATATTTAAAGTTGACGGAGTTATACCCAGCAAGTAGTCTCCCCGTGCCAACATAGGGGGTTATGTTGGATTCCATGTAATAGTTCTGATGGTCTTAAATGTCCGTTATGGTCATCTTCCCACAAAATGAAGGTTTTAAGGTTTCATATGATCTTTTCTCATGCATGCTTTCACTTGCGCATATTGTTTATAAATGTCTTGATGTTCTTCATTATATAGCATGCTCACATACTTAGTACATTTTATGTGTTAACACATACTTTTGCCTACACGATATCACCATGTAGGGACTAGCGTCGCTCCACACTCTCCTCCCCGTTGTTAAGTTTGATCGTTGAAGGCTACCACTTTTGGTGAGTTCCCATGATTCGGGAACAACACCCCTATTTCCCTTCTAGCTTATGCTATGTCTAATCATTGAATTTCCTTTTTGTACTTGCTCTTTTATTATGAGGGTGAGCTAGGGTCATGTCTTAGCCCCCACCATGTTTTTAAAGTAGAAGGTATGTTTGGACAAATGGATGATGTTTCAAATGATTTGACTCTTATTGAAATGTGAAATCCCTTAGTCCCAATATCCTTTAATGTTTTTGCTAGATTTATTTATCATTACCGATGAAAAGCCTAATGAAATGCTAAGAGGCTTGGATGAGGTAACTCCAGATGCTTCATTTACCGTATCACGTCAAGGCCCTAGGCTTGGGTTGTGGAAACCACGCTGCCTCTTCATAGATCATGGTCCTCTTTACGGCCCGTGAAGTTTACCTGGTGCCGAAAAGCTGTAATTTCCATGGTTCCCCCTTTTAAACTTCGTTTTTTATCTTCCCAACTTCTGGGGTCTTATAATATCTTCCCTTTAGGAACATTCCTCCTCGAATGGGATTCAAACTTAGCATGAATGGAATGGGATCAAGACATAGTAACCCAACATGAGTGTGAAACATACTGAAAATGCATAAAAGCATGAAATATTTAATGTCAAGCTAAAACATGACTTTAAAAGTCATTTCATGTACATGAATGCATATGAAGACATAAGAATGAATGAAATTCATGGTTTTGGATGGAGTTAATCATGAAGGAACTCAATACCTCAACTAGGAACGAAAAGAAAAAGACAAGGATATCGCGACATCATATCAACTTTGGCTTCCCATGTAGCACTTTCAACCTCTTGGCTCCTCCATAAGACCTTAACTAAAGCAATTTCCTTGTTCCTCAATCTTCTAACTAGCCTCTCTAGGATCTCAATCGGAACCTCTACGTATGATAGACCCTCTTTCACACCAATGTTGTCCACAGGCACAAGTGAGCTAGGATCACCAACAAACTTCCTTAACAAGGACACATGGAACACCAGATGAACTGATGCCAACTCAGATGAGAAAATCTAACTCATATGCCACCTGTCAATCCACCTCAAACTTGATATGGACTTATATAGTGGGGACTAAGCTTCCCTTTCTTGCCAAAATACACCACACCCTTCATGGGTGGAATTTTCAGATAAACCCAATCATCAACCTCAAATTCAAATTCCCTTGTCTTCACATCTAAATAGGACTTTTGTCGACTCTGGGCAATCTTCAACCTTTCTCTAATTAATCTAACCTTCTCCATAGCCTCATGCACCAACTTGGGACTTATCAAGGCAACCTCACCAATTTCATACCAACCAACAAGAGTCCCAAGCATCTTCGTCAATACTCCATTTTCCCCCCACCGGGGGGTTAAGGGGGAGGTTTCAGATCTACACCTCCACCATATAAGGCCTCAAATGAATCCATCTGAATGTTGGAATGATAACTATTATTGTAAGAAAATCCTATCAATGGTAGGTGACCATCCCTATTACCCTTGAAATCTATGAAACATTCTCTTAACATGTCATTCAAGGTCTAAATGGTACACTCGGATTGACCATCCATCTAAGGGTGAAAAGTTGTGCTAAGCTTCACTTGAGTACCAAGACCTTTTTGGAAAGATCTCCAAAATTGAGATGTAAACTGCGTACCTCGATCTAAAATGATAGATAGTGGAACACCATGAAGAAATAAACTCGTGAACATAAATTCTAGCATAGTCCTCGGCCAAATAGGAAGTCATAACGGAAAGAAAAGGAGCTGATTTAGTCATTCGGTCAATCACCACCCAAATATAATCATGTTGCCTATGGGTATGGGAAAAACCTATAATGAAGTCCATATTCAAAACTTCCCACTTCTAAGTAGGAATCTCAATATCTTGAGCCAAAACTCCATATTTTTGATGCATAACCTTCAGTTGTTGACAATTAGGTCATTTAGCTACAAACTCCGCAATATCCCTATTCATGACATTCCACCAATACACTTTCCTCAAATCATTTAGAAAATATAATTTCTCTCAAGCCATCAACATTGAGAACACACAATCGACCTTAATATCTCAATACACTATCTCTCGCTTGGGAGAAGGCCTCAATGGCCTTTTTGTAAACTGCTTTATTCAATTCAATAAAAGTAGGATCATTATCTTGCCTGTCCTTAACAACTGCCACAAGAAATGATTCATAACCATTTTGGACAATAACACCATCATCCTCAGAATCAACCAAGCGAACACCCAATCGAGTGAGTCTATGAACATCATGAACTAACTCTTTTTTTTGCATCCTCAACATGGGAAACACTATTCATGGACAATCTACTAAGAGCGTCGGTCACCAAATTTGCTTTGCCTGGATGGTATAATACACTCATATCATAGTCCTTCAATAACTTAAGCTATCTCTTTTGTCGAAGATTCAAATCTTTTTGAGTGAACACATATTGTAAACTCTTATGATCGGTGAATAATCAACATGGACACCATAAAGGTTGTGTCTCCAAATCTTCAAAGAAAAAACCACCGCCGCTAACTCTAAGTCATGCACCAGATAGTTCTTTTCATACACCTTGAGTTGCCTAGAAGCATAGCCTATCACTTTATCATTTTGCACCAAAACACAACCAAGATCGACTCTTGAGGCATCACTATACACAATGAACCCATTGAAACCTTCCGACAGTGTTAACACTAGAGTGATGGTAAGCTTATTTTTCAACTCTTGAAAGCTTTTCTCATATGCCTCAGAACATTGAAATTTCACCTTCTATTAAATCAAAGTAGTCAAGGGGGATGCAATGGAATAGAATGCTTCCAAAAACCTAGGAAACTCCGAATATCGGAAGGGATAAATGGTCTAGGACAATTTATAACCGCTTCAATCTTCTTAGGATCAACCCTAATATCTTCACTGGAGAGAATATGACTGAGGAAAGCAACTGACCTCAACCAAAACTCACACTTACTAAACTTAGAGAACAACCGACGATTCTTGAGAATTTATAAGATAATCCTCAAATGGTCGGTATGTTCCTCTTCACCTGAAGAATAGATCAAAATATCATCAATGAACACAATCACGAATATATTCAAACATTTCTTGAACATCCTATTCATTAAATAAAAGTTGTAGGAACATTCGTTAGTCCAAAAGACAGTCAAAAATTCAAAGTGACCATTCTGAGTTCTAATAGTCATCTTCAAAATATCACACTCTCTTACTCAGAGTTGATGATAACCTGATCGAAGATTAATCTTTGAAAAGTAGCTTGCTCCTTGAAGTTTATCGAACAAGTCATCAATGCTTGGAATGAAATACTTATTCTTGATCGTGACCTTGTTCAATTGCCGGTAATCAATACATATATGGAGGGAATAAGTATAGGGGATATTTCTGTATGTGTATTGACTACTAGCAATTGACCAAGGTCATAATTAAGAGCCCGTTTGGATGTTCTTTAAGTTGGTCAAAACCAAGTTAAAGCCCATTTTTAGCTTTTGGACGTGTTTGCCTAATGCCAACTTTAAGCCATAAAGTTCTTAAATTCAGTCAAAAATGAAAAGTTAGGATTTGTAACTTTTTTTTCTAAGTGCTTAAAGTCATTTTGTTTGACCATGAAAATTACTTTTATATCCCTTATATTTTAACTAAATTTTCAAACTACCCTTTTTATTCTTTTAACCCTAAAATTCAAACACTTATTTTCAACATAAGCACTTTTATCCAAATACTCAACTGCTTATTTATAGAAATAACTTTCAGCACTTCAAAGTTCTAAAAGCACATCATACATAAAAGTTACTTTTTAAGCCCATCCAAACGGACTCTAAGAATAAGTATTCTATTCCAAGGATTGATGACTTGTTCTATCAACTTCAAGGGGCAAGTTACATTTGAAAGATTTATCTTCAATCGAATTATCATCAAATCTAAGTAAGAGAATTTGACATTCTGAAGATGACTTATAGAACTCAGTATGATTACTTTGAATTCTTTGTTATACCATTTGGACTAATGAAGGCTCCTACAACTTTTGTGAATTTGATGAACATGGTGTTCAAGCAATATTTGGGTATTTTTGTGATTGTGTTTATTGATGATATTTTGATCTATTATCGAAGTGAAGAGGAGCATGTCAATCAATTGAGGATTGTCTTGCAAACTCTTAAGGATCATCTATTTGTTAAGTTTAGTAAGTGTGAGTATTGGTAGAAGTCTGTTGCTTTCTTGGCCATATTGTCTCTGGTAAAGGTATCATGGTTGATCCTAAGAAGATTGAAGCGGTTAAGAATTCACCTAGACCTTTGTGTCCTTCCAAAATTTAAAGTTTCTTGGGTTTATCCGATTATTATAGATGGTTTGTTGAAGGATTTTCCTCCATTGCATCGCCCTTGACTACTTTGACTTAAAAAGAAGTGAAATTCCAATGGTCCGAAGCATGTGAGAAAAGCTTCCAAAAATTGAAGGATAGGTTTACCTCTGCTCCTGTGTTTACTTTAATGGAAGGATCTAATGTTGTTTATTGTGATGCTTCAAGAGTTGGTATTAGTTGTGTTTTGATGAAAAATGGTAAGGTGATTGCCTATGCTTCTAGAAAACATAAGGTGCATGTAAAGAATTATTCAACTCATAATTTAGAGTTAGCGGCAGTTGTGTTTGCCTTGAAGTTTTGGAAACACTATCTCTATGGTGTCCATATTGATGTATTCACTGACCATAAAAGTTTGTATAATGTGTTCAAGCAAAATAATTTGAATCTTCGGCAAAGGAGGTGACTTGAGTTGTTAAAAGACTGATATGAGTGTGTTGTACCATCCGAGTAAAGTGGATGTGGTTGTCGATGCTCTTGGTGATTGTCCATGAATAGTGTTTCCCATGTCGAGGATGCAAAGAAGGAGTTAGTTCATGATGTTCATAGAGTAGCCCATTTAGGTGTTCGATTGATTGATTCTGAGGATAGTGTTGTTGTTATCCAAAATGGTTCTGAATCGTCCGTTGTGGAGGATGTACAGGCTAAGTAAGATAGAGATCCTACCTTCGTTGAGTTGAAGAAAATGGTTGTCAAAAAAGCCATTGAGGTTTTCTTCCAAGGGGGATATGGTGTATTGAGTTATCAACTATGATTGCAAATGGGTCAACTCAATTATAATTTATTTCAATTCCAATAGTCTATTCATGCATGATTTGAGTTGTATTACATATTTTCAATAAGTTTTTCAATGATCCATGCATTATGCTATGAATTTCATGTTTCAAAGCTATGAATTTATGATTAATGATTTATGAATGATTATGAAAGTTGTGTATTATGATTCAAGTATGATTTCAAGTAAAAAAAAACTATGAATTATGAAAGGATTTCTCACAATATGCAAGTTATGATGATTTGGATGCTTAGAAAGGTAAGTATCCACAAGTTCAAGTTATGATCATGATTTTTAAGGAACTATTCTTACTATGCTATTCTATGATGTTAGATTGATTGAATTACCTTTTTTAATGACTACGCTTATGTATTCTATTGGAATAGTGACTAAGCACCGAGAGGACTTTAATGTGGGGTTCACGGTCTGATAGCCAAAGTAGCTACCCAAAATCCAAGGAGCAACCTTTAAACCCTAACTACGTTGCCCATGTAGGTTTATGATGCCAATATGGCCTATCTAAGGGATCCACTTATAGTTTATGATGTTATGATGGTCTACCTTGGCAAAGTAGCCTCTCCCTTCTAGATGTGGAGTTACATCGAATTCCATGTTATAGCTTGCATGATCTTATATGTTGGTTAAAGGTCCTATCCCACACCAACGTATATGAAAACGTATAAGTTGTCATGATAATGTTTTGATGCATTGACCACATGATTGTGATGTTTAAATGTTTTCAAGGATTTACTCATATTTTAAGATATTGGTCATGCATCCCATGTTCATATTCATTGTGTCCTACTTTCATTGTTCATCCATACTTCTCACATACTTAGTGCATTCCATGTACTAACACATACTTTTACCTATAATGTAGGGACTGATAATCATCGCACACCACCTATTCGTGAGTATAGTTGAGCTTGCTTATATCTATTGTGGTGAGTCCTCATGATTCGAGGACAAGACACTTTATCTCATTGTTTATATTGGGTGATGTAGGAGCTTGTATTATGCCCCCATCTAGACTAGTAGAGGCATGTTGGATGTCATGGAGTCTATGTTGTCTTTTTATTTTGAGTTTGAGACTTATTCTCTTTTATTGAGACTATACTTGTTGGGACTTTATTTCTGCTTCTATGTTTAAGTCTTTTTGCTTTATTTACCTTATGTATGCTCATTATTGATATGCTAAGAGGCTTGGTTGAAGTCCTTCAGGATTCCGATCGCCGTGTCACTCCTAGAGCCTAGTTTGGGTCGTGACATAAGTCTTTCCACTTTCAAGTATGAATCTTAATGTCTTGAGTTAAACCTTTCGAGTTTTGATGCTCAACCTTCAGTTGTTGACAATTAGGACATCTAGCCACAAACTCTACAATATCCTTCTTTATGTCATTCCACCAATATACTTTCCTCAAGTCTCGTTACATCTTTGTGAAATATGGATGAATATAATACCGCGAACTATGACCTTCGGATAATATCATTTTCCTCAAGTCATCAACATTGGGAACACATAGCCAACCTTGATATCTAAGAACACTATCTCCCCCTTCGGAGAAAGCCTTAATGACCTTTTTGACAATTGCTTTCTTCTACTCAATCAAAGTCAGATCATTATCTTGCTTTGCTTTAACATCCTCCACAAGAGATGATTCAAAACTATTTTGAACTACAAACACCACCATCCTCTAAATCAACCAAGCGAACTCCAAAGCGAGCTAGTCTATGGACATCACGAACTAATTCTTTCTTTTCATCCTCAATATGGGCAATACTATTCATGGAAAACCTACTAAGAGCATCAACAACCATATTTGCTTTATCCAGATGGTACAACATGCTCATATCATAATCCTTCAATAATTCAAGCCATCTTCTTTGTCAAAGGTTCAAATCCTTTAGGTTGAACACATATTACAAGATCTTATAGTCGGTGAATACGTCAACATGGACACCATATAAATGATGTCTCCAAATCTTTAGAGCAAACACCTCGCCACTAATTCCAAGTCATGAGTCAGATAGTTCTTCTTATTCACCTTGAGTTTCCTAGAAGCATAGGTTATCACTTTACCATTTTACATCAAAACATAACCAAGAACAATACTTGAGGCATCACAATACACAACAAAACCATCAGTCTTTTTTGATAAAGTCAACACCGAAGGGTAAGTAAGTAGATCCTTCAACTCTTGGAAACTCTTCTTACAAGCTTCTGACCATTGGAATTTCACTTGTTTTTGGGTCAACATATCAAAGGAGAAGCAATTGATTAAAACCTTTCTAAAAATCTTCTATATTAATTGGCCAAACCCAAGAAACTCTGAATGTCTGAAGGAGATAGAGGTCTAGGCCAATTCTTAACCACCTCGGTCGTTTTAGGATCAACTATGATACCATCACCAGAAACACTATGGCCAAAGAACGAAATCGACCATAACCAAAATTTGCATGTGCCAAACTTAGCAAATAACTGAAGGTCCTTTAGAACTTGCAACACAATACTCAAATGATCGGCATACTCCTTCTCACTTCGAGAATACACCAAAATATCATCAATGAACACAATAATGAACATACCCAAATATTGTTTGAACACCCTGTTCATCAAATCCATAAAAGCTGCAAGAGCATTTGTCAGTCCAAAAGACATAACCAAAAATTCAAAGTGACCATATCGAGTTCTAAAAGCCATCTCCAAAATGTCATATTCTCTTACATGAAGCTGATGATAACCCGATCGAAGATCAATATTTGAAAAATAGTTTGTACCTTGAAGTTGATCGAAAAAATCATCAATACTTGGGATAGGATACTTATTCTTGATTGTGACCTTGTTCAATTGCTGATAATCAATACACATGCAAAGAGAACCATCCTTCTTTCGAATAAAGAGAACTGGAGCACCACATGGAGAGATAGGTCTAATGAAACCCTTATCTAATAAATCTTTCAACTAATCCTTTAACTCCTTATGTTCTGCCGAAGCCATTCGGTAAGGAGGGATAGAGATAGACTGGGTATTAGGAAGGTAATCTATGCCAAAGTCAATTTCCTTTTTGAGAGGAATATTGAGTAGATCATTGGGAAAAATATTCGGAAACTCATTAACGATAGCGATTGACTCAAGAGAAAGGGCTTTAAAATTCATATCCCTAACCTGTACAAGATGATAAAGGTGAAACATTTAAAACATCCTTGGATGCCAAGTCCAAAACATGCGAAAATATTTTGCTCATATGAGTCTAGAATCAGCAACCATAAATGGAGCATACTTTGACAATTGCATGAACTTGAGGGCATACTCCCTCACACTCATACTTTCTTGCTTCAAATTGATGAACTCTTGGATTTTAGCTTTGGTAAAATCCCGCACTATTCTAGCCTAGATCAAGTTTGAGAACCAAGAGAAAACTAGAGAAAAAGTAAGAAGAGTAGACTGACTAGTGTCTACGAGTGGTACCAATGATTCATAGGAGTACATACGAGTCGTAGGTGGCCATTTGTAGGTCACCCCAACACTTAGTCAATTTCAGAGTTTTAGTTAGTTTCTACAAGCCCTTCTTACGAGTCGTCAAGGCTTTTATGACTCGTAGGGAACCCTTGTAGGTCTAAGTGCACAATTCTAGTAGCTACTAGAATTTTCACCAAGACCCTACGATTAGGGTCTATGACCTATATAGGGTTCTACAATCCGTAGAAAGGGATCCATAGATCCCAAGCGCAAGTCCCAGTTAAGTCTACGAGAGGGTCTCTATGATCCGTTCTAGGGTCTACGACCCATAAAAAGATGGTTGTATACCTCACAGTACAAATTCCAGAATGACCAACTTATGGACCAAGTTCCTACGGTGACCTTCTACGGTCCGTAGGAAGGGCCCATAGATGGCATTGTCCATATTAATAAGGGGTATTCCAATCTTTTCCCCACTTTTTCCAAACTTAACCCAAACTAATTTGGGGAATAAATTTAGTCCCTTATCAATACCCAACATGGTTTTTCTCTTTTTAACACTCAGAATCTTTTGAGAGAAAGAATTGGAGAGAAGGGAGAAAAACTAAAGTTCAAGAGTTTGAAGTGAAGTCTTCAAATTTTGCTTAGATAATCATTTTTCTAGGTATGCAAGGCTATCATACCATTGTACTAAGTTCCTCCTCATGCCATACATATTCATATAGTCAAGTTGAGTTTGATTTTGTGTTTAAATTCTAATAAAGTAAATTTTTGAGTTAATTACATAATTTCTTATTGAGTTATAGTGTATGTTTGATTATACTTTGTTGAGTTGAGTTTTTTGAGATTATGAATTCATGTTTGCATTCACATGAATCCTAGTTCAGTTTTGCATTAATTGTTTTATGTACTATTTTGAGTTAAAGAATGATTACTCCATTATTTAATTGAGAAAGAGTTTGAGCATGAGTTGAGTGGAGAAGTCTCTTAATCATATCTTGAGCATGGGTATAAATAATTTTAAACATCTTCTTTTGAGATTGAGTTGAGAAGCTCATTCATACTTTACTGAATTCATTGAGTTGAGATCATATCTATTTTTAAAGAGAAAAGATGAGTTGAGAAGAGTTGAGTTTTTAGCTAAGCCCAAAAGAGACTAAAGGAGTAAATTGAGTAAATACATTCATTGAGTTATGATAATAATAAATTATATTTTTGGGAATAGTGTTGGGCACCGATTTTGGTAAGAGTATAGAACAACTCAAACTCCATAAACTACGTAGCTAGCATAGGATAGGATCTTACCATTAATTTGAGCGATTCCTCATTGTCCCAAAAGAGGACTTTTATTGCATCTAGAGATGAGTTTGCATCCCTTACCCTGATAAGGTATTGGACGATTGTGGAAATGACAACAGTTCATTATATCATCATGAAGTTCATAAGTAATGATTGTCAGTTAGAGAAACGCCTAAGAAGTAAAGTATTATATTTCATCTACTGAGTTACATTGAAAGTTCTTTTGTTTTAAAACAATGTTTTTATTATATTACATGCTTTATTGAGTTGAGTTCCTTGAGTTGAGTATCATGAGTCAGTTTCTGTTTAACTATTTTACATACCGTACATTCCATATATTGACGCTATTTGATGCTGCATCTTTTTATGATGCAAACATAGGTGATATAGATCCCCAACAGGTGCATCGTTGAAGATCAACTTTCTACTAAACTTTGGTGAGACCTATTTGCATTCAGAGAAGTTCTTGAGTCTTATATTAGACTTTACCTTTAGACTTTCATTTATTAGTTTGAGGTAGCCGTGGGCCTGTCCCAGTACCTATTTTTGAGTCAATATATTAGAGGCTTCAGAGACTAGTCAAATAATATTTATTTTATTCATTTGAGTATGTTTTAAAAATATTGAGCAATGCTTCTTATATATATATATATGAGCTTTATGATTTAAATTGAGAGTATTAAGTTTGCATATTTTAATATGCCCATCTGAGTACTTTTACAAGTTAAAGTCTTTCGCTTAGTGAGTCAGCCAAGCCAAGGGTTTGCTTGGGAACCAACGATGGTTTTTGAGTGCCGGCTACACCTAGAATGTAGACTTGGGGTATGACAAACTTGGTATTAGAGCACATAATTCAAGAAACCTAGAGTGTCTATGAAGTCAAGTCTAGTAGAGTCCTTTTTACCAGTGTGAAGCATGCCACATCTATATTAGAGAGGCTACAGGTCTTTAGGTATTATTTCACTTCTTTCATACTCCATTTCATGTTATAGAGTTTAACTTTATGAAATCTCATTTTAATTCTGTATTTTATGATTTTAGATCATGCCCTTCCAAATGAAATTTGAGCTAGAGGAACATCGTCGAGGATGAGATTCTTAACCGTAAAAAATGCATACTTAAAATTGAGCCCAAGCTGCTGAGAATGAGAATGAGGTTGAGAATGGAAATCAATAGGTTCCACTAACTACTAATCCCACAATGACTGAATTTAGAGGAGCTATCTTTATGCTCACTTAGTTGATGGCTCCAAGTCTGATCATCAGAATACCAATGTTCTAAACTATCGTTCTCAAGATCCATTTGCTGCCAATAGAATCTGAGATTTCCTGAGGATGAACCCACCAATCTTCACTGTATCCAAAGTTAAGGAAGATCCTCAGAATTTTATTGATGACATGTGGAAGATCCTGAAAGCGATGCATGCCACAAAGATAGAGGGAGTTGAACTTTTCTCTTATCAGCTAAAGGATGTTGCGAATGTGTTGTATAACTAGTAGGAGGAAAGTAGAGGTGAGGATGCTAAGCTTGCAGTCTAGGATGAGTTTGAGAATGTATTCCTAGACCACTTTTTTCTGCAAGAGCTGAGAGAGGCAAAGGTAGAAGAGTTTGTGAACTTGAAGCAGAAAGGAATGGTTCTCAAAGAGTATAGCCTCAAATTCTTTCAGTTTTCCATGCATGCTCCGGAGATGGCTCCTGATCTGAGAGCCAAAATAAGGAAGTTTGTTTCAGGTTTGGGCAGACATATGAAGAAGGAGTATCAGGAAGCTTTGTTGATCTCAAATATGGACACCTCCAAACTCATGCTGTATGCCCAACAAGTTGAGGAGAATAAGAAGAATGATAGAGAAGAGTATCAAAGAAAGAAAGCTAAGGCCATAGGTAATGAGCCAAACCATCAAAAAGGTGGAAATGGTAATCGATCGTTCTTTCAGAAGAGGTCTTTCAAATATACACCATCTTCAGCAAGTACACCTACAACCAATAACAGAAATGACCAGAGGTCTCAAGATAACCAAAATTTAAGAGCTCAAGGCTCTCAATCCTAGGGAAATATGATCCAAAATTCTTCACGTAGACCGCCTTATGGTAAGTGTGGTAGATTCCACTTAGGAGAGAGTCAATATGGCACTAGTGGTTGTTACAAGTTTGAATAGATGGGTCATTTCATGAGAGATTTTCCATCAGATATGCATGGTAATGAGGGAAATAGAGCCCAATCTTCTTTGGCAGTGCCACCAAATAGAGGTAAGCAGAGAGGGGCTACTTCAGGAGCAGGTAGAGGTCCAAACCATCTGTATGTTATGGCTAATCGGCATGACTGAGAGAACTGGCCAAATATTATCTGGTATGCTTCAATTCTTTTCTCATGATGTTTATACATTACTAGATCTCGATGCTACTTTGTCTTTTGTGACTCCTTATGTAGCCGTTATGTTTGGAATTATTCTTGAGCAACTCTTAGAACCATTCAATGTTTCTACTCTTGTTTATTAGTCCATTCTAGCTAAAAGAGTCTATCATAACTTTATAGTCTCTATCTATCATAAAGATACTTCCACATACTTAGTTGAGTTAGACATGATTGACTTTGATGTTATTCTTGGCATGGACTGACTTTGTGCTTGTTATGCCTCAGTTGATTGTAGAATCCAAGTAGTCAAGTTTCAATTTCCAAATAAGCCTGTTATTAATGGAAAAGGTAGTCTAGATTTTCCCAAGGGTTGATTTATTTCATACCTTAAAGCCAGAAAGTTAGTCTCCAAGGGTGCATCTACCAGATTGTCTGATTTAGATATGATAGTATGGAGACACCATCCATATAGTCAGTTCCTGTAGTGAATGAGTTTCTTAAAGTCTTTCCAGAGGATTTACTTGGAGTTCTCCTGATAGAAAGATAGACTTTAGAATAGATGTTCTTCCTGATACTTAGACTATTTCTATTCCACCATATATAATGGCCCTCGCAGAGTTAAAATAATTGAAAGAGCAGTTGAAAGATCTTCTAGATAATGGGTTCATTAGGTTGAGTGTCTTACCTTGGGGCGCTCCTGTCCTATTCATACGAAAGAAATATGGTTCATTAAGAATATGTATTGACTATCGTTAATTGAATAAAGTTACCTTAAAGAATAAGTACCCTTTTCAAAAAATTGATGACTTGTTCCACCAACTTTAGGGTGCCACTTGTTTCCCCAAGATAGACCTTAGATAAGGTTATCATTAGTTGAATGTGAGAGAAAGTGAAATTCCGTACACATTTTTCAGAACTAGATATGGTCACAATGAGTTTCTAGTTATGTCCTTTGGGTTGACTAACACTCCTGCATTATTTATGGACTTCATGAATAAACTATTTAAATAGTATTTGGACATGTGAGTTATCATGTTTATCAATGACATTCTGATTTATTCGAGAAGTGAGGAGGAGCATGCTAGCCATTTCAGAGTTGTTCTCCAAACTCCTAAGGAAAATAAGTTATATACTAAGTTTTTGAAGTGTGAGTTTGGGATTGCATCTGTGGCATTCTTATGCTATATTATTTTTGGTGATGGTATTCGAGTAGATTCGCAGAAGATTAAAGCTATTAAGAACTGGCCCAGACCCATCTCCTCGACTTATATAAGAATTTTCTTGGGTTAAACTAGTTATTATAAAAGATTTATTGAGAGATATTAATCCATATCATCACCATTGACTAAGTTGACTCAGAAGAAGACTAAGTTTCAAAGGTTTGATGATTGTGAGAAGAGTTTTCAAGAGTTGAAAATGAGGTTGACTACTGCTCTAGATTTGTCCCTATTCAAGGAAACATATGGATTCTTCATCTATTGTGACGCATCCAGAGTTGGAATAGGTTGTGTCTTGATGCAAAAAGGTAAGGTTATAGCATATTCTTTCAGACAACTTAAGATTCATGAGAGAAATTATCTGTCTCATGATCCATAGTTGGCAGCAATAGTATTTGTTCTCAAGATTTGGTGTCATTATATTTATGGCATGCATGTCGATATATATTTATTTAGAAAGAGCTGAACCTGAGGTAGAAGAGATGACTTGAATTGCTCAAGGATTACGATAGGAGTATTCTCTACCATCTAGGTAAAGCTAATGTTGTTGCCGATTCTCTTAGCAGGTTATCCATGAGGAGTACCACTCATGTTGAGGAAGAGTACAGTTTCAATAGTGGATTATGCAAGGTTGTACATCCAAGAGATAGTCAGATTGCATGGAGTTTCCTTGTCCATCATCTCAAACAGAGGTAACTAATTCGCTGCACAATTTTGGAAGTTGTTTAAGAAAGGTTTGGGTTCAATGGTGAATCTTAATAACGCTTTTCATACTTAGACATATGGTCAGGAAGAGCGTACAATTCAGACTCTTGAGGATATGTTGAGAGCCTGTGTTATTGACTTCAAAGGTAATTGGGATGAATACTTGCTGTTTATTGAGTTTACTTGTAATAACAATTTTTATTTAAGCATTCAAATAGCTCCATACGAGGCTTTTTATGGGAGAGGATATAAATAGACAATTGGTTGGTTCAAAGTTGGTGAAGCTGAGTTGATAGGGCCAGACTTGGTTCATCAAGCTGTGAAAAAGGTAAAAATTATTCAAGAATGGTTAAAGACTGTGCAAAGTCATCAAAAATCCTACATCGGTATTAGGAGAAGAGACCTGACATTTAAGGTAAATGATTGGGTGTATCTAAAAGTTTTTCCCATGAAGGGAGTTATAAGGTTTGGGAAGAAGGTGAAGATGAGTCCCCGTTATATTGGTCCTTACCAGATTATAAAGAGAATTGGTAATGTCATGTATGAGTTAGAGCTTCCATCAGAGTTAGATGTCATTCATCAAGTGTTCCATATTTTCATGCTTAAGAAATGATTATGAGATTCTTCACTCATTGTTCCTACAAAAAACATTAGAGTGAAAGATAGATTTCCTATGAGAAGATTCCTATCCAAATCCTTGATTGTCAGGTTTGAAAATTGATGACCAAAAAGGTCACTTCAGTCAAAATCTTGTGGAGAATTCAATTTGTTGAGGAGGATACATGAAAAGTCGAGGAGGGTATGAAATCCAAGTACCTGCATCTATTCATTCCTCTTAGTATGGAAGTTGAAGGTAATATTCCTATTCCATACTTTGAGTTAGTACCTTCTTGAGTTTGAGTAATTGAGTGAGTTATTCTTGATTTTGACGTTTTAAGTTCTTCCATTGTATTTGTTCCTTGAGTAAATTCTTAGCTTGATCATCATTCGAGGACAAATATCCTAAGGGGGAGATATTGTAATACCCCATACTATTCTAGCCTAGATCAAGTTTGAGAACCAAGAGAAAACCTGAAAAAAGTAAAAGAGTAGACTGACTAGTGTCTACGAGTGGTATCTACGATCCATAGGAGTACCTACAAGTCATACATGGACATTCATAGGTCACCCCAATACTTAGTCAATTTCAGAGTTTGTCAGTTTCTATGAGCCCATCTTATGAGCAGTCAAAGCTTGTACGATCCGTAGGGGACCCTCGCAGGTCCAAAGGCATAATTTGAGTAACTATTGGAATTTTCAAAAAGACCCTACGATCAAGGTCTATGACTCGTAGAAAGGGATTCGTAGACCCTAAGCCCAATCCCCAAATGAGTCTATGAGAGGGTCTTTATGACTCGTAGAAAGATGTCGTAGACCCCATAGTAAAAATTCTAGAATTCTAACTTATGGACCAAGGTTCCTATGAGTGACCTTCTACGGTCCAACTTACATATTTTTTTCCTAATGATATTTTGTTTTCATTATAAAATATCTATCATACTTAAATTCAGACAAGGTTAAGAAATACGCATATTTTCTATTTTATAAGAAAATTCAAATCATTATCTAAATTGAAATTATGACTGGATTATTATGATAGTATATTGTTAATACCCCAAGATTTCCCTAGATCAGATCAGGTGTTATCACTGCAGAAAAATATGGAAAATGTACAATTTCTGATTTTTATGAGCCCTAAATATGGGTCGTAGATGTTTGTATGGCTCGTGGAATCCCTCCATAGACTAGACTTTAGAAAAATCAAAAATAGGGAGAATATGATACCCCGTAGTAGAAAAGGTTAGAAATAGAGTCATAAGGATCCGGAAGGAATTGGAGGCCAAATAATGAGTCGTAGAACTTGATTTACCTACGTAAGCTCCTAACTTAGAAGTCTTACGTAATCAAACTATTGGAGTATGTACCAAGCTTGCATAGCGTGGATTACATAGGCTCTTAAAATAAGATGAGATTATGAACCCACGAGGAAGAGAAAAAAAAGACACATGATAGCCAATGAGGGAGTGACATGTTGCAGCACCTCAAGTAAGCAGGTGACCCACCTTCTTGGGGTCAAGTGGGTGATCCACCTGCTTGGGGGAGGTGGGCCCCACTGCCACATGGCAGCCCCTCCTTCAATGCATGGATGTGGTGGCCCAATAGGGGCTGGACACGTGTCCCCCTTAGGGGATGACATGTGTCACACCCTAAGACCACATATATGTATGTATATGTAACATACACTTCAGTTTGTTCCTTAAAACTTCAGCAGCAAAAAGAAGAACAAACCCTAATCCAAGAGAGAAAAGGGTGACGGCTTAGGAGAAAAAAATAGGTAAGTCCCGATTTCGTTTCATAAATTAATTATACAGCATATACCACGATGATATGGAGGTATTATAAGTATAAAATCATGGCTTGGTGCAGCCAAAACGGACAGCAACCAGTCCACACAGTTTCAGCGCGCTAAAGAGGTTTCCAAGGCGCAATTTTGGCTAATTTTGGCCAATTTCGGGTAAGGTAAGGTTTCTCCTTTAAATTTGGACTTTATGGGGTTGTTATGGAGGGTATTATTTACCTTATATACTTCTGTAAGTATTAAAAAATCGTGTAGATGCTAAGCGAGAGACACAATTAAAATTGAAGTCGTTATAGTCAAATTGTAGTCAAAATGAGGCGTGGTGTGTGTGAACGCTGCTGATGGTTGTGTGGTGTGTGTTAAGGGTATAAATGTGTCCTAAAATAGGTTGGGGAGCTTCTGGTTTCATCCACACAATCCCCGCTTTGTATGATTAAAGGTTTTGCAATTGAAACCTAGAAACCTTATTTTGGCGTCATAGTTCGAGGGAGTCGTTTGGAGTTTATATTGTGCAATGTTGCCATGTTATACATATATATGTGCTGCTGGTTAAGTTGTTGGTTGGATGTTGATATTAAGGACATAATTGGGGATTCGGATAAGGCACATTATAGGGGAGATGCTGCCCGATTTTTGGTAACTCTTTAACTAGTTAAAGAACTAGTCAAGAAAACGAGCGAGGAAATAAATTCTATGAATACTCGTAGGTAGTATACAATGCTGGAAAGTCTAAGGATGTTGATACTCATATTGCTTTCATGTTACTTAGTTTCAAAGGACGACAAGATGACCGGAACAAAAGGTAACCTGTTAAAGGTATGTAAAGCCTATCTTTTCTCTTTCTTTCGGCATGTCTTAGATATAAGTAGGATATGATATGAGCCTTGGGGGTAATTCCATCCCTAGATTTTGAATATGACTTCAGGACCCTCACTCACTTTTGAATGTTAAACTTTAAAGTAGTAAGCTACTATTTTTGAGTCTTTGATAGGTTAAATAGTAACTGGAGGTATAGGCCGCTATCCTTAAGGGCTCCATGAGGACAGACGTCTGGATCCTATAAACTATTTGGCAACATTTTGACACATGTCTATGGTTCCTGATGCTCCATACAGTTCTACGTGACACCTAAAAGGTACTTCAATTACTTCCAAGTGACAGCTTGATGACTTCATTGAGTCTCAGATAATAATTTAAATTGTGTTTTGTTTCTCACTACTCTACTTGTGCATACTGTAACACTTCTTTCGTCGACCCCGGGGCTGAGAATAGTAATTGTGCATAATTCCACTGCATTGGTCATCGCGCCCTCACTAGAGGGCCCGGTGCGTATGTATATATATGAGGATATGATGATGTGTTGTAATAAAGAGTGATGGTACTATAGTTATGATTCACCGGATCCCTGATAGGTCTGTCTATATTGAAAATTTAAGCATGCATGATTTTACTTTTCCAGGTACAGGTTTCTGATTTGTTATTTTATTCCCTGCTTCTCTGTTTCAAATATGCTCCTAGTTATGCTATGCTATATTATGTTTTACATACTCAGTACCTATGTCGTACTGACCCTCTTTCTTTGGGGGGCTGCATTTATATCCACAGGTACAGATTCACAGTGTGAGGGTCCACCGGCATAGGAGTCCCACTCAGCAGTCAAGATGTGCTCCATTATGTTGGAGCCTAATTTTGGTTACCAAACCTTGATGTATATATTCATTTTGTTCATGGGTACGATGGGGGCCCTGTCCCGCCTTATGGTACTGTTCTTCTTACTCTTAGAGGTCTGTGGATATGGATGTAGGTTGTATGTATGTGGGTTGTATGTGTGTATGAGCTGTATATCAGTTGTATATTAGTGGTATATGAGTTGTAGATGTGTGTATGTACATATGTGTTGATGTGACTTATGAATTGGGGCATTCCCTGTGTCGTGGCGGCCTTGTCGGCTCGCATATATGTGTACTATAGAACGACCCTATACGTTACAATAGCCTTGTCGGCTTGTATGCTTTCTTACCTATTAGTGCATTTTATTTTTGTGTGGGAGGTAGGGGTACACGTATGTGTCCGGTTAGGGCACCCGTCACGGCCTACAAGGTTGAGTCGTGACAAAAGTGGTATCAGAGCAGTTTCCTCTTGGAGTGTCCACAGACCATGTCTAGTAGAGGCTTTTTTATCGGTGTGTTGTGCACCACATCTATAAACAAGAGGCTACAGGGCATTTAGGATGTTTCCTTTATTTCATATCTAAGATCGTGCGATAGAGCCGAGTCATAGGAAATGAAATTTCGCGTACTAACAGTGATTTCAGTAGAAGGATAACATCGATAAAAGAAAGTAATTGATGATATTGGGAGTTACACAACAAGAAGATAAGTAAAGACACAAAAGATATGTGTCAGGTAAGACATTGAAGTGCTATTGACATAGAAAAGTAGACGGGGAAGTTTGAGTTGGACATATGAGGTAAGACCATCATTTCATACTGCTGTTAATATTGGGCGCCCCGTGTGGCTGCGATATGGATATATATATGTTGGCCCTATGAGGCATTGTTAGCATTTTCTACATGCAGGTTTGGGATAGTGAGAAATATAGAGGAAACTCTACCCAAATTGTTTTTCGAAACAAAAAGAGAAGGAGGTATAGGATTGAAATAGGCCTTGAAAGGTAGTTCTCATCGTAATGATAAGAGTTGATAAACCTACGAGTGTGGCTGACCCCGAGAAATAAGTTAACTGTTGAATTGATAGTAATATCAGTCTGGATGATTTCTCCCTAATAAACCTTTATATTTGCAGCGATGTTTCCCAGAAAAGCAACAACCGCCTAGAAGATCAAGTCAATAGCGGAAGAAACGGATTAGACCCCAAAGATTACTAGGACTCGTGCCCATTTTATGCCAGGGATGGTGTTCCGGTCGGCAAGCTCTATTATACCACCACATCCAGAAGGGTCTGGGGCAGCAGTAGTCGCAGAACCTGAGGCTCTAATATTTGAACCTTCAGCTCTATAACTAGAACCAGAGGATAGGGCAATGAGAGATGCAGTTTTATTACTGACCAAATTAGTGGCACGGCAGGCTCGAAGGCATGGGCGAGGGAGAAAGGGGCAATATAGAGGGCAACAACCCGATAGGGGGTATGACGGAGGTCAACATAAGAAAGCTAGGTCGGTTGGGGACACCCTCAGCATCACAGTGAATATACTTCCCAACCAACATGGAGTGCACCCTCTCAGTTCCCAGGTTGGGGATTCGATAGTATGGGATGTACAGGAGTCGGTCGGAATTCCAGGGTGCCAGGTCCATAGATTGGCAACAATTTGCGTCAGTCAAGGTCACCTTTTCCTCAGTGTCCTTATTGTGATAGGACTCATTTTGGGAAATGCCATTATGGTACAAGTGCATGTTTTACGTGTGGCCGTCAAGGCCATTTCATAAGAACATGTCCATTTAGAAGCAGGTTTAGTGGTACAGCTCCGCCTATGGGGAAATTTACAGGTTTTTCTTTTTCAGTGGCTACACGCCCGGTGAGGTGGGGTACTTATATACCAGCCGAGTGTGGTAGATGATGGGGTGGACCTTCTAGTTCTAGTAGTCCTTCAAGTCGTATTCATGCCTTAGCTAGTATACAAGACCGACAGGCGCCACCAAATATGGCTACAGGTATATTACAAATTTTCTTTTAGGATACATGTACATTAATAAACCCAGATTCTACTTTATCGTATATGCATTTCCTTTTGTTGCTGATAGGGATAAAATAAAGCTCGAATTAACGGACCCGTTTGAGGTAACAACATCAACAGGAGCCTTTATTATAGAAAAGCAAGGTGAGGATGGATAGTTGTAAATTTAAAAGTATAAGTGGAATGACATGGCAATAGGACAGACCTATTGTCAGATAAATTTGAGAGGTTGCTGAGAAGGCAAACATCGATGACAAGGGTAAAAGCTTATGAGGCAGAAAGAAGGATTCTGTATAGGTGACACCATCTTAGAAAATAGTGAGATACTTCAAGGATAAGGAATATAGGGTGTGGAACAACCGCTGCACTGCGAAGTCATTAGGGAAAAAGAAGTGGTATCCCTTTGGGAGTAAGATAGTATTATGCCCAAGTTTGAAACATGTGTGAGTAGAGTATCAGTGCCCCGAAAGGAGGAATTTGAAATGATAATAAGCACCTTCTACTGGTGTTAAGGTCTCATATGTAGGTAATCTAAGGTATAGGTATGGTACAGGATACTAAAGGTGTTGGAAAAGACTCATACGCATTTATAAGGCTGGTAATAAACAAATAATGGCATGGCTACACCCTGAAGGGGGGGAAGTGGATATGAGATACACAAGCATAAGGTGAAACCAACCAACACTACAGTGTGTTAATGTGAACACTTAAAACTTCGAAGGAAATCCCATGCTGGAACAAGCTAGTAAGGTCTAAAAGCCAGCCATAATGGATAGAAGCCGTGATATCTAAGACCATGCGGGGAACCATTAATAGAGAAACTAACAAAGGGGTATATATAAAAAGGAGTGAATACAATACAATAAGTTAAATCAAATGACCAGCAATGGACATGGTCATGGTGGGATTAAAAATCTACTCCTATACTAGTTGAAAGATAACAGGAAAAAGGGCAGGGTGAAACATAAAAACTAGTAAGACGACGCTAAGATAAATCTTGGATAAAGTTGAGTGCCTCTCATATTATTGCAGGGGTTGCCATAAAACGCGACACGAAGACTTCCTAGGGAGGTCACCTATCCCAGTATTACCTTCGTCCAAGCACACTTAACTTCAAAATTCTGATGGACCTTAGCGCGTCAGTACTGGTATGATCGCGCGAGATGGAAAACTCCAAACTAGCGATGGAGGAACGACATGAAATTATGTACCTATGGTATTATAGGTTATGCTGAGGGAATTATAAAACAGGGGCTTACGCAAATAAGTAGGGTTAGCTGATTACTAACCGATGACGCCCTTGTATGCCATAGTTTGTCAATGTAGCACCAGTTCATGATAGGCAAACCACGGAACGACTATATAGGCCAGTGGATAAGGAAATTTTGATACCACATGGCAACTACCTCTGAAGGGCAAAAAGCAAAACCCAAAAGGTAAGGGTACCAATTGATATCGTTTAAGGAAAGCAGGAAGTAATACAGTAATACACGGGGTTGAAGATTTCACAATACGACCTTGGCTATAAGACTCACTTTGCATTCCATGGGTGGATGACTCTGGAGGAAATGTTACCTGCAGAATAACAATATTAACCCATGCTCCTGCAATCAAAGGCTACCTACTCAGCTGAGAAGGTGTAAAATTATAGAGTAAAGGTGGTAGGACCTTACAGAGTCCCCATAGCTACCATCTCAGATGAAGGAGCCCAAGTTACAGTTAACGGCCGAAGGTCAGTCCATGAAGAAACGGAAAGGACAGATAAATCTTCGTACACTAAGTTACCCTCAGACTAATGGACAAACTAGTTTGACTAGCTATATGGTAGACGATATATTGTGGGCTTATACAGTTGGCCCCAAAGGTAACTCGAAAAATTAATTACCACCTGTCAGGAGTACTTATGATATTAACTATCGTTCTAATATCCGAATGGCCCTATATGAGATTTGGTATGGCAAATAGTGTGGGTTGCCAATTGGATGGTTGGTGTTAGTAAAGTGCAACTAATAGGCCCCAATATAGGCGGTAGAAAAGGTGAAGCTTATTCGGGAGAGGTTATTAGCTGCCTGAGTCGACAAAAGTCATATGCAGACAATCAACTTTGAGCTTTGGAATTTCAAGTAGGTGATTGGGTGTTCTTAAAAATGTCGTCCATGAAAGGAGTAATGAGGTTTGGCAAGAAAGGGGAGCTGAGTTCGAGATATATTGTCCCTTACCTGATCTTTCGTCGAATAGGCAAAGTGACTTATGAGTTAAACTGACCAGCGGACCTAGAAGCCATACATCCAATTTTCCACATGTCTATGCTTCGTAGGTGTATGGGTGATCCATCCCAGGTACATCCCGTAGATGATATCCAGGTCACAGAAGAATTAGCCTAGGAAGAACAACCGATCGCCATCTTGGATCGACAGATTAGAAGACTGCAGACTAAGGACGTAGCTTCGGTCAAGGTATTATAGCGAAATAGGAATCGGGAAGAGATGACCTGGGAAGTTGAAGAGGATATGAGACACAAGTATCCATACCTGTTCCCGATATCTACAAGTAACCCTAACTCCTAAAAACTTGTATATTAATTGTTTGATGAAGATACACATTGTTGTAATGCAAAGAAGTCCCCCTATAACCTCTATAACGTCTTAAGGGAAGCTTTGTTTAACATTCGAGGATGAATATCCTAAAGGGGGGAAGGATGTTATACCCTGTACTATCGTACCTTGAGACTTTCATACCTTGGAAGGTTCTTAGGCTTCTCGAGAGGTTCTTAAGCTTCTTGAAAGGTGCTTAAGCCTCTTAGAAGGTGGTTTAAAAGAGGTGTGAGTTATTATACCCCACACCCTTGGGCTCAGAATATCTCTTAAGTTACTTAGAAGTTATCATGTGATCCGAACAATCCAAAATGCTATCAAACAACTCTAAGGAAGGGAGAATATGATACCTCGTAGTAGAGAAGGTTGGAAATAGAGACATAAGGATCCGGAAGGAATTGGAGGCAAAATAATGAGTCGTAGGACTTGATTTACCTACGTAAGCTCCTAACTTAGAAGTCTTAAGTACTCAAGATACTGGAGTACATACCAAGCTTGCATAGCATGGATTACATAGGCTCTTAAAATAAGACGAGATTACGAACCCACGAGGAAGAGAAAAAAAAGACACGTGGCAGCTAGTGAGGGAGTGACACATGGAAGCACCTCAAGCAAGCAGGTGACCCACTGCTTGGAGTCAAGCAGGTTACCCACCTGCTTGGAGTCAAGTAGGTGACCCATATGCTTGGGGGAGGTGGGCCCCATTGCCACATGGCATCCCCTCCTTCAACGCATGGATGCGGTGGTCCAATAGGGGATGGACACGTGTCCCCCTTAGGGGATGACATGTGTCACACCCTAAGACCACATATATGTATGTATATGTAACATACACTTCAGTTTGTTCCTTAAAACTTCAGCAGCAAAAAGAAGAACAAACCCTAATCCAAGAGAGAAAAGGGTGACGGCTTAGGAGAAAAAAATAGGTAAGTCCCGATTTCGTTTCATAAATTAATTATACAGCATATACCAAAATGATATGGAGGTATTATAAGTATAAAATCATGGCTTGGTGCAGCCAAAATGGACAGCAACCAGTCCACACAGTTTCAGCGCGCTAAAGAGGTTTCTGAGGTGCAATTTTGGCTAGTTTTGGCCAATTTTGGGTAAGGTAAGATTTCTTCTTTAAATTTCGACTTTATGGGGTTGTTATGGAGGGTATTATATACCTTATATACTTCTGGAAGTATAAAAAAAATCGTGGATATTCTCAGCGAGAGAAACAATTAAAATTGAAGTCGTTATAGTCAAATTATAGTCGAAATGAGGCGTTGTGTGTGTGGAGGCTGCTGCTGGTTGTGTGGTGTGTGTTTCATGGTCTAAATGTTTCCTAAAATAGGTGGGGTATCTTCTGGTTTCATCCACATGACCCCCGCTTCATATGGTTAAAGGGTTTGCAATTGGAACCTAGAAACCTTATTTTGACGTCATAGTTCGAGCGAGTCATTTGGAGTTTATATTGTGTAATGTTGCCATGTTATACATATATATGTGCTGATGGTTAAGTTGTTGGTTGGCTTTTGATATTAATTACATAATTGGGGATTCGGATATGGCACATTATAGGGGAGATGCTGCCCGATTTCCGGTAACTCTTTAACTAGTTAAAGAACTAGTCAAGAAGACGAGTGAGGAAATGAATTCTATGAATACTCGTAGGTAGTATACGATGCTGGAAAGTGTAAGTATGTTGATACTCATATTTCTTTCATGTTACTTAGGTTCAAAGGACGACAAGACGAACGGGACAAAAGGTAACCTATAAAAGGTATGTAAAGCCTATCTTTTCTCTTTCTTTCGGCATGTCTTAGATATAAGTAGGATATGATATGAGCCTTGGGGGTAATTCCATTCCTAGATTCTAAATATGACTTCAGGACCCTCACTCACTTTTGAATGTTAAACTTTAAATTAGTAAGCTACTATCTTTGAGTCTTCGATAGGTTAAATAGTAACTGGAGGTATAGGCCTCTATCCTTAAGGGCTCCACGAGGACAGACGTTTGGATCCTATAAACTATTTGGCAACATTTTGACATATGTCTATGGTTCCTGACGCTCCATATAGTCCTCTGTGACACCTAGCAGGTACTTCAATTATTTCCAAGTGATGGTTCACTTGATGACTTTATTGAGTCTCAGATAATGATTTAAATTGTGCTTTGTTTCTCACTACTCTACTCGTGCATACTGTAATACTTCTTTCATCGACCCCGAGGACGGGAATAGTAATTGTGCAAATTCTACTACATTGTTCATCGCACCCTTACTAGAGGGCCTGGTACGTATGTATATATATGAGGATATGATGATTTGTTCTAATAAGGAGGTGATGGTACTGCAATTATGATTCACTGAATCCCTGATAGGGCCGGCTATATTGAAAATTTGAGCATGCATGATTTTACTTTTCAAGGTACAGGTTTCTGATTTGATAATTTATTCCCTGCTTCTCTGTTTCAGATATGCTTCTAGTTATGCTATGCTATATTATTTTTTACATACTCAGTACCTATGTTGTACTGACCCCCTTTCTTTGGGGGGCTACGTTCATGCCTGCAGGTACAGGTTCATAGTTTGAGGATCCGCCAGCATAGGAGTCCCACTCAGTGGTCAAGAGGTGCTCCATTATTCTGGAGCCTGATTTTGGGTACCAAACCTTGATGTATATATTCGTTTTATTCATGGGTACGGCGGGGGCCCTGTCCCGCCTTATGTTACTGTTCTTCTTACTCTTAGTGGTCTGTGGATATAGATGTGGGTTGTATGTATGTGGGTTGTGTGTGTGTATGAGCTGTATATGAGTTGTATATTAGTGGTATATGAGTTGTAGATGCGTGTATGTACAGCTGTGCTGATATGACTTATGAATTGGGGCATTTCCTATGTTGTGGCGGCCTTGTCGGTTCGCGTATATATGTACTATAGAATGACCCTATATGTTACAATAGCCTTGTTGGCTTGTATGTTTTCTTACCTGTTAGTGCATTTTAAGTATAAACAGGAGATGAGTTTTGTGTAGGAGGCAGGGGTACATATTTGTGTCCGGTTAGGGCACCCGTCATGGCCTACGGGGTTGGGTTGTGACACACACTTAACTTATAACCAAGTATTATGTTGTAAAAACACTGATTTGTAGTCCTACAAAGTAAAAGACACTTGTGTACTAAAGAGATTTGGATAAAGGGGCAAATTATAAGAACAACATTGGCTCTACACAAGCAAAATTCCACCTTTAATTCAAGCAGACAAAATATCCCTCATTGGATTTCATCTTTAAAGGGCACTCTTCATTGTTGGAACCTTCCCCCATACATAACTTTGGTCTATCAAGTAGATCGTTAATCCTCAATAAAGACATTTTGTCATAGGGAAGAAGGTTGAAACCCTTAACCAAATTTTGCTTGTCATCTTGACCAAGCTCCAAGTGATGTCTATCACAATCACCTCTTTCCAAATGATCCCCATGGTCAAATGGAAAGATTGTCCATAAACAAGAATCAAGACCATACCCATTTTCCCCAAGGATTTCATTATCACCATAGGTCATACTCTCCATGCTAACACACACATCGTCAAAAGCGAATATAGAATAAAGAAAAGTATCACACAAATGACCTTCATCTAAAATAACTTCATGTACTTACTATGAAACTCAAGATCATTTCCATGAGTACTCTCAAGGATTAGGATATAAAAATAAGAAGTATTAATTTCTAAACAAATATCACCTTCCTCCTTAAGAGAAGAATCCCCAATTTGACACAAACCACCACTAATGCTAAAGATGTTATAACTCAAGTCATCACATGAATCAAGTAATGCACCCTTGTCTTCATCAAACATAGGTGAGATGTCATACAAAGGATCAAAATCATTTTCACAAGAACAATCATTAGTTAGGTTTCCCAAATAGTAAAGCAAATCAACATCATATTTACCCATATGATCATCATTTTTGGGAATTGGAAGATCATTATCATCAATCGGATAGTTAGCACAATCTTCACTCAATCCTATATTCTTAATGGATTTCATGAAATAACATAACATGTGAATTTTAAGCTTACTATCCCTCCTTGTAAGGACATCAAATGAAAAAGGACCCTCAGTCAAGTTATAACTGCCAACACTAGGTGGAATCAAATTCACCTTACTAGAAGAGTCAATCCAGTCGTCTATAAGATCAACTAGTATTTGCAAACTCACAACAAGGATATGATCATCATGCAACAAAGTGTTTTCAAGATTATCACAATAGAAAGACTCATTATGCTCAAATATAGACAAGCCATCATTCACACTTTATTGGTCACTAGCTACACCATGACCTTTTAAGTTTAAAAAAGTGTAATAGTTCACATTGTTACCTTCACATTGGTTATCATCTTGGGAGCATATTTGATAATTTGGGAAGTTCTCAAGACATGAGAGTTGGTTGATACCTCTCTCTTGACTCAATTCTTCATCATTCTTCCCATAGTTGGAATCCTTATATAAGAAATCTATTAGGCCTTTGAGCATATACTCATAAGAAAATCTCCTTGGGTTCTCCTTTGGAAGTTTTTGCTCATGAGCCACACAAGTTGTATGGTGTACTCACCTTCTTGAGACTAAGCTTCTTCAATTGAGACTTTTCTCATCAAACCATTAGGAATGGTAATGCCTTTTCCATCACATGGGTCTTTCTCACCATCCTCATCACTTTTAAACTCTTCATCTTCTTGGTTTTCTTTTTCACAACCCCTCCATTCTATCCATCCTCCTTTCCTTGAAAGTAGAACATTCAATCAATTAGGACAATCACACATCATGTGACCCCATCTTTTATATTTGTGACATTGAATGCCTTTAGGGAACTTGATTGGTCTTTGTTACCCCCTTCTCTTGGTGGATATTTTAGGGTTTCCTTTCAAAGGGTTCCTTCGCATAGGGCTTCTTGAAATCTTTATTCTTATCCTAACTCGAAGATGTTTGATATCCCTCTTTGTCTTTATCCCAAGAATTTGTAGAGGGAATACCCTTGTATTTAGGTACGTGCTCCTCTTTAAGTTCCCACTCTACCTCATTAGCCACTTTAAAGATGTCATTCAAACTAAGAAACTTGTGAACAATCATCTTGGAAGAGATCTGTTTGTTGAATCCTACTTTGAAGAGAATAATGATATTTTCTTCATTCTCGTGGTATTCTAACTTCAAGATCAAATTTTTGAAACTCAACATAGTAGGCCACAACACTTTTGTTTCCTTGCTTCAAGTTGTACAATTTAGCAATTAAATCTTGTCGATATCTTTTCGGCATATAGTTGACTTTCATAAGGGCTTTTAATCTGGTCCATGGTGAGGGTGTCCATTTTAAAGTACTGGATGATACCTTTTCATGTATTTACACTACGTAATAGCAAACCCTTTAAATTGAGTAATTGAAAAACAACTCTTCTTAACCTTGGTTAAGTCATTGACTTGGAAGACCCTTTCACAAAGCGACTCCCATTATAGATAGGCATCAGGATTGCATTCACCTTTTAAAGTCTTGATAGAGTTGATTCCCACATCTCAGCCTTTATGTCTACCTTGTTCTCCATAATAGTTTCCTCGGCCCTCACCTTCTTGGTTATTGTTATAGTAACCCCTTTGGACTTCCCTTTGATATTGGTTATCATTCTCTTCTCTGATTCTTGACCATACTCTTGATTCCTTTGATATTGGTTACCATTATCTTCTCTGATATCTTGACCATACTCTTGATTAGCATTAGCTTCCCTTGGTTTTCCACCTTGAGGTTGGTTCCGATATTGTCTTCTCCCATGTAGTACCAGACCAAATCTACCGTCTCTCCCTCTATGCCCCATTTGACCTATTGGTCTATTCCTTTGTGCTTCATTCCATGGCGCTTCTTCATCTTCACATTCATATTCTTCTTGGTACTCATCATCCCTCACCTCCACTACTTATATTTGATAGTTTCAATTATGGCGAACTTAGTAGGGTGGATTTTAGTTTTGTGGCATTTGGTAGGGTGCATTTTGGTTTAGTGGTGATTGTTAAGTTCAGTTTTTTTGGGGAGCTTCCTGATTGAGTTCGGGTTGGAGTGGTTGAACGATATTTCATACATTGGGATCAGGATTGATTGGTATTGGGTTGAATTCTTAATGGAAAGTTCCAGGTGTGATAATAGGAAAAGTAGTGTGGGTGTGTCCACTTATGGAAGTATGATAGGTAGTTTGTGGGGTGGAATTAGTAGAGTTAAGTTGACCCTCCACATTGATCATTGTACCATCAACTATCAACACACTACCTTTCATGATGGACATTTTTCCTTCCATGTTCTCCATCCTCCAATTCATATTAGTAATTACCTCTATTATAGATTCCAAAGCAACCCCTTCCGTGGCTGGTTGTGTTTCATTTCCGTCTTTCATGGTGCCTATCAATAAGAAACATAACAAAGGCATAAATAATGTTAGCTTTAGTAAAATAAACACACATTCACTCGGGTTTACATACTTTTAATTGCCTCTCAAATTGGCTCGGCTATGATTGAAGAGTGCTTATACTTGGTTGATCACAAAGTGTTAATTTCTACTCTTCGCTGGAATGGATTTTTGTTTCAAGAAGAGTGGATGAATCAATCAAAACAAACGGACTTGGATCAAGAAGTTAACTTTGAAATAAAATGAATAAAAGCACCAAAGAAAATGGCACTAACAAATAAGAGAATTTAAGAACTATTAATCAACAAGTAGATCAATTACGAGTTGAAAAATTAGTTTAGGAATCTTGTAATGAAAAAGAATCAAGAAAAAGGAAACTAAAAATTTAGAACCTGAGATTGGTTGCATAAAATAATGCTCAGTTCCCTGAATTGGAAAACTTTTAAAAGTCAAAAGTGAATTTCATCTCATGATCTTGAAGTTTGGCTCACAGAATCAATTTGGCTAGTCGCTGAAAGGTTTTGCAAACTCAATCCAACTCGCCAAATTAATTGGAGAATCTATAATGACCCTCCAGGTCATTTTCTTCCTTCCTCGATCATTTAAGTGTTTAGAACTTTCCTGTAGTGACCCCATACCATTTATGACTTAGTGGCACTGGCAATTTGGTTGCCTGATCATTCATTTGGGTTTTATGTTGAATTTCCTATTTTGGAGCTTTTGGAGTTTGAACAATTGACTTTGGTCAAAATTATAGAAACACGACCTCAGAATGGAATTTAAATGGTTCCATTAGCTTCAGAATGGTCAGATTAGGTTAGTAGCATAGGGGCACTAGTGTCGAGGCAATCAGTGTGAGTTTGAGTCCATTTGGCACTTTAGCCTTTGTAATTTAGCCTAAAGTTGACCTTGGTCAACATTCTTGGTAAACGCGCTCGAATTGAAATTCCATCAGGCGGTTAGCTATGGAATGTTGAGTTTGGTCTAGAACGACCTTTCATTCATGTCTTGAGGCTTTCGGTCTTATTTTGATCCTCCTTGTCAAAATGGCAAAAATTATGCTTGGGTGTGGAGCCCATATTTTATCGAGATGACCTCAATTGAAAATTACAATTTCACCATTGATTTTGAAACATCAAATTTAATGGGGGTAGCATAGTCCATTTGTGTGCACGAAATTCCAAATGAATTACGAGCACCCTGTTGGAGTTGGGAATATTTCCAAAACTAGATAATGTACATTAGCTGGTGTAGACCAATTTTGGTCTTTGCGTTTTTGCCACCCAGGCTGCATTTGCGGAAGCCATGGTTCTTGGTCTCCGTGTTCGCGAGCAAAAAGGCCATGTTCGTGAAGGCCTAGCAGATTGGCCTCCACATTCGAGGAGAAGTGAAGGCTTGGCATCCGCATTCGCGGTATTCCCTCCGTGTTCGCGGACCTACTCTCCGTGTTTGTGGAGAGCAATTCACTAGTCTTATAATTTAGAGCAGTAACGCAAACCAGCATTGACCCCTTTTCTTTTACTTCGATTTTAAGAGCTAGAGAGCTTTGTTTTAGGTAATTCTAAGTGCATTGTGTTCGTGGGAGTTGTAGAATGTGTTTCTAAGTTTAGGGTAGCGTGAAGATCATTGGTTTGAGGTAATTTCATACCAAAAAGAGCTGCTAAAGCTTAGATTAGGCCTTTAATGGTGGTTCTAATTGATAGGCTTTTTAGGTCATTTTGAGCATTGTTTTGTGCCCTATTTTGGGGTACAAGATCAATAATGCGTTTAAAACATTTTTATAGAGTCGTTTTTGGTATTTCCATTGTGGGTCCCACAATCCCATTTAGATCCAATTTTGGGACCCGTCTCCGAAAAATATAATTTTGGTGTCAAACGTCCGTATTGATGAGGTGATCTATTTTGATAGCACAAAGGCATTTAGAGTCATTTTGGAGTGAACAACTATCAAGAAGTGGACTTAGAGCACGTTCAAGGTAGGCTACGGTCTCTTATGCTTTGATTGAACTTCAATAGGTATTGTGTTGTATATTTTTCTTTTGGTTTGGATTGTATGTGATGGGTTAGACTTGATTCCTAGATTTTTGGTTCTTTGTCCTGGTATGAGCCTTAGGCTAGTTCGGCTTTATGAGATTTTCCATCTAGTTGGTAAGCTTCTTAATTATGCCTTAGTTTGGCCTTGATTAACCTATTTTCGGTGACTTGTTCATTATTTATGATGATTGGTAGTTTTATGCCTTAGACTTGAGGTTTGAATTGATCTGTAGTTGTTGTAACTATTGTTGGTGGAGGTTTAGACGACTTGGTTTCTTCATTATTGTAGAACACTTGCATTGGAGCCTTGGTGTAGTGATTTCCACTTGGTTAGGCTTCTATTGACTCCATTTCTAGATTTAGAGTTAGAATCCCTTATGCTTTCCTATTGCTATTTGGCAGGATAATTTTTGGTTATGAATCTCAAGGTGATTTTCTCCAAATGGATCTTCAGATATCGATTGACTAGTTGAGCACCTGTTTTCTCTTTTCCTTCTCTTTGTTACCTAGTTAGGGTTGAGTTCCCTGTTGAGCCTTGTGAGTTCCTTATTGAGCCTTGTGTTTGAGTTAAAGGAGTAGAGTTCATCTTTAGGCCTTGATTTTAGTTTAGTTGTATTTGTGAGCCCTATTGTATGCTATGAAGGGTAGGGTGGTTATAGAGTCATTATTGTATGTGATTGTGTGTGCTTTTTGGGTGCTGGTGATGATATGCATTATATTGGATCATTGTTTTCTCATGGATGTAGTCAACCCCGGTGCATGCATTGATTTGAGAAAGTTGTGTTATAACCCAAACTTTTTTTATACTGATTTTTGAATAGGGGGTCATACTACCTTTTCACTACTATTTTAGTGGACTGGATCGAGGATGCGCTCATTTTATCATACTGATTCAAGGCATCGAGGATGCACTTATTTTTATACTAATTCGAGGCATCGAGGTTGCTCTAATTTTTATACTAATTTGAGGCATCAAGGATGCGCTTATTTTATACTGATTCGAGGCATCAAGGATGCGCTCATTTTATGATATCGATTCGATGCATCGAGAATGCATTTATGTTACAGATTGAGATAAGACTTGGATCAGGACCAAGCGGTACATAAGGGTATTTTCGAGCCTCCCCTATGGCGATCCTATAGAGGCGCATGAGTCCTAATTCCTCGCCGAGACTGGAAGTAAGTGTATATATCTTTGTATAAGGTGCTAGGTATCGATGGTACTACTGGTTTTGCTGCATTACTTTCATGCATATATGCATTGTCTATCACTAGCATAGTTGTTTGTTCCTGTCGGTAGTATGGGATGCCATATGGGTTTACCTATTTGTGAGTGAACCTCTCGAGTACACAGAGGCTTGGGAGGTATTGTCTTACTATTTGTGAACTTGTGGCAGTATAAATGGTGGTCTCTATTTTGAAGGTAGTTATTGTCCTTGTTCTTACTTATCTATCTTTTTTACAGGGATTTAGTTGATATAGTCCTTTGGACATTTATGTGATATCTGCACTTACTTCTATTTGTAGGATGTCATTTAGTTGTCTCTCATCCATAGTGTGTTGTCATGTTTAGCTCATGGGCTAGCGCCACTAGGTACATCCTTTGTTTCCTTGATTGTTTCCTATCTCCCCCCTTTTATCAAGTGTTTTTATTGCAGGATTCCCTATTATTCTTGTTAGTTACTTGTTATATACATTCCCTGTGTACATGTTCTTATTACTTGCTTTATATTTGGAGCTCAGTTGGCCGATGCCTACTGAGTCCCACTTATTGGTACTTATACTACAGTCTTGTATCTTGCAGGTCATAGTTTGAGTTTTCACTACTGATTTGGATATCGTGCAGAGTAGTTCTTGGATTTTGGAGACTTGGATGAGCTCTTGGCGTTCAGAGTTTCCCATATACTTCTATGATAGACTTGTACCAGTCTTTATTTCGTATTCGGATACAGTCTATATTACTATTATTATTATTATTGTATATGTATAAACCTTGTACTTCTTTATTTGGTTTAGTGGTTCGACTACCGACTGATATCAGGTCTTGGGGGTTATCTTGTTGTATTGTTATTCTTTTTCTTTTTTCATTATTATTATTATTATTTTATTTATTTATTATTATTCACTTCTTTCCTTCCGCTTATGATAGTCCATTGTCTATGGTTCCGGATTATGGGGTTAGGCTTACCTAGTGGTGGATTAATAGTAGGTGCCATTATGAACTAAGGAATTGGGTTTTCATAAAGTGGTATTAGAGCTTAGGTTCACCGGTATCGTCGGTATAAGAGCAAGTGCCTAGTAGAGTCCTGCAGATTATTTCAAAGAAGTTCGTATCCTATCTTTAGGAGGCTATAGGGCATTTTAGGGAAACTCCATTTTTGATTCCGGTTCGTGTGAAATTTCCTTGATCAACCTCTAAATACTTTCTTAGAATTCATTCTTCCTTAGATGGACAACCGAGCTTTTGAATGGGCATAGATGGGGCATCAATACATACTACCTAGGCTTCAATAGTATCTATGACCATCTTGGCTCTTTTGGATCCAGCATTAGAGATTCAGCGTCTCGATGAGCGTACACCATAGGTAGGTGTCATTTTGGGTGCATTGAGTGGTCCTCCTCCTAGAGTTGGATTTGTAGGTCCTCTGCAGGGTTCTTCGTTGGTCTCCGAGTATATGATGGAGTTTCTAGATTTGACAAGGCAGGCTCCTACAATGTTTTCTATAAAGCGAGACATGACTCAGTGATTTATTGAGGGGTTAATTTTGCTGCTCCGCCTAGCATCACATCACTTGATAGCAGTAGGGTCTACTTTTCCTAGGTGGTCAGTTATGTGAGGTATATGGAACATGCATGTATGAAGACTTATAGAGCTAGAGGTGGGAGATCTCGCCGTCAATGTAGTAGACGTAACAACCCATCTCAAGGTAGGCATCATCTTGGTGAGGGTCAGCCTGAACCTCGACCTATCAGACCCATATAGGGAGCACTTTAGGTTCCAGATGTTCTGGTGATAGATTATGGTACACACCATGTACAAAGTTAATGACTGATATTGTAAGGTTTACTATTCGAGCATTCAGGTTTTGGGGATCATACTTCAGTTGGTTCATCTAAGTAGGCCACTTTTGATAGAAAGTGCTATATGTGCGACGAGTTTGGGCATCCAGCTAGAAAGTGTCTTACATTCACACATTGCAAGCTGTAGGCTCGACAAGATTGAGTTCGTAGGGCTCAGGGATAGTCAATTAAAAGTGGTACCTCGAGTGTTGCAGTTAGTGGTTCAGGTGTTCAGTTTGAGGCAAGGCGCATTTCATCCCATGCTTCAGCAGGTTAGAAAGAGGATGAGACTATGTGTGTAAATTTTGTTTCTAGAAACTTCCTTGCTTGTAGTGCATGGGTGTTGGGGTCTTCGTACCCACCGATGATTACTTGGCTTATTAGATCCATCTTGTGAATCTAGTAGTTACTTTACCTAGACTTCTATGGATGTGCTTGATTAGCCTAATTACTTGCTTATTATTTGCTATGACAACTTTATTTGAATGTATGTGTATGTATTTATCTTCCCTAGGCAATTTGGTTTAGTAGTGGATCATATTGGTTTTACTGTTATGTTGCATTAGTAGTAGAGTTATACCTTGTGGATGTTGAGCTTAGTTGATTGCTCTGAGGGATTCTTGTTTAGCCATCCTAGAGTTTACTTAAGTTGGTCATTTCCCATTTCTAGTTTTCCCCTAGTGTGCTTAGCGGATGTGAGGTTGCTGTCGAGAGAAGGGTGTATTAGTAGCTGTGGCCTTTGTGGTCTATTGTAGATCTCATTTGTGATTCTTTCTTTTTTTGATTCATGTTCTTCGTTCCTAAGATGATGAAGTTAAAGATTTTCCTTCATATTTGGTTAGATTATCTCTTTATGGTAAGTTTGATGGTTAAGTTACCGGTTCAGCTGGTTGTCTGATATGGTGTCATATGGCTATGTTTGAGTTGGAAAGGTTGGAAAGGGATTTGTTCTTGGTTATTCTAAGTAGGGTGATGTTTTAGCTTGAAGTGTCATGTAAAGAAGGTTCTATTAGGATTCATGGGAGATATGGAGTAATACAGTTGTGATCGACCAACCATTAGAGAAAAATGAGTGATTGTGGAGTGGGAGCATTCATTTTGATGAGTCATCATTTATCAGAATTGCCTTGATGTGCCGTTGTGACTTGTAGACTTTTGGGTGGTTGGAAAATACATTCTGGAAATTTTAGTTGCAGGCTTGTTTTACCTTACAGTCAGGACTACCTTCAATGTCGGTGATTCCATGTTGTGCCTTGGCTCTATTAGTAAACTGAAGTGGGTATGTCGATGGTTCAAAAGTCAAATTGTTTATTTGGTTCTTCTATTATGGGATGTTTTGACTAAGTCAAACTTTGGATTCTATGGACGAATGGAACCTCTCTTATAAAGCTCACCTTTAGGATAGAGTCAAACTAATTCGTGGGATCATGTTTTGGTTTCTTGTTAAGGATGTGAAGTTCACGTGTGTCATTATGGTTAGCTGGCAGTGTTTTTTGTGGTATACCTTGCCATGGTTTAGCTTCATTTGAGTTGCTTTTGGTTGGTTGATCTACGTACTTGCTACCTACCAGCTTAGCTTTTCTTGAGTTTGAGTGGTTAGCTCAGACTTGCACTAGAGGGTCGACTTATGGTATTTGCTATAATGGTTCGGTTCCATAGGGTCACTTTTGCAGGTTTAATATGCTAAAAAATTAATCATGGGTCGGTTTGGTTCCTGGATTGGTGATTTACTCAGATTTGCACTTGGGGAGTGGTGCATGGACTCATGGCATCAAATTTGATTGCGTTTGGATTGGATTCTTATATTGGTTTACTTTCTAGAAACTCAGTTGGTAACAAAGTGATATTGGAGTTGGTGTAAATACAACTTTTCATTCCACTCATGGATTTGGTTGTCAATTCTACTAGCCTTTTCAATTTTGAAAGATAGACTTCAGACTAAAATAAAGTTATTGGTTTTGTGAGTCATTGGATTTGCACATTGGGTTTGTGCCTTGAGCTGAGTCATTTATTTTGAGTTCTTGCCGCTTATCGATGTTCAGGTGGTGCTTGCATTTCCCTCATGGTTATTTGGGCTGTGTTCAGACAGTTCTAAGAATCGTTGCTATGGTTTAGGATGGGTAGGATACCCATATTAACTAAAGAGTCTTGACTTTGGAGTATAAAGCAAATAATTCAACTTGTAAGTTATTTAGCGTATCCTCTTATCTGTTGGTCGACTAATTTTGAAGGATTTGTGTGATTTTGGTTTATCTTGGACGAGTCTGTTGCGTTCGGTTGAGTTTGTCCTTGTTAAGTTGAGGTTAGTATCAAAAGAAAGAAATTGGAAGTTTGTTTGAATATAAAGGAGGGAAGTGAATTTGAGAGTTTTCCTCTAGTTTTGAGTTCTCGGTTGGGGTTGCCCAACCAGAGAAGGTAGGTTGTGGAGCTTGCGGGCCTAGCTTTCTAATCTTTCCATGCCCTTGTATTCTTTTCTATCCTTTGCCTTTCGAGGATGAAAGTTGTTTTAGTAGTGGATGTTGTAAGGACACTCCAGGTCATTTTTGTCCTTCACCGATATTTTTAGTGTTTAAAGATTACCTGTAGCGGCCCAAAGCCATTTATGACGTACTGGCACTGATTGGTTGGTTGCCTGGTAGTTTATTTGGATTTTTTACGACCCAACCTCGTGGGCCGCGACTGGGGTCCGAGTTGGACCCCCATATACGTATCTATATGATGTAACAATCAATATAAGAACTATACATAAGAACCCCAGTGGGTCATAACATTTTCATATACCGGTAGCCTCTTTCATTTGTATCCTATCATGAAAGGGAGTGCAAGCTGACAAGGGTGCCATAGTATCTTAATATTTACAATACATCATGTAGACATAACTGAACAGAACTTACATGTATAACCCACACACATGTCTACAAAACTCTAAGAACATTAACAGTAACATATGGGGGGACAGGGCCTCCGCCGTACCCCTAACTAAGCAAATATATACATAGGTGGTTTGGAACCACAACTCAGCTCCGAATCAACAGATCTTCTTCCACACTTGCTGAATGAAATCCTAAGCTGGCGTACTCCCAAAACCTGTGTCTGTACCTACGGGCATGAAACGCAACCCCCCGGAGAATGGGGGGGTCAGTACGATATATGTACTGAGTAAATAAGCATAATATAGCTGAGATAACAACTGAAATAGGGATGCAGGAAAGCAAGCATAATGTTTAATAGGGTATTGTACCTGCACCTCACAAAATAAAGTCATGTATACCATTATTAGGTACCGTATCCAGCTCGCTCGGGGACTCGGTGTTACAAATTCATCATCTATTAGGATAGACATATATATGCCATTAGCTCTATGGAACGTATAGCCTGATCCATGTATATAGCAAGTACATACAGAGGAACGATAGCCCAATCCACATATCGTGTAATAATGTCGAGGAATGCCGGCCTAATCTATATATCGTATGATAATACTGAGGTACGATGGCCCGATCCGTATATAATATAATAATGCCGAGTTACAACGTCTCGATCCGTATATCATATGACAATGCGGAGGTATGATGGCCCAATCCATATCTCGTATAACAATGCCGAGGTATGACAACCCGATCCATATATAATATAATGATGCCGAGGAACGTACGACCCGATCTTTATATAGTAAAATATGCCGAGGTATGTTTGGCCCGATCCATATATATTATAATGCATATACGTGCATGTAAAACTCTCTAACATATCAAACATCCCTCAGATATCACCATAAAGCATGTTCAAGAGCCCCTAGGTATAGGAGCTTACACATCCCAACACTATTCAACCTATAGGCGGCTCAAGGGTCGTAGTTCAACTACTTCAAGTCCCTTATCATTCAAAAGTGGGTAAAAGTCATGAGTTACATCTAGAATCTATAAATGGGTCTATCTCTAAATCCATGTTCTATAGTACCTATAGTCCAGTCTTTCTAGAAGTAGGAAAGGACAAGCTCTATATGTACCACCTTCTATCATATGGAAGACTTGAAAAGTAGTGACTCAACTTGTTATAGGGAAGTGAACAAGAGCCTTAACTCACACTCAGAGTTTTAAGAGTGGAATAACTCCCAATTTCATATACATAATTCTTACATCTAAGTCATGCAAAAAGAGAAGAAAGGGTAGCTTCACATACTCATCCCTTTCTAACGTATGGAAGGCTTGAGAGGCCCTAGTTCGATTACTGTAAGAGTGCTTTCATTAAGAAGTAAATAAGGATCGTGAATTAAGCTTGACATTTATGAGTAGATTTAACCTCAAGCTCATACCATTCATTACTTAACTCGAAGACATGCCAAAAGAAAAGAAAGGATAAACTTTATGTACACTACTTTTTAGCATATAGAAGACTTAAGAAATAGGAGCTTGACTACTTTAAGAGTCTGAATATTCAAAAGTGAACACGAATTATGAATCATGTTCAGAGATCATGAATAGAATTACCCCAGGTTTCATACACATATCATTTGTCTCTTAAATCTAAGACATGCCCCAAAAAAAGAAAGAATAGGCTTTACATACCTCTTACGGACTTCTCTTAACCACGTTCACGTCGTCGCCCTCCAAACCTATTTAACATGGAAAAAATTGTTATACCCCATTTCTTTACACTTCGGAACGTCTTCTTAAGCTTCTTGAAAGATATCCTGTGACCCAGATTATCTATAACATGATTAAATAACTCTAAGGAAGGGAGGACGTGACGCCCCTTAAAAGTGAAGGTTGGAAATAGGTCTATAAGGATTTTAAATGAATTGGAGGCCAAAATAACAAGTCGTAGGACTCGACTTACTTATGTAAGCTACCAACTTGGACGACTTACATAACTAAGCCACTGGAGTACATGTTGAGCTTACGTAGCAAGGATTACATGGGCTCCTAAAGTAAGATGAGATTACGAACCCACGGGAGAGGCGGAAGGAGGCGTAGTACCTACTCGGAAGCAAGCAGGTGATGCACCTACTTGGACCAAGTAGGTGACACACCTACTTGAAGTGGGTCCCACACCTCCACATGGCAGCCTTGGAGGCTAGGTATGGATTCGTGGCCCAATAAAGGCTTGACACGTGTCACCCTTAGGGGATAACATGTGGAACTTCCTAAGGAACCATATATATGTATGATAATGACTCTTAATTCATTATTTATCCAAAATCAGCCCAAAACATGGAGAGAAAAACGTGGAGAAGAAGAAGAGAAGGAGGCAGGCATGGTTTAGAAGAATTAAAGGTGAGTTCTTCACTTTTCCTCCGTCAATTAATTATCTACGGTGTTCCTCAACTATGTGGAGGTGTATATATGTATATTACGATGCCTACGGAACCATATTTTCAGTTCTACACTTGGAAAACTAAGAGAAGCTTAAAGAGAAAATGCTAGGGAACAGACCCGTTTTTGAATTAAACTGCTGTTAGTAAAATGAGTATAACTCCTTGTATAGGTCTTCGTTTTAAGTGATTCAAGATGTTTTGGAAATATATTTAATAGGGATATAACTTTCATTTAGAATCTACAACCCAGTTTTGCTTTTATCTGCTCGAAAAATGGTGGTGAAGCATGGGGGAGCTGCTGCCCAGATTGTGTTTTGGAAATCCTACACGGACAACTGTGAGTATTTTGATCATATATTTTCGTACAAAATTGCTGGAGGGGTAATTAAAATTTTTTTTCGACCTTGATATACATTTTTATAGCTTTCATTGAGGCCACAAATCCTATTTCCCTCAATTACCCCTCCGAAACTAAGCGACAATATAAGACAGTGGGCTGTCCAGATTTCACATTTTGGATAGTTTTGGCGAGTTTGACAAGTTTAACGTAAGGTAAAGCTTTTACTTTTAAATTGGAGTTTATGGTGTTGTTATAGAGGGTATTATACATTGTTTAATTAGCTGGAAATGTGAAAAAATCATAGATATGCTTGACGTTCGAAATAAACTAAATTGGAGTCGCTAGAAGTGAATTGTCGTCGAAATAAAGTGTCGTTCTTGTAAGTTGTTGCTGCAGGGGTGTAATGTATTGTTGCAGGGCCTAAATGAATTCTAAAAGGTGTGTGGATGCTGCTGGTTTAAGCCACATGACCCCTCATTTCGTATAGTTAAAGGCGTTACAAAATAAAGGCTAGACGACCTATTGTGATATCGTATTTTTGAATAAGTCGTTTGGAGTTTATGTTGTATATTGTTGGTGTGAATTGCTGCAGGTTATTGTGGTTGGTTGGATTTAGGTCTTAGGGACCTAATTGGAAATTTGGATAGGGCACATTATAGGGGAGGTGCTGCCCAATTTTCGTCGACGCCTTAGCAAATAACAAAACTAGTCGGGGAAACGACTAAGGAAATAGATTCCATTAATACTAAGGTGCAACCTAATGCTGGAAAGTTAAGAGTGGTTGATATTTGTATTACTTTCATGTTGAATAGGTTCAAAGGAAGACGAGGCGAACGGGATAAAGAGTAACTCATAAGAGGTATGTGAAGCTTTCTTTTGGCATGTTTTGGGCATAAGTATGTAAAGCTTATCTTCTTTTCTTTTGGAATGTCTTACTTATAAGTTATGAATGGTTTATACATATGAAACATGGGAATAACTCCATTCGTGAAGTTCCGAGTATAATTTATAATTCTTACCCACTTCATGATGGTAGAACTCCTGTAATAGTTGAGTTATTGCTGTTTAAGGCTTCTATATGAGAAAAGGTAATATATGTAGAGCCTATCGCTTCTTTCTTATGGGACTTCTTAATGTAAATGAAATAAGATATGATTTGAGTGTAGAGGTAGTTCCAGTTGTAAGTTCCGAGTATAACTCATGACTCGAGTTCACTCCTAAATGCTAAGGGCCTTAAAGTAGTTAAACTACGACCCTCGAGCCTTTTATAGGCTAAATAGTGATTGGATGTGTAAGCTCCTAAACCTGGGGGTTCTTGGGCATACTTTACGATAATGGTTGAGGGATATTTGATATGTTACAGAGTTTTACGTGCACATATATGCATTATGATATATATATGGATCGGGCTGGACGTACCTCGACACATTTTGCTATGTAAGGATCGGGTCGTACGTTCCACGATAGATTATGCATTATACGGATCGGGCCATCGTACCTCGGTATTATTATGCATTATATGGATTGGGCCGTCGTACCTCGTCATTATTATGTTTTATACGGATCGGGCCGTCGTACCTGGGCATTATTATGCATTATACAGATCGGGCCGTCATACCTCGGCATTGTTATACGATATACAGATCGGGCTGTCATTCCTCGACATTATTATATGATACATGGATTGGGCCATCGTTCCTCGGCATGTACTTTCTATATACAGGGATCGGGCTATACGTCCCACAGCGTTAATGGCATATCATAGCTATAAGTTAAACATGATACGATCTCTGAGGTAATGATCTAGCTTGCATATGGTTACTTACTACTCTGCTTGTGCATATGGTTTACATATCTTTATCGAGTCCCATAGAGGGCCGGGTACGACCTAAGCCCCAAAAAGGGGCCGGGTACGATATAAGATGATATAAATATTCACCGAGTCCCAAAAAGGTCCAGGTATGACCGAGCCCCACCAAGGGCCGGGTATGCTATGTAAATGCAATGATAAGACAACATAATTGTATACCGAGTCTCATTAAAGGGCCGATTATGGTATATTTATGCATATGATGACATAAGGATAAATTTGTAACACCGAGTCCCATAATGGGCCAGGTGTGGAATATTATACTGAGATACATAACCTCATTTTAGAAGGTGTAGGTAATGTGATTTAGTGATTGTTTTACTTATTCTCTGCATCCCTGTGTCAACTATACTTTCCTTGTGGTATTTTATGCTTTACATACTCAGTATACATATCGTACTGACCCCCTTCTTCTTGGGGGCTGCGTTCATGCCTGCAGGTACAGACGCACGCTTTGAGGATCCGCCAGCCTAGAGTTCCACCTAGCAAGTTCGGGAAAAGCTCTATTGTGTCAGAGCCTAGTTTTTGGTACTAAACCTCTGCTGTATGTTTTCGTTTATATAGGGGTACGGCAGGGGCCCTGTCCCGCCATATGTTGTCATTCCTATTCTTAGAGGTCTGTAGACATATGTGTGTGGGTTGTTTAAGAGTTTATTTCGATTATGCCTATGCGATATGTTGTAAAACCTATTATGTTGTGGCAGCCTTATCGGTTGGCTTTTCTTTTTATGACATGATGCAAATGAAAGAGGCCACACGTGTATGAATATTTTATCACCCACTACGTTCATGTATTTGGTTCCTACATCTAGGAGGCTATATGAACATGAAAAAGTTTTAACCCATTGAGGTTTTTGTGAGTAGTATCACGTTATACATAGTCCTGTTTGACTGTAATCGACAGTTACGTAAATGGGGGTCTGGGTCGGACCCCAGTCGCGGCACACGGGGTTGGGTTGTGACAGAAATGCAAGTATCAATAACCCTTTGCCTTCCAGCACCTTAGGCTACATATGAGTATTCATAGAACTCAACCCCTTGTTCGCCTTCTTGAATAGTTCCTTAACTAGTTAAGGAGTTAACGGAAATTGGGCAGCACCTCCCCTAAACTCGGCCTATCAACAATTCTGTTTTATCCCCAACCTTAGAATCCATAAAAATCAAAACAACCAGAAGCTATACAACACATAAATATCACAATACGACGCAATATAAGTTCCAACAACTCGCCCAAAACTACGATACCAAAATAGGGTTTTTAATCTTTATTTCGTAAAACCTTTAACTATACGAAGTGGGGGGTCATGTGTCTGAAACCAGAAGCACCCACACCCCATTTAAACTATTCTCCAGCCCTGTAACACACCACCACACACCTGCAGCAGCACCCCACATGCACAACACCTTATTTCGACTATAATTTAACTATAGCGACTCCAATTTAATTTGTTTCGAGCATCAAACATCTCGTTGGATTTTTTTTATATTTACAGAAACATACAAGTCCTATAATACACTCCATAACCACACCATAAAGTCCAAATTGGAAGGAGAAACCTTACTTTACCCGAAATTGGCCAAAACTTGCCAAAATTGCGCCTCGAAACTTCTCTAGTGTGATTAAAACATCGTGGCTGCTTGATATCCATTTGGTGCTTCTAAAAACCATGATTTTATACTATTAATACCTCCATAAAATTTCAAAACCCTTACCAAAATGTGGGTGAAGAGAACCAAGCCATACCTTGCTAAAACTTACTAAAACTTGTCTCGAAAGTTCTTTTGACATGCTGAAAATTAGTGGACTGTTTGTATCTCTTCCTTGCTGCCCCAAAATGTTTTTTTTTATTTTCAAACACTGATATATCATCGTAGGGTACCTTAAATAATTAATTCACCGAATAAAATCGGAGGCTTACCTCTCCTTGGCCAAATCCGTGACTAGCACTCTTTTTCTCTAGCTTTGTCTACCTTTTTTTTGGCTAAGTATAGATGCTGAAAATGAGAAGTTAGTCATCAAGACCTACATATATACCTCCTTAGGAAGTGACACGTGTAATCCCCTAAGGGTGATACGTGGCTAGCCTCTATTGGGCTATGAATCCATGCCATGCCCTCTAGGCTGCCACATGGAGAGGTGGGGCCCACCCCCAAGCAGGTGGGTCACCTACTTGACCCTAAGTAGGTGCATCACCTCTGCCACATGTAAACTTCCCTTGCTGCCACGTGTCGCCTTCTCTTGCTTCCATGTGTCACCCCTGTCTCTGCCATATGTCACTCTCATGCGCTTTCATGTGTACCTCTCACGTGCTGCCATGTGTCAAGTAGGTGTATCACTTACTTAGTCCAAGTAGGTGAATCGCTTGCTTACTTCTTCTTCATGTGTTTGTAATTTCATCTTACTTTAAGGACCTACATAATCCTTGCTACGTAAGCTTGGTATGAAATCAAGTAGCTTAGGAATGTAAGATTTTTATGTTGGTAGATTTCGTACGTAAGTCGAGTCCTACGACTCATCACTTGGCCTCCAACGCCTTCCGACTTTTCATGACCCTATTTCCAACCTTCTCTACTATGGGGTATCACATTCTCCCTTCCTTAGAGTTTCTTGATAGTGTTGTAGATTATCCGTCTCACATGAAAACTTCTAAGAAGCTTAAGAGACATTACAAGATCAAGAGTGTGGGGTGTAACAGGGTTTTATGCTCGATTCCATATTCTGGAGCTATTAGAGTTTGAATAATTATATTTGGTCAAAACTTCAGGAAGACTACCTCAAAATAGAATTCCAATCATTCTATCTGCTTGAGAATGACCAAATTAGACTAGTAGCATAGGCGTCATGAGTGTCGAGGCAATCGGTGCAAGTTTGAAGCCATTTGCCACTTTAGCCTTTGAAATTTGGCCTAAGGTTAATATTGATCAACATTCTTGGTAAACATGCTCGGATTGAATTACATTAGTGCAGTTAGCTCCAAAATGTCGAGTTTGGTCTAGATCGACATTTCATTCATATACCAAAGCTTACAGTCTCATTTTGAGCCTCCTTGTTGAAATGGAAAAAAATATGCTTGGGTGTGGGACCCTATTTTGTCAAGACAACCTCAGATGGAAATTTTAACTTCTCCATTGAGTCTGAAATATTGAATTTAGTGGGGTAGCATAGTTCGTTTGTGTGCACGACATTCCGAATGAATTCTGAGCACCTCACCAGAGTTTGAAATATATCCAAAACCAGCTGATGTGCATCATCTGGTCCAAACTAATTTTGGTCTTCGCATTCATGCCACCCAGGCCTCATTCATGGAAGTCATGGTTCTTGGTCTCCATGTTTGTAGGCAAAAGGGCTGCGTTCCCGAAGGCCTAGCAGATTGGCCTCTACGTTCGCGAGGCCTATGTCGCATTTGCGGAGAAGTGAAGTCTTAACCTCGGCATTTGCAGAGTCCCTCTGCGTTCGTAGAGCTTTGAGGCCTTAGTCTGGGAGTTTGCAGACCTCCTCCTTGCGTTCGTAAAGAGAAATTCACTAGTCTTATAATTAAGACCAGTGACACGAGCTAGCCCCCACCCCTTTTCTTTTTTCTTTAATTTTAGGAGTTATAGAGCTCCATTTTAGGCGATTTCAAGTGCATTGTGCTCGTGGGAGTTATGGATACATATTTCTAGGCTCGGGTTAGCATGAAGATCTTCGATTTGACATAATATCTTGCTTAAAGGGGTTGCTAAAGCTTAGATTAGGGCTTTAATAGTGGTTCTAATTGATGGGCTGTTTTACGATATTTTGAGCATTATTTTGTGCCCCATTTTGGGGTAAAAGCTCAATAATGCGTTTAAAACATTTTTACAGAGTCATTTTTGGTATTCCCATCTTGGGTCCCATAATCCCATTTTAGACCCAATTTTGGGCCCGTCTCTAAAAAAATATAATTTTGGTGTCAAACATCTGTATTGATGAGGTGATCAACAATTTAATAGAGCAGAGGCATTCAGAGTCATTTTTTGTGCGAACTGCAATCGAGAAGTGGACTTGGAGCATGTTCGAGGTAGGCTACGGTCTCCTATTCTTTATTTGAGCTTCAATAGGTATTGTGTAGTATATTTTTCTTGTGGTTTGGATTGTATGTGATGGGTTAGTCTTGGTTCCTAGATTTTTGGTTCTTTGTCCTGGTATGAGCCTTAGGCTAGTTCGACTTTATGAGATTTTCCGTCTAGTTGGTAAGCTTCTTAATTATGCCTTAGTTTGGCCTTGATTAACCTATTTTAGGCAACTTGTTCATTGTTTATATTGATTGGTAGTTTTGTGCCTTAGACTTGATGTTACACCCTGTACTTTGGTACCTTGGAATGCTTCTTAAGTTTCTTAAGTTTCTGGGAAGGCTCAAGTTTCTAGTCGAGCGCACGAGAAGACCCTGTAGAAGTCCTCTATCCATATGTTAGGCTTACTACTCAGCTGATAGATCAGGTGAGCCAGCCGGGTGCTCTAGCCAAAACGAATCCTATTTTGGCTATCATTTTAGCATCGGATTCTCCTACATGGAATAAAAAAAACTTTCTCTATGTCCTCCTCTCCTTCCTGATATCCAAAGAAAAGTGGAGCTTGAAGGAGTGCGGTTCGTTCGAGAAATTCCATGGTATCCGGGATCGGACATTTTCTTTTGATCTTTTTATTTATCGTGAATGGGGGAATCATGAGATTTTCACCTCATACGGCTCCTCAGAGGTCACAAATAAATCTAAGGGACCTTTCCTATTGTCGTCAAGTGTATCCTGGCTATCCCATACAATATCTTTAAGTTCTCATTGTGATTCCTTTGTCGTATTCATCCCCTTCATATGCACCTATTATTTGAGGTTATACTATTCAAGGTCCTTACTAATAATTCTCAACACTGTCTTCGGTGCCATGGATCCTATCCGTTCATTGTTGACTTTTAAATCCTTTCAACTCGTTCCAGTATAGGATCTCACTAGAAGCCACTTCCCCCCTTTAGGGTGTACCCATGTCACTATCTGTTTGTGTTCTACCTTACGCCCTTATTTCCAATTTTCCAATGCATATGATTCTTTTCCAAAACCATTGGTATACTGTACCATATCTATGCCTTCCTTTATATCACCCATACCTTTGGTTGCCCATGTACGACATCTTAACATAATCATGAGGTGCCGATCCATTACTACTATTGGTACTCGAGTCACATATACACAATACTTGTTTATGCCTCATGAACCTTCATCCTTGTTGTGCACCCGATGCTCACTTTCTCAATAGCACATCGAGCTTGCCTCAATACTAGGTTTACTTTGACACCATGTTATTGTACTACCCCTTTAAATCTATGACTATACATTCTTCTTTCGTTCCGTCCTCATATTTAGTTACCTATGTCTATCTTGGGTGCCTCTGTTAGAACTTTCTTACTAAGCTTTACTTATTCTCATAACGACCTTCGTTATATTCACATGGTATCCTGTTCGCATTCAGTCCTATAATATAATACTGCTTGACCTTCTTCACGGTTCTTACTATGGGTTACTTACCCTTCTTAGCTAGTCTTATCCGTAATATCTCACAAGCTATCTTATTAACACTTCACTTCCATCACAATTCTTTTTCCCTTGCACTCTTGTCTTAATCATACTACTACTTCTTTCAACTATAACTCATCATAGTTTATCCCTATGTAACAATTCAGGCGATGCCTTACTATATTGTTTTATCCAGATCTATCAATCTTCTCTAAATCATCCTCTTTGGCTTATAGGTCTTTTCCAACTTCGTTCTACTATACCAATATCAACCTCTTAGTTTTTATTGCCATCAATTCAGCAATTAACTTATTTCTCGAGGTCAGCCATACTTGTTTAGTCAAATCTCATCATTGTTATGGGTACAACCTTTTAATACATACTACAGCCCTGTATCTCATTCTTTCTTATGGCTAAGAAAATTTGGTTAGAGTTTCCTCTGTATTTCTTACTATCTCAACACCTGTACGCAGAAAATGCCAACAGTGCCTCATAGGGCAGACATATATATTCACATCATATCAGATTTTTAAGTTGGTAGCTTTTATACGTAAGTCGAGTCCTACAACTCATCACTTGGACTGCAACGTCTTTCGGCTTCTTATGACCCTATTTCCTACCTTTCCAACTATAGGGTATCGCATTCTCCCTTCCTTAGAGTTTCTTGATAGTGCGTAGATTATCCGGCTCACATAAAAACTTTTAAGAAGCTTAAGAGACATTCCAAGATCAAGAGTGTGGGGTGTAACAACCTTCCCCCCTTTAGAACATTCGTTCTCATATGTTGTTTAATCTTATAAGGTCTTACTGGGACTTTGGGGATTCTCAATATCAATTGTCATCCATAGGTCTCCTACTCGTCAACACCATTGATTTAGGAGTTTTGATTACATGTAGATGTAGGGAACCCCTCGGATATTTCTTTATCTTTATTTCATCACATGCTTCGATGGGAGCCACGTCCTTAGTATGCAACTTTCTAATTTGCTGACCCAAGATGGCGATAGTTCGCTACTCGTAGGATAACTTTTCTATTATGTGGACCTCATCCAATGAGAATATTCTGGGGGAGGGGTTGCTTATATATTTGTGGAGTACTGATTCGTAAAAACTAAATGTATTTCTTCCAATTGGATGGTAGGTCCAACTCATAGACAACTTTTCCTATTCTACGAATGATCCGATAAGGACCAATGTATCCCCTTCTTGTCGAATTTTATTTAACCTTTCCTTGGTGATGCTTTCACAAATACTCATTCATCCACTTCAACTCGAAAGGTCGACCCCAATGATCTGCATATGACTTTTGTTAACTCTGGGCTGGTAATAATTTTTCCTAAATAAGCTTTACTTCATAAATAACTTGCTGGATCACCTTTGGGCCTATCCATTAGTCGAAGGGAGAAATATCGTACTAGGATTCACCTAATCTTACTCTTAGTATACCAATATTCGTAGGCTGCAAAACTATTCTTATGCCATTTACACGAAGTGCGTTCCATTTTAGTCTTAGTCCTTTCTGCTCTTGGCTTACTATACTCTACATATGTCATTGTACTAACATGCACTTATAGTCTCTTTTGTCGTACTTGTTTCTCTTCCTTCACTTAATCTTAAGTTTTATCATATTCTAATATAAGAGAGATTGTTTATCCCTTCTCTTTTGCTACTTGTATATAGCTATGCTAGTAGCCAGTAACTCTGTTACCAACATCCTGACCTTAAGTCAAGTTTAGCCTGGTTATCCCTTACAATATCTTTAAGTTCTTATTGTGATTCCTTTGTCAAATTCACCCCCTTCATATGCACCCATTCTTTGATGTTATACTATTTAAGGTCCTTACTAATAATTCTCAACAGTGTCTTCGGTTCCATGGATCCTATCCATTCATTATTGACTTTTAAATCCTGTCAACTCATGCCAGTATATGATCTCACCTGAAGCCACTTCCCCCCTTTAGGGTGTACCCATGTCACTATCTGTTTTTGTTCTACCTTACGTCCTTATTTCCAATTTTCCAATGCATATGATTCTTTTCCAATACCATTGGTATACTGTACCATATTTATGCCTTCCTTTATATCGCCCATACCTTTGGTTCCCATGTACGACATCTTAACATAATCGTGAGGTGCCGATACATTACTACTATTGGTACTCGAGTCACATATACACAATACTTGTTTATGCCTCATGAAACTTCATCCTTGTTGTGCACCCGATGCTCACTTTCTCAATAGAACATCGAGCTTGCCTCAATACTTGGTTTACTTTGACACCATGTTATTGTACTACCCCTTTAAATCTATGACTATACATTCTCCTTTCGTTCCGTACTCATATTCAGTTACCTATGTGTATCTTGGGTGCCTCTATTAGAGCTTCCTTACTAAGCTTTACTTATTCTCATAATGACCTTCATTATATTCACATGGTATCCTGTTCGCATTCAGTCTTATAGTATAATACTGCTTGACCTTCTTCATGGTTCTTACTATGGGTTACTTACCCTTCTTAGCTAGTCTTATCCTTAATATCTCACAAGCTATCTTATTAACACTTCACTTCCGTCACAATTCTTTTTCCCTTGCACTCTTGTCTTAATCATACTAATACTTCTTTCAACTATAACTCATCATAGTTTATCCCTATGTAACAATTCAGGCGATGCCTTACTATATCGTTTTATCCAGATCTATCAATCTTCTCTAAATCATCCTCTTTGGCTTATAGTTCTTTTCCAACTTCGTTCTACTATACTAGTATCAACCTCTTAGTTTTTATTGCCATCAATTCAGCAATTAACTTATTTCTCGAGGTCAGCCATACTCGTTTAGTCAAATCTCATCATTGTTATGGGCACAACCTTTCAATACATACTATAGTCCTGTATCTCATTCTTTCTTATGTCTAAGAAAATTTGGTTAGAGTTTCCTCTGTATTTCTTACTATCTCAACACCTGTACGCAGAAAATACCAATAGTGCCTCACAGGGCACACATATATCTTCATATCATATCATATCATAGCCATACCCCCGCTCACAATTAGTAGTATTAAAATGGACTTACCTTGTATGTCCACTCAAACTGCACCTGTTGTACTTTCCTATTTACTTTTCTTTTCATTTTTTGACTTTACATGTCAATCGTATTTCAACACCTTACCTGACGTATATCTTTCGTGCCTTCACTTACTTGCGTAATTTGTAACTTCCAATATCGTCAGTCACTTTCTTCTATCAATGTTGTCCTCCTGCTAAAATCACAGGTTAGTATAAAGAATTTTACTCCCTATGACTCGGCTCTATCGCACAATCTTAGATATGATAAAAAAGTAACATTCTAAATGACCTGTAGCCTCCTGTCTATAGATGTGGTGCACAACATACTGATAGACAAGACTGTACTAGACACGGTCTGTAGATATTCCAAGGAGGAACTACTGTGAAACCACTACTATCATGACCCAACCCCGTGGGCCACGATTCGGTTCCGACCTGGACCCCCATATACGTATCTATCAGATGTAACAATTAATACAAGAACTTTAAATAAGAACCCAGTGGAGCATAGCATTTTTATATACCGGTAACCTCTTTCATTTGTATCCTATCATGAAAGGGCGTTCAAGCCGATAAGGCTGCCATAGTATCTTAATATTTACAATACATTATGTAGATATAACTGAACAGAACTTACACGTATAAACCACACACATGTCTAAAAAACTCTAAGAACATTAACAGTAGCATATGGTAGGAAAGGGCTCCCACCGTACCCCTGACTAAACAAATATATACATAAGCTGGCAAACTCCCAAAACCTGTGTCTATACCTGCGGGCATGAAACGCAGCCCTCTGGAGAACGGAGAGGTCAGTACGATATATGTACTGAGTATATAAGCAAAATATAGCTGGGATAACAATTGAAATAAAGATGCAGGAAACCAAGCATAATGTTTAATAGGGTACTATACCGACACCTCACAAAATAAAGTCATGTATACCATTATCACGTACCGTATCCAGGTCGCTCAAGGACTCGGTGTTACAAATTCATCATCAATTAGGATAGACTTATAAATGACATTAGCTCTATGGAATGTATAGCCTGATCCATATATATAGCAAGTACATGCCGAGGAATGACAGCCCAATCCACATATTATGTAATAATGTCGAGGAATGACGGCTTGATCCATATATCGTATGATTATACCGAGGTATGATGGCCCGATCCGTATATAATATAATAATTCTGAGGTACGACATCTCGATCCGTATATCATATAACAATGCTGAGGTACGATGGTCCAATCCATATCTCGTATAACAATGCCGACGTATGACAACCCAATCCATATATAATATAATGATGCCGAGGAATGTACGACCCGATCCTTATATAGTAAAATATGGCGAGGTATGTTCGGCCCCATCCATATATATCATAATGCATATACGTGCACATAAAACTCTATAACATATCAAACATCACTCAGATATAACCATAAAGCATGTTCAAGAGCCCCTAGGTATAGGATCTTACACATCCCAACACTATTTAACCTATAGGAGGCTCAAGGGTCGTAGTTCAACTACTTTAAGTCCCTTATCATTCAAAAGTGGGTAAAAGTCATGAGTTACATCTAGAATATATAAATGGATCTATCTCCAAATCCATGATCTATAGTTCCTATAGTCCAGTCTTTCTAGAAGTAGGAAAGGACAAGCTCTATATGTACCACTTTCTATCACATTGAAGACTTGAAAAGTAATGACTCAACTTGTTATAGGAGTTCTAATCAGTAGGAGGTGAACAAGAGACTTAACTCACACTCAGTATTTTAAGAGTGGAATAACTCCCAATTTCATATACATAATTCTTACATCTAAGTCATGCAAAAAGAGAAGAAAGGGAAGCTTCACATACTCATCCCTTTCTAACGTATGGAAGGCTTGAGAAGCCCTAGTTCGATTACTGTAAGGGTGCTTTCATTAAGAAGTAAATAAGGATCGTGAATTAAGCTTGAACTTTATGAGTAGATTTAACCTCAAGGTCATATCATTCATTACTTAACTCGAAGACATGCCAAAAGAAAGGAAAGGATAAACTTTACGTACACTACTTTTCAGCATATAGAAGACTTAAGGAATAGGAGCTTGACTACTTTAAGAGTCTGAACATTCAAAAGTCAACACGAATTATGAATCATGAATCATGTTAAGAGATCATGAATAGAATTACCCCAGGTTTCATACACATACCATTTGTTGCTTAAATCTAAGACATGCCCAAAAGAAAAGAAAGAATAGGCTTTATATACCTCTTACGGACTTCTCTTAACCACGTTCACATCGTCTCCCTCCAAAACTATTTAACATGGAAGCAATGTAAGTATTAATAACCCTTGTCCTTCCAGCACCTTAGGTTTCACATGAATATTCATAGAACTCAACCCCTTGTTCGCCTTCTCGACTAGTTCCATAACTAGTTAAGGAGTGAATGGAAATTGGGCAGCACCTCCCCAATAACTCGCCCTATCAACAATTCCGTTTTACCCCCAAACCTTAGAATCCATAACAACCACACCAACCAGCAGATATACAACATATAAATATCACAATACGATGCAATATAAGTTCCAACAACTCGCCCAAAACTACGATACCAAAAGAGGGTTTTTAATCTTTATTTCGTAAAACCTTTAGCTATACCAAGCGGAGGGTTGTGTGTGTGAAAACAGAAGCACCCACACCCCATTTAAACCATGATACATCCCTGCAACACACCACCATACACCTGCAGCAGCACCCCACACACACAACACCTTATTTTGACTACAATTTAACTATAGCGACTCCAATTTAGTTTGTTTCGAGTGTCAAACATCTCATTGGATTTTTTTATATTTAAAGAAACATAAAAGGCATATAATACATTCTTTAACCACACCATATATTCCAAATTGGAAGGAGAAACATTACTTTACCCAAAATTGGCCAAAACTTGCCAAAATTGCACCTCGAAACTTCTTTAGTGTGATTAAAACATTATGGCTGCTTGTTATCCATTTGGTGATGCTCCAAGCCATGATTTTATACTATTAATACCTCTATAACATTTTCAAACCTTTAACAAAATGTGGGTGAAGAGAACCAAGTCATACCTTGCTAAAACTTGTCTCAGAAGTTCTTTTGACATGGTATAAATTAGCGGACTTTTTGTATCTCTTCCTTGATGCCCCAAAATGAAATTTTTCGTTTTAAAACACTTGTATATCACCATAGAGTACCTTAAATAATTAATTCACAGAATAAAATTGGAGGCTTACCTCTCCTTGGCCAAATCCGTGACTAGTCTCTCTTTTTGTCTAGCATTTTCTACCTTTTTTTTGGCTAAGTATAGATGCTGAAAAGGAGAAGTTAGTCATCAAGACCTACATATATACCTCCTTAGGAGGTGACACGTGTAAGCCCTAAGGGTAACACGTGTTCAACCCTTATTGGGCCATAAATCCATGCCATGCCCCCTAGGCTGCCACGTGGCCAAATAGGGCCCACCCCTAAGCAGGTGGATCACCTACTTGACCCTAAGTAGGTGCATCACCTGCTGCCACATATCACCTTCCCTTGTTGCCATGTGTCGCCTTCTCTTGCTGCCACATGTCGCCCTCTCTTGCTGCCATATGTCACTCCCATGTGCTTCCATATGTACCTCTCACGTGCTGCCATATGTCAAGTAGGTGCATCACCTACTTAGTCCAAATAGGTGCATCTCCTGCTTACTTCATCTTCTTGTATTCGTAATCTCATCTAACTTTAAGGACTTATATAATCCTTGCTACGTAAGCTTGGTATGAACTCAAGTAGCTTAGGAATGTAAGATTTTTAAGTTGGTAGCTTTCTTACGTAAGTCGAGTCCTATGACTTAATACTTGGCCTCCAACGCCTTTCGACTTCTCATGACCCTATTTCCTACCTTTCCTACTATAGGGCATCACATTCTCCCTTCCTTAGAGTTTCTTGATAGTGCGTAGATTATCCATCTCACATAAAACTTTTAAGAAGCTTAAGAGACATTCCAAGATCAAGAGTGTGGGGTGTAACATCCTTCCCCCCTTTAGAACATTCATCCTCGTATGTTGTTTAATCTTATAAGGTCTTACTGGGACTTTGGGGATTCTCAATATCAATTGTCACCCATAGGTCTCCTACTCGTCAACACCATTGATTTAGGAGTTTTGATTACCTTTAGATGTAAGGAACCCCTCTGGATATTTCTTTATCTTTATTTCATCACATGCTTCGATGGGAGCCACATCCTTAGTTTGCAACTTTCTAATTTGCTAACCCAATATGGCGATAGTTTGCTACTCGTAGGATAACTTTTCTGTTATGTGGACCTCATCCACAGAGAATATTTTGAGGGGGGTGCTTATATATTTTTGGAGTATTGATTCGTACAAACTAAATGTATTTTTTCCAATCGGATGGTAGGTCCAACTCATAAGCAACTTTGCCTATTCTATGAATGATCCGATAAGGACCAATGTATACCCTTCTTGCCGAATTTTATTAAACCTTTCCCTGGTGATGCTTTCACAAATACTCATTCATCCACTTCAACTCGAAAGGTCGACACCAACGATCTGCGTATGTCTTTGTTAACTCTGGGCTGCTAATATTTTTTCCTAAATAAGCTTTACTTCATAAATAACTTGCTGGATCACCTTTGGGCCTATTTATTAGTCAAAGGGAGAAATATCGTACTAGGATTCACCTAATCTTACTCTTAGTATACCAATATTCGTAGGCTGCACAACTATTCTTGTGCCATTTACACGAAGTACGTTCCATTTTAGTCATAGTCCTTTTTGCTCTTGGCTTACTCTGCTTTACATTTGTCATTGTAGTAACATGCACTTACAGTCTCTTTTGTCGTACTTGTTTCTCTTCCTTCACTTACTCTTAAGCTTTATCATATTCTAATATAAGAGAGATTGTTTATCCCTTCTCTTTTGCTACTTGTATATCAATATGCCAGTAGCCAGTAACTCTATTACCAACATCCTAATCTTTAGTCAAGTGTAGCCTGGCTATCCCTTACAATATCTTTAAGTTCTCATTGTGATTCCTTTGTCGTATTCATCCCCTTCATATGCACCCATTCTTTGATGTTATACTATTCAAGGTCCTCACTAATAATTCTCAACACTGTCTTCGGTGCCATGGATCCTATCCATTCATTGTTGACTTTTAAATCCTGTCAACTCGTGCCAGTATGGGATCTCACTTGAAGCCACTTCCCCCCTTTAGGGTGTACCCATGTCACTATCTGTTAGTGTTCTACCTTATGCCCTTATTTCCAATTTTCAATGTGTATGATTCTTTTCCAACACCATTAGTATACTGCATCATATCTATGTCTTCCTTTATATCACCCATGCCTTTGGTTGCCCATGTACGACATCTTAACATAATCGTGAGGTGCCAATCCAGTCCTAGTATTGGTACTTGAGTCACATATACACAATACTTTTTTATGCCTCATGAAACTTCATCCTTTTTGTGCACCCGATGCTCACTTTCTCAACAGCACATCGAGCTTGCCTCAATACTAGGTTTACCTTGACACCATGTTGTTGTACTACCCCTTTAAATCTATGACTATACATTCTGCTTTCATTCCGTCTTTATATTCAGTTACCTATATCTATCTTGGGTGCCTCTGTTAGAACTTCCTTACTAAGCTTTACTTATTCTCATAACGACCTTTGTTATATTCACATGGTATCCTGTTCGCATTCAGTCCTATAATATAATACTGCTTGACCTTCTTCACGGTTCTTACTATGGGTTACTTACCCTTCTTAGCTAGTCTTATCCTTAATATCTCACAAGCTATCTTATTAACACTTCACTTCCATCACAATTCTTTTTCCCTTGCACTCTTGTCTTAATCATACTGTTACTTCTTTCAACTATAACTCATCATAGTTTATCCCTATGTAACAATTCAGGCGATGCCTTACTATATCGTTTTATCTAGATCTATCAATCTTCTCTAAATCATCCTCTTTGGCTTATAGGTCTTTTCCAACTTCGTTCTACTATACCAGTATCAACCTCTTAGTTTTTATTTCCATTAATTCATCAATTAACTCATTTCTCAAGGTCAGCCATACTCGTTTTGTCAAATCTCATCATTGTTATGGGCACAACCTTTCAATACATACTACAACCCTGTATCTTATTCTTTCTTATGTCTAAGAAAATTTGGTCAGAGTTTCCTCTGTATTTCTTACTATCTCAACACCTGTACGCAGAAAATGCCAACAGTTCCTCAAAGGGCACACATATATATTCACATCATATCATATCACAGCTACACGGAGTGCTCATAATTAGCAGTATTAAAATGTACTTACCTCGTATGTCCACTCGAACTGCACTTGTTGTACTTTCCTATTTACTTTTCCTTTCATTTTTGACTTTACATGTCCATCGTATTTCAACACCTTACCTGATGTATATCTTTCGTGCCTTCACTTACTTTCATGCTTTGTAACTTCCAATATCGTCAGTCACTTTCTTCTATCGATGTTTTCCTCCTGCTAAAATCACATGTTAGTATGAAGAATTTTACTCCTTATGACTCGGCTCTATCTCACGATCTTAGATATGAAAAAAGTAACATTCTAAATATTCTGTAGACTCCTGTCTATAGATGTGGTGCACAATATACTGATAGACAAGACTCTACTAGACATGGTCTATAGACATTCCAAGCACGAAATGCTCTGATACCACTTCTGTCATAAACCAACCCCATGGGCCATGACTGGTCCGACCTGGACCCTCATATACATATCTATCAGATGTAACAATCAATATAAGAACTTTATATAAGAACCCAGTGGGGCATAACATTTTTATATACCGGTAACCTCTTTCATTTGTATCCTATCATGAAAGGGCATGCAAGCCGATAAGGCTGCCATAGTATCTTAATATTTACAATACATCATGTAGACATAACTGAACAGAACTTACACGTATAAACCACACACATGTCTACAAAACTCTACGAACATTAATAGTAACATATGGTAGGATAGTGCCCCCACCGTACCCCTGACTAAAAAAATATATACATAGGTGGTTTGGTACCACAACTCGGCTCCGAATAAATGGAGCTTCTTCCACACTTACTCAGTGAAATCCTAAGCTGGCAAACTCCCAAAACCTGTGTCTATACCAGCGGGCATGAAATACAGCCTCCCGGAGAATGAAGGGGTCAGTATGATATATGTACTGAGTATATAAGCATAATATAGCTGAGATAACAATTGAAACAAGGATGCAGGAAACCAAGCATAATGTTTAATAGGGTACTGTACCTGCACCTCATAAAATAAAGTCATGTATACCATTATCACGTACCTTATTCGGCTCGCTCAGGGACTCTGTGTTACAAATTCATCATCTATTAGGATAGACATATATATGCCATTAGCTCTATGGAACGTATAGCCTGATCTATGTATATAGCAAGTACATGCTTAGGAACGACAGCCCAATCCACATATCATGTAATAATATCGAAGAATGACAGCCTGATCCATATATCATATGATAATGCCGAGGTATGACGGCCCGATCCTTATATAATATAATAATGCCGAGGTACGATGTCTCAATCTGTATATCATATAATAATGCTGAGGTATGATGGACCAATCCATATCTCATATAACAATGCTGAGGTACGACAACCCGATCCATATATAATATAATGCTGTGGAGGAACGTTCTACCCGATCCTTATATAGTAAAATATGCCGAGGTATGTTCGGCCCGATCTATATATATCATAATGCATATACATGCACGTAAAACTCTATAACATATCAAATATCCCTCAGATATCACCATAAAGCATGTTCAAGAGCCCCTAGGTATAAGAGCTTACACATCCCAACACTATTCAACCTATAGGAGGCTCAAGAGTCGTAGTTCAACTACTTCAAGTCCCTTATCATTCAAAAGTGGGTAAAAGTCATGAGTTACATCTAGAATCTATAAATGGTTCTATCTCCAAATCCATGTTCTATAGTACCTATAGTCTAGTCTTTCTAGAAGTAGGAAAGGACAAGCTCTATATGTACCACTTTCTATCACATGGAAGACTTGAAAAGTAATGACTCAACTTGTTATAGGAGTTCTAATCAGTAGTAGGTGAACAACAGCCTTAACTCACACTCAGAGTTTTAAGAGTGGAATAACTCCCAATTTCATATACATAACTCTTACATCTAAGTCATGCAAAAAGAGAAGAAAGGGTAACTTCACATACTCATCCCTTTCTAACGTATGAAAGGCTTGAGAACCCTAGTTCGATTACTGTAAGAGTGCTTTCATTAAGAAGTAAATAAGGATCGTGAATTAAGCTTGAAATTTATGAGTAGATTTAACCTCAAGCTCATACCATTCATTACTTAACTCGAAGACATGCCAAAAGAAAGGAAAGGATAAACTTTACATACACTACTTTTCAGCATATAGAAGACTTAAGGAATAGGAGCTTGACTACTTTAAGAGTCTGAACATTCAAAAGTGAACACGAATTATGAATCATGAATCATGTTCAGAGATCACGAATTGAATTACCCCAGGTTTCATACACATATCATTTGTCGCTTAAATCTAAGACATGCCCAAATGAAAGAATAGGCTTTATATACCTCTTACGGACTTCTCTTAACCATGTTCACATCGTCGCCCTCCAAACCTATTTAACACGGAAGCAATGTAATTATCAATAACCCTTTTCCTTCAAGCACCTTATACTTCACATGAATTTTCATAGAACTCAACCCCTTGTTCACCTTCTCAACTAGTTCCTTAACTAATTAAGGAGTTAACGGAAATTGGGCAGCACCTCCCCTATAACTCGTCCTATGAACAATTCCATTTTACCCCAAAACCTTAGAATCCATAAATACCACAACAACCAGCAGATATACAACATATAAATATCACAATACGATGCAATATAAGTTCCAACAACTCGCCCAAAACTACGATACCAAAAGAGGTTTTTAATCTTTATTTCGTAAAACCTTTAACTATACGAAGCAGGGGATTGTGTGTGAAAACAGAAGCACCTACACCCCATTTAAACCATGATACATCCCTGAAACACACCACCACACACCTGCAGCAGTACCCCACACGCACAACACCTTATTTTGACTATAATTTAACTATAACGACTCCAATTTAGTTTGTTTCGAGCGTCAAACATCTCGTTGGATTTTTTTATATTTAAAGAAACATAAAAGGCCTATAATAAACTCAATAACCACACCATAAATTCAAAATTGGAAGGAGAAACCTTACTTTACCCGAAATTGGCCCAAACTTGCCAAAATTGCACCTCGAAACTTCTTTAGTGTGATTAAAACATCATGGCTTCTTGCTATCCGTTTGGTGATGCTCCAAGCCATGATTTTATACTATTAATACCTACAGAACATGTTCAAACCATTAACAAAACGTGGGTGAAGAGAACCAAGCCATACCTTGCTAAAACTTACTAAAACTTGTCTCGGAAGTTCTTTTGACATGCTGAAAATTAGCGGACTGTTTGTATCTCTTACTTGCTGCCTCTAAATGAAAATTTTCATTTTCAAACACTTGTATATCACCATAGGGTACCTTAAATAATTAATGCACAGAATAAAATTGGAGGCTTACCTCTCCTTGGCCAAATCCATGTCTAGTCTCTCTCTTTCTCTAGCTTTTTCTACCATATTTTTGGCTAAGTATAGATGCTGAAAATAAGAAGTTAGTGATCTAGACCTACATATATAACTCCTTAGGAGGTGACACGTGTAAGCCCCTAAGGGTGACACATGTTCAGCCCTTATTGGGCCATGAATCCATGCCATGCCCCCTAGGTTGCCACGTGGCGAGGTGTGCCCCACCCCTAAGCAGGTGGGTCACCTACTTGACCCTAAGTATGTGCATCACCTGCTGCCACATATCACCTTCCCTTTTTTCCATGTGTCGCCTTGTCTTTCTGCCATATGTCGCCCCCTCTTGCTTTCATATGTCACTCCCATGTTCTTCCATGTGTACCTCTCACGTGTTTCCATATGTCAAGTAGGTGCATCACCTACTTAGTCCAAGTAGGTGCATCGCTTGCTTACTTCTTCATGTATTCGTAATCTTGTCTTACTTTAAGGATCTATATAATCCTTGCTACGTAAGCTTGGTATAAACTCAAGTAGCTTAGGAATGTAAGATTTTTAAGTTGGTAGCTTTCATACGTAAGTCGAGTCCTACGACTCATCACTTGGCCTCCAACGCCTTCTGACTTCTCATGACCCTATTTCCTACCTTTCCTACTATAGGGTATCACATTCTCCCTTCCTTAGAGTTTCTTGATAGTGTGTAGATTATCCGGCTCACATAAAAACTTTTAAGAAGCTTAAGAGACATTCCAAGATCAAGAGTGTGGGGTGTAACATCCTTCCCCACTTTAGAACATTCATCCTCGTATGTTGTTTAATCTTATAAAGTCTTACCGGGACTTTGGGGATTCTCAATATCAATTGTCACCCATAGGTCTCCTACTCGTCAACACCATTGATTTAGGAGTATTGATTACCTGTAGATGTAGGGAACTCCTATGGATATTTCTTTATATTTATTTCATCACATGCTTCGATGGGAGCCATGTCCTTAGTTTGCAACTTTCTAATTTGCTAACCCAATATGGCGATAGTTTGCTACTCGTAGGATAACTTTTCTGTTATGTGGACCTCATCCACAAAGAATATTCTGGGGGGGGTTGCTTATATATTTGTGGAGTATTGATTCGTACAAACTAAATGTATTTCTTCCAATCGGATGGTAGGTCCAACTCATAGGCAACTTTGCCTATTCTACGAATGATCCGATAAGGACCAATGTATCCCCTTCTTGCCGAATTTTATTAAACCTTTCCTTGGTGACACTTTCACAAATACTCATTCATCCACTTAAACTCGAAAGGTCGACACCAACGATCTGCGTATGACTTTTGTTAACTCTTGGCTGCTAATATTTTTTCCTAAATAAGCTTTACTTCATAAATAACTTGCTGGATCACCTTTGGGCCTATCCATTAGTCAAAGGGAGAAATATCGTACTAGGATTCACCTAAAATTACTCTTAGTATACCAATATTCATAGGCTGCACAACTATTCTTGTGCCATTTACACGAAGTGCATTCCATTTTATTCATAGTCCTTTCTGCTCTTGGCTTACTCTACTCTACATATGTCATTGTACTAATATGCACTTACAGTCTCTTTTGTCGTACTTGTTTCTATTCCTTCACTTACTCTTATGTTTTATCATATTCTAATATAAGAGAGATTGTTTATCCCTTCTCTTTTGCTACTTGTATATCACTATAGCAGTAGCCAGTAACTTTGTTACCAACATCCTGACCTTTAGTCAAGTGTAGCCTGGCTATCCCTTACAATATCTTTAAGTTCTCATTGTGATTCCTTTGTTGTATTCATCCCCTTCATATGCACCCATTCTTTGATGTTATACTATTCAAGGTCCTTATTAATAATTCTCAACACTGTCTTCGGTGCTATGGATCCTATCCGTTCATTGTTGACTTTTAAATCCTATCAACTCGTGCCAGTATGGGATCTAACTTGAAGCCACTTCCCCCCTATAGGGTGTACCTATGTCACTATTTGTTTGTGTTCTTCCTTACGCCCTTATTTCCAATTTTTCAATGCGTATGATTCTTTTCCAACACCATTGGTATACTGTACCATATCTATGCCTTTCTTTATATCACCCATATCTTTGGTTTCCCATGTACGATATCTTAACATAATCGTGAGGTGCCGATCCAGTCCTAGTATTGGTATTTGAGTCATATATACACAATACTTCTTTATGCCTCATGAACCTTCATCCTTATTGTGCACCCGATGCTCACTTTCTCAACAGCACATCGAGCTTGCCTCAATACTAGGTTTACCTTGACACCATGTTGTTGTACCACCCCTTTAAATCTATGACTATACATTCTCCTTTCATTCCGTCCTTATATTCAGTTACCTATGTCTATCATGGGTGCCTCTGTCAGAACTTCCTTACTAAGCTTTACTTATTCTCAAACCGACATTTGTTATATTCACATGGTATCCTATTTGCATTCAGTCCCATAGTATAATACTGCTTGACCTTCTTCACGGTTCTTACTATGGGTTACTTACCCTTCTTAGCTTGTCTTATCCTTAATATCTCATAAGCTATCTTATTAATACTTCACTTCCATCATAATTTTTTTTCCCTTGCACTCTTGTCTTAATCATACTGTTACTTCTTTCAACTATAACTCATCATAGTTTATCCCTATGTAACAATTCAGGCTATGCCTTACTTTATCATTTTATCCAGATCTATCAATTTTCTCTAAATCATCCTCTTTCGCTTATAGGTCTTTTCCAACTTCGTTCTACTATACCAATATCAACCTCTTAATTTTTATTGCCATCAATTCAGCAATTAACTCATTTCTCGAGGTCAGCTATACTAGTTTAGTCAAATCTCATTATTGTTATGGGCACAACCATTCAATACATACTACAGCCCTGTATCTCATTCTTTCTTATGTATAAGAAAATTTGATTTGAGTTTCCTCTGTATTTCTTACTATCTCAACACTTGTACGCAGAAAATGCCAATAGTGCCTCATAGGGCACATATATATATTCACATCATATCATATCGCAGCCACACGGGGCACTCACAATTAGCAGTATTAAAATGAACTTACCTCATATGTCCACTCGAACTGCACCTGTTTTACTTTCGTATTTACTTTTATTTTCATTTTTTGACTTTACATGTCAATCGTATTTCAACACCTTATCTGATGTATATCTTTCGTGCCTTCACTTACTTGCGTGCTTTGTAACTTCCAATATCGTCAGTCACTTTCTTCTATTGATGTTGTCCTCCTGCTAAAATCACATGTTAGTATGAAGAATTTTACTCCCTATAACTCGGCTCTATCGCACGATCTTAGATATGAAAGAAAGTAATATTCTAAATATCCTGTAGCCTCCTGTCTATAGATGTGGTGCACAACATACCGATAGATAAGACTCTACTAGACACGGTCTGTAGTCATTCTAAGTACGAACTGCTCTGATACCACTTCTGTCATGACCCAACCTCATGGGCCGCGACTGGGGTCCAACCAGGACCCCCATATACATATCTATCAGATGTAACAATCAATATAAGAACTTTATATAAGAACCCAGTAGGGCATAACATTTTCATATACCAGTAACCTCTTTCATTTGTATCCTATCATGAAAGGGCGTGCAAGCCGATAAGGCTGCCATAGTATCTTAATATTTACAATACATCATGTAGACATAACTAAACAGAACTTATACATATAAACCAAACACATGTCTACAAAACTCTAAGAACATTAACAGTAACATACGGTAGGACAGGGCCCCCGCCATACCCCTGACTAAACAAATATAGACATAGGTGGTTTGGTACCACAACTCGGCTCCTAATCAATGGAGCTTCTTCCACACTTGCTGAGTTAAATCCTAAGCTGGTAAACTCCCAAAACCTATGTCTATACCTGCGGCCATGAAATGCAGCCCCCTAGAGAATGGAGGGGATAGTACGATATATGTATTGAGTATATAAGCATAATATAGCTGAGATAACAATTGAAATAAGGATGCAGGAAACAAAGCATAACATTTAATAGGGTACTATACCTGTACCTCACAAAATAAAGTCCTGTATACCATTATCACGTACCTTATCTAGCTCGCTCGGGGACTCGGTGTTACAAATTCATTATCTATTAGGATAGATATATATATGCCATTAGATCTATGGAACGTATAGCCTGATCCATGTATATAGCAAGTACATGCTGAGGAACGACAGCCCAATCCACATATCGTGTAATAATGTCGAGGAATGACGGCCTGATCTATATATCGTATGATAATATCGAGGTACGATGGCCTGATCCGTATATAATATAATAATGTCGAGGTATGACGTATCGATCCGTATATCATATAATTATGCTGAGTTATGATGGCCCAATCCATATCTCATATAACAATGCCGAGGTATGACAACCCAATCCATATATAATATAATAATGCCGAGGAATATACGACTCGATCCTTATATAGTAAAATATGTTGAGGTACATTCGGCCCGATCCATATATATCATAATGCATATACGTGCACGTAAAAATCTATAACATATCAAACATCCCTCAAATATCACCATAAAGTATGTTCAAGAGCCCCTAGGTATAGGAGATTACACATCCCAACACTATTCAACCTATAGAAAGCTCAAGGGTCGTAGTTCAACTACTTCAAGTCCCTTATCATTCAAAAGTGGGTAAAAGTCATGAGTTACATCTAGAATCTATAAATGGATCTATCTCCAAATCCATGTTCTATAGTACTTGTAGTCTAGTCTTTTAAGAAGTAGGAAAGGACAAGCTCTATATGTACCACTTTCTATCACATGGAAGACTTGAAAAGTAATGACTCAACTTGTTATAGGAGTTCTAATCAGTAGGAAGTGAACAAGAGCCTTAACTCACACTCAGAGTTTTAATAGTGGAATAACTCCCGATTTCATATACATAATTCTTATATCTAAGTCATGCAAAAAGAGAAGAAAGGGTAGCTTCGCATACTCATCCCTTTCTAACGTATGAAAGGCTTGAGAAGCCCTAGTTCGATTACTGTAAGGGTGCTTTTATTAAGAAGTAAATAAGGATCATGAATTAAGCTTGACATTTATGAGTAGATTTAACCTCAATCTCATGCCATTCATTACTTAACTCGAAGACATGCCAAAAGAAAGGAAAGAATAAACTTTACGTACACTACTTTTTAGCATATAGAAGACTTAAGGAATAGGAGCTTGACTACTTTAAGAGTCTGAATATTCAAAAGTGAACAGGAATTATGAATCATGAATCATGTTCAGAGATCATGAATAGAATTACCCCAGGTTTTATACACATATCATTTGTCGCTTAAATCTAAGACATGCCCAAAAGAAAAGAAAGAATAGTCTTTACATACCTCTTACGGACTTCTCTTAAGCATGTTCATGTCGTCGCCCTCCAAACCTATTTAACATGGAAGAAATGCAAGTATCAATAACCCTTTGACTTCCAGCACCTTAGGCTACACATGAGTATTCATAGAACTCAACCCCTTGTTCGCCTTCTCGACTAGTTCCTTAACTAGTTAAGTAGTTAACGGAAATTGGGCAGCACCTCCCCTATAACTCGCCCTATCAACAATTCTGTTTTATCCCCAGACCTTAGAATCCATAAAAACCAAAACAACCAGAAACTATACAACACATAAATATCACAATACGATGCAATATAAGTTCCAACAACTCGCCCAAAACTACGATACCAAAAGAGGGTTTTTAATCTTTATTTCGTAAAACCTTTAACTATACAAAGCGGGGGGTTGTGTGTGAAATTAAAAGCACCCACACCCCATTTAAACCATGATAGATCCCTGAAACACACCACCACACACCTGCAGCAGCACCCCAGATGCACAACACCTTATTTTGACTACAATTTAACTATAACGACTCCAATTTAGTTTGTTTCGAGCGTCAAACATCTCGTTGGATTTTTTTATATTTACAGAAACATAAAAGGCCTATAATAAACTCAATAACCACACCATAAAGTCAAAATTGGAAGGAGAAACCTTACTTTACCCGAAATTGGCCAAAACTTGCCAAAATTGCACCTCGAAACTTCTTTAGTGTGATTAAAACATCATGGCTTCTTGCTATCCGTTTGGTGATGCTCCAAGCCATGATTTTATACTATTAATAGCTACAGAACATGTTCAAACCATTAACAAAACGTGGGTGAATAGAACCAAGCCATACCTTGCTAAAACTTACTAAAACTTGTCTCAGAAGTTCTTTTGACATGCTGAAAATTAGCGGACTGTTTGTATCTCTTCCTTGCTGCCTCAAAATGAAAATTTTCATTTTCAAACACTTGTATATCACCATAGGGTACCTTAAATAATTAATTCACAGAATAAAATTGGAGGCTTACCTCTCCTTGGCCAAATCCGTGACTAGTCTCTCTTTTTCTCTAGCTTTGTCTACCTTTTTTTTGGCTAAGTATAGATGCTGAAAATGAGAAGTTAGTCATCAAGACCTACATATATACCTCCTTAGTAGGTGACATGTGTAATACCCTAAGGGTGACACGTGTCCAGCCCCTATTGGGCTGCAAATCCATGACATGCCCCCTAGGCTGCCACGTGGTGAGGTAGGTCACCTACTTGACCCTAAGTAGGTGCATCACCTGCTGCCACATGTAACCTTCCCTTGCTGCCACGTATCGCCTTCTCTTGCTTCCACGTATCTCCCCATCTCTCTGCCATATGTCACTCCCATGCTCTTCCATGTGTACCTCTCACGTGCTGCCAAGTGTCAAGTAGGTATATCAATTACTTAGTCCAAGTAGGTGCATCGCTTGCTTACTTCTTCTTCATGTGTTCGTAATCTCATTTTACTTTAAGGACCTATGTAATCCTTGCTATGTAAGCTTGGTATGAACTCAAGTAGCTTAGGAATGTAAGATTTTTAAGTTGGTAGATTTCGTATGTAAGTCGAGTCCTACGAATCATCACTTGGCCTCCAACGCCTTCCGACTTCTCATGACCCTATTTCCAACCTTCCCTACTATGGGGTATCACATTCTCCCTTCCTTACAGTTGTTTGATAGTGTCGTAGATTATCCATCTCACATGAAAACATCTAAGAAGCTTAAGAGACATTCCAAGATCAAGAGTGTGGGGTATAACAGGGTTTTATGCTCGATTCCCTATTCTGGAGCTATTAGAGTTTGAATAATTGTATTTGGTCAAAACTTCAGGAAGACTACCTCAAAATAGAATTCCAATCATTCCATCTGCTTGAGAATGACCAAATTAGATTAGTAGCATGGGCGACATGAGTGTCAAGGCGATCGGTGCAAGTTTGAAGCCATTTGCTACTTTAGCCTTTGAAATTTGGCCTAAGGTTAATATTGATCAACATTCTTGGTAAACATGCTCAGATTGAATTACATTAGTGCAGTTAGCTCCAAAATGTCGAGTTTGGTCTAGATCAACGTTTCATTCATATACCAAAGCTTACGGTTTCATTTCGAGCCTCCTTGTTGAAATAGAAAAAATTATGCTTGGGTGTGGGACCCTATTTTGTCAAGACAACCTCGGATGGAAATTTTAACTTCTTCATTGAGTCTGAAATGTCGAATTTGGTGGGGTAGCATAGTTTGTTTGTGTGCACGACATTCCGAATGAATTCTGAGCACCTCACAAGAGTTTGAAATATATCCAAAACCAGCTGATGTGCATCATCTGGTCCAAACTAATTTTGGTCTTCACGTTCATGCCACCCAGGCCTTATTCACGGAAGTCATGGTTCTTGGTCTCCATGTTTGCAGGCAAAGGGGCTGCGTTTGTGAAGGCCTAGCAGATTAGCCTCTGCGTTCGCAAGGCCCATATCGCATTTGCGGAGCAGTGAAGTCTTAATCTCGGCATTCGTAGAGTCCCTCTGCATTCACAGAGCTTTGAGGCCTTAGTTTGGGAGTTTGCATACCTCCTCCTTGCGTTCGTAAAGAGCAATTCACTAGTCTTATAATTAAGACCAGTGACACGAACTAGCCCCCACCCCTTTTCTTTTTTCTTCAATTTTGGGAACTATAGAGCTCCATTTTAGGCGATTTCAAGTGCATTGTGCTCGTGGGAGTTATGGCTACATATTTCTAGGCTCGAGTTAGCGTGAAGATCTTCAATTTGACATAATATCTTGCTTAAAGGGGTTGCTAAAGCTTAGATTATGGCTTTAATAGTGGTTCTAATTGATGGGTTGTTTTACGTTATTTTGAGCATTATTTTGTGCCCCATTTTGGGGTACAAGCTCAATAATGCGTTTAAAACATTTTTACAAAGTCATTTTTGGTATTCCCATCTTGGGTCCTATAATTCCATTTTAGACCCAATTTTGAGCCCATCTCCAAAAAAATATAATTTTGGTGTCAAACGTCTGTATTGACGAGGTGATCAATAATTTAATAGAGCAGAGGCATTCAGAGTCATTTTTGGTGTGAACAGCTATCGAGAAGTGGACTTGGAGCACTTTCGAGGTAGGCTACGGTCTCCTATTCTTTAATTGAGCTTCAACAGGTATTGTGTAGTATATTGTTCTTGTGGTTTAGATTGTATGTGATTGGCTAGTCTTGGTTCCTAGATTTTTGGTTCTTTGTCCCGGTATGAGCCTTAGGCTAGTTCGGCTTTATGAGATTTTCCATCTAGTTGGTAAGCTTCTTAATTATGCCTTAGTTTGGCCTTGATTAACCTATTTTAGGCAACTTGTTCATTTTTTATGTTGATTGGTAGTTTTGTGCCTTAGACTTGATGTTACACACTGTACTTTGGTACCTTGGAATTATTCTTAAGATTCTTAAGTTTATGGGAAGGCTCAAGTTTCTTAGAAGTCGTCATGTGAGTCGGATAATCTATAATGCAATCAAACAACTTTAAAGAGGGGAGAATGCGATACCCCAATAATAGGAAAGATTGGAAATAGGGTTATAAGAATCCGGAAGGAGTTGGAGTCCAAGTAATGGGTCATAGGACTCAACTTACTCACGTATGCTAGCGACTTGGAACTCTTACATAACTAAGCTACTTGATTGCACGTCGAGCTTTAGTACCAAGGGATACATAGGCTCTTAAAGTGAGACGAGGTTATGAACCGACAGAAGAGACTGAAGGAGGTGTAGCACCTACTCAGAACAAAGAAGGTGATGCACCTACTTAGACTAAGTAGGTGATGTACCTACTTGGGCTAAGTAGGTGATGCACCTACTTAAGGTGGGCCCCACGCTGCCACGTGGCAGCTTTGGATTGGATGTATGATTGAGGTGGCGCCCTAGGGGGATGCCACGTGTCACCTCTTAAGGAGGTTTATATATGTACTACATGTTGTACATATCTTATTTCAGCACTTAGAACAAAAGAACTAAAAAGAGAAACCATAAGAGGTTAAGAGAGAGGGGCGACGTATATGGCCAAAGTGAAAGGTAAGCTCTGATTTCGTTTCGTCAATTAATTATCTAAGGTATTCCTCGACTAAGTGGAGCTTTTAATGAAGTAAATTAACTGTTTGGGTCAGAAGGATAGGGCTGCAAACAGCCACCCAAGCTCAGCCGCAAAAAGGAGTTTCTGAAGTGAAATTTCAGCAAGTTTGGGAAGCCGTTTGTTAAGGTATGGTTTGGTTCTCTTCTCCCACTTTTAGGTAAGGGTTTGGAAATGTTATCAGGGTTTTAATAATATAAATTTAAGGTTTGGAGCAGCACCAAGCAGACAACAAACAGCCACGACGTTTCAGCCGCGCTTGAAGAACTTCCGAGGCATGTTTTGGCAAGCTTTAGCCAATTTCGGGTAAGGTAAGGGTTTTGCTTTCAATTTGGAGTTTATGGTGTGTTTATGGAGTGTATTAAACATCTTATATGTGGCTGGACGTATAAAAATTGCACAAGAATGCTTTACTTTGGAAACAAACTAAACTAAGGTCGTTATAGTTAAACCGAAGTCGAGTAGTGTGTTGTGGTTGTTGTGCTGCGCTTGAAGGTGGTTTGATTGTGTGTTGCAGGGATGCAAATTATTCTAAAATAGGTGTGGGTTCTTCTGGTTTCATCCACATAACGCTCTGTTATGTATGGTTAAAGGTTTTACAAAATAAAGATTAAAAACCGTATTTTGGAGTTGTAGTTTTGAGCGGGCTGTTTTGGGCTTGTTTTGAATAATGTCGAGTTAGTTTTCTTATATATGGTTGCTTATTGTTATTATGAATATGTATTATAAGGTTAGATATTAAAATTAGAGGTTTGGATAGGGCAAGTTTTAGGAGAGATGCTGCCTGATTTTCGTTAACTCCTTAACTAACTAAGGAACTAGTCGAGAAGACGAGCGAGGAGATGAGTTCTATGAATACTCATATGTAACTTAAGTCGCTGGAAAGTCAAGGGTTGTTGATGCTCGTATTTCTTTCATGTTAAATAGTTTCAAGAGACGACGAGGAGAACGTGTTAAGAGTAATCCGTAAGAGGTATGTAAAGCTAAAGTTTCCTTCTTTGGCATATTTTTGACATAAGAATGTAAAGCTTATTCTTTCTCTTGGCATGATTTGGCATAAGTGTGTAAAACTAATCTTTCTTATGAAACAAATATATGAATTTTATATGGTTCCACGGAAGTTACTATTCCTAGAGCCACTAAGATGGCCAATTTCTTGATTTCCCAAAACATATTTTATTACGCTTTGATAAGAGTATATAATTCCAGAAGTTCTATTTTGATGTAATCCATAGTGACTTTCAAAAGGTACTTGATATGACTCTTGTCTTGATTTGAACGATAGCTTATTTTAATTATTCCACTGATCCCCATAATATATTTTGAAATATGGAAACGATTTCAGAAAGACTATTTTGACATAGACCATCGTGACATCTGAAAGACATGTACTATGATTATCACTCCATTTCTGTTATATGACTTATCATCGGAGTTATGCTATCAAGTCTCTAGAAATCTTTTGTATTTTATATTGAATTTAATTTCTCACTACTCCACTAGTAGATGCCTCAATGCTTCTTTCATTGAGCTCGGGCCAGGATTTGTTATCATGCGTACTTCTCTACATTGTTCGCCGTGCCCCGACGTGAGAGGGAAAGTATGACCTGTACATAGGATTTGTGGAGTTATGATATGCCATGTACACATATGATCTGATCTGATATGACCATATGATATGATATGATCTAGTACGGAGATATTCCCTACTCTAAAGTTATGATGTGCTGTGGCGCCAAGTGATGGGGCGGCAACCATGATTTGTTCAACGAGTCCCATAATGGGGCCGGATATGGCATATGTTTTCTTCAGACATTATCTGTGGTTATGAAAAGCATTTTGGTATTCTGGGTAGTTTGTTCATTTTTGCACCTTCCGCTTTAGTAATGGCTTTACTTATTATAGTCCATGCTTTACATTTTCAGTACATTTTCCGTACTGAACCCCTTTCTTTGGGGGGCTACGTTACATGCCTGCAGGTACAGATGCTCGGTTTGCTAATTCACTCGCCTAGGACATCCACCCTGTTGGTTGGCAGTGCTCATTTTTCCAGAGCCCTATTTTAGCACTAACTCTTCTGTTGTATATTTGTACATAATGGTTAAGGGTACAATGGGGCCCTATCTTGTCATATGATTATGCTATCATTTTATAGAGGTCTGTAGACTTGTTTTGTGGGTTCTGTATATGTGTTTTGGGCTTGTGTTCAGCGATGGCCTTAACGGCCTTCGTTTTCTACAACTATTTTCGTACGCCCTCTAGAGACCCCTTTTCAGTTTCTACTTTTGTTTATTTTGCAAACACGCAAAGTGGGGCTAAGGGTATGTATGGGTTCCTAACTCGGAAACTAGGCACGGCCTACGTAGTTAGGTCGTGATAGAAGTGGTATTAGAGAAGTTCGTCCTTGGAGTGTCTACAGACCGTGTCTAGTAGACTCTTGTTTGTCGGTGTGTTATACACCACATCTATAAATAGGAGGCTACAGGATATTTAGGATCTTACCTTTCTTTCATATCTAAGATCGTGCGATAGAGCCGAGTCATAGGGAATGAAATTCCTCATAATAACCTATGGTTTCAGCAGAAGGACAACATCGATAGAAGAAGATGACAGATGATATTGAAAGTTACAAAGCACGCAAGTAAGTAAAGTCACAAAAGATATATGTCAGGTGAGGTATTGAAGTACGATTGACATATAATGTAAAAAAATGGAAAGGAAAAGTAGACAACGCAGGGTAACAGGTGTAGTTTGAGTTGGGTAGATGAGGTAAGTCCATCATTTTTTTACTATTGTTGATATTGAGCACCCTGTATGGTTGTGGTATGATACAATATGAATATATATGTTGGCCCTGTGAGGAATTATTGACATTTCCTATGTGCAAGTATTAAGATAGTACGAAATACAAAAGAAACTCTACCCAAAATTTCCTATAAATAAAAGAAGAATGAGATATAGGATTATAATATATCTTGAAAGGTCGATACTGGTATGGTAAAATGAAGTTGGAAAAGACTTATGATCCTAAGAAGATAATTTAGAGATGACACCTAGATCTGTATAGGACGACATATTAAGGCACCGATTGAGTTAATACACTAGGATAAACGGTGATGAGCTAATTACTGATTGGGATGAATGGAATGTGGCTTTAAATGCATTGCTATATTAAGGATATTACTCGAGTACCAGTGTTTAGAGTGGAGTTGGTACTATATATTGAGGATTCTAAGTACCTTATAATTGTATTAAGGTTTCGTACATGGGTAACCTAAAGTAGAGGTGATGTAAAGGAAGATATGGAAATAGCGCAGTATACTAAATAGGTTGGAAAGGACTCATATGTATTTGGAAAGTTAGAAATAAATAGACAATGACATGGATACACCTTAAAGGGGGGAAGTGAACAAGAGAAGTACAAGCGTAAAAGAAAATCAACTGACGCTATCATATGTAAATGGGAATGCTTAAAATTCAAATAAGATTCCATAAGGGATGGATGCGATGATACCAGCACTAACATACCGGATCCCATTAGAATTCCAAAGTTAAGCATGCTTGGGCGAGAGTAGTATTAGGATGGGTGATCCCTAGGGAAGCGAAAGAGGAAATGAAACACAAGTATCCGCACCTATTCCCTACATCTACAAGTAACCCTAACATTTGGAACTCTAATATTGATTTCTCGATGAAAGTATATGTTATGGCAACGGGATAGAGGAACTCTCCATATAGTCGGTATAAGGTCTGGAAAAAGGTTTTAGTTCACATTCGAGGACGAATGTTCTCAAGGGGAGAAGGATGTTACACCCTGTACTTTGGTACCTTGGAATGCCTCTTCAGTTTCTGGTAAAGCTCTTAAGTTTCTTAGAAGTTGTCATTTGAGTTGGATAATCTATAACGCTATCAAACAACTCTAAGGAGGGGATAATGAGATACTCCAATAATAGGGAAGATTGGAAATAGGGTTATAAGAATCTAGAAGGAGTTAGAGGCCAAGTAATGGGTCGTAGGAATCGACTTACTGACATACGCCAGCAACTTAGAAGTCTTACATAACTAAGCTACTTGAGTGAACATCGAGGGTAAGTACCAAGGGATACTTAGGCTCTTAAAGTGAAATGAAGTTACGAACCCACATAAGAGACTGAAGGAGGTGTAGCACCTACTCAGAAGAAAGAAGGTGATGCACCTACTTGGACTAAGTAGGTGATGTACCTACTTGGACTAAGTAGGTGATGCACCTACTTGGTCCAAGTAGCTGACACACTTACTTAAGGTGGGCCCCATGCGGCCACGTGGCAACTTTGGATTGGATGTATGATTGAGGTGGCGCCCTTGGGGACTGCCATATATCACCTCTTAAGGAGGTGTATATATGTACTACATGATGTACATATCTTATTTCATCCCTTAGAACAAAAGAAACAAAAAGAGAAACCCTAAGAGGTTAAGAGAGAGGGGCGACGGCTTTGTCTAAAGTGAAAGGTAAGCCCCGATTTCGTTCCGTCAATTAATTATCTAAGGTATTCTTTGAATAACTGGAGGTTTTAATGAATTAAATTAACTGTTTGGGGCAGAAGGATAGGTCTGCAAACAGCCACCCAAGCTCAGCCGCGTAAAGGAGTTTCCAAAGTTAATTTTCAGCAAGTTTGGGAAGCCGTTTGTTAAGGTATGGCTTGGTTCTCTTCTCCCACTTTTTGTTAATGGTTTGGAAATGTTATGAGGGTATTAATAATATAAATTTAAGGTTAGGAGCATCACCAAGCGGACAACAAACAGCCACTACATTTCAGCCGCGCTAGAAGAACTTCCGAGGCAAGTTTTGGCAAGCTTTGGCCAATTTCGTGTAAGGTAAGGGTTTTTCTTTCACTTTGGAGTTTATGGTGTGGTTATGGAGTGTATTAATCGTCTTATATGTGTCTAAAATTATAAAAATTGCACAAGGATGCTTGACGTTGGAAATAAACTAAACTAAGGTCGTTATAGTTAAACCTAAGTCGAGTAGTGTGTTGTGGTTGTTGTGCTGCACTTGAAGGTGGTTTGATTGTGTGTTTCAGGGATGAAAATTATTCTAAAATAGGTGTGGGTTATTCTGGTTTCATCCACATAACCCTTCTTTATGTACGGTTAAATGTTTTATAAAATAGAGATTAAAAACCGTTGTTTGGAGTCGTAGTTTTGAGCGGGCTGTTTGGGGCTTGGTTTGAATAATGTCGAGTTAGTTTTCTTATATATGGTTTCTGCTTGTTATTTTGAATATGTATGCTAAGGTTAGAGATTAAAATTGGAGGTTTGGATAGGGCAAGTTTTAGGAGACAGGTTACCCGATTTCCGTTAACTCCTTAACTAACTAAGGAACTAGTCGAGAAGGCGAGTGAGGAGATGAGTTCTATGAATACTCATATGTAACTTAAGTCACTGGAAAGTCAAGGGTTGTTGATTCTCGTATTTCTTTCATATTAAATAAGTTCAAGAGACGACGAGGCGAACATGTTAAGAGTATTCCGTATGAGGTATGTAAAGCTAACGTTTCCTTCTTTTGGCATGTTGTTGGCATAAGTATGTAAAGATTATTATTTCTATTGGCATGATTTGGCATAAGTATGTAAAAATAATCTTTCTTATGCAACAAATATATGAATTTTATATGGTTCCAAGGAAGTTCCTATTCCTAGAGCCACTATGATGGCTAATTTCTTGATTTCCCAAAAGACATTTTATTATGCTTTGATACAAGTATATAATTCCAGAAGTTCTATTTTGATGTAATACACAGTGACTTTCAAAAGGTACTTGATATGAATCTTCTCTTGATTTGAACGATAGCTTATTTTAATTATTCCACTAAGCCCGATAATATATTTTGAAATATGGAAATGATTTCAAAAAGACTATTTTGACATAGACCATCGTGAACTCTGAAAGACATGTGCTATGATTATCTCTCAATTTCTCTTATATGACTTGTCATCGGAGTTATGTTATCGAGTCTCCAGAAATGTTTTGCTATCGGAGTTATGCTTCTTTTACTGAGCCCGGGCCAGGATTTGTTATCATGTGTACTTCTCTGTATTGTTTGTCGTGCCCCAACGGGAGGGGGAATGTGCAACCTGTACATGGGATTTATGGAGTTATGATATGCCATGTATACATATGATATGATATGATCAGATATGACCATCTGATATGATATGATCTATTACAGAGATATTCTGTACTCTAAAGTTATGATGTGCTGTGGCGCCAGTAATAGGACGGTGACCACAATTTGTTCACCGAGTCCCATAATAGGGCCGGATATGGCATATGTTTTCTGCATACATTATCTGTGGTTATGAAAAGCATTTTGGAATTCTGGGTAGTTTACTTATTTTTTCACCTTCTATTCTAGTAATGGCTTTCCTTATTACAGTCCATGCTTTATATATTCACTACATTTTCTTTATTGACCCTATTTCTTCGGGGGGCTGCGTTACATGCCCGTAGGTACAGATGCTTGGTTTGCTGATCTGCTCGCCTAGGACATCCACCCTGTTGGTTGACAGTGCTATTTTGTCCGCAACCGTCTTTTGGCACTAATTTTTCTATTGTATATTTGTACGTAATAGTTAGGGGTACGATGGGGATCTGTCCCGTCATATAATTATGCTATTGTTTTGTAGAGTTGTGTAGACTTGTGTTGTGGGTTCTGTATATGTGTTTTGGGCTTGTGTTCAGTGATGACCTTAACGGCCTTCGTGTGCTACATCTGTTTTTGTGCTCCCTCTAGCGACTTTTTTTCAGTTTCTACTTTTATTTATTCTTCTAACACGCTAAGTGGGGCTAAGGGTATGTATGGGTGCCCAACTCGGGCACCAGTCACGGCCTACGTAGTTGGATCATGACACTTGTGGTTTGAATTGATCCGTAGTTGTTGTAACTGTTGTTGGCAGAGGTTTAGGCGAGTTAGTTTCTTTATTATTGTAGAACACTTACTTGGAGCCTTGGTGTAGTGATTTGCAGTCGGTTACGCTTCGATTAGACTCCATTTTTGGATTTAGAGTTAGAATACCTTATGCTTTCCTGTTGCTATTTGGCGGGGCTATTTGTGGTTATGAATCTCAAGGTGATTTTCTTCAGATTGATACGGAGTTATTGATTGACTAGTTGAGCTCATGTTTTCTCTTTTTCTCCTCCTAGTTACCTAGTTAGGGTTGAGTTCTCTATTGGGCCTTGTGTTTGAGTTAGAGTAGTAGAGTTGAGATTTTGGCCTTGATTTGAGGTCGGTTGTATTTGTGAGCCCTATTGTATGCTTTAAAGGGTAAGGCTCTTGTGAAGTCATTATTATATGTGATTGTGCGTCTTGTTTGGGTGCTGATAATGACATGCATTGCATTGGATTATTGTTTTCTCATGGATATAGTCGACCTCAGTGCATGCATTGGTTCTAGCATTAAATTAAGATAGCTGGATTATAACCCAAACTATTTTATACTTATTTTCTAGTGGGGGTCTTACTACCTTTACACTATTATTTTAATAGAATGGAGGCATTAAGGATGCGCTCATTTTTATACTGATTCGAGGCATCGAGGATGCGCTCATTTTATACTTATTCGAGGCATAGACTATTCACTTATTTTGTGATATTGATTTATGGCATCAAGGATGCGTTCATGTTACAGTTTGAGATAAGACTTAGATAAGGACCAGGTGGTATATTGGGGCATTCCCGAGTCCCCATGATAATTCCATAGAGGCGTATAGGTCCTATATTCTGGTCGAGACTAGAAGTAGGTGTATACATCTTGGTATGAGGTGCTGGACATCGATGGTACTATTGGTTTTGCTGCATTACTTTCATGCATATATGCATTATCTAGCACTAACATAGTTGTTTGAACCTGTCGATAGTATGGGATTCCGTAGGGGTTTACCTGTTTGTGAGTGAACTTCCTGGATAGACAAGGGCTCGGGAGGTATTGTCTTACAATTTGTGAACTTCTGGCAATATCAAGTGTGGTCTCTTGTTTGAAGGTAGTTACTACCCTTGTTCTTACGTATCTATCTTTTGTGTAGGGATTTAGTTGATACGGTCCCTTGGGCCTTTATGTGATATCTATGATTACTTCTATTAGTAGGTTGTCGTTTAGTTGTCTCCCTTTCGTAGTGTGTTGTAGTGTTTAGGTATGGGGATGGCGCCATGAGGTACGTCCTTTGTTTCCTTGATTTTTTCCCTATCTCACCAATTTTATCAAGTGTTCTTATTGAAGGATTCCCTATTATTCTTGTTAGTTACTTGTGATATTCACTCCCTGCTTATATGTTCTTTATACTTGCTTTATGTTTGGAGCTCAGTCGGTCGATGCCTACTGAGTGCCACTTGTTGGTACTCATATTACACTTCTACACCCTGTAGATCATAGTACCACTTTTCACTACTGATTCAGATATCGTACGGAGCAGCTCTTGGCTTTTGGAGACTTGAGTGAACCTTTGGCGTTTAGAGTTGCTTATCTCCTTCTATGATGGACTTGGACCAGTCTTTATTTCATATTCAGAGACAGTCTGTATTACTATTATTATTATTGTACATGTCTAATCCTTGTACTTCCTTATTTGGTCTAGTGGCTCAATTGTCGACTCATACCAGGTCTTAGGGGTTATTTTGTTATATTGTTATTATTCTTCTTTTCTCATTATTATTATTATTATTATTATTATTATTATTATTATTATTATTATTATTATTATTATTATTCATTTCTTTCCTTCCGCTTATGATGATCCATTGTCTATGATTCTGGACTGTGGGGTTAGGATTACCTATTGGTTGGTTAATAGTAGATACCATCATGACCAGAGGAATCAGGTCGTGATAGATTCAAACTGGTTAGGCGAGCTTAGTTGTCAATTGGCTGCTCGCCAAACTTGGCTCTTTTGATAAATTCCCTTTTATAACAACATAAGTACCCTTTCTTTCTTTTTCCTTTTGGATCAAACACCCCTTTTTGGAAGATTCTTCTTCTTGAAGATTTGAATATTTCCCAAGAACACTATGAACAAGATGAAGACCCAACATAAAACCCTTAATAATTTTTTCTAGGAATTTTACAAAATTTGAGATTATGACCCCCGCTAATGTTGGAAGAAAACCCCAATACTTTTTACTTGTGAATTCCCAACCAATTTCATCAAATTTCAAAACCTATTTCTTCTTTCTTCAAGTCATGAAGAACACCATGAACATGAATAACACCCAATTTTAAACCCAATGGATTTCTACTCCATTTTCAACCAAATTTTTGATTTCAATTCCTAAGGATATGGAGACCAAATGCCAATACAAAAGAAATTCCAATTTCACCTAAATCTAAAATCACACTTGTTCTTCTTCAAAGCTTTTTCACTCAACAATGGTGGATTCTTCAATATAGCTCCAAACTACACCAAATCTTAGATTTAGACTCTAATAATGTTACACTAGAAACTTCAAACAAGACTCATATCAACAAAAATATTTTTTGGTTTTCTTAAAAATGAATTTGACTCTCTTTTTTATAGTAACAAACCCAAGACTAGACTCATAGGAATGAATCTAAACACGAATCTGATATCAAATGATGTCATTCTCACCACCAAGAAGAACACAAATGCGAAAAAAAGAAAGATAGAAGAAGAGATACAAGATAAGGAGCAATTGATTACTAAAGAATATATTAAATTCTAAAACCTCCAATTACAATCCCTAGACAACCACCTAATCCAGATAAATAGACTGACACAAGAAATGGAAATCAAAAGAAACCTAAAGATAATCTGAATTAAGCACCGAATCTCTTATGATGACTTTGAGGGAAATAAATTCACCTCGCATAACATTTCTAAGAAATGATCAACCCAAGATTTTACCAAGATCTCAACACTCATCAAGAGTTTTACAATATTCATCTTCAAAATAGTCTACCAAAATGAGAACCTAAACTAGTTATTTATAGTTTTAGTTAGTTACTACAAAACAGGCCCAAAATGTGCAAATCGGCGAACTAGATTGTTCTCACCGAATGGACTTGGTGAGTTGTTGAATCCCTCTTTCCATCGCCGAGTGGTCTAATTCTTGGGTCTTGAGTCTCTAGATTTTTTGGAGCATTCAGAGAGCTTAGGATCATCACCCAAGCTATTTTGAGAGTCGTCGATGGGGATCATATCATGGTAGCATCATCTATTGTCCTTCCCTCATCCCTCCAAGCAATCATACATATGTGGAAGCCCTTCGGTTAGTGCTGAAAAAGGTCCATCCAAGTTATCTCAAGGATTTAAATCCCTTATTTGTTTTCAAAACAAGTTCAAAGATCTCTAGCTTCATGATCAACCCCTACAACCTTTGAAGATCCCTAGCTTGATTCTGAGTGAATAGCCTTGAAGCAATACAAATTGCATCACATAGGACAAGTCCTAGAACACCCAAAGCATATAAAAGTGAAATAAGTATGAAAATAAAGAAAAAATAGTGGTTTCACCCTCAAATAATGAGGACTCCCCAAAACAAGTGACACCAACTGCAATCTGTACTAGCAACAAGAATGGACATGAGCATTGATATGTATATTATGAAACATTATAGGCAATAGAGATGGAATGTATAAATTAATGACCAAGTTAAACATAGTTAAAAACCTTTAAGAACATCATTTGAATCATAAGACATGGTCAATGCAAGACTTGTAAGAAATTATAATCGAACATAGAATAGAAGAGTCATAAAATTTGTGAGAGATACTGTAACTGACATAAATCATGGAGCTATATCATGGATTCCAGTGTCTTCGCCCCACCAAAAAGAGGTTGTCCCACTTTCCAAGGTAAGGACCATTTAAATGAGATATATGTGGATCCACTTAACTTGAAGTGGCTAAACCATATCATGAACCACCCAATCAAGCCATAAAAGATACTTAATTGAAAGCATCTACATTATGATAAGCTTGTCATATAAAATTACACTTAACTTGAATTGGCTAAATTATGGAAAACCTTCATGATGATATTCCTTCTATTATAAAGCAAAAAGATACTTTTAGTGATACTTTATCTAAAAGCATCCTTGAAATCATAATTCATAAATTCATGATGCATGTAAATTCTCATTTCATGGTTCATAGTCATAAAATAGGCATAATGCATGAGTTAATGTAAAACTTCTTGAAATCATATAATTAACATCAATTCATGCATAATAGATAATTGAAGGTGAGTAAAAGCATAATTAAATGAACCCAATACAAAATCATAAAAAAAACTAGGGTTTATGAAGAAATCATAAGTTAAAAAGAGAGATTTTTTAGAACTCCATGGATGGAAGAAGATTCATTAATGAAATTCACATATATCTTGATGACCCTTATGTCACGGACTTAGACTTCACCCTAAGACTTCCGTGCGGCACTTGACAACTTGCTCACGAATCTTTCACAATCTTGCAAGCTCAAGTAAGCCTTTATGACTAGATCTCTAAGAGAACGCTAGATTATAAGAAAGACAAGAGAGCTTTTATGAAGAAGGCTTTTGTATTTCTTTGGAAGAATGCTTGTTTGCTTGATGGTTTGCTACAAATGAATGCCCCCTCTATTTATACTACTCCTAAGGGGCTCAAGTGTAAATAAAAATTGCTATACAAGTCCCTCCATATTTACAAAGAAGTCCCTCTCTAGAATTCTCTACACACTCTAGAGAATTCTAAGCCTTTCAAGACTTCTCTACAAGTTTCTATAAGGATCTAGAATCTTCCACTAACCTCTCTAAGACTCTAGATTCTTCTACCTTCTTCAAGATCAAGTGGCGGGTCATAACACTCTACCCCACCTGATGTGGCGACGACCGCGGCACACTGCTGCTGCAAGAACTCCCGGATTTTGTCTTTGAACTGCCACAGGTCTTCATATCTCTCCCAGATGGCCTCTTCCGGAGATTGTCCCTTCCAATGGACTAAGAACATAGCAGTGGCCTGTTGTCCCTGCTTTTGCTTGGCTTGGTAGTCCATAATGGCCTCGATGTCTCGATCATGGGAGGCAGTGATTGTGAGTGGCGCCCGACTTGATTTTCCTCGGCTAGGATCATCCTTGTCCTCATGGTACAGCTTAAGGACGCTGGCATGGAAGACTGGATGAACCTTAATATGCGGTGGTAGCTCCAACCTGTAAGAGATCTTGCCAACCTTGGCAACGATCCTGAACGGGCCCTCATACTTTTGCACCAAGTTTTGATGTATGCCTCGCAATGCCTTGAATTGCCTGGGGTTGAACTTGACCAAGACCATGTTTCCAACTTGGTAATCCGTGGGACGACGCTTGCGGTCGGCAAACTTCTTCATCTTCTTTGCTACCTTATCCAAATAAGACTTGGCAGTGTCGAGTTGTTCTTCAAAGCCCTTGGCCATGTGATAGGCCCCCAAACTCTTACCCTCGAACGCGGTCGGTAGTGAATGTGGAGTTTGTGGCTGTTGGCCTGTGGCTAGCTCGAATGGTGTCCGCCCTGTAGCCTCACTCCTCTGTAGGTTGTAAGAGAATTGGGCTACGTCCAGTAGTCTCGCCCAATCTTTCTGATGGGAGCTCACAAAGTGCCTCAAGTAGCACTCCAGTAAGGCATTGACTCGCTTCGTCTGGCCGTCTGTCTGCGGGTGGAAACTAGTGGAGAAGTGTAATTTTGCCAAGAATTTCGAAAAATTCTCTCCAAAAGTTTCCGGTGAAGCGTGGGTCTCTGTCGCTAATGATATGTCTTGGCAATCCCCAATACTTTACCACATTCTTGAAAAATAGCCTGGCAGCCTCCTTAGCAGTACAACCTGCCGTGGCGGGCATGAAGCTGGCATACTTAGAAAACCTGTCCACCACGACCATAATTATCCCGTACCCGTCAGACTTTGGTAAGCATGTGATGAAGTCCATGGTCACGCTCTCCCATGGACGCTCCGCTACAGGCAAGGGCTCCAAGAGTCCTCCTGGTTGATGCTGCTCTACTTTGTCTTGCTGGCATACGAGACAAGTCTGCACATAGCATTCAATATCGTCCCGCATGTGTGGCCAGTAGTAATTCACCTCAATCAATGCCCTCATGCGACGTTGCCCTGGATGTCTGGCCTACAAAGTGTCATGGCTTTCCTTCATGATCCGTCGCCTGATAGTTACGAATTTTGGCACATAGACCCTTCGTCCGGCGGTAAGCAGAAGTCCATCTTCTACCCAGAAGTGCCTTGTCTTGCCTTGAGCGGCTAACTCCATAAGTCGCTTTGCCTCTGGATCATACTGCAGACCATCCTTGATTGCATCCTGAATGTCACAATGTGCTGTGGTGATGGCTTCTAGTTCGAACTTCCTGCTAAAAGCATCGGCCACAACATTGCCTTTGCCCGGCTTGTACTCCAGCTCGTAGTCAAATTCGGCTAAGAAATCTTGCCACCTAGCTTGCTTCGGGGTTAGTTTCTTTTGTGATTGGAAGTAGCTAGTGGCCACGTTGCCGGTCATGGTGTACCGCCATTCTGTCTCATTTAGCTTGCGGCTCTAAAAGGCGATAGGGTGACTCTCTTGCATCAATACTCCTCCAATGGCATAGTCAGAGGCGTCCGTATGCACTTCGAATGTCTTGGAGAAGTCAGGCAACGCTAGGACCGACTCCTCTGTCACGGCAGCTTTGAGGTCTTCAAAGGCCTCCTTGCACTCCTCGCTCCACACCCACGGCTTATTCTTCTTCAATAGCTCAGTAAGTGGAGCGGCTTTAGCGGAGTAGGCACTTATGAACCTGTGGTAATAGTTAGCAAGTCCAAGAAAAGATCTAAGTTCGGTTACCTTTGTGGGCGCCTCCCACTCTTTAATGGCCCGAACTTTTGCTTCGTCCATCCGTAGCTCTCCCTGGCTGATAACATGTCCCAAGAAGTGCACTTCAGGTTGGGAGAACTCGCACTTCTCCCGCTTGATGAAAATCTCATTCTTGCGCAAGACTTGGAATACTTTCTTTAGATGCTCCACGTGCTCATCCAAGGTGTTGCTATAGATGACTATGTCATCTAAGTAGACTACCACGAACCGATCTAAGTAGGGGTGGAAGATTTTATTCATTAATGTGCAAAAGGTGGCGGGTGCATTGGTTAGGTCGAAGGGCATTACCAACCACTCGTAAGCTCCGTACCTCGTCAGACATGTTGTCTTCGGTTCATCTCCCTCTGCTATGCGTACCTGGTAGTAGCCCTTCCTTAGATCCACCTTGGTGAAGTACTTGGCCTGTCCAAGTCTATCAAACAAGTCGGCAATGAGCAGGATGGGATACTTATTCTTCACGGTCACCTTATTGAGCGCTCGGTAGTCTATGCATAGGCGCAATGAGCCATCCTTTTTCTTTTGAAATAACACCGACGCGCCATAAGGTGCCTTGGATGGACGGTTATGACCGGCCTCGAGGAGCTCCTTCAACTGCTTCTTCAGCTCCTCTAACTCGGGTGGAGCCATGCGGTATGATGGGTATACGGGCGGCCTTGCTCCTGGCTCCAACTTGATCCTGTGGTCTACCTCGTGCCTTGGAGGTAGGTGTCTTGGCAACTCTTCGGGCATTACGTCTTTGTTTTATTCAAGCACCTTCTCTATGCAAGGTGGCAATGTCTCCTTAGCACCATTGCCTTCATCCAAGCTTGCAATGGTGGCTACGAACGTCGGCTCCCCCTTCTTTAGGCCCTTCACAAGCTGTATGGCCGACAGGTAGGCTTGTCCTTCCTTATTTGGCATCTTGACTAGAGGTACCATGCAGGGTCCTTATCGCTCCATCACCAAGAGTTGTTAGAGGTAGGGATCGATCATCATATGGTAACGTTGGAAGAACTCCTGTCCAAGGATGATATCAAAGATATCTAAGGGGGCGACAGTGAAGCTTGTCTTACCTTGCCACTTGCCCAACGTGATGTCCACTCCATGAGAGACTCCGCACACGGGAGTCAATAGTGCGTTGACCATCTTTAGGCGGTTGTTGCTTGGTCCATAACTTAGCCCCAACCTTGCTGCCGCCGTCTTGGTCATGATGTTGGTTTCTGCTCCAGAATCCACCATGGCACGAGCTGGTCGTCCATTGATGGATATGTCAACATATTGGGTAGAATAATCCCCCTCCTTCTCATCTTGCTTCGCGATGGCTCCGCATAGCCCGATCATGCCTAGCTGAGTCGTGTCCGATCCCTGCCCTTGGTCTACTTCCTTATCCTTTCGCTCCCGCAGTATGGCACCAAAGTTCTTTATCTTCGGACACCTGGCATAGCCGTGAGGACCTCCGCATATGTAGCAGCTACTGCCCTTCGAGGTCTGCTCCTTTTTCTCGGCGTAGCCCTGTCTCCCGAACCTCCTACCGTCGGACTTGTTGGAATCATGGCTCTTGGGTGGAGGATGTTGCTCTTTGCCTTTGCCACAATCTCCCCCACCTTTGGCATGACTACTTCTTATTTCTTTACCCTTGCTTCTGTCATGCCTGTCATGCTTAAAGTCCGTCAAGGCTTTGGCTTGGGTGATGGCCTCATCGATGGTGCTGACTTGACGGCGCTCCAACTCCATCTTGGCCCTACTCTGCAGCCCATCCATGAAGTGGAAGAGCATATCTTCATCTGTAAGGTTGGGGATTTGAAGCTTAAGGGTAGTGAACTCTTTCACATAGGCCCGTATGCTACCCGTATGCTTCAGCTCCCGGAACTTGCGATTGGCGTCATAGATGACATTATTGGGGAAGAAGGCCTTCTTGAACTCGTCCCGGAACTTCTCCCAGGTATTGATGGTGCATAGACCCTTCCCGATCTCGGACTCCTTGCGTTTTCACCATAACATGGCCATCTCCGAGCGGTATAGCATGGCCGTGTTAATCCTCGTCTCGTCACTCTTCACTTTGTTACACTTGAAGTAATTCTCCAAGTGCCAAAGGAAGTTCTCCACCTCTTGTGCATCACGGGCACCTTTGAACATTGGTGGCTTGGGAGCCTCAATCTTGGCGTCCTGGTCTGCACTGGACGTTATGCATCTCCCGGCATCTATGTCTCCTTTGAGTGCTGCTATCTCGGCCTTCATAGTCTCCATCGTGCTTAGCGCGTCCATGAGCCGACACTCCAAGGAAGTGATTACCTCCATCTCGTACTCGGCAGCCTTGCGCACCTTCAACTCCTTTCGGATGTTGTCGTTCTCCTCAAGGGTAAACTCCTCTAGAGACTTGAACTTGCCGTCGACCTTGTTCAAGCGCTTGCCTAATATCTCCACTGCTTGCCGGGCAGCATCCACCCTTGCAATCCACTCCATGCCAGGTGTGACGTCCACGGGCTCCTCGTCTCGCTCATCGTCACTCACCTCAGTGGCCGAGGGTGAGTAGGATGTTAGGGCCTCACTTGGTGTAGGCTCAAGCGGCACCTCCTTATTTCTTTTAGAGTTTTTCTTTCCCTTGCGGTGCTTCCTTCCAACATCTTGCTTGACGTTGGTGGCGGTAGTGGCGTTGATGTCTCCCTCACTTGCCATATCCCTTAGTAAAACCTCGCTCTGATACCACATTGTCACGGACTTAGACTTTACCCTAAGACTTCCGTGCGGCACTTGACAACTTGCTCACGAATCTTTCACGATCTTGCAAGCTCAAGTAAGCCTTTATGACTAGATCGCTAAGGGAATGCTAGATTATAAGAAAGAGAAGAGAGCTTTTATGAAGAAGGCTTTTGTATTTCTTTGGAAGAATGCTTGTTTGCTTGATGGTTTGCTACAAATGAATGCCCCCTCTATTTATACTACTCCTAAGAGGCTCAACTGTAAATAAAAATTGCTATACAAGTCCCTCCATATTTACAAAGAAGTCCCTCTCTAGAATTCTCTACACACTCTAGAGAATTCTAAGCCTTTCAAGACTTCTCTACAAGTTTCTATAAGGATCTAGAGTCTTCCACTAACCTCTCCAAGACTCTAGATTCTTCTACCTTCTTCAAGATCAAGTTGCGGGTCATAACACTTAGCTATGAAACTAAAAATGAGACTTGAATCCTTGAACCCTAGCTTGACATGGAGAACAAGACCTTGGGAGAGTTCCTTGAGAGCCTTAGAGAATTTTGAGAGAATTAGAGAGAATGGGAATTGTTTAAAGGGATTGGGTAGTTATAGGTCGCCCAATTTAACCTAAAACAATGTGATTTAGGAGTTAAAAGAGTGGAGAATGTTCAAAATAACCATGGATAAATTTTTCCAAAGTAACCCTATGAACAGGAGCTAGGGTCTAAAGGAATTTCTATGGTTCATAAAAAGAGTCAGTGGAGCTTGTGTCCCAAATTCCAGAGCTACTGAAATTGGACCTAAATCCTTTGACCCTTGTTCTAAGAGGCATAGACATCCATACGAATTATAGAACACATCTGTAGAAGTCATGCACCAAAACAGAAGCTATGGGTTTTGCATGTTTGCCTTATGATCCTGGTCTATGGGTCATCAAAGACCATACAGGTCGTCAACCTTTTCATCCTACACACTTCAAAAATTCCCAAAAATCAAACTCTATTAACCTCATTCTATGATGTATCCTATGACCTGTAGAACTTCCTAAAGTCTGTAGGACCCTCTTGTGGAATATAACTTGGGCTACTAGATCTGATATTCCTCAAGGCCTTTTGTACAAACCCTTTCTATAGACCGTAGGAAATTATACAGTCTGTATGACTCCTCCAACGAGACTTCCTATTGTCCGTAAGACTTTCTAAGGTCCAATGGTCGGCTTGTGAGGACCTTCACCAGACACTGGTTTTGCAAATTTTCCTTTTGTTTTGTCTTTCCAACTTTTGGGGTCTTACAATATCTCCCCCTTAGAAACAGTTCTTCTTGAATAGGACTTAAACTAGCATGAATTGAGTAGGGAAGGAGATCTATCAACCCAATATGAATGCAATAATAAATAAAAATGGATAAGCCAAGGAGTAGTCAACCCCAAGCTAAAAAATGACTTAAAATCGATTTCATGAATGTGCATATATATGGAAATAGGAGAATGAATGAAAAGTATGAATTTGATTAAGTGAACATAAGGAGAATTATTACTCAAACTATAATAGATTGAAAGAAATGATCATGATGAGACATGAAGTCCATCACTGGCCATGGTGCCCACCATGTCTCATGGTGTCACGACCCAACCCCGTAGGCCATGACGGATGTTCGAACTTGACACTCGCGTGTACCCTTGCTAACTATAAGGAAACCTGTCTCCTATTTGAGTCATAGTATGCCAACAGGCAAGACAATATATATAAGCCGATGAGGCTATCGTAACATATAGGCACAACTATTCACATATACGTATACAACCCACGTACATGTCTACAGACCTCTAATAGAAAAAAGAAAAAGAAACATAAGGCAGAATAAGGCCCACACCGTTCCCTTGAACACACAAATATATACATCAATGGTCGGTACAAAAAGCTGGGCTCCGACACAATAGAGCTCATCTTAAACCCATTGGGTGGGATCCTAAGATAGTGGATCCTTAAGTCACGTGTTTGTACCTGCTGGCATGAAACACAGCCCTCAAAAGAGAGGGGGGGTCAATACGAAATATATACTGAGTATGTAGGCATAAAACACCATAATGAGATTATAGTTGAAACAGGGATGTAGGGGACAAGTATAACAATTAACCCATTACAATGCCTGCATCTCATGCAGTAAGATCATTTTCATCATAATATCATATAATCATCACTTTTCATCATATATATCACTTCGTTGTGTCATCATATACGACATCATACCATCGTACATGGCATAACCTCATCGTATATATATATCATAACATATCCATCCCATTATGGGGTTTGGTGTCATAAATATATCATTATATTTGCACATGCATGCCTACCTACGATATTCAGCCCTTTAGTAAAGGACTCGGTGAAGAGACTCGAGTACATATATAGCATACCCATGTCATATATATACATATATAGCATACCCACGTCGTATATATACATACCATACCCATCCCTCTAGTGAGGGACTCAGTGTTCCTTTCTTATATTACCATATACCATACTCGGCCTATTATGAGACTCGGTGTCATAATCATCATATTTTATCTAGCCTGGGATGCGGTAAATAATCATATCATTATCACATCAATATATCATCATATCATCATATCATCATATATAGAATCCACTCCTCGTACGTGGCATTACCCATTACATCACGATATTATATCACGTCCGGCCCAGGATTCGGTAAAAGAAGTAGTAAAGCTGCACATGATATTAGGACCAGCCCCGCATAGGACTCCATGAAAGAAGGGTTACTGTATGCACGAGTAGAGTAGTGAGAAACCATATGTAACTAAATCATCTCCTGAGACTCAATAAAACAGTCAAGTGACCCGTCACTTGAAGACCAGAAAAGTAATTCTCTGAGGTACCCTATAGATGTTATTAGGGATTACATCAATTAGGGCCACAAGAACCATAGGCGTGTACCAAGATAATGCCACACAGTTTATGTAATCGAAGACACAACTTATGCAATCAGACACATAGCTTATGCAATCAAAGATACAACTTATGCAATCAGAGACATTTATCCTCTTGGAGCCTTTCAGAATAGGAGCTTATATCTCCACTTACTATTCAACATATAGATGGCTCCAGAGTAGTAATTTAATTACTTTGGGACCCTTAGTATACAGAAGTGACTACAAGTCACGAATTATAGACAGAACCTATAAATGGAATTACCTCTAAACTTATATCAAACATCATTTCACTTATCTAAAGTGATTTAAACAAAAGAAGGAGATAGGCCTTATATGTACTACTCTTCATCCTACAGAAGACTTGAAAGGCGATGAGTCCACTTAGTGTAAGAGTTCTAACATCCAGAAGTGAACAAGGGTCTTGACTCATACTCTGAGCTTTATGAATGGAATTACTCCCAAGTTTCGTATATATATAACTTAAGGCTAAGACATGCCAAAAGAAAGAAAGGGTAAGCTTCACATACCTTTTCAAGGATTAATCGAAATCTGGCTTGTATTGATATCTCCTTAACCTATTTGACATTAAAGTAATACTAAGGTTAATAGCCTTTCATTTTTCAATATCCCACTCTACAACCAAGTACTAATAGGAGTCATTTTCTATCCATTACCCTCGACTTGTTTGTTACTAGTTCCGAAGCTATCAAAAAGCGGGCAGCATTTCCCCTATAACTTCAACATCTCCGAGATTTCGACTCGGCCAAAACATCAAAAACCATACCAAAAAAACAACCACCATTATATTTACAGGTAAATCACTTCTACATTACACAATACAAGCTCCAAACAACTAGCTCCAAACTACGATACCAAAATAGAGTTTTTAAATCTTTATTTCACAAAATCTTTAATCATACCAAATGGAGGGTCGTGTGGCTGAAACCAGAAGTACCCACACCCTTTTTAAAACAATTTACATCCATGCAACAAACAACCCAACCATCTCCAACCACAGCACCACAACGACAACAATACTACGTGACTTCGATTTAGCTACTACGACTTTAACTTAGTTTGTTTCTAGCGTCTAGCATCCTTATATAATTTTTACACTTCCAAACTTATTTAATACATGTAATATACCTCATAACAACATCAAAAATTCTAATTTGAAATATAAACCCTTATCTTGCCCAAAACTCATCAAACTCATCGAAACTTGCCTCGAAAGTTCCCTTAGCACGCCCAAAACCTTGTGGCTGCTTGCTAACATTTTGGTGCTTCTACAAACTATAAATTTACATTAATAAAACCTTAATACCACCATGGTATACTCTATATAATTAATTCACTAAATGAAATCAGAGAACTTACCTTTTTTTGGCTCCGAATCCGTGGCTCTCTTTCTCAAGTTTAAGGTTTCTCCTCTCTCCTTTTCTAGATTTCTCCTCTTATTTTTATCTCTAAAAGTCTCTTGATAAGAATGACTAGAGGATAAGTATGAACTAAAGTCATAAAACATACATACATATATATATATATATATATATATATATATATATAGGACACTTTTAGGGGTGACACATGTCAATCACTAAGTGGTCATATGTGTCAACCCCTAATTGGTGACATATGTCAAGCCCTTATTGGGGAAACGCACCACACCTACAACTATGGGATGCCACTTGGCATGTGGGAGCCCACCCCTTACTCCAGCTGCTGCTATGTGGCACTCGCTCATGCTGCCACGTGGCACTCTCTCATGCTGCCACGTGGTACCTTATTTTCTCCCTCGTGGGTTCATAATCTCATATTACTTTATGAACCTATATAATTCTTTCTACATAAGATTGGTATGCACTCATGTAGCTTAAGTATGGGCCCACCCCCTTAATCCAGCTGCTGCCACGTGGCACTCCCTCATGCTGCTATGTGGCACTCTCTCATGCTGCCACATGGTACCTTGTTTTCTCCCTCATGGGTTTGTAATCTCGTCTTACTTTACAAACCTATATAATCCTTGCTATGTAAGCTTGGTATGCACTCAAGTAGCTTAAGTATGTAAGATTTCCAAGTTGGTAGCTTACGTAAATACGTCGAGTCCTATGACTCATTATTCGGTCTCCAACTTCATCCGAATTCTTATAACTCTATCTCCAATCTTCTGTACTATCGGGTATCACAATCTCCATTTCTTAGAGTTGTTTGATAGCGTTATAGATTACCCGGATCACATGGTAAATCTTAAAAAGCTTAGAGTTCTTAAGAAGGCTTAGAAGTTAGTGAGTGAATATGAAATTTTGATATTAGTGGCAAGGTGTGATGTTGGAGTAGAAATTATTGCTTTATGTAACAAAAAGAAAGAAGAGAAAGAAGAAAGAAGAAGAAGAAGAAGAAAGACTATTAATGTTACAATGTATTTTGTAGTGATTGTTGATGTTGTCGGTATTGTTGTGATTGTTGTTTTTAATATTTTGGCCGAGTTAGATTCTCACGGATGTTGAATTTTTACAGGAGGTGTTGCCCAAACTTTTGTAGACTAGACTAGAAATTGAACTCTTAAAGGCTTATAACTTACAATTGGCAATTGTGACCATTTGTAGAGTTTGAAGAAAACGGGAGTTGAGTTTGAGTGAGCATAAGAAGAGGATAAGGTATGTAAAGCTCTTCCTTTCCTTTTTTGGCATACCTTAGGTGTAATAAGTCTTAATTTGAGCCTCGAGGGAAATCCTGTCCATGGAAATCCGAGTTTAAATTTCCTATAAATCCTTTCTGTGAAATTGAACTTAAGCCTATGTATATTGAAAAGAAACGTGCAAACATCCGTTACTTTTACTTGTGAGATCGGATCATCCTACAACCTTGATAGATAACTCCATAGAGACAAATGTTTGAAATTCATGTATGCCACCTCAGCTCGGCCGGAGGTGGGCTCACTAACTCCAAAACTCGCCTAATTTGTTCTACTTAGTTATTATTGTACAACATAGAGGGATAACTTTTGCCTATGATTTTTCCTATTAAAAACATAATGTCTTAACCATCCCCTTATGTTCTACTACCCACTTTGGAATTATAAATATAACTTCGGAAATGCTTGATATATGTATATGTGCTGCATTAGTTTCTCACTACTCCATTTATGCATACTACTGTGACATCATTTGTCGTAACCCAGGCCGGCTTTGTAATCATGCGCCCTATAATGTATTCGACAGTATGATGTGTTATGGATCCTGAGACCCCACCTTGAGGACGGGTACCGTTTATGGCATTATGATGTGATATTGCATATGATATGTTCTGATGATACGACGTGTTGTGAAGATATCATATGTTTGGGGTTTGTACACAGATTTGAAACCTTTAAGAGTATGATGTGTTGTGGTACCAGCATCAGGGTGGTAACCACATTCTTGAGCCGTAGGCATTATTTTTATTTGCATTATGTACATATGTTTTTGTACAGATTTTGATGCCCTGGTTTGTATTTTCTCCTTTTACCTTTCCTTTCGGTTATGGTTGATATTCTCTATATGTCATACTTTACATATTAAGTACACATTTTGTACTGACCCCCCTTCTCCGGAGAGGGGGGAGGGGACTGTATTTCATGCCTGCAGGTATCGATGTTCGTGATTTGTCCATATAGGTTACACACCTTTTGCTATTACAGAGTGCTCTTTGACTCAGAGCCCGCATTTTGGTATATAGGTTTCCTATGTATATGCATCTATATATATTTGACCATTTAGGTACGGCGGGGCCCTGTCCCATCATATGTTTCCACTATGTTCTATAGAGACCTATAGACATACGTGTGGGTCATGTGTGTTCGTCTGTTTATGAATGGTGTCTTAATGCGGTCCCTTACGTTATAATGGACAAATCGGCCCACATGCTTGTATGTATATATATATATATATATATATATTCGGCGATGCATATTTCGTCGCCTTTTTGTTGGATATGATTTTTTCTGCACGCTTGACCGCTTAAGATAATACTTGTTTACTGTTCTGATTAAATAAAGAAGACTCAATAGAAATTCTTCTATAATATGAAGAATCAGTACGAATTATAGAACACATCTGTAGAAGTCATGCACCAAAACAGAAGCTATGGGTTTTGCATGTTTGCCTTATGATCCTGGTCTATGGGTCATCAAAGACCATACAGGTCGTCAACCTTTTCATCCTACACACTTCAAAAATTCCCAAAAATCAAACTCTATTAACCTCATTCTATGATGTATCCTATGACCTGTAGAACTTCCTAAAGTCTGTAGGACCCTCTTGTGGAATATAACTTGGGCTACTAGATCTGATATTCCTCAAGGCCTTTTGTACAAACCCTTTCTATAGACCGTAGGAAATTATACAGTCTGTATGACTCCTCCAACGAGACTTCCTATTGTCCGTAAGACTTTCTAAGGTCCAATGGTCGGCTTGTGAGGACCTTCACCAGACACTGGTTTTGCAAATTTTCCTTTTGTTTTGTCTTTCCAACTTTTGGGGTCTTACAATATCTCCCCCTTAGAAACAGTTCTTCTTGAATAGGACTTAAACTAGCATGAATTGAGTAGGGAAGGAGATCTATCAACCCAATATGAATGCAATAATAAATAAAAATGGATAAGCCAAGGAGTAGTCAACCCCAAGCTAAAAAATGACTTAAAATCGATTTCATGAATGTGCATATATATGGAAATAGGAGAATGAATGAAAAGTATGAATTTGATTAAGTGAACATAAGGAGAATTATTACTCAAACTAGAATAGATTGAAAGAAATGATCATGATGAGACATGAAGTCCATCACTGGCCATGGTGCCCACCATGTCTCATGGTGTCACGACCCAACCCCGTAGGCCATGACGGATGTTCGAACTTGACACTCGCGTGTACCCTTGCTAACTATAAGGAAACCTGTCTCCTATTTGAGTCATAGTATGCCAACAGGCAAGACAATATATATAAGCCGATGAGGCTATCGTAACATATAGGCACAACTATTCACATATACGTATACAACCCACGTACATGTCTACAGACCTCTAATAGAAAAAAGAAAAAGAAACATAAGGCAGAATAAGGCCCACACCGTTCCCTTGAACACACAAATATATACATCAATGGTCGGTACAAAAAGCTGGGCTCCGACACAATAGAGCTCATCTTAAACCCATTGGGTGGGATCCTAAGATAGTGGATCCTTAAGTCACGTGTTTGTACCTGCTGGCATGAAACACAGCCCTCAAAAGAGAGGGGGGGTCAATACGAAATATATACTGAGTATGTAGGCATAAAACACCATAATGAGATTACAGTTGAAACAGGGATGTAGGGGACAAGTATAACAATTAACCCATTACAATGCCTGCATCTCATGCAGTAAGATCATTTTCATCATAATATCATATAATCATCACTTTTCATCATATATATCACTTCGTTGTGTCATCATATACGACATCATACCATCGTACATGGCATAACCTCATCGTATATATATATCATAACATATCCATCCCATTATGGGGTTTGGTGTCATAAATATATCATTATATTTGCACATGCATGCCTACCTACGATATTCAGCCCTTTAGTAAAGGACTCGGTGAAGAGACTCGAGTACATATATAGCATACCCATGTCATATATATACATATATAGCATACCCACGTCGTATATATACATACCATACCCATCCCTCTAGTGAGGGACTCAGTGTTCCTTTCTTATATTACCATATACCATACTCGGCCTATTATGAGACTCGGTGTCATAATCATCATATTTTATCTAGCCTGGGATGCGGTAAATAATCATATCATTATCACATCAATATATCATCATATCATCATATCATCATATATAGAATCCACTCCTCGTACGTGGCATTACCCATTACATCACGATATTATATCACGTCCGGCCCAGGATTCGGTAAAAGAAGTAGTAAAGCTGCACATGATATTAGGACCAGCCCCGCATAGGACTCCATGAAAGAAGGGTTACTGTATGCACGAGTAGAGTAGTGAGAAACCATATGTAACTAAATCATCTCCTGAGACTCAATAAAACAGTCAAGTGACCCGTCACTTGAAGACCAGAAAAGTAATTCTCTGAGGTACCCTATAGATGTTATTAGGGATTACATCAATTAGGGCCACAAGAACCATAGGCGTGTACCAAGATAATGCCACACAGTTTATGTAATCGAAGACACAACTTATGCAATCAGACACATAGCTTATGCAATCAAAGATACAACTTATGCAATCAGAGACATTTATCCTCTTGGAGCCTTTCAGAATAGGAGCTTATATCTCCACTTACTATTCAACATATAGATGGCTCCAGAGTAGTAATTTAATTACTTTGGGACCCTTAGTATACAGAAGTGACTACAAGTCACGAATTATAGACAGAACCTATAAATGGAATTACCTCTAAACTTATATCAAACATCATTTCACTTATCTAAAGTGATTTAAACAAAAGAAGGAGATAGGCCTTATATGTACTACTCTTCATCCTACAGAAGACTTGAAAGGCGATGAGTCCACTTAGTGTAAGAGTTCTAACATCCAGAAGTGAACAAGGGTCTTGACTCATACTCTGAGCTTTATGAATGGAATTACTCCCAAGTTTCGTATATATATAACTTAAGGCTAAGACATGCCAAAAGAAAGAAAGGGTAAGCTTCACATACCTTTTCAAGGATTAATCGAAATCTGGCTTGTATTGATATCTCCTTAACCTATTTGACATTAAAGTAATACTAAGGTTAATAGCCTTTCATTTTTCAATATCCCACTCTACAACCAAGTACTAATAGGAGTCATTTTCTATCCATTACCCTCGACTTGTTTGTTACTAGTTCCGAAGCTATCAAAAAGCGGGCAGCATTTCCCCTATAACTTCAACATCTCCGAGATTTCGACTCGGCCAAAACATCAAAAACCATACCAAAAAAACAACCACCATTATATTTACAGGTAAATCACTTCTACATTACACAATACAAGCTCCAAACAACTAGCTCCAAACTACGATACCAAAATAGAGTTTTTAAATCTTTATTTCACAAAATCTTTAATCATACCAAATGGAGGGTCGTGTGGCTGAAACCAGAAGTACCCACACCCTTTTTAAAACAATTTACATCCATGCAACAAACAACCCAACCATCTCCAACCACAGCACCACAACGACAACAATACTACGTGACTTCGATTTAGCTACTACGACTTTAACTTAGTTTGTTTCTAGCGTCTAGCATCCTTATATAATTTTTACACTTCCAAACTTATTTAATACATGTAATATACCTCATAACAACATCAAAAATTCTAATTTGAAATATAAACCCTTATCTTGCCCAAAACTCATCAAACTCATCGAAACTTGCCTCGAAAGTTCCCTTAGCACGCCCAAAACCTTGTGGCTGCTTGCTAACATTTTGGTGCTTCTACAAACTATAAATTTACATTAATAAAACCTTAATACCACCATGGTATACTCTATATAATTAATTCACTAAATGAAATCAGAGAACTTACCTTTTTTTGGCTCCGAATCCGTGGCTCTCTTTCTCAAGTTTAAGGTTTCTCCTCTCTCCTTTTCTAGATTTCTCCTCTTATTTTTATCTCTAAAAGTCTCTTGATAAGAATGACTAGAGGATAAGTATGAACTAAAGTCATAAAACATACATACATATATATATATATATATATATATATATATATATAGGACACTTTTAGGGGTGACACATGTCAATCACTAAGTGGTCATATGTGTCAACCCCTAATTGGTGACATATGTCAAGCCCTTATTGGGGAAACGCACCACACCTACAACTATGGGATGCCACTTGGCATGTGGGAGCCCACCCCTTACTCCAGCTGCTGCTATGTGGCACTCGCTCATGCTGCCACGTGGCACTCTCTCATGCTGCCACGTGGTACCTTATTTTCTCCCTCGTGGGTTCATAATCTCATATTACTTTATGAACCTATATAATTCTTTCTACATAAGATTGGTATGCACTCATGTAGCTTAAGTATGGGCCCACCCCCTTAATCCAGCTGCTGCCACGTGGCACTCCCTCATGCTGCTATGTGGCACTCTCTCATGCTGCCACATGGTACCTTGTTTTCTCCCTCATGGGTTTGTAATCTCGTCTTACTTTACAAACCTATATAATCCTTGCTATGTAAGCTTGGTATGCACTCAAGTAGCTTAAGTATGTAAGATTTCCAAGTTGGTAGCTTACGTAAATACGTCGAGTCCTATGACTCATTATTCGGTCTCCAACTTCATCCGAATTCTTATAACTCTATCTCCAATCTTCTGTACTATCGGGTATCACAATCTCCATTTCTTAGAGTTGTTTGATAGCGTTATAGATTACCCGGATCACATGGTAAATCTTAAAAAGCTTAGAGTTCTTAAGAAGGCTTAGAAGTTAGTGAGTGAATATGAAATTTTGATATTAGTGGCAAGGTGTGATGTTGGAGTAGAAATTATTGCTTTATGTAACAAAAAGAAAGAAGAGAAAGAAGAAAGAAGAAGAAGAAGAAGAAAGACTATTAATGTTACAATGTATTTTGTAGTGATTGTTGATGTTGTCGGTATTGTTGTGATTGTTGTTTTTAATATTTTGGCCGAGTTAGATTCTCACGGATGTTGAATTTTTACAGGAGGTGTTGCCCAAACTTTTGTAGACTAGACTAGAAATTGAACTCTTAAAGGCTTATAACTTACAATTGGCAATTGTGACCATTTGTAGAGTTTGAAGAAAACGGGAGTTGAGTTTGAGTGAGCATAAGAAGAGGATAAGGTATGTAAAGCTCTTCCTTTCCTTTTTTGGCATACCTTAGGTGTAATAAGTCTTAATTTGAGCCTCGAGGGAAATCCTGTCCATGGAAATCCGAGTTTAAATTTCCTATAAATCCTTTCTGTGAAATTGAACTTAAGCCTATGTATATTGAAAAGAAACGTGCAAACATCCGTTACTTTTACTTGTGAGATCGGATCATCCTACAACCTTGATAGATAACTCCATAGAGACAAATGTTTGAAATTCATGTATGCCACCTCAGCTCGGCCGGAGGTGGGCTCACTAACTCCAAAACTCGCCTAATTTGTTCTACTTAGTTATTATTGTACAACATAGAGGGATAACTTTTGCCTATGATTTTTCCTATTAAAAACATAATGTCTTAACCATCCCCTTATGTTCTACTACCCACTTTGGAATTATAAATATAACTTCGGAAATGCTTGATATATGTATATGTGCTGCATTAGTTTCTCACTACTCCATTTATGCATACTACTGTGACATCATTTGTCGTAACCCAGGCCGGCTTTGTAATCATGCGCCCTATAATGTATTCGACAGTATGATGTGTTATGGATCCTGAGACCCCACCTTGAGGACGGGTACCGTTTATGGCATTATGATGTGATATTGCATATGATATGTTCTGATGATACGACGTGTTGTGAAGATATCATATGTTTGGGGTTTGTACACAGATTTGAAACCTTTAAGAGTATGATGTGTTGTGGTACCAGCATCAGGGTGGTAACCACATTCTTGAGCCGTAGGCATTATTTTTATTTGCATTATGTACATATGTTTTTGTACAGATTTTGATGCCCTGGTTTGTATTTTCTCCTTTTACCTTTCCTTTCGGTTATGGTTGATATTCTCTATATGTCATACTTTACATATTAAGTACACATTTTGTACTGACCCCCCTTCTCCGGAGAGGGGGGAGGGGACTGTATTTCATGCCTGCAGGTATCGATGTTCGTGATTTGTCCATATAGGTTACACACCTTTTGCTATTACAGAGTGCTCTTTGACTCAGAGCCCGCATTTTGGTATATAGGTTTCCTATGTATATGCATCTATATATATTTGACCATTTAGGTACGGCGGGGCCCTGTCCCATCATATGTTTCCACTATGTTCTATAGAGACCTATAGACATACGTGTGGGTCATGTGTGTTCGTCTGTTTATGAATGGTGTCTTAATGCGGTCCCTTACGTTATAATGGACAAATCGGCCCACATGCTTGTATGTATATATATATATATATATATATATATATATTCGGCGATGCATATTTCGTCGCCTTTTTGTTGGATATGATTTTTTCTGCACGCTTGACCGCTTAAGATAATACTTGTTTACTGTTCTGATTAAATAAAGAAGACTCAATAGAAATTCTTCTATAATATGAAGAATCAGTATGTAAGTTCGTCTGGGTGTTCAAATAGGATGTCAGTCGTGCCCTACGGGGCTGGGTCGTGACAAAAGTGGTATCAGAGCGGTTTGTCCTCAGAATGTCTACAGGTTGTGTCTGTTAGAGTCTTAATTATTGGTGTATTGTACACCACATCTATAAATAGGAGGCTACATGATATTTAGGGTGTTACCTTCCTTTGAATCTTAGATCGTGTGATAGAGCTGTGCTATTAGCCTGATTATTTTTTCTGATCGGCTATTCTGTTTTTTCAGTGATGCCTCCAAAGAAGGAGATGAAGGCCAAAATGGGCAAATTGGTGGTAGGAGAGACTAGTCAGATGTTGAGAGTTACTCGGGCTCGTACTCAAAGTATGACCGATGTTATACCCCAGTCGGAGGGTTCAAATACACTACCACCAGAGGAGCTTGGAGCAGCTCCCCCATTATATCTAGAGGCTCTAGTACCCGAGCCTCCAGCTCCTTAGCCTGGGGCGGAGGATAGGGTACTGAGAGAGGCTGTGCAGCTGCTAATGATGATAGTAGCGAGTCAGGCCTACGGACATGGGCAGAGAGGAGATGATGATGATAGGTGAGATAGCTTGAGGGTCTATGATTTCCTGACTTGTAATCCCCAGAATTGTTTGGGTCTAAGCCCAAGAAGGACCCCCAGAATTTGACAAATACAACACTTATTGAGACTAGTTAGGGCTTCTTTGACCGAGTCTATTGAGTTAGCTTCACACAGGTTACGGCATGTTGTGGTTAATTGGTAGGAGTCTTGGGAGTTGTCCAGGGGTGAGGTTGCTCCCCAGTTGTGTGGGATGAGTTTGTAGCTGCTTTCCTCAGCTACTTTTTGCCCCTGAAGTTGCGGCGGGTGAGAGTTTACAGATTTTTACAGCTGAGGCAGCGAGGTAGGAGTGTCTGAGAGTACAACTTGAAGTTTGACTCTCTGGCCTAATATATACCTACTATCATAGCTGATATAGAAGATAGGATGCATCGGTATGTGATAGGGATGGATTGATATTTGGTTGACGACTGTATAGCGATGGCATCTCAGGTAGGTATGGATATCGCCCGATTACAGGCCTACGTATAGGGGATGGAGGACCGGCATAGGAGCGGATCATTCTGGTAGATATCGTGATAGAAAGCCGCCTAAGAGGTCCAAATTATCAGGATATTCTTAAGATTTCTGAGGCGAGCAGCTTCAACAATAGTTCGGTAGGTATCTTTCTCTATTAGGTTGGGGTATGTAGTCCATCAGCATATGATTTGATGGTGCAGGGCTGTTTGGGGATGGCCAGAGTTCTAGAGTATCAGGTTCGCAGACAAGCAAAGGTTTGGGTCAGTCTAGGCCCCTTATACTCCGGTGTTCTTATTTTGGGAAATCACACCTTGGGGAGTGTTACCAAGCTACAAGAGCCTGCTTTTCTTATGGACGTCAAGGCCATATCAAGCAATATTGTTTATTGGAGAGCGGATCAGGTGGTGTAGTTCAGCCGATAGGATCAGCTATTGGTTCATCGTCTACCCCTCCAGTTGCACGTCTTGTGGGACGAGGTGTGCCAGCACCAATGGGCCGCGGTTGAGGCCATGATGGAGTTTCTAATTCTAGTGATCCTTTAAACCGCATATATGCATTGGCTAGCCGCCAGGACCAGGACGCATCGCCAAATGTTGTCACAGGTACACTATTAGTTTTCTCTTAATCTGTATATGCATTGATTGATCCAGGATCTACTTTATCATATATCTCTCTGCTAGTTGCTGGAAAAATTGGGATACCTCCCAAACCTATAGAGCCATTTGAAGTAGCTACACCAGTTGGGGATTTTATTATAGCGAGGCAGGTATGTAAGAATTGTTTGGTGATTATATGTGATCGTTGCACTAAAGCTGATTTGGTGGAATTAGATATTATAGAATTTGATGTTATTATGGGTATGGACTGGTTAGCTTCCTGTTATGCTAATGTTGACTGCCGGGAAAAGGTAGTTCGATTTCAGTTTTTAGGGGAACCAGTAGTGAAGTGGATAAGGAGTACAGCATCGCCGAGGGGTAAGTTTATTTCATACCTCAAGGCTAAAAAGATGATTCAAAAAGGCTATATTTATCATTTGATTCGTGTATACGATACTAAAGCCGAGACACCCATTCTCTCGTCAGTTCTGGTAGTAAATGAATTCCTAGATATATTTCCAAATGAGCTTCCACGTCTTCCCCCTGAATGGGAGGTAGAGCTCCTGATAGATTTGCTGTTGGATACTCAACCTATATCCATCCCTCCGTATAGAATGGCGCCGGCGGAATTAAAAAAGGCTTTATTAGGCCCAGCACATCACCTTGGGGAGCGCCGATATTATTTATAAGGAAGAAAGATGGGTCACTGCAAATGTATATTGATTACAGACAATTAAATAAGGTAACTATATAGAATAAATATCCCCTCCCCCGGATTAATGATTTATTTGAAAAGTTGGAGGGTTCCAAATATTTTTCAAAGATCGATTTATGCTCGGGCTACCATCAGGTACGAGTAAAGGAGGTGAATATTCCGAAAACTGCTTTCAAGACCCAATACGGGCATTATGAACTTAGGGTGATATCTTTTGGGCTGACTAATGCCCTAGCTGTGTTTACGGATTTTATAAATCGGGTATTTCATCCGTACCTTGACATGTTCGTGATTGTAGTTATTGATGACATTTTGATTTACTCATGATCAGAAGAAGAGCATTCTAATCATCTAAGAACAGTACTCGGCATACTTCGGCAACAAAAATTATATGCTAAATTCTCCAAATGTAAATTTTGGTTAACCTCCGTGGCATTTCTGGGGCTTATTGTTGGAGCAGATAGAATTCGGGTTGATACACAGAAGATTGAGGCTGTACAGATTTGGCCCAGGCCTACCACATTGATAGAGGTACGAAGCTTTCTAGGGTAGACCAGGTATTACAGAAGATTTGTAGAGAATTTTGCTTCTATTGCAGCACCCTTAACAAAGCTAACTCAGAAGGCAACCAAATTTCATTGGACTGACACTTGTGAACGCAACTTTTGGTTGCTGAAGGAAAAATTAATTACAGCTCCAGTTTTAGCCTTTCCAGAGGGGTCAGATGGGTATGTCATTTATTATGATGCTTCTAGTATTGGGATAGGTTGTGTGTTAATGCAGCACGGTCGAGTCATAGCTTGTGCTTCCCTGCAGCTCAAACCTTATGAGAGAAATTATCCCACTCATGATCTAGAATTAGCCGCGGTGATTCATGCCTTAAAGATATAGTGGCATTACTTGTATGGGTTCTACGTTGATATTTATATGGACCACAAAAGCCTCCAATATATTTTTAAGCAAAAGGAGCTAAATTTACGACAGCGAAGATGACTGGAATTATTGAAAGATTATGATATCAATATTTTGTATCATCCGGGGAAAGCCAATGTGGTAGCTGATACACTTAGCCGCAAGTCCATGGTAGTTTTACTGAGGTGCCACCAGATAAGAAAGAATTGGTTTATGAGATTCATCAGTTAGCCAGTCTTGGAGTTCTTTTGGCCGACTCTAGAGATATCAGGATTTCTATCCGAAATGTTGCTGAATCATCGCTTATGGAAGGTAAAATGGCATCAGTTCGAGAATCCCAATCTACTGCAGTAAAGGGATATGGCTCTTAATAAGGAAAGGACTTGGTTCAAAATTTCGTCGAATGGGGTATTGTTATGTGATGGCAGGATATATGTGCCCGACGTTGCAGGGCTGCGATAGTAAATTATGGGCAAAGCATATAATGCTCGGTATTCTATTCATCCGGAATCCACTAAAATGTATCATGACCTCAAATATTTATATTGGTGGGATGGGATGAAAAGAGACATTGTAGATTTTGTTGGTCAGTTTCCAAATTGTCAGCAAGTTAAGATCGAGCTTCAAAAACTCGCTGGATTGTTACAAAAAATGGAAATTCCTGCTTGGAAATGGGAAAGAATTAATATGGATTTTGTTACAAGGTTACCGCGCACTCCATGTAGGTATGATTCTATTTGGGTTATTATTGATAGAATAATGAAATCAGCCCATTTTCTTCCTGTCACAACTATGTATTCGGCTGAGGATGATGCTAGATTGTATATTGAGATAGTAAGGCTCCATGGAGTTCCCGTATCCATTATAACCGACAGGGGTGCCTAGTTTATCTCTAACTTCTGGAGGTCATTCCAGGAAGGATTAGGGACTCAGGTGAGTCTTAGCACTGCGTTTCATCCTCAATCTGATGGACAGGACAAGCTCACTATTCAAATACTGGAAGATATGTTGCTAGCCTGTGTAATTGATTTTAGAGGTAGCTGGGATGACCATTTGCCACTTATTGAATTTGCTTACAATAATAGCTACCATTCTAGCATTCAGATGGCACCGTATGAAGCCTTGTATGGTAGGAAGTACAGATACCTAATTGGTTGGTTCGACGTGGTTGAGAATAAATTAATTGGGCCAGATATGGTACAACAAGCAGTCAATAAAGTGAAGCTTATTCGGGAGTGGTTATTGGCTACTCAAAGTCAACAAAAATCATATGCAGATAAGCGACATCGACCACTAGAGTTTTAGATTGGCGACTAGTATTTCTGAAGGTGTCGCCTATAAAGGGGATGATGAGGTTCGACAAAAGAGGTAAGCTTAGCCTACGGTATATCGGACCTTATCAGATTATCTGGAGGATAGGCAAAGTCGCCTATTAGCTAGACTTACCCTCCGATCTGGATGTAGTGCACCCAGTATTTTATGTGTCTGTGCTTCCTAAATGTGTTGGGGATCCCTCCAGAATATTCCCTATAGACGATGTGTAGGTAACGGAGGAGCTATCTTACGAAGAACAGCCCATAGCCATTTTAGATCAGTAAGATTCTGCACCAAAGATGTACCTTATGTTAAGGTTTTATGGCAAAACAATAATCGAGAAGAAATAACCTGGGAGGTAGAAGGCGAGATAAAGAAGACTTATCCTCACCTGTTTCCTATGCCATCAGGTAACTTAAATTCCGTAATTGATTACATTAATTAGTAATTAATTATGTATGCCATCCATATAGAATATCCTCCCCAGGATACTCTTGAGACTTATGAGGCCGATTTAACATTCGGGGATGAATGTTTTAAAGAGAGGGGGGATGTTACATCCCGCACTTTGGCACATTCAAAAAAAATTGATTTACAAGGAATGAGGTTGTGATTTATTTTATTTATTTTAATTAAGATTGGTGTGATGTTCGTGGAAAAAAATTGATGTGGAAATACGTAGGAAGGCCGAGGGTAAAATTGGGAATTTTAGAGATTAGTTTGTGAATTGCAAAAAAAAGAGAAGACTTGTAGCTTTTGGGCTTAAATAATAATAATTGCAATAAAGTAGTTTGGGCTCACATAATAACAATAGTAATAGAAGAATTGAGGCCCAACACAAGAAATGACCCAAGTCTTGGAAATTTAGTTCATTACTCAAGTGGCCCATTATCTATTTAGTATATATGTCTCTAGAAATTTCATGACTCCCAAAAAGAGAGCTAAGTCATCTTCCAAGAGAAGAAGAGACCAAAACTAGAAAAAAAGATAAAAAATTCCAAGTTCTTCAACTTTGATCCAAAAATTTTGTCTTCTTGAATTCTTGTCAAGTTCGAGGCCTTCTTCAACATGGTATAATTGATTAAGCGAGAAAACTACGTTTGTGGCAAGTCAAAATTTGAAGAATAAGGTAAGAATTCTATCTTCTCATGTTATAGAAGAAGTGGGTGTGTGGTAGCTAGAAGAATTAAGTGAAAATCATATAATTGTGATATATGTGTGTGTGACCATGCGGGTGTGCAAGTGGGTGTGTGTGGCTGTGTGGTGTGATGGTTGGGAGAAGAGAAATTAAACTTTATTTAGTTTGTTAATGGTGTCGTTATGGCAGGTACGGTGTAATTAATAGTTTCATGATTCGAGACAACCTCAAAATTGGTTATAGGTTCTTATAGGGAATTATGTGATTTTAGTATAGTTTATATGTAATTATGAAAGTAGAATTCTATTATGGAAATTATTGTCATTCTTAACGAATTTGGAAGAAGGTAATGCGATTTGGTAGTTTCCTTGTGTTTATAGAAGTTTTGGATGGATTATGTTTTTGGTGGAATTTTTGGTATATTGTATGGAATAATGTTAATTTCTTTTGAGTCATGTCTAAATGGTTTCAATTTAGTTAGTGAGTGAATATGAAATTTTGATATTAGTGGCAAGGTGTGAAGTTGGAGTAAATATTATTGCTTTATATAACAAAAAGAAAGAAGAGAAAGAAGAAAGAAGAAGAAGAAGAAAGACTATTAATGTTACAATGTATTTTGTAGTGATTATTGATGTTGTCGGTGTTGTTGTGGTTGTTATTGTTGATATTTCGGCCAAGTTAGATTCTCGGGGATGTTGAATTTATAGAGGAGGTGTTGCCCAAATTTTTGTAGACTAGTAAGGACTAGAAATTGAACTCTTATAGGCTTATAACTTACAATTGGCAATTGTGACCATTTGTAGAGTTTGGAGAAAATGGGAGTTGAGTTTGAGTGAGCGTAAGAAGCGGATAAGGTATGTAAAGCTCTTCCTTTCCTTTTGCCATGCCTTAGGTGTAATAAGTCTTAATTTGAGCCATGAGGAAAATCCTGTCCATGGAAATCCGAGTTTAAATTTCCTACAAATCCTTTCTGTGAAATTGAATTTAAACCTATGTATATTGAAAAGAAACGTGCAAACATCCGTAACTTTTACTTGTGAGATCGGATCATCCTACAATCTTGATAGATGACTCTGTAGAGACAAATATTTGAAATTTATGTATGCTACCTCGGCTCGGCCGGAGGTAGGCCCACTAACTCCGAAACTCACCTAATTTGTTCTACTTAGTTACTATGGTACAACATAGAGGGATAACTTTTGCCTATAATTTTTCCTATTAAAAAAATAATGTCTTAACCGTCCCCTTATGTTCTACTACCTATTTTGGAATTGTAAATATAACTTCAGAAATGCTTGATATATGTATATGTGCTGCATTAGTTTCTCACTACTCCATTCGTGTATACTACTATGACATCATTCACCGGAACTCGGGCCAGCTTTGCAATCATGCGCCCTATAATGTATTCAATAGTATGATGTGTTATGGATCCCGAGACCTCGCCATGAGGCTGGGTACCATTTATGGCATTATGATTTAATATTGCATATGATATGTTTTGATAATACAACGTGTTGTAAAGATATGATATGTTCAGAGTATGTACAGAGATTTGAAACCTTTCAGAGTATGATGTGTTGTGGTACCAGCGTCGGGGTGGTGACCACATTCTTGAGCCGTAGGCATTATTTTTATTTGCATTATGTACATATGTTTCCGTACAAATTTTGATTCCCTAGTTTGTATTTTCTCCTTGTACCTTTCCTTTCGGTTATGGTTGAGATTCTCTGTATTTCATACTTTATATATTCAGTACACATTTCATACTGACCCCCCTTCTCTAGAGGGGGAGGCTGTATTTCATGCCCGCATGTACCAATTTTCGTGATCCATCCGTGTAGGTTACACACCTTCTCCTATTATAGAGTGCTCCTTGACTCGTAGCCCACATTTTGGTATAGAGCTTTCCTATGTATATGCATCTATATATATTTGACCATTTGGGTATGGCGGGGCCCTGTCCCATCATATATTTCTGCTATGCTCTATAGAGACCTCTAGACATACGTGTGGGTCATGGGTCATGAGTGTTCGTCTGTTTATGACTGGTGTCTTAATGCGGTCCCTTACGTTATAATAACCAAATTGGACCACATGCTTGTATGTATATATACATCTATCCTGCAATTCGCGTTCCGTCGCCCTTTTGTTGGATATGATATTTTCTACAAGCGCGACCGCTTAAGATAATACTTATTTATTATTTTGATTAAATAAAGAAGACTCAATCGAAATTCTTCTATAATATGATGAATCAATATGTAAGTTCATCTAGGTGTTCAGATAGGATGCCAGTCAAGGCCTACGGGGCTGGGTCGTGATAGTTTCTCTTCTATTGCACCGCCCTTGATGACTTTGAATAAAAAGAAGGTGAAATTTCAATGGTCCGAGGTATGTGAAAAGACTTCCAAAAGTTGAAGGATAAGCTTACCTCCGCACTAGTGTTGACCTTATCTGAAGGTTCTGATGGGCTTCTTGTGTATTGTGATTCTTTACGAGTTGATCTTGGTTGTGTTCTAATGTAAAATGGTAAAGTGATACCTTTTTCTTTAAGGCAATTCAAGGCACATAAGAAGAATTACCCAACTCATGACTTGGAGTTGGCAGCGGTGGTGTCACGACCCAACCCCGTAGGCCGCGACTGGGGTCTGACCTGGACCCCATTATGCATATCTATCAGCTACTCTTAAGTTGAACCGTGTGTGATTTGATACCATACACAAACCCCAATGGATCAAAAACTTTTTTTCATTAACCTGTAGCCTCATTCACCTGTATCATAACAGGAAAGGGCATGCGAGCCGACGAGGCTGCCACACCACGAAAACATTTGCAATACGACATATGAGTACAACTAAAACAATCTTACAAATAACCCACATACACATGTCTACAGACCTCTAAGAGTAATAACTGCATCATATGGCGGGACAAGGTCCCCGCCGTACCCCTGAATAAATAAATATGTATAGTAAATGTCCAGTACCAAAAATTAGGCTCCAGGACAGTGAAGCACTTCCGACATAGCTGAGAGGAACTCCTAAGTTGACCGATCTACAAAATGAACATCTGTACCTGTGGGCATAAAACGCATACCCCGAGGATAGGGGGTCAGTACGACATATGTACTGAGTATATACAGCATAACATATCATAACTGAAACAACAACTAAAATAGGGATACAAAAAACATGTATAGTAGTTAACAGATTACTATACCTGCAGCTTAGGACATGCAGTCATATACCTTATTATACCCTGTACCCGGCCCTCTAGTGAACTCGGTATCATAATCGTTTCATCATAATCATGCATCATCATATTATCAAGTATATCATTTTATTATGTCATCGTATACGACATCATATCATTGTATACGACATCATCTCGTATGTTATCATAATATATTCAGTCCACTCTGGGGCTCGCGGTCACAAATGTATCCCTATATTTTCATATGCATGCCTACATAAAGTATTCGACCCTTTAATGAGGGACTTGGTGAAAGATTAGTGTATGTCTATAGCGTACCATTATCATACAGTAAAATACATCGAGGAACATTCGGCCCGATCCATAATTTAAAACAGTGCCGAGGAACATATGACTCGATCCACATTTTCCATCATATCATCATATATATATCCGGCCCGAGATGCGGTGATGAGCATCATCACATATGGCATCATCATATGCTTTACTTCATTGTATATGACATTTCATCCTCGTATACTTCATACATATATATATATAGCCAGCCCAGGACTCGGTGAACGAATAGTAAAACTAGGCACGACCGCTTTCCCGGCCCCCTTTTTGGGACTCGGAGATGATGGGTTACAGTATGCTCGAGTAGAGTAGTGGGAAACTATATGCAACTAAATCATCATTTGATACTTAATGAAACTGTCAAGTGAATCATCACCTAAAGACCAGAGTAGGAACTGCCTTAAGTACCTTCTAAACATCGTTACGGAGCATATCAACTGGAGTTTCAGGAATCGTAGACATGTATCGAGACAAGGTTAAACAGCTTATGGAAGTAGAGACATTTGTCATCTCAGAGACTTTAGAAATAGGGGATGACACATTCAAGTATTATTCAGCAGATAGGAGACTCGAGGGTAGTAGCTCCACTATCTTAAGAATTCTAATACCAAGTAGTAAATAAAATTCACAAGTTATACCTGGAGCTTAGAACTAGAACTACCTCCACCTCATATCATATGCTATTACATTTATACCTAATACATTCCAAAAGGAATAATAAACAGGCTTTACATATACTACTGTTCATGATCTAGTAGCCTAGAAAGGCAATAACTCAACTATTACCGAAGTCTTAACATCACAAAGTGAATACAGTTTATGAATTACACTTGGATTTTCACGAGTGGAATTATCCCCAAATTTAATGTACAAACCATTCATAGCTTATAGCTAAGACATGCCAAAAGAAAGGAAGAATAGCTCTACATACCTGTTATGGGTTAGTCTTTGTCCCGGTCGCCTTGTCATCCCGTGAACCTAGGTAACATGAAATCAATATGAAAATGAACCTCTTTAGACCTTTCAGCATCTTTCATTACTTAAGAGTATTCATAAACCCCATTCCCTCGCTCGCCTTCTCGAGTAGTTCCTTAACTAGTTAAGGCGTTAACGGAAATCGGGCAGCACCTCCCCTATAATGTGCCCTATTCAAATTCCTAATCACGTCCCTAACATCTACAGCCAACCAACAACATAACCAGCAGCTCGTATATATAGAAAACTTTGCAACATTATACATTACAACCTCCGAACGACTCTCTCAAAATTACGATATCCAAAATAGGGTTTCTAGTTTCTATTTTGCGAAACCTTTAATCGTACGAAGCGTGGACTCATGTGGCTGAAACCAGAAACTTCCAAACCTACTTTAGAACACATTTAGACCCTGAAACACACCACCCAACCAGCAGCAGCCTCCAAACACACTACGCCTCACTTCGACTACAATTTAACTACGACGACTTCAATTTAGATTGTTTCTTTCGCTGAGCATCCCCACGATTTTTCCATACTTACAGCAGTATAAAAGGTACATAATACACTCCATAACAACCCCATAAAGTCCAAATTTAAAGGAGAAACCTTACCTTACCCGAAATTGGCCAAACTAGCCAAAATCTCCCCTCGGATCCCTTCTTAGCGCTCTGAAACTGTGTGGACTGGTTGATCTCCATTTTGGCTGCACCAAGCCGTGATTTTATATTTCTAATACCCCCATATCATCGTGTTATATGCTGTATAATTAATTTATGGAGCGAAATTGGGACTTACCTATTTTGTTCTCCAAGCCGTTGCTACTTTCTCTCTAAGCTAGGGTTTGCTTTCTTTTCGTTGATTGCTGTAGAGTTTTTAGATAGGGAATAAAATTATGAGTAATTTAACATGTATATAAGGGCTGCCTTGGAGGTGACACGTGTAAGCCCTTAGGGTGACACGTGTTAAGCCATGATCGACCACCGTATCATGTTGCTAACTAGGGGCTGCCACGTGGCAGTGGGGTCCACCCCCCCAAGCAGCTGCATCACCTACTTGACCCTAAGTAGGTGCATCACCTGCTTGCTTGACGTGCTGCCATGTGTCACTCCTCCATTGGCTGCCACGCATCATCTTTTCCCCTTCCTCGTGGGTTCGTAATGTTGTCTTATTTTAGGAACCCGTGTAATCCATACTACGTAAGCTTGATATATATTTAAGTAACTCAAGTATATAGGAATTCTAAATTAGTATCTTACGTAGATAAATCAAGTCCTACGATTCATTTCTTGGCCTCCAATTCCTTCCAGATTCTTATGACTCTATTTCCAACCTTCCCTACTATGGGGTATCACATTCTCCTTTACTTAGCGTCGTTTGATAGTGTTGTAGCTTATACGGCTCACATGATAATGTCTAAGGAACTTAAGAGACATTCTGAGCTCAAGAGAGTGGGGTGTAACATCCTTGCCCCCTTTAGAACATTCGTCCCCGAATGTTGAATAAAACTTCCCTTAAGACTTTATACAAACTGTAGGGAGATTCCCTTCTATTGCAATAACATACATTTTCATCCAAGTAATTAATATATGAGTTCCAAGAGTGGGGGTTTACCCATAGACATTTGGCAATGGGTACAGATACCTGTGTTTCATGTCCTCTTTAGCTTCCCAAGTTATTTTTTCATGATTCTTACTCTGCCATGGCACCTTGACAAAAGCTACGTCCTTAGTTCGCACCCCTTTTTAATCTGCCGATCTAGGATGGTAATAAGTTGCCCCTCGTAGGATAACTCCCTGTTACATAGACCTCCTCCCCAGGAAATATTCTGAGAGGGTCATTTATATACTTGTAGAGTATTGATCTGTGAAAACTGAATGTATTGCTTCAAATTGGACAGTAGGTCCCACTCATATGCAGCTTTATCCATCATAACCCATATAAAATTATACTTTCATAGAGTGTGAGGTCAGCTTGGACTATAACCTACCTTAATTGCCTTCCATTTCCGAGTCGGGATACCCATCCTCCGTAACAAGCTATCAAGCCTCTGATGCTCCACTTTGTTTAAGCTATTATACAATTCTTCTTAATTCAATTTATAACACCTTAGGTATGCTATCTTGCTCTTTTACTCAGATCTTCTTTCCAGTTTTACTACCAAACATTATGTTGTAATTCTTACACAAACCTGTGTAGGTACTTAGAGAAATTCAGAAAATGCCTTAGCATCGCTATACTAGCAGCTTACCTCCTTCAGTCGAGGTCAGGGCTCCACTATGGCTTTTGTCCTTAATATCGATTATATCTTACTAGTTCTGCCACAAACCATCTTATACTTTTCCTTCATCGATTCTAAATGTGGCCATCACATTGCTATTATCGACTTCTTTTTATCAAGTAATCACTTGATCTTACTCTTAATACGCCAATGTTCGTAGGCCGCACAACTATTCTTGTGCTATTTGCATGAAGTGCATTCCATTTTAGTTTTAATCTTTTCTGCTCTTGGCTTACTCTGCTTTACATGTGTCATTGTATTACCATGCACTTACAGTCTCTTTTGTCATACTTGTTTCGTTTCCTTGTTCATTTCCCAGGAGGTCACCTATCCTAGTGCTACTCTCACCCAAGCACGCTTAACTTCAGAGTTTTGACAAAATCCAATGCATTAGTGAGGGTATGATCGTGTCCATCCCTTATAGGGTCTCGTTTAAAGTTTAAGCGTTCCCATTTACATACTATAGCATCGGTTGATTTTCTCTTACGCTTGTACTTCTCTAGTCCACTTCCAATATTTTAGGGTGTACCCATGTCATCCTCCATTTATTTTCAGCTATTCACATGCGAATGGTTCTACTCCAACATTTTTTACATGCTGCACCATGTCCACATCTTTTGTTAAATCATCCATACTTTTGATTGCTCTTATAAGAACCCCTAGCACAACCATAGGGTGCTTTGGTAATCACAATATATCATATAAAATCTCAGTTGACGGTTGGTACTCGAGTAACATCCATAATGTAGCAGTGCATTCAAATCCATATTCCATTCATCCCAATCAGTAAGTTGCTCGTGCCCATGATCGGTTCAAACTCTCCACTCAAGAGTACTTATACTTTGATGATCCGTGTTTCAAGCTTTATCATAACACTAGCCTGATTCCAGTGGATACCATTTAATCTTCTAATAACCTCATAATGCAGCAGTTGTTCTGTAAATCAACATTCTCTCTCCTTGCACGATCTCACTAATCTCCAAAGTGGAGTCATGTATACATAATACTTCTTTATGCCTCATGAGCTTTCATCTTTGTCGTGTTCTTAAGGCTTACTTCTAATCCTTCTTAAAACCATATCAACTTCGTTGTAGTAGTGGCCTTGTCTTATCACCTTTTTATTGTACTATGCCTTTAGTTCGTAACTATCTATTTCCCTATTCGTTCGATACTCATACTTAATTAATCACATCTATCTCGAGTGCCTCCCCTGGTAATCCTTTCACTCCTCTTGTTTATGTCCATTTGTTTTTGTGTTCAAGGAGTTCCATGTTACTCCTATATCCTTTGAAAAACATTTGTTTTGCACGACCTTCCTTTCTCGTTTTCAAAACATTTCTTGTTTATCTCTATCTGCACTTAGTATACGAGTCATTTCTGGCATTCATCCTGTCTTGTCGCTCATTTTCACTTTTGCTACCCTTTGACCTTTTATTCTAAACTCTCCCTATAAAGTTATGTAAGTCCTTCTTACTCATTTTCTATTTGCCCTTCTATTCTTCCTAAATCACCTCGTATCCTTCAATTACTTCTTTACTAGGCTTTCCTTACTCTCATAACGATCTTTGATATATTCACATAGTATCTTGTTCGCATTCAATCCTATAGTATAACACTGTTTAACCTTCTTCACGATTCTTACTATGGGTTACTTACCCTTCTTAGTTAGTCTTATCCTTAACGTCTCATAAGTTGTCTTATTAATACTTCATATCCGTCACCATCCTTTGTCCCTTGTACTCTCGTCTTCATCATATTATTACTTCCTTTAACTATAACTTGTCATAGTTTATCCCTATGTGCCAATTCAATTGGTGCCTTTATATATCATTCTATTCAGATCTATCAGTCTTTCCTAATTCATTTTCTTAGGGTCACAAGTCTTCTCCAAATTTGTTTTACCATACCAGTATTGACCTTTTAGTTTCTATTGCCGTTAATTCAGTAATTAACTCATTTCTCGGGGTCAGCCATACTTGTTGTTTAATCAAATCTCGTTATTTTTGTGGGTACGACCTTCCAAGACATACTCAGCCCAGTATATCCTTCTCTTCTTATTTCTAGGAAATATTGGGTAGAGTTTCCTCTATATTTCTTACTATCTCAACACCTGCACGCAGAAAATACCAACAATGCCTCACAGGGCACACATGTATATATTCAGATCATATCAAATTACAGTCACACAAGGCACACATATATAGTCATATCATCTCATCTCGCAGCCACACAGGGCGCCTATAATTAATAGTATAGAAATGGACTTACCTGTTATGTCCACTCGAGTTGCACCTATTACACTTTCCTGTTTACCTTTCCTTTCACTTTTCAATTGTATATGTCAATCGCATTTCGATACCTTACCTGATACATGTCTTCCGTGCCTTTGCTTACCTGCATGCTGTGTAACTTCCGATATCGTCAGTTGCTTACTTCTATCGATGTGGTCCTCCTGCTAAAATCACAGGTTAGTATGAGGAATTTCATTCCTTATGACTCGGCTCTATCGTACGATCTTAGATATGAAAGAAAGTAACATTCTAAATGTCCTATAGTCTCCTATCTATAGATGTGGTGCATAACACACCGATAGACAATACTCTACTAGACACGGTCTGTAGACATTTCAAGGAAGAACTTCTCTGATACCACTTCTGTCACGACCCAACCCCGTACGCCGCGACTGGGGTCTGACCTGGACCCCTTATGCATATCTATCAGCTACTCTTAAGTTGAACCGTGTGTGATGTGATACCATACACAAATCCCAATGGGTCAAAAACTTTTTTTCATTAACCTATAGCCTCATTCTCCTGTATCATAACAGGAAAGGGCATGCGAGCCAACGAGGCTGCCATACCACGAAAACATTTGCAATACGACGTATGAGCGTAACTAAAACAATGTTCCAAATAACCCACATACACATGTCTACAGACCTCTAAGAGTAATAACTGCATCATATGGCAGGACAAGGCCCCTGCCGTACCCCTGAATAAATAAATATGTATAGTAAATGTCCAGTATCAAAAATTAGGCTCTACGACAGTGAAGACTTCCGACATAGCTGAGAGGAACTCCTAAGCTGACCGATCTCCAAAATGAACATCTGTACCGGCGGGCATGAAACGCAGCCCTCCAAGGATAGGGGGGTCAGTACGACATATGTACTGAGTATATACAGCATAACATATCATAACTGAAACAACAACTAAAATGGGGATACAGAAAACATGTATAATAGTTAACAGATTACTGTACCTGCAACTTAGGATATGCAGTCATATACCTTATCATACCCTGTACTCGACCCTCTAGGGAACTCGGTATCATAATTGTTTCATCATAATCATGCGTCATTATATCATCATATATATCATTTTATCATGTCGTCATATATGGCATCATATCATCATATACGGAATTATATCGTATATCATCACAGTATATCTGGTCCACTCTGGGGCTAGGAGTCACAAATATATCCCTATATTTTCATATGCATGCCTACATAAAGTATTTGGCCCTTTAGTGAGGGAATTGGTGAAAGATTAGTGTACGTCTTTAGCGTACCATCATCATACAGTAAAATACACCGAGGAACGTTCGGCCCGATCCGTAATTTAAAATAGTGCCGAGGAACATACGGCTTGATCCATATTTTCCATCATATCATCATATATATATCTGGCCCGGGATGTGGTGACGAGCATCATCACATACGGCGTCATCGTATGCTTCACTTCATCATATACGGCATTTTATCCTCGTATACTTCATACATATATATATAGCCGGACCGGGACTCAGTGAACGAATAGTAAAACTAGGCACGACCGCTTTCTCGGCCCCCTTTATGGGACTCAGAGGAAGATGGGTTACAGTATGCTCGAGTAGAGTAGTGGTAAACTATATGCAACAAAATCATCATTTAAGACTCAATAAAACAGTCAAGTGAATTGTCACCTGAAGACCAGAGTAGGAACCGCCTTAAGTACCTTCTAAACATCGTTATGGAGCATATCAACTGGAGTTTCAGGAATCGTAGATGTGTATCGTGATAAGGTTAAACAGTTTATGGAAGTAGAGACATTTGTCATCGTAGAGACTTTAGGAATAGGGGCTGACACATTCGAGTATTATTCATGAGATAGGAGACTCAAGGGTAGTAGCTCCACTATTTTAAGAATTCTAATACCAAGTAGTAAATAAAAGTCACAAGTTATACCTGGAGCTTATAACTGGAACTACCTCCACCTCATATCATATGCTATTACATTTATAGGAAGAACAGACAGACTATACATATACTACTGTTCATGATCTAGTAGCCTAGAAAGGCAATAACTCACCTGTTACCGAAGTATTAACATCACAAAGTGAATACAGTTTATGAATTACTCTTGGAGCTTCATGAGTGGAATTATCCCCAAATTTAATATACAAACCATTCATAGCTTATACCTAAGATATGCCAAAAGAAAGGAAGAATAGCTCTACATACCTGTTATGGGTTAGTCTTTGTCCCGGCTGCCTTGTCGTCCTGTGAACCTAGGTAACATGAAATCAATACGAACATCAACCTCTTTAGACCTTTCAGCCTCTTACATTACTTAAGAGTATTCATAAACCCCATTCCCTCGCTCGCCTTCTCGAGTAGTTCCTTAACTAGTTAAGGCGTTAACGAAAATCGAACAGAACCTCCCCTATAATAACTATCAGCTCGTATATATAGAAAACTTTTCAACATTACACATTACAACCTCCGAACGACTCGCTCGAAATTACGATATCCAAAATAAGGTTTCAAGTTTCTATTTTGCAAAACCTTTAATCGTACGAAGCGTGGAATTGTGTGGCTGCAACCATAAAATTCCACACCTATTTTAGAACACATTTAGACCCTTCAACACACTACCCAACCAGCATCAGCCTCCAAACACACCATGCCTCACTTCGACTACAATTTAACTACGGTGACTTCAATTTAGATTGTTTCTTTCGCTGAGCATCCACAAGATTTTTCCATACTTCCAGCAGTATAAAAGGTAAATAATACACTCCATAAAAACTCCATAAAGTCCAAATTTAAAGGATAAACCTTAGCTTACCCGAAATTGGCCAAACTAGCCAAAATCACGCCTCGGAACCCTTCTTAGCGAGCTGAAACTGTTTGGACTGGTTGCTGTCCATTTGGGCTTCTCCAAGCTGTGATTTTATACTTCTAATACCTCCATATCATCATGGTATATGCTGAATAATTAATTTACAGAATGAAATCGGGACTTACCTATTGTTTTCTCCAAGCCGTCGCTACTTTCTCTCTAAGCTAGGGTTTGCTTTCTTTTCTTTTCTTGCTGCAGATTTTTTGGATAGGGAATGAAATTATGAGTCATTTAAAATGTATATAATTTCTTCCTTGGAGGTGACACATGTCATCCCCTTAGGGTGACACATATCAGCCCCTTAGGGTGACACGTGTCAAGCCATGATTGGCCACTGTATCATGCTACCAACTAGGGGCTGCCATGTGGAAGTGGGGTCCACCCCCCAAGCAGCTGCATCACCTACTTGACCCTAAGTAGGTGCATCACCTTCTTGCTTGAGGTTCTTCCACGTGTCGCTCCTCCATTGGTTGCCACGCGTCATCTTTTCCCTTTCCTCGTGGGTTCGTAATCTCATCTTATTTTAGGAACCCGTGTAATCCATACTATGCAAGCTTGATATGTCTTTAAGTAACTCAAGTATATAGGACTTCTAAATTAGTAGCTTACGTAAATAAATCAAGTCCTACGATTTATTTCTTGGCCTCCAATTCCTTCCGTATTCTTATGACTCTATTTTCAACCTTCCCTACTATGGGGTATCACATTCTCCTTTACTTAGCATTGTTTGATAGTTTCGTAGATTATACGGCTCACATGATAATGTCTAAGGAACTTAAGAGACATTTTGAGCTCAAGAGAGTGGGGTGTAACAGGTGGTATTTGCTTTGAAGTTATGGAGAAACTATCTTTATGGTGTCCTTGTGGATGTTTTCACCGATCACAAGAGTTTGCAATATGTGTTCACTCAAAAGGACTTAAGTCTTCGATAAAGAAAATGGATTGAATTGTTGAAGGATTATGACATGAGCATGCTATACCATCCATGTAAGGAAAATGTGGTTTTTGATGCTCTTAGTAGGTTGTCCATGAACAGTGTTTCCCATGTTGATAATAAGAAGAGAGAGCTAGTTTGGGATGTGCATAGATTATCTTGTTTGGGTGTGCGATTGGTTGATTCGGAAGCTGGTGGTGTTATTGTGCAAAATGGTTCCGAATAGTCTCTTGTGGCGAATGTAAAGGCAAAGCAAGGTAGTGATCCTACTTTGGTTGAACTGAAGAAAGCGGTTGCTGAATAAGCCATTGAGTCTTTCTCCTAAGGGAGAGATGGTGTTTTGGGATATCAAGGCCGATTGTGTGTGTCGAATGTTGAAGGCTTGAAAGAAAAAATATTTTCTGAAGCTCATAGTTCGTGGTATTCTATTAATACCGATTCTACAAAGATGTATCGAGATTTAAGAGAATTATATTGGTGGAATGGCATGAAGAGGGACGTTATAGAATTCGTGGCTAAGTGTCCTAATTATCAATAAGTGAAAGTTGAGCATCAAACCGGGACGTTTGGCTCAAGATATTGAGATTCATACTTGAAAGTGGGAAGCTTTGAATATGGACTTTATTACAAGCTTGCCTCATACTTGTAGGCCACATGATTCAATTTGGGTTTTTGTTGACTGAATGAATAAGTTGGCTCAGTTTCCTCTGGTTAATACTTCATATTCAGCCTAGGACTATGCTAGATTATATATCGGAGAGTTGGTTAAGCTTCATGGTGTCCCATTGTCTATCATTTCGGATCAAGGTACTCAGTTTACATATCAGTTTTGGAGATTTTTCGAAAAAGGGTCTTGGTACCCAAGTGAAGCTTAGTACAACTTTTCACCCATAAATGGATGGTCAGTCTTAGTGTACCATTCAAATATTAGAGAAAATGTTGAGAGAATGTGTGATTTATATTAAGGAAGGTTAGGATAATCATTTTCTATTAATAGAATTTGCTTATATTAACAGTTATAACTCTAGCATTAAGATGGCTCCATTTGAAGTTATGTATAGTGGGTGGTATAGATCCGCTATCAGTTGGTTTAAGGTAGGTGAAGTTGCTTTGATAGGATCCGAGTTGGTAATTTAGGCTATGGAGAAGGTTAGACTAATCAGAGAAATGGCCCAAGGCAGCAAAAATTTGTCACAACCCACCCTAGGGCCTAGTCGTAAAATGAAAATCTAAACCTTGAAGGGCTCCAACCAAGCCTCTTGTTCATATCATAAGTGTACATAAGGTAATGCAAGCAGAAACATCATAAGAGAATCTAAATCATGAATATTAAAAGAAGAATGTCACATGACAACATAGACTCGAAACATTTGTCCAACTAGATGCCTCTACTAATGAACATGGGCGGGGGATAAGACCTGTCTCTAGATCACCCTCAAAATGAAACATAACAAAAGTCTTCAAAAACAATAACCAATTAGATAACTAGTCCTCAATAAATGAGGACTCACCACAACTTCACCAAATAGGAAAGCTAAACTAGCCACGTGGATGGATATGATCCTTAACCTCAACCCTTACATTATGAGACAATGTAGGCAACAATATGCATTAGTATGTTAGAATGTACTAAGTATGAGGGCATGACATGCAACGTAAATAATGGAATGCAATGGTCAAGTACATGATAAAATGAGATAAGTAAAACATGAGAAAATCATAATGACCAAAACATTTGAAAAGCATAGTTGAGATCATGAAAATACATAAATGATCATACTATGTGGGATAGAAACCATAATCGACAATAAGAGAATGCAATCTATAACATGGAATCTTAATGTTAGCCCTGTATCGGAAAAAAAGGAGAATCTATTTGCCAAGGTAGACTTTACCCCACTTGGTGGGTCATAACATATGCTATATGTGGATGAAATAGCTAGGCCATGAAGGCAAACTACGATGGCACATAGTTTAAGAGACATGAGATTGCTACTAGGGCTTTTGGTAGGGCCCCTACCTCAAGTCCACTTTGTGCTAAGTCAAATCCCACAGAATACATACATAGCATATGCATTCTAATGAACATATATCATAGTCATGATCATAGGTTTGAAATCATAGAGTAACTCATTTTCATGGCATAAGTGCAATGCAGGTATTGTGCTATCACATTATAATTCATACATACATAATTCATATTATTCCTTAGGGAACCACATTAGGCCCTAAGTTACCTTTTCCATGATTTGCATGAAAATCATAATTTGAAAAATACTTATAATTCATGATCATAATTAAAATACATAATCATAATTCATACTTTGGAATTAGGGTAAAACATGAAAGCATGATCAATTGACTTGAAAATCATGAAATTTACTTAAAAACATGCATGATAATATACTTTCTATCAACCCATACATAATTTATAAATATAATATCATTGGAAGTATAATTGAAAATACCCATAATTCATATCATGAACCCTAAAGATCAATATAGGAAAATTCATTGAAAAACCCTTCAATTTAATGAAATAAATCATAAATGTATATTACATTAGACTCATAATCATAATTAAAATAATAATTTATGTAATTGGAATAGAGATCATAACACCCATAAAATCCCATACTTGAATTTAATAAAAAAACTTGAGAAATTGATTGGGGTTCATGGATGAAAGAATCCAAGAATCAATACCCACATACCTTGAGTGAGAAGACCAAAGAATTTGGAAGAATTTGAGAGTTTTGATGGAGAGCTTGAGTAGATTTCTTGAAGGGCTTCAATGGTGTCCTTGTGAGCTTTTGTAGAGGGAGAAATATTTGTATAGGTAAATTGTAGAAAAATGAATGGAATTAAAGATTTTAGATAGTTTATAGAGTAGAATTAGGCCATAAAAATCCAAGTTCATTAACTAACAATTAGGGAAATGTCTAAAGTACCCTTACTTAAAAACTGAATTCGGATAAAGAACCATGCCTAGGTCCGCGACGCGGAGCTGCTCCTTGCTAGGCCAAATTGTTTTAGCAAATGAGATTTTTGGCCAAATTTTAACTCAGGAAAATTTACATTGAATGGGAACAAGTAAGTGACGCGGAGCTGCCCGTACCTCACCGTTTTGCGTAATTTCTTGAAAAAATTATCTTTTTATATACGGGTCCTAAAAATCCACCAAGATCATTTTTCCACAGTTTTTGACCCACCGATCAATATTTTGGACTCGAATTTACAAACAGAACAACGATAATACATTACACGAGCGGCCTATTCCCAAGGCATTCTTAACTCACTTATGAGAATTTTGAGGAATATTACAATATCTCCCCCTTGGGAACATTCGTCCTCAAATGAGATTCAACCAACATAGGAAGGACATGGAAAGAGGACTAGCAACCCAATATAGACATGAGGACTCCTTAAAATGCATAAAACATGTAAACTTCATACTTAACATAAAACATAGCCATTGGAAAATCATTTTCACGAATCATGCATGCATATGAATGACATATAAAACTAAAATATAGGAGTTTAATCGATTTAATCATAAATAACTTTGTACCTTTAAGCTTGAGTGGAAGGAAAGAGATATGGATAATGCTTCATCAGGTCCGGTTTTGCTACCCATGTAGCACTCTCTACTTGTTGATTTCTCCACAACACTTTGACGGACATAACGCCTTTATTTCTTAACATCTTTAGTTGCTAATCTAAAATTTCCACCTGGACTTTCTCATAAGTCAAATTCTCTTCAACGTTCACAATTTCCAATGGCGCAATGGAGCTTGGATCACCCAAAAATTTACTTAATATTGACACATGAAATATTGGATAAACCATAGCTAACTCAAATGGCAAGTCTAACTCATATGCCACCTTGCCAATGTGCTTCAATATTTATAGGGTCCTACATATCTAGGACTCAACTTCCCTTTCTTACGAAATTGCATTACACCTTTCATAGGTGAAACCTTCAAATACACCCAATCATCCACATCAAATTCAAGATCTCTCCTCCTAGTGTCTGAATAGGACTTTTGATGACTTTGAGATACCTTCAATCTTTCTCTTACGAGCCTTACTTTATCCATTGCATCAACTACAAAATATGGACCATTCAATGCCATCTCACGCACTTCAAATAACCCTATCAAAGATCTACATCTTTTCCCATACAAAGCTTCAAATGGAGCCATTTAGATGCCAGAGTGATAGTTATTATTGTAGGCAAACTCAATCAATGAAAAATGCTCATACCAACTTCCTTTAAGATCAATCACATATGCCCTTAACATATCCTCCAAAGTTTGAACTGTTCTTTTGGCTTGTCCATTTGTTTGATGATGGAAAGCGGTACTTAGCTTAACTCTAGTACCAAGACCTTTTTGAAATGACATCTAAAAATGTAAAGTGAATTGAGTACCTCTATCCGATATAATCGGCAATGGAACACCATGAAGTTTCACAAGTTCACAAATGTACAACTTAGCATAGTCTTTGGACCCATAAGACGTCTTGACAGGTAGAAAATGTGTTAGTTTAGTCATTCGGTCCACAACGATCCAAATAGAATTATGTTTTCTCCTAGTACAAAGCAAACCCTTTACAAAGTCCACATTTACATCTTTCCACTTCTAAGTAGGAATCTCAATTTCTTGAACTAAACCTCCGCTATGCTCTTCTCCATCCCATTCCACCAATACACTTCCCTCAAATCATGATACATCTTGGTGGATCCTGGATGATTTAAATATCGAGAAGTATGGGCCTCATTCAATATCAACTCTCTTATTTCATCAACATTTGGAATGCACAAATGACCTTGGTAACATAATACCCCTTCCCCTCTTGGGAGAAAGCCTCAATGGATTTTTCGTCAATCGACTTTTTCAATTCAACCAACACCGAATTATTGTCTTGTTTGGCTTTAACATCCGCCACAAGAGTTAATTTCAAGCCATTACATACAAGAAACTTCCATCATTGGAGTCAACCAAATGCACACACAAATGTGCCAATCTATGGTCCTCTTTAAACAACTCCTTCTTACCTTGGTCAACACATGCAACACTATCCATACACAATCGACTAAGAGCATCTGCTACAACAATTGCTTTACCCGGATGGTACAATGCACTAATGTCATAGTCTCTAAGGAATTCAAGCCACCTACTTTGCCTAAGGTTCAAGTCCCTGTGGCTAAACATATATTGCAGGCTTTTATTGTCGGTAAACACATCAACATGCACCCCATAAACATAATGACGCAAAATTATCAAAGCAAACACAACCACCGCAAGTTCAAGATCATGGGTTGGATAGTTCCTTTCATGCACTTTAAGTTGCCTAAAATCATAGGCTATAATCTTTCCATGTTGCATCAAAACACAACCAAAACTAATACGTAAGGCATCACAATAAACAATAAACCTATCCGAACCTTCGGTCAATGTCAAAATAGGAGCTGACGTAAGACGATCCTTAAATGTTTGGAAACTCTTCTCACACTCATCCGACCACTGAAATTTTGCCTTCTTTTGGGTTAACTTAGTTAAAGGAGAAGCAATTGAAGAAAACCCTTCAACAAACCTTCTATAGTATCTGGCTAAGCCCAAAACATTTTTAATTTTTGACGGAGATAATGGTCTAGGCCAATTCTTCACCGCCTCTATTTTCTTTATATCTACCTTAATCCCATCACAGGACACCACATGACAAAGAAATGCAACTTTCCTTAGCCAAAACTCGCAGTTACTAAATTTGGCAAATAATTGCTTCTCTCTCAATATTTGCAACACAATCCTCAAATAAACCATATAATCTTTCTCATTTAAAGAATAAATCAAGATGCCATCAATGAACATCACAACAAACATGTCCAAGTATGGCTTAAAAATACGATTCATCAAATCCATGAAAATTGTGGGAGCATTTGTCAAACCTACCGACATCACTACAAATTCAAAATGACCATACCTTGTCAAAAATACTATTTTAGGAATATCACACTCTCTTACCCTCAACTCATTATAACCGAAATTGATCAAACAAGTCATTTATCCTCGGAATTGGATATTTATTCTTTATGGCGACCTTGTTCAATTGCCGATAGTCTATACACATTCGGAGTGACCATATTTCTTCCTAAAAAACAACATGGGAGCACCCCATATTGAAATACTTGGCCTTATGAAACCCTTATCCAACAAATACTTCAATTGGTCTTTGAACTCCTTAAGTTCCGTCATAGCCATACGGTAAAGAGTTCAGGCAAATCATTGGGAAATACATCGGAAAACTCATTAACTATAGAGATCGACTCAAGAGTAGAAGTTTCGGAATCAACATACCTAACTCGAATAATATGATAAATACACCTTTTGGAAATTATTTTTCGGGCCTTAAGACATGAGATGAATCGACCTTTAATCACTGAATCCTTACCCTTCCATTCAAGAACAGGCTTATTAGAAAAGTGAAACTTAACCACACGGGTCCTACAATATATAGATACATAAACACCATGTAACCAACCCATACCACGAATAATGTTAAAATTGGTCATGTTAAGTTCAACAAGATCACATGGAATAACGTTGTGTAAGACCGACATGGGAAAATTTCTATAAGCTCTCTTGGCTAATACCAAATCACCAATGAAAGAATAAATCAAAAAAGGTTCTAATAACACTTTGGGCACACATCAAATCTCATACCAAGGTAAGGAGTAAGAAACTAAAAGTTGGCACCCGGATCAAGCAATGCATAAACATCAAAGTTAAAGACCCGCAACATACCCGTGACTACATTGGGAGTTTCATCTACATCTTTCCTAGCATGAAGAGCATAGAATCAATTGTTGCATTCACCACTCTTAGGTTGAGCTTGGGAGCCTTATTTCTTTTGGTGTCCTTGAGGATGACCTTCCCTGCCTCTGTTGTCAACATAAGGGCACTCTGACTATTTGTTTCCCATCTTACAAAATCTAAAATAGGCAACCATTCCCATCAAGCATTTCCCTCGGTGATTCTTTCCACACCTTGCACATTTAGGAAAAAAAGGGATACTAGAATTTACACCTCCTCTTCCTTGAGCTTTAGGGTATGGCAATCTATCCTTAGAAGACTTCTTCCCCAAAATTTGGTCTTGTTGAGAGCGGTCAATACTACCATCGGTTCTAGCATTAGAGAACCCACCGTTATGTCAGGCCCTCTTAGAATCTCTTATCCTCATCTTATTAAGCTTTTCTCCTTTAATTTAATCTGAAAAAGTCTTAAGCCGAGATATATCCACACAATGCTAAGTCAAATCTCATAGAATACATAACATAGTAATCATACTTAGCATTTTTATGTCATACTTGCAATATGAGTATATGTCTTTTAACATTAAGTATCATACTTGCATTATTCAGGTAGTTAGGTTCCTAGATCACCATATAGGGCCCTAAGTCACCTTTCTTCATACATGCATAAAATTCATATCTTGAACATAATTGTAATTTGTGATCATAACTCATACTTAAAAATAGAGTAAAACTCATTTAAATAATCATTTTGAATGAAAACCGTGATAATACTTTAAAATCATTGAATTCATAATCATACTTCATAATATCATCATTGAAAAAAGCTTCATGCATGTGAAATCATAATTCAACTTAAAATCATGTAATTCATATGGAAATGTACTTATAATGATTAAAAAATAATTGAAATAGCCTAATGAAATTCATCAAATTAGGGTTACAAACCAAATTGAAATTCATGAGATTTTGAGTAGAAAACTTGGGACTCCATGGGTGAAAGGAACCCATGGATAAATCCCTACATACCTTGAATGAATTTGACCTTGTAATTGAAAAAGGAGACTTGTTCTTGAAGAAACCCTAGCCAAATTTGATGAAGAAAATGAACTCTTTAATGAAACTTGAGAGAGAATTCTTGAAGTTGTTTGGGAATTAATGAGGGAAAAGAATAAGTTTAGGAGTATTTAGGACAATTTGGTATTGAAACTAGTCCCAAAAATATCCATATACATTAATGAAATAATAGGTAAATGATCATAATACCTCTCATTTAATTAGAACTAGGACTCAATACGGAGGACCCATCACATTCTATGATGCTCACCACGACCCGTGGTGGTGTCTGTGATGATCGACTTAAACTTGAATCTTGGGAGATGCAGAGAAGAGTTTTAGAACTCCCTCCATGGAAAATTTCACGATTCGTGGAGGTCATCATGGTCTGTGGACTATGGTCATGGTGAAGGACTTGTAGTTTGGTCTACAATTGTAAGACCCCATAAATTGAAAGGTTGGAACCAAGGAGAAAAATACTCAAATCTTGAACTCAACCCAAGTTCACGACTATATCGATGAGTCGCGAAAGTTTACATGATCTGTAGAAAGGATTCGTTGAGGGAGTCATTATGGTTAGTTGGGACAAACCTTAAAGAGAGGTCCTACGACTCACTATTATGGTCCGTTCTCTAGTTGATGACCCATAGAAAGTATTTGTAGGATGACCTCAGAGGCCTTATTTAAGGATCCCTTAAGACCAAGTCTACGGCTTGCCAGGACGGGTCATAAAAGTTGTTATGAGTCATAACAATGACTCATGACAAAACTTTAGAGACCCTCCAATTTGTAGGTTTTTGGGACCTGCAAGACGAGCCCAAAGAACGACTCATTTCCTTTATGACGAGTCGTAAACTAGAGTCATTAAAAAACATTAGAGACTCAATTTTGGGTACATTTCTCAGACTTGTAGGACAAGTCGTTAGACGATTCATAATCCCTTTGATAACCCATAGGAGTTGGTTCATAGGTCCAAGTTTCCAGATTAAATAAGGGGTAATTATGTCTTTTCTAAAGTTTAGTTCAATGAACCTATACCCTTTTATGGCCAAGTTCAAAGTCTATAACTATTCAATTCTTCAAATTTCCCTCCTATTCAATTCATTCTCTCAAAATTCCTAAGGCAAGAAAAAATTCTCTCAAGGTTCTTCAGGCTAAAGCTAGGGTTTCCATATTTCTTCAAGGCTCCTATTCAATCCTTAGTGGATTCAGACAAGGTATGTGAGAAATTATTCATGGTATCTTTTAACACATGAAGTCCCAAAGATTTTCTCAAGTTTTCATTCAATTTACAACTGATTGTGAACTCTAGTTTTGATGAATTGCATTGGGTTGATTTGAATTCATTTTTAAATGTTATCAATGATCTTTATTTGCATGTTCTCATATGAATTTCATGATTTTAAGTTCAATTATAGATGCCCATGCATAAATGTATATTTTCAATCTATGATTATGAAGTTAAGATGAGTTTATGAGCTGATCATGAGTTAAATGATTTTCGATGAAAGTTTTCTATGAGTTTAAGTTAAGATTTATGATTCTAAAGTTAGAGTTATGATGATGATCAGAGTTAAGATCAAAAGATGCTAAGATGGTGATAAGGATAATTCTCACCAAAGTAGTAGATTCTTATGAATTACTAAATAGATGAGCTATTCCTAATATGTTTTAAAGATGGATTGCTGGGTAGTTAGTATATTTTCCTACTATGTTATTATTATGTTTTAATGAGTTTCCATTGGGATATTGACTAATCATCAAAAGGAATTCTAGGTGGGGTTTGGTTGGATAGCATAGTTGGTTATCCCAGGAAATCCTAGTGGTAACCTAAAGTCCCAAATTACGTTGTTCACATAGGTTGCCTTCATGGCCTAACTAGTGGATCCACATATCCTAGTAGAGTTGATTTGAGATACCTTTAGAGTATGACCTACCATGGTAGCCTCCCCTACTTTGATGCAGGAGTCATCGCCCTGTCTTGATGCAGGAGTTATTGGATTCCATATAAGATCTCACATAGTCTTAGTTGTCAGTTAAAGGTCCTATTCCATACAAGTTCAGGTTAAAGCTATGAGATATAAAGTTGTGAGTTGGAAGTTGATGTTCATATGATATGCATTGACCATGAGTTCCATATATTTTAAGTTGCTTTTAAACTATATTCATGTTCATTATGATTGGTCATGTATCCTATGAGATATTGATTACCTTATTTACTTTTTCATGCATACCTCACATACTTAGTACATTCAAATGTACAAACACATATTTTGCCTACATTGTCTCATAATATAAGTATGGAAAACACTCACAATCACCCCACTCGTGCCTAGAGATTTGCTTTAGATTTCAAAGAAGTTGGTGAGTCCTTATTCTACTGAGGACAAGACTTTTATTCATGTTACTATTGTTTACACTTTCTTTTATTATTAGGGTAAGCTAAGAGTTTGTCCTAAGCCTTCGTCAAAGATTAGACTAGAGGTATGTTTAGACGATATTCATTGGTGTAGTCCGGATTAGACGCTTATAGAGTTGGTTTCCTTTAGTCCCATTCCCCACTTAATGATTTCTTATGCTCATTTTTATGTTGTTATTTACCTTATGTATGCGATGTATGCTAAGATGGATTATGGTTAAGGTCCCTCACATTTCGATCATCGTGTTATAACTAGGCCCTAAGTTGAGTCGTGAAAACTTAGTATCAGGGCACAATATATGGAAGAGTCCTAGGGAGTGTAACATCCATTAATTAAAGTCTCACTTATTTCATGATCTATGTCGTATGGTAGAGTGGTTAACTCTTTTTTCTCTAACAGTTGTTTTTTACAATTTTCAGAATATGCCTCCACGAAGATACCCCATTAGAAATTATGTGGTTAAAGAGGAGGAAAAAGCTCCAAATAATTATATGAATGATCAAGTTTCCAATGCCGAGTTTCGAGTGGCCTTTCAAGTGATTGCTGAAGCTATTAATGCTTAATTAAATCATTAGGTGGTTTCTCTCGTGAATCCGTATGCTAGTATGGCAGCTACAAGAGTTTGAGATTTCATGAGAATGAATCCTATGGAGTTTTGGGGTTCTAAAGTTGATAAGGATCCTTAAGGGTTTGTCGATAACATTCATAAGATTGTTGAGATCACAGGAATTGGCCTAGTTGAAATAGTGGAGTTGGCTACGTATCAATTGAGGGTTGTTGCTCAAATTTTGTTTGATTAATGGAAAAGTAAGAGGCCTAGAGAGGTGGAGCCTGTGACTTGGGATGAGTTCAAAGTGGTGTTTCTTGATCACTTCTTCCCATTAGAGTTGAGCGAGGCCAAGTGCAAGAGTTTATCAACCTTAATTAAGGTGGTATGACTGTGAGGGAGTATGCCCTCAAGTTTGCTCAATTATTGAAGTATGCTCTATTCATGGTTGCCGACTCAAGAGCTTGTATGAGTAAGTTTATATCGGGTGTGTCAGACATGGTTGCAATGGAATAGAAAGTGACAATATTGATTTGGGAGATAGATATATCCAAAATCATGACCTATGCAGAGCAAGAAGAAAGTGAGAAGCTAAAGGTGAAGAATACATAGTCTAAGAGGTTAAGGACTGATGAGAGTGAATTCTCTTATACTATGTTCGAAGTGGTGGGCTTTCTCATTTCATCAAAAGTACTCCATCCAAGGGTCTTCTAATGCTACTACTCCAAGGTTTGACAAAGATAGGGTTCCCAACCCTAAACCTCAAGGAGGTGCTCCTATAGTCCAAGTTATTCCTGCATGCAAGAAGTGTGGTAGGAACCATAAGGGAGAATGTTTAGCCAGATTGAATGTGTGCTACCAGTGTGGTAGGTTGGGTCATTATGCTAAGAAATACAAGGTCAAATATGGTTTTCCTCAAGGAAAGGTTGCTCAAGGTCGCCAAGAGAAACCAAAGGGTGGTCAATGCAATAATAGGTTCTATTCCCTTCATGATAGGGAAGAGGTAGATGAGACTCCTCATGTTGTTATAGGTATGTTACAGGTTTTTCACTATGATGTTTATGTTTTGCTTGATCAAGGTGCAAATTTATCTTTTGTTTCCCCTTTTATGGCCTTGAGATTTGATGTTAGTCTTGAGACATTGCTAGAACCTTTCTCTACTTATACTCCTATAGATGAGTCGGTTGTGGCTAAAAGTGTCCATAGAAGTTATCTGGTTATGGTTTTCCATAAAGTTACCCTATGTGACCTAGTTGATCTTGAGATGACTGATTTTGATGTTATACTTGGAATAGATATTCTATATGCATATTATGCTTCTATTGATTTTAGAACTTGAGTGGTTAAGTTTCAATTCCTGAATCAGCCATTCCTAGAATAAAAGGGTTGTAACTTTATATTTAAAGGTCAATTCATTTCATGCCTTAAAGCTCAAAAGATGATTTCCAAGGGTTGTATTTTATCATTTTATGAGGGTTAGGGATATGAATTCTGAAGCCCCTATTCTAGATTCGGTCCACATTGCAAATAAGTTTTCGAATGTGTTTCTTGATGATTTATTCAGTGTTCTTCCCGAAAGAGAGATTGATTTTGGTATAGACCTTCTTTCGGATACTCAACCTATTTTTATTCCTCCTTACTGGATGGGTCTGGTAGAGTTAAACAAGTTGAAGGATCAATTGAAGGACTTGTTAGACAAGGGGTTCATTAGGCTAAGTATTTCTCCATGGGGTTCTCCCATATTATTTATTAGAAAGAAGGATGGTTCACTACCTATGTGCATTGATTACGCACAATTGAATAAGGTAAGCATCAAGAATAAGTATCCAATTCTGAGAATAGATGACTTGTTTGATCAATTGCAAGGGGAAAGTTACTTCTCCAAAATAGACCTTCATTCCGGTTATCACTAATTAAGGGTGAGGGAGTATGATATTCCCAAAATGGTATTTCTGACAAGGTATAGACATTATGAGTTTTTATTCATGTTATTTGGTTTGACCAATGCTCGTGCAACTTTCATGGATTTAATGAATCAGGTGTTCAAGAAATACCTAGATATGATCGTAATTGTATTCATCGATAACTTTTTGGTTTACTCATGGAATGAGGAGGAGCATGACATCCACTTGAGGATTATGTTGCGAACTCTAAGAGACAAGCAACTATTTACAGAGTTCAACAAATGTGAGCTTTGGTTAAGGGAGGTGGCCTTCCTTAGTCACGTTATGTCTGGAGAAGGGATTATGGTTGATTTTAAGAAAACTGAAGCGGTTAAGAATTGGACTAGACCATTATCTCCTTTGGATATTAGAAGTTCTTAGGCCTAGACATATACTATAGGAGATTTGTGGAAGGGTTTTCATCGATCTCATCACTTTTGACCAAGTTGACTCAAAAAAAGCTGAAGTTTCGATGGTCGAAAGCATGTGAAAAGAGTTTCCAAGAATTGAAGGATTGTCTCACTACTGTTCTTATCTTGACCTTGCTAAAAGGGTCTGCTATTTTTGTAGTGTATTGTGATGCCTCAAGAGTTGGTCTTGGTTGTGTATTAATGTAACATGGTAAAATAATAGCCTATGCTTCTAGGCAACTTAAGTTGCATGAATGGAACTATCCAACCAATAATCTTGAATTAGCGGCAGTTGTGTTTGCCTTGAAGATTTGAAGACACTATGTTTATAGTGCCATGTGGATGTGTTTACCGATCATAAGAGTTTATAATATGTATCTAAGCAAAAAGATTTAAACCTTCAGAAAGCAGATGGCTTGAATTGTTAAAGGATTATGATATGAGTGTGTTGTATCATCCAGGCAAAGCTAATTGGTTGCCGATCCACTGAGTAGATTGTCCATGAGTAGTGTGGTATATGCTGAAGAAGATAAGAGAGAATTGATTAAAGATGTTCATAGGTTGGCACGTTTAGGTGTGCGTTTGGTTGATTCTAATGATGGAGGTGTTCTTGTTCATAATGATTCTGAATCATCTCTTGTAGAGGATGTCAAGGCCAAGCAAGACCAAGATCCAATATTGGTTGAGTTAAAGAAGTCGATTGCAGAAAAAGCCATTGAGGCATTCTTCCAAGGGGGAGATAGTGTGCTATGTTACCAAGGCTTTTTGTGTGTACCTAACATTGATGGGTTGAGACAGCTGATATTAAATGAGGCCCATAGTTCCCAATACTCAATTCATCCCAATTCCACCAAGATGTATAGTTATTTGAGAGAAGTATATTAGTGGAATGGCATGAAGAAGGACATAGCGAAGTTTGTATCTACGTGTTCAAATTGCCAAAAATTTAAAGTTGAGCATCAAAGACCAGGAGGTGTAGCCCAAGATATTGAAATTCCTTCTTGGAAATGGGAAGATGCAAATATGGATTTTGTAATGGGTTTTCCTCGTACTAAGAAGCAATATGATTCAATTTGGGTTATTGTAGATTGAATGACTAAGTTGCCTTATTTTCTACTAGTTAAGAATTCCTATAGTGTCGAAAAATATGCTAAGTTGTATGTATGTAAGTTGGTAAGGCTTTATGGTTTGCCCTTGTCCATCATATCGGATCGAGGTACACAATTCACTTCACACTTTTGCAAGTCATTTCAAAAGGGTCTTAGTACAAAGGTTAAGTTAAGTACCGCTATGCACCCTCAAACCGACGGTCAAGTCGAAAGAATGATCCAAACTTTAGAGGATATGCTAAGGGCATGTGTTATTGATTTTAAAGGAAGTTGGGATAAACATTTGCCATAGATTGAGTTTGTCTATGATAATAGTTATTACTCTAGCATCCAAATAGCTCCTTTCGAAGTATTGTATGGGAGGAGATGTAGATCCCCAGTGGGATGGTTTGAAGTTGGTGAGATAGCCTTGATTGGTCTAGATTTGGTTATCGATGCTATCGAGAAGGTAAGACTTATAATGGAGAGGGTGGAGATGGCTCAGTCAAAATTCCTATTTCGATGTTAGGAAAAGGGAGCTTGAATTTAAAGTGGATGATTGGGTCTATTTGAAGGTTTCACCAATAAAAAGTGAATGTATTTTGGCAATAAAGGGAAATTAAGTCCTAGATACGTTCAACCTTACAAGATATTGAAACCTGTTGGCAAAGTCTCTTATGAGTTTGATTTGCCATTTGAGTTAGCTATGGTTCACCTAGTATTTTATGTATCTATGTTGAGGAAGTTTGTGGGTGATCCAAACTCCCTTTTTCCATTAAAAGATTTAAGTGTTGAGGAAAATTTAACTTATGAAGAAGTTCAGGTGCAAATCTTAGACCGGCAAGTTAAGAAGTTAAGAAACAAAGAAGTTGTGTTTGTCAAAGGTTATGGAGGAATCAACAAGTAGAAAGTACTCTTTCCTTCTACCCAAGCCTAAAGTAGTTGTTCTTATTCAAGCTAGTTGAATTCAGTTCCTCCTATGTCATTCATATGCATGCATGTTCATGAAAAAGTTTATTTCAAAGTTATGATTTTATGTTGAGTGAAGATTTCATGTTCCATGCTTTTTAAGATGTCATCATAATCATATTGGGTTGCTAGTCGTCTTTCCATTTCCTTCTTATGATAAGATAAATCTTATTCGAGGAAGAATGTTTCCAAGAGGGAAATATTGTAAGACCCCGTTAGTCGGAAGGTTGCAACCAAGGAGAAAATTTCTCAAATCTTGAACTGGACAAGTTCACAACTGTCTTTATGAGTCGTGGAAGTTTACATGGACCATAGAAACTATTCGTGGAGGAAATCGTTATGGTAAGTTGGGACCAACCTTAAATGGAGGTCCTATGACTCACTATTACGGTCCGTTCTCTAGTAGACAACCCATAGAAAATTTTTGTAGGATGACCTCAGAGGCCTTGTTCAAAGATCCCTTTAGACAAAGTCTAAGGCTTGTCAGGATGGATCGTTCAAATTGTTTCGGGTCGTAACAATGACTCATGAAAAAACTTCAGAGACCCTCCAATTTGTAGGTTTTTAGGACCTGCATGACAAGCTTAAAAAATGGCTTGTTTCCTTTATGATGGGTCATAAATTAGAGTCATTACTAAACTTCAGAGACTAGATTTTTGGTACTTTTCTTAGACCCTCAGGACAAGTCATTTAGATGACTCATAATCCTTTAGACGACCTGTAGGAGTTGGTTCATAGGTCCAAATTTTCATAGTAAATGAGGGGAAATTGTTCTTTTCCAAAGTTCATTTCAATAAACCTAGACACTTTTATGGCCAAATTCAAAGTCTACAAATATTTAATTCTTCAAATTACCCTCCGATTCAATTCGTTCTGAAGAACAAATTCTCTCAAGGTTTCTCCTTTAAGCTAAAGCTAGGATTTCAGATTTCATTAAGGTTCCTCTTCAATCCTTAGTGGATTCAAGCAAGGTATTTGGGAATTGATTCATAGGTTGTTTTCACCCATGAAGTACAAAAGATTTCCTCAAGTATTCATTCAATTTACAATTGATTATGAACCTTAGTTTTGATGAATTGCATTGGACTGATTTGATTTCATTTTTAAATGTTATTAATGATCTTTCTATGCATGTTCTTATTGCATGATTTTAAGTTGAATTATAGATGCCCATGCATAAAGCTATATTTTCAAGCTATGATTATGAAGTTAAAATGAGTTTATGAGTTGATCATGAGTTAAATAATTTTCAATAAAAGTTTTATATGATTTAAAGCTGAGATTTATGATTCTAAAGTTAAAGTTATGATGATGATCAGAGTTAAGAGCAAAAGATGTTAAGATGGTGATAAGGATAACTGTGAACGAAGTTATAGATTCTTATGAATCAATAAATAGATGTGCTATTCCTAATATGCTTTAAACATGGATTGATAGGCTTTTACTTTCCCTACTATGTTATGATTATCCTTTAATGAGTTTCTGTTGGGATATTGACTAAATATAGAGGACTTCTAGGTAGGTTTAGGTTGGATAACGCAGTTGGTTATCCAAGGGAATCCTAGTAGCAACCTAAAGTCCCAAACTACTTTTCCCACATAAGTTGCCTTCATGGACTAGCTAGTTGATCCACATAGCCCAGTTGAATTGAATTGAGATACCTTTGGAGTATGCCTTGGCACAATAGCCTCCCCCATTTTAATGCAGGAGTTACTAGCCTGTCTCGATGCAGGAGTCATCGAATTCAATGTAATGCCTCGCATGGTCTTAGTTGTCGATTAAATGTCCTATCCCACACAAGTTCAGGTTAAAGCTATGAGATATCAAGTTATGAGTTGGAAGTTGAAGTTCTTATGATATGCATTGACCTTCAGTTCTATGTATTTTAAGGTTTGTTAAACTATACCCATGTTTTTTATGATTGGTCATGCATCCTATGGCATATTAATTACGTTCTTTACTTTTTCATGCATACCTCACGTACTTAGTATATTTAAATATACTAACACATATTTTGTCTACATTATCTAATAATGTAGGGACGGACGACACTCATGTTCACTTTACTCATGGATAGATATTTGCTTTAGATTTCAAAGAAGTTGATGAGTCCTTATTCTATTGAGGACAAGACTTTTATTTATGTTACTATTGTTTACATTTTCTTCTATTGTTAGGCTGAGCTAGGAGGTTGTCCTAAGTCCCCATAAAAGATTAGACTAGAGGCATGTTTAGACGAATTCATTTGTGTAGTCTGGATTGGACACTTAGAGAGTTGATTTCCCTTAGTCCCATTCCCCACTTAATAATTTCTTTCACTCATCTTTATGTTGTTCTTTACCTTATGTATGTTATGATGGATTATGGTTGGGATCCCTTGCTTCTCATTTGTCGTGTTAAGACTAGGCTCTATATCGGGACATGAAAATAGGAGTGACCACGATGGAACCCACCACGGTCTTTGAAGTGCTACATGTCCCGTGATGGTGAGGCATGGTCCTTGCCTTGGGATCTTTTTTTAGAGGTTAAAAGGTAGGGGTCACCACAAAGGGCATCACGGACCATGGTGCTCACTATGGTCCATGGTCCTTTCCATCAGGTTTGAGCCTCAAAAGTACCACCACGGTGGCTCACCAAGAGGTGTGGTGCATACCACGGCTCGTGATGGCCTTCAGTGGTCATGACCTAGTGCCAAAATTTGGAGGTTTCACTAATTTCATGTTTTGATCCTTATTTCTGGACTTTTCAAATTCTGGGGTCTTACATAATGATTACTTGAGATGGGGGCTCGACCTACGGGGTCCTCATATAAAGTCTTTTGTCACATAACTATGTTCCACCATAGGATTTACTTGATGGCCTAGCTAGTAGATCTATATATAGCGTATGTACACGACTCGCCCAGCGAAGTAGAGTCAACCTTGCCAAGTAGATTCCCCTTTCTTCTATTGTATGTGGAGATATCAAAATTTCATGTTATAGCTTGCATGGTCTTATTTTCGGTTTTGGTTATATCCCACATATGTATATGCTCTTTACAATCTTTATGAATGCTTTAATCGTTATGGTTTCCTCCTGACTTTACTTATTCCATTTTTATCATGTATGTTAATTGATTATTGCATCCTATGATTTATATTGCATGTCATGCCCTCATATTTAGTATATCCAAATGTACTAACGCATATTGTTGCCTACATTGTTTCATAATGTAGGGGTTGAGGATCATATTCCCACATATGGCTAGTAGAGCTTTTACCCACGAAGTCTTGGTGAGTCCTCATCCATTGAAGGCGAATTATGTTTCCTTCTTAAGACATTGTTTACATTGTTGTTGAGGGTGAGCTAGGGACATGTCTTAGCCCCCACCCTTCTCGATTAGTAGAGGCATTCGTTGGATATATATTGTACATTTTTCATTTTCAAATTCCTACACATTTTATGATTCATGATTTAGACTCTTCCTATGTTATTTCTACACTTAATTTACCTTATGCATTCTTATGATATGTCAAGAATATTGGTTTGAGCCCTACGGGGTTTCGATCGCTGTGTTACGACTAGATGATAGGTTGGGTCATGACACTTCTTAATTTTATTCCACCAATAAACTTCCCTCAAATAAAGATACATCTTGTTGGATCCTCGGTGAATAGAATCATCTCCCTGAATCCATCGACATTAGAAATACATAATCGGCCTTAATAACGAGCACACCATATTCCCCTTGGGAAAAAGCCTCAATTGGTTTTTCAGCAACCGCATTCTTCAACTTAACTAGAATTGGGTCACTATATTGTTTTGCCTTCAAATCCAACATGAGAGACGATTCTAAGCTATTTTGAAAAACAAAACCACCATCCTCAGAACCAACCAAGCAAACAACCAAGCGATCTAGTTTGTTCTTCTCAAACAGTAACTCCTTCTTGTAATCCTGATTATGGGCAACACTATTCATAGACTACCTACTAGGAGTATCAACAACCTTATTTTCCTTTTCCGGATGACAGAGAACACTTATGTCATTATTCTTCGGTAACTCAAGTAATTTCCTTTATTGAAGGTTCAAATCCTTTTGTTTGAACACATATTGAAAACCTTTATGGTTGGTAAATACATCAATATGAACACCATAGAAATAGTTTCTCCATATCCATAAAGTAAACACCTCTGCTGCTAACTCCAATTCATGGGTCAAGTAATTCTTTTCATGCATCTTAAGTTTTCTTGAAGCATAGGCTATCACCTTATAATTTTGCATCAAGAAACAACCAAGACCGATCCTCGAAGCATAAAATTACACAAAGAAACCATCGGATCCTTCTAGTAATATCAACACCGGTGCTGAAGTAATCCTTTCTTTCAAATCTTAGAAAATACTCTCACACACCTTGCACCATTGAAATTTCACCTTATTTTATCATGACATGACCAAGGGCCTAGTCTAACACGATGATCAAAATCCTGATAGGGCTCAAACCAAGCCTCTTGATATATCATAAGCATACATAAGGTAAAGTAAATGTGAAAATAACATAAAAAGAGTCTAAACATGATCATAAAAGAAAGAGTAAACTAAACTACATAGACTCCGTGATATGGGTCCAATAATTGCCTCTACTACATGAGCAGGGTGGGAGCTAAGACATATCCCTAGCTAACCCTAAAAAATAATGTAAACAAATTCTTATTAAGGAAAAAACTCATACATCGCCCTCAATAGATGAGAACTCACCAAAACTTTGCCGGATAAAAGCTCTACACGTGGGAAGGTGATACTCAACCCCCACATTATGAGATAATATAGGCAAGAATATATATTAGTATGTTTGAATGTAGTAATTATGAGGGCATGACATGCTGTCATGACCTGACCTAGGTCTAGTCGTAACATGGTGATTAAAACCTCGAAGGGAACCAACGAAGACTTTTATAATATCATAAAACATACATAAGGTGAACAATAAGTGAAAACTCATAAAAGTACAAGGAGACAAAACAAAGAGGGAATCAAGACAACATAGACTCTTTATATATATGCCCAACATGCCTCTACATGACAACATAGGTGGGGACTGGGACATGCTCCAAGATCACCCTCAAAGAAAGCTATGACACAGTATAGAGTAGTATTTTCAACATCACCATAATCTAAAAGAAAAAATAAAGGAAAGAATGACTCAGGTTTCCCTTGAAGCATGAGGACTCACCATAAATCTTCAATGGAACACCAACTAGCCGTGGGAAGGGGATAGAGCATCCGTCTCTACATTGTGATATAATTTGGGCAAAAAATATGCGTTAATACGTTTGAATGTACTAAGTATATAGGCAATGCAATTCATAGAAAATAATATTTGTCCAAATAACCACTTTAACTAGCATGTAGGAGAAATAGTAAAAATCATAAGTAGTCATCAGAAGGATCAATGCATAATAAACGGTAAGAATATCATATAAAGTAAAGGATAGGATTAGTCATTCAAAATATATAAAGGATGATACATATGTGGGGTAGGATCCATAAACGACAATAAAACCATGCGAGATATAACACGGAATCCCGATGTTGCCCCTACACCGGAAAAAAGGGAAACTACTTGCCAAGGTAGACTCTACCCCACTAGGTGGGTAATGTACATACGCTATATATGGATGATCTAGCTAGACCATGAAGCAAACCTATGGTGGCACATAGTTTAAGTGACATGAGGTTGCTATTAAAGGTTTTGGTAGGGCCCCCCACCTCAAATCCACTCGGTTCTAAGTCAAATCCCACCGAATATGTATTATAACATAGTAATCATAGTTAATATATATCATATACATGATCATAGGTTTGAAATTTATAGAGTAGCTCATTTTAATAACATAAGTGCAATGCGAGTATTGTCCTTCCACATTACAAATCATACATACATAATCATAATTCATACTTGGAAATTCTGGTAAAACAAGAATACATGATCAATTGACTTGAAAATCATGAAATTGACTTGAAAACATGCATGATCATATATTTTCTATCAGCCCATACTTAATCATAAAGATAATATCATTTGGAAGTATAATTGAAAATACCAATAATTCATATCATCAACCCTAGATATCAACGTAGGAGAATTTATGGAAAACCTTGTTAATTCAATGCAATAACCATCAACTTACATTAAAATAGACTCATACACATTATTAGAATCATAATCCATGCAAATTAATAAGAATTAAATAAAACCCATGATGAGATCATGAACCCTAAGTATGATGTAAGCGGATTTATTGGAAAATCATTGAAATAGGCAATATCATAAAATTCATATATATTTGAATAGAGAATTATGTAATTAAACTTAATTGATGAAATTGGAAGAAGATTCATAAAACCCATAAGAGTACATTCTTTAATTGATTGAAAAAGTAGGCAATTAGTTGGGCTCCATGAGTGAAAGTACCCTAGGATCAAATACCAACATACCTTGAATGAGAAGACAAAGGAATTTTAAAGAATTTGAGAGTTTTGATGGAGAGCTTGAGTGAATTTCTTGGAAGTCTTCAATGGAGTCCTTGAGAGCCTTTTGTTGAGAGATAAATATTTTAATAGGTGAATTGTAGAAGAATGAATGTGATTAGATGTGTAGGTTAATTTATAGATCTAAAATAGGTTCTAAAAATATCTAGGTTCATTAACTAATAATTTGGGAAATATCTAAATTACCCCCACTTAAAAACTAAATTTGGGAACAAGTAAAATGCATTAGCCACATGCATTTAATGTGAAAAAGGGTAATTGCATTCCTTAAATGCATTTTACGTCTTATTTATCCAGAAATGAGTTTTGTCCAGATTTCGGGTAAATTTGCACTGTGGGAGAGCAAGTCCTCATCTTTCGATAGACGAGTCCTAAAAATCCATCGAGACCATTTTCCTGCAAGTTTTGACACCTGATAGATATTCCGAACTCGAATTTTCCAAACAGGATAAAGATAATATGTTACACAAGAGAAATATACCCAAGGCATTTTTAAAGCACTTTGAGCATTTTTAAGGAATGTTATAATATCTTACCCTTGGGAACATTCGTCCTCGAATGGGGAAAGACTAGCTTGATAAGAAAGAGAGTATAACTACCAACCCAACCATAAATGCAATAATGCAACTTCTAAACATCAGTATCATTTAAAAATTATTTTCATGGTATGCATGCCTATGTCATGACGCGAGGAAGTTGAAAAGTAGGATTTTAGAAGATTTGAGTATAGATGTCTAAATACGTTAGGATAGATCGGAAGGAAAGAGATACAAATACCATTTTCTCATGTCCTCTTCCGCTTCTCATGTAGCTCTCTGAACTTATTGATTCCTCCATAAGACCTTAATGGATGTAAATTCCTTGTTTCTCAAACATTTAACTTGGCAGTCCAAAATTTTAGCCTGAACCTCCTCATAATTCAAATTTTCTTCAATATTCACATTACCCAAAGTTACAATGACATTAGGATCACCAACACATTTCCTCAATATTGATACATGGAGAACCGTGAACCAAGGCTAACTCTAATCACAAATCAAGTTCTTAGGCCACCTTACAAATATGCGTAAGAGCCATCTACCTCTATAGGAAATTCTATTTCTATCGCAAGAGTACTAACCCTTACTACCATATTTAACAAACCTTGAGACCTAATAAAGAAATACCTAATGCATTGTACATTCACCTATATGCAATCAACACTATATTCAGGCTTAGTTCTATAACCACTCTAATACACTCACTTGAAAACCTTAACAAGAAGCCATCAATAGCCTACTACAATCACTCACATATTTACAACCACACATTCAAGCCTACCATTCTAACCACTTTATGGCTCTCTTAAAGTCAACATCAATTAAGAATATTTATGTCTACCTTACAATCTCTACATCCTCATTGGTATTCACTCTTACCAAAGGTCAGGCCAATATACTCTTACCTATCTATTACACATAACAAGGTCTTATCTAGCTCTTCCTCTATTTTTATAACCTTAAATGGACCAAGCATACCATAATTATCATAAAATGGAACACCCACTCTTCCCCAAATCTTCCATAACTCATCCATCGAGAGCTATGATCTTTACTCAATATCATTTCTCTTGGGCCATCCACATTGGAACACACAACCGATCTTGGTAACAAAATAATCCATCTCTCCCTTGTGAGAGAACATCAATCTTCTTATCAACCACCAATTTCTCATGCACTACCAATCATATTTCTGAACCATTTCCAACTAAAACACTACTCTCATTAGAATCACTCAATCTTACCCCTAAACGGGCCAATCGGTGAACATCTTTAACTAACTCCATCTTGTCATCTTCCACTTGAGCAACACTATTAATGCATAACTAACCAAGAGCATCGGCAACAACTTTTGCTTTACCCAGATGTTACAACACTCTTATAACAAAGTCCTTTAAGGGTTCAATCCAACTTCTTTGCATAAGGTTCAAATCCTTTGGCTAAAAAGATATTGCAAACTCTTGTAATCATTGAAAACATCCACATAGACACTATAGAGATAGTTTCTCCTTAATTTCAAAGCAAATACCATCGCTGCCAACTCCAAAACATGAGTTGGGTAGTTGTTTTCATGAACCTTGAGTTGACTTAAAGCATAAGATATCACTTTACCATTTTGCATTAGAACACAACCAAGACCAACTCGTGAAGCATCAAAATACACAATGAACCCATCAGAACATTTCGGTAAAATCAGCACCAAAGCGGAGGTAAGCTTGTCGTTCAATTCTTGGAAGCTTTTCTCACATGTTTTGGACCATTAAAATTTCACCTTCTTTTGAATCAAAGCTTTCAAGGGCGATTCAATGAAAGAGAAAAATTCCACAAACTCCATATAATAACTCGTTAAGCCCAGAAAACTCCAAATATCCAAAAAAGACAATGATCTAGGCCAACTCTTTACCATAACTGTCTTCTTTGGATCAACTATGATAATATCATGGAAACAATGTAACCTAGAGTTTTCCACAGACTTCAACCAAAATTCACATTTACTACACTTGACAAATAATTGTTTGTCTCTCAAGGTTTGCAATACAATTCTCAAATGACCTATATACTCTTCTTCATTCTAAGAATAAATGAATATATTATCAACAAAGCCCACCATAGACCTATCTAGGTACAGTTTGAAAACTCGATTCATCAAGTCCATAAAATTAGTGGGAGCATTAGTCAAACCAAATGACATAACCAAAAACTCTAAATGTCCATACCTCATTCGAAAAGCCATTTTGAAAATGTCACACTTCCTCACGCTCAATTGGTGATAACCGAGAAGTGACTTGCACCTTGGAGTTAATTAAATTAATCATCTATTCTTGGAATGGGATACTTATTCTTTATTGTAACCTTATTCAATTATCAGTAATTTATACACATGACAAGTGATCCATCCTTCTTTCTAACAAGTAACATAGGAGAACCCCATAATGAAATACTTGGCCTTATGAAACTCTTATAAGAATCAATCCTTCTTTGGATTTGAGCTCTTATTGGAGGCATCTTCTGAAAATCACAAAAAACAATTATTAGGGTGAAAAGACCTAAAGTATGCTCTACCGCACAACATCGATCATGAAAGAAGTAAAAAATTCCTAAAATACCTCATTGCCTCCTACTAATAGATGTGGCGCGCTTCATACCAAAGAATAATACTCTACTTGATGCGGAATGTTGGAAGTCCTAGGACACTTGTACCTTGTGCTCTGATACCAAGTTTGTCATGACCCGACCTAGGGTCTAGCCATAACACAGTGATTGAAATCCCGAATGGCTCCAACTAAGTCTCTTGTCAAATCATAGAGCATATATAAGGTAAAAAATAAGTGGAAACTCATAAAAGTCCAAGGAGACAAAGCATAGCTATAGGGAATCAAGAAAAAATAGATGCTTTATTCATATGCCCAATATGCCTCTACATGACAAAGCATAGCCAATGTTCCTAGCTCAACCTCAAAGAAAGTAATGACACAATATAGAATAGTCTTTAAACATCACCACAGTCTAAAAGCAACAATAAATGAAAGAATGATCCGTATTTCCCTCGAAGCATGAGGACTCACCTCAAATTTTCAATAGAATAGCAACTAGTCGCGGGAAGGGGATGAAGTTTCCATCTGTAAATTGTGACATAATATAGGCAAAAAGTATGTGTTAGTACATTTGAATGTACTAATTATGTAGGCAATGCAATGCATAGAAAACAATGTTTGTGCAAATGACAATTTTAAGTAGCATGATAGGAAACAGTAAAAATCGTAAGTATTCATAAGAAGGATCATTGTATAATAAACCATAAGAGTATCATATAAAGTAAAGGATAGAACTAGTCATTTAAAACATAAAAATGACTATTAATATATGGGAAAAGAACCATAATCGATAAAAAGACCATGCGAGAGATAACATAAAATCTCGATGTTGCCCCTATATCATAAAAAAGGGAATCTACTTGCCAAGGTAGACTCTACCCCTCTAGGCAGGTAATCTACATACGCTATATGTGGATCCACTAGCTAAGCCATGAAGGAAACCTATAATGGCATGTAGTTTAAGAGATATGAGATTGCTACTAAGGCTTTTGGTAGGGTCCCCACCTCAAGTCCACTCGGTGCTAAGTCAAATCCCACGGAATACTTATCATAACATAGTAATCATAGTTAACATAAATCATAGACAGGATCATAGGTTTGAAATTAATAGAGTTGCTCATTTTCATAACATAAGTACAAGGTGAGAATTGTCCTTCCATATTATAAATCATACATACTTAATCATAATTTATACTTGAAAATTAGGGTAAAACATGAATACATGATAAATTGACTTGAAAATCATGAAATTGACTTGAAAGCAGGCATGATCATATACTTTCTATCAACCCGTACATAATTCATAAAGATAATATCATTTAGAAGTATAATTGAAAATACCAATAATTCATATCATGAACCTAGAGATCAATGTAGGAGAATTCATGGAAAAATACTTCAATTCAATGCAATAACCATTAATTTATATTAAAATATAATAATAATAATAATTATAATTATAATTCATGCAATTTAATAAAAATTAAGCAAAACTCATAATGAGTTAATGAATCCTAAGTATCATGATATTGAAAAATCATTGAAATCATGCAATATCATAAAATTCATATATATTTGAATAGAGAATTATGTAATTAAACTGAATTGATGAAATTGTAAAAAAAATCATAGAACCCATAAGAGTACATACATTAATTGATTTAAAAAGTAGAGAATTAGTAGGGCTCCATGGGTGAAAGTACCCTAGGATCAAATACCCATATACCTTGAATGAGAAGACAAGAAAATTTGGATAAAGAGCTTGAGTGAATTTTTTGGAAGTCTTTAATTGAGTCCTTGAGAGCCTTTTGTAGAGAGATAAATATTTCAATAGGTGAATTATAGAAGAATGAATAAAATTAGAAGTGTAGGTTTAATTTATAGAGCCGAATTAGGTCCTAATAACGTCCAGGTTCATTAACTAACAATTTGAAAAATATCTAAAGTACCCCCACTTAAAAACTAAATTTGGGAACAAGTAAAATACATTGTCCACATGTGTTTTATGTGAAAAAGGGTAATTGCATTCCTTGAATGCGTTTTATGCCTTATTTGTCCAAAAATGAGTTTTGGCCAGTTTTTGGGTAAATTTGACTATGGGGGAGTAAGTCCGCGATGCGGACATGCCACGCATCCTCCTGTTTTATAAAATTCTTGAAAAATTCATCTTTTGATAGACGAGGCCATATAATCCACCGAGACTATTTTTTCCATAGGTTTTGACCCCCTGATCGTTATTCTGGACTCAAATATTCCAAAAAGGATAAGGATAATGCAATACACAAGGGATGTATTCCCAAGACATTTTTAAGGAACTTATGAGTATTTTTAAGGAATGTTAGACATGCAATATAAACTAGAAGATGCAATGATCAAGTCAAGTACATGGTAAGAAGTGATAAGTAAAGTCATGAGATAATCATAACGATCAAAGCATTAAAAGGCATATTTGAAATCATGAGTGATCATAAGAGACCATACATATGTGGGATAGAATTGTAACCGACAATAAGACCATGCGAACTATAACATGGAATCCTGATGTTTCCCCATACAACGGAAGAAAGGAGAATCTATTTGCCAAGGTAGACTCTACCCTGCTAGGCGGGGCATGTACATACTCTATATGTGGATCCACTAAATAAGACACAAAGGCAGCCTATGGTGGCATGTAGTTTAAGGGACTTGAGGTAGGCCCCCACCTCAAAGTCCACTCGGTGCTAAGTCAAATCCCACAGAATACATAACATAGATCCATACTTAGCATATATCATAAACTTGATCATAAGCTTTATAATTCATAGAGTAGCTCATTTTCTTGCCATATTTGCAATATGAGTATAAGCCTTTCAACATTAAAAAATTATACTTGCATAATTCATGTCATTAGGTTCCTAGGTCACCACATACGACCCTAAGTCACCTTTCTTCATAACTTGCATAGAATTCATACATGAACATACTTGTAATTAATGATAATAATTCATACTTTAATTTCGAATAAAACTCACATACATAGTAAATTTAATTGAAACCCATGATAATGATTTGAAATCATTGAATTCATAATCATACTTCATTATATCATCATTGAAAATAGTTTTGTGCAAGAGCATTCATAATTAAATTAAAATCATGTAATTCATGTAGAAACAAACTTATAATTATAATATATAATTATTAAAAACATAATTGAAACAGGACAACGCAATTCATCAAATTAAGGTTACAAACCCAATTGAAATTGATCAGATTTGGAATGAAAACCTTGGGAATCCATGGGTGAAAGGGACCCATGGATCAATCCCTATCTACCTTGAATGCATTTGACCTTGGAATTGAAAAAAGAGACATGTTCTTGAAGAAACCCTAGCCAAAAATGATGAAGAATATGAACTCTTAAAGTAATCCTTGAGAGAAAAGTATTAAAGTTGTTTGGGAATTAATGAGGAAAAGAATAAGTTTAGGAGTATTTAGACAATTTCATATTGAACCTAGTACTAAAAATATCTACATACATTAATGAAATAATAGGTAATGACTAAAATATCCTTCATTTAACTGGAACTAGAACTCACCATGGAAGATCCATCACTGTCCATGATGACTATCATGGCCCGTAATTGTGTCCGTCATGAATTACTTGTACTTGAAATCTGGGAGTTGCAGAGAAAAGTTCTAGAACTTCCTATACAAAACCCTTCATGGTCTGTGGAGTGAATCACGGTTCGTGGAATATAGTGGTGGTGCAGGACCTATAGGGTGGTCTGCAGGAGTAACCAGCATGGAACCCACCACGGTCCTTGAAGACCTACAAGGCCTTTGGTGGTCGATTCTAGTCCCTTCCTTGGGAAGTTTCTTGAGGGCCTTAGAAGACGGGTCACCACAGAAGGCATCACGGCCTATGGTACTCATCACATTTGCAGTCGCTTTTTGTGGTCCCTTCCTACATGTTTGAGTTTCAGGGTTACCACCATGGTGGATCACCACGAGGCGTGGTGCGTACCATGGCCCATGATGGCCTTCTATGGTCATCACCTGGTGCCAAAATTTGCAGGTTCCAAAATTTTCATGTTTTGATCCTCATTTTATGATTTTCTGAATATCGAGGTCTTACAATATCTCCTCATTAGGAACATACATCCTTGAATGGGACTCAAGCTAGCATGAATAGAATAGGAAATGAACATAACAACCCAACATGAACACAAAACATCTCGATAATGTATATAAGCATGAAATATTTAATCTCAAGCAAAAATATGACTTTAAAACACATTTCATGAACATGAATGCATTTGAAACCATAAGAACAACTAAAACGCATGATTTGGGATGGTTGGATCATGAAGGAACTAAATACATCAAGTAGGAATGAAAGGAAAGAGATGAGGATATCGGGACATCATATCCGCTTTGACTTCCCATGTAGCACCCTCAACCTCTTGATTCCTTTATAACACTTTAACTGAACCTATTTCTTTGTTTCTCAAATTTCTAACTTATCGGTCCAAGATTTCAATCGGACAATATCATATCTTTCAAGCCATCTACATTTGGTATAGTTAATCAGCCTTGATATCTCAAAACACCATATCCCCCTTGAGAGAAAGCAGCCACTTTCTTCAATTCAACAAAAGTGGGATCACTATCTTGCTTTTCCTTTACATCTTCCACAATAACACCAATATATTAGGAATCAACCAATGTAATACCTAAATGAGCTAAGATATGCATATCCTGAACTATATCTCTCTTTTCATCTTCAATGTGAGAAACATTATTCATGAAAGATCTACTAAGAATATCGACAAGCACATTTGACTTACCCGAATGGTATAGAACACTCATGTCATGACCCTTCAACAGTTCAAGCCATCTTCTTTGTTGAAGATTCAAGTCCTTTTGAGTTAACATGTATTGCAAAAACTTGTGATCGATGAAAAAATCTACAAGGACACCATAGAGATAGTGTCTCCACAACTTTAAAGCAAATACCACCATTGCTAATTCCAAGTCATGAGTCGGGTAATTCTTCTCAAGAACCATGTGTTGCCTTGAAGCATAAATTGTCACTTTACCATTTTGGATTAGAAAACAACCTAAACAAACTCGTGAAGCATCACAATACAAAACAAAGCCATCAAAACCTTCTGATAAATTCAACACTAGAGCAGAGGTCAACCTATTCTTCAACTCTTGGAAGCTTTTTTCACATGCCTCAGATCATTGAAATTTCACCTTCTTTTTGGTCAAAGAAGTCAAAGGCGATTCAATGGAAGAGAAACCTTCCCCAAAATGTCTATAATAACAAGCTAAACCTAAGAAACTTCTAATGTTAGAAGAATTCAATGGTCTAAGCCAATTATTGAGTGCCTTGGTCTTCTGTGGATCAACAATAATTCCTTCTCCGGAAATAATGTGACCAAGAAAAGCCACTGACCTTAGCAAAAAATCACATTTGCTAAACTTTGCATACAACTAACAGTCTTTAAGTATTTGCAATACAATCCTCAAATAATTGGCATGCTCTTCCTAAGTTCGAGAATAGATCAAAATATCATCAATGAAAATAAGCAAAAATATATCCAAATATTGCTTGAACACCCTATTCATCAAATCCATAAAAGCTATAGGAGAATTTGTTAATTCAAAAGACATAAAAAAATAATTTAAAATGATCATACCAAGTTCTAAAAGTTGTCTTCAAAATGTTACATTCCCTTACTCGGAGTTGATGGTAACCCGATCAGATATCAATCATTGAAAAGCAACTCGGCCATAGAAATTGATCAAATAAATCATCTATCCTTAGAATTGGATATTTTTTCTTTACAGTGAACTTATTCAATTGCCGGTAATCTATAAATATTTGGAAAGACCTATCTTTCTTCCTAACAAACAGCACAAGAGCACCCCAAAGTGAAATGCTTGGTCTTTTGAAAGATTTATCCAACAAATCCTTCAATTGTTCTTTCAACTCCTTAAGTTCTAACAAAGCCATACAGTAGGGAGTAATAGAAATAGATCGAGTAATGAAAAAGGAGAAATATGCCAATGTCAATTTTCCATTCGAAGGACCACCGAGCAAATAGTCAATAAACACATTGGGAAACTAATTAACGGTAGGGACTGACTCAAGAGTAGAAGTTTTGGAATCAACATCCCTAACCCGTACTATATGATAAATGAACCCTTTGAAATTTATATTTGGGCCTTAAGACATGAGATGAATCAACTCTTAATCACTGAATCATTACCCTTCCATTCAAGAATAGGTTCACTAGGAAACTGAAACTTTACTCTACGGGTTCTACAACCAATAGATTCATAAGAGGCATGTAACTAATACATACCAAGAATGATTTGAAAATCGTTCATGCTTTATTTAATGAAATCACAAAGGGATAACTTTATGCAAGAACGACACGGGATAATTTCTATAAACTTTTTTATCCATAACTGAATCACCTAAGAGAGTATTAATTGAAAAAGGTTCTAGCAACACTTTGGGGCACAAATCAAACCTCATAACCACATAAGTAGTAATAAAATACAAATTTGCATCCGGATCAAGCAAGGCATAAACATCATAGAGAAAGACCCCTAACATATTGATTACAATATCAGGAGTCTCCTCCACTTCTTGTCTACCATGAAGAGCATAGAAGTGTTTGTTGCATTGACCATCAATACGTTGAGTTTGGGAACCATGTGGAAATTGGCCTCCTTAGGATACTTGACCGTGAGGGCGACCTTCTGTACCTTTGTTGGACTGTCTATGACCCATTTTTTGACATCCAAAGCAAGCACCTGTTCCCATCAAATATCCCCGTCCATGATTCTTTCCATGTTTAGAAAACTTGGGAAATGAAGGGCTACTAGCATTCACACCTCCTCCTTGAGCCTTAAGGTATGGCACCCTATCAATAACAATCTTCTTTGTGAAACCTTAGCCTTGTTGGTAATAGCCACTACCACCACTGGTCCTAGTATTTGAGAACCCACCTTCATACCTGGATCTCTTAGAATCTTTTATTCTCATCTCTTTGATATTCTTTCTCTCAATTTATTCGACAAAAATCATAAGCCGGGATATGTCCATCTCCTTAATAAGCAATAGTGGTACGACATTCCTTAGCAATAAAATCACATACCCCAAATATGAATTGACTCATTTAGGCACGTTGATCTTCAACCAATGAAAGAGCATACTTAGATAGCATGGTGAACTTGAGGGCATAGTCCCTTATACCCATGTTTCCTTTCGAAGATAGATGAACTCCAACACCTTGGCTTCCCTTAGCTCAAGAATTAAAATGCATCAAGGAAAGCAAGTTTGAAGGCTTTATATTCAATAGGTCCTTCATCCATCCTCTCTATCTTCCATTGACTATGCCAAACTTGAGCAACACTCTTGAGTTTATAATCCACCAACTCCGCTTTCTCTTATAAAGTCACCCCCATAATACTCACTATCTTGTAAAACTCATCAATGAATTCTTGAGGATCCTCATACACTTTCCAATCATGGAACTTTGGAGGATTCATTCTTTCAAAATATGTTACCCTTGAAGATGGAGTGGGAACATTAGAAGGAGCTATAATCCCTTGGGTGGCCACAACTTGGGATAGCATAGTAATAGTGGTTCGGAATTCTTCATTAGTCACTTAGTCAGGTAAAGGACCATTTTTTTGAGGGACCGAGGGAGCTTGATCGCATTTGCATTAATCCCTCTTTGCATAGGTTCTCTTCTTGGAGGAAAGTTTTGAAAATTGCAAAGGACAATTGTTAGGGAATGCAATTCTTAGAGTAAACTCTATCACACGACATACATCATGAAAGAAGTAAGAATTTCCTAAAAATATCCTATAACATCCTATTCATAGATATGGCGCGCTTGAATAAGACTTTACTTGATGCGGCATGTTGGACTCCCTAGGACATCATAAACTTTTCTCTAATGCCAAGTTTGTCATGACGTGGCCTAGGGCTTAGTCATAACATGTATTTAAAACTTCGAAAAAGCTCCAACCAAGATTTTTGATATATCATAAGCATACATAAGGTAAATTAAATACATAAATAACATAAGAAAATCTAAACATGATCATAAAAGAAAGAGTAAACTTGACTACATAGACTCCATGATATAGGTCAAACAATTGCCTCTACTATATGAGAAGTGTGGGGGCTAATACATGTTCCTACCTCATCCTTAATAAGACTGTAAACAAATTCTTGATGAGAAAATAACTCATAAATTACCCTCGATAGATAAGGACTCAAAAAAACTTCGCCAGATAAAAGCTCTACTAACCATGTGTGGGAAGGTGATCCTCAAACCATATATTATGAGATAATATAGGAAACAATACTCATTAATACATTTGAATGTACTAAGTATGAGGGCATGATATACAATAAAAACTATAAGATGCAATGATTAAGTAAAGTACATAGTAAGAAAAGACAATTAAAGTCATGAGAAAATCATAAAAATCAAAGCATTTCAAAGGCATATTTGAAATCATAAATAATTATAAGAGAACATATATATGTGGGATAGAACTGTAACTGACAAAAAGACAATGCGAGCTATAACTTAGAATCCCGATGTCTCCCCATACTACAAAAGAAAGGAGAATCTATTTGCCAAGGTAGACTCTATCCTGCTAGACGGGTCATGTACATACTCTATATGTAGATCCACTATATAAGACATAAAGACAGCCTATGGTGGCACATAGTTTTAGGGACTTGAGGATGCTACTAAGGCTTTTTGTAGGTCCCCCACCTCAAAGTCTACTCCGCGCTAAGTCAAATCTAACAGAATACATAATATAGTAATCATACTTAGCATAGATCATAAACTTTTTTATTAACTTTATAATTAATAGAGTAGCTCATTTTCATGTCACACTTGAAATATGAGTATAAGCATTTCAACATTACAATATCATACTTGTATAATTCATGTCATTAGGTTACTAGGTCACCACATAGGGCTCTAAGTTACCTTTCTTCATAACTTGCATAGAATTCATATGTTGAACATACTTTTAATTCATGATAATAATTCATATATGAATTTATAGTAAAACTCATAAACGTAGTCAATTTTAATGAAAACCATGATAATACTTTGAAATCATTAAATTCATAATCATACTCCATAATATCATCATTGAAAATAGCTTCATGAATGGACATTAATAATTCAACTTAAAATCATGTAATTTATGTAGAAACATACTTATAATGATCATCTATAATTATTAAAAACATAATTGAAATATTCTAATGCAATTCATCAAATTAGGGTTGCAAAGACAATTGAAATTTTTGAGATTTTGAATGAAACCTTGGGACTCCATGGGTGAAAGGGACCCATGGATCAATCCCTTCATACCTTGAATGAATTTGACCTTGGAATTAAAAAAGGAGACTTGTTATTGAAGAAACCCTAGCCAAACTTGATGAAGAAGATGAACTCTTGAAGTAATCCTTGAGAGAGAAGTCTTAAAGTTGTCTGAGAATTAATGAGGGAAAATAATAGGTTTAGAAGTATTTAGGACAATTTTGTATTGAACCTAGTCCCCTAAACACCCACATACATTAATGTTATACCCCGTACTTTTGTACCTTGAAATTTTTTTAAGATTGTTAGAATTCACCATGTGAGACGGATAATCTATAACGCTACCAAACCACTCTAAGGAAGGGAGAATGTGACACCTCATAGTAGGAAAAATTGAAAATATGGTTATAAGAACTCGGAAGAAGTTAGAGGCTAGGTAATGAGTCATAGGACTCGACTTACGTACGTAAGCTACCAACTTGAAAATCTTACATTCTTAAGCTACTTGAATTCATACCAAACTTGTGTAGCAAAGATTACATAGGTTCGTAAAGTAAAATGAGATTATGAACCCACAAGAAGAAAAAAAAGGTAAAACATGGAAGCAAGAGAGAGTTCCACATGGCATTAGTTGGAAGTGCCATGTGGTAGCAGCTGAAGCATGGGGGTGGGCCCCACCATCCACGTGGCAGCCTATGGTTAGAGGTGTGGTGCATTGGCCCAATGGGGGCTTGACATGTGTCACCACTTAGGGGATAACACATGTCACCTCCTAAGGTGGCCTATATATATATATATGATTTATGGTCATGTTTATCCAAAAGAAGTCATTCTTATTCCAGGAAATTTCTAGAGCAAAAAAAAGAAGAGAAACCTTAAGCTAGAGAGAAGAGAGGTACGGATTTTGGGAGAAAGAAAGGTAAGTTCTCTGATTTTTTTCCGTGAATTAATTATTTAGGGTATACCATGAGGGTATTAAGGTGTTATTAATGTAAATTTATGGTTTGGAGAAGCACTAAAAGGATAGCAAACAGCCACAAAGTTTTAGCCGTGCTAGGATAACTTTTGAGGCGAGTTTTAGCAAGTTTTGGCGAGTGTCGGGAAGGTAGGGTTTTTCCTTTCAAAGAGGAGTTTATGATATTTTTATGAAGTATATTACATGTATTAAATGAGGCTGTAGGTGGAAAAATTGTGTAAGGATTATTGACGTTAGAAACAAACTAAATTGAAGTCGTTAGAGTTAAATCGAAGTCGAGTAGTGTGTTGTGATTGTGGTTCTGCGGTTGTATCTTGTTTAATTGCGTTTTGAAGGGATGGAAATTATTCTAAAAAGGGTGTGGGTACTTCTGGTTTCAGCCACACGACCCTCTATTTCATATGGTTAAAGGTTTTATGAAACAAAGATTAAAAACTCTATTTTGGCATCGTGGTTTTGGGTGAATTGTGTATATAGCTGATGGTTTTTGTTGTTTCTATGACTTATAATATTAGAATTGGGATAGGGAAAGTTATAGGAGAGATGTTGTCTGATTTCTGCCAACTTCAAAACTAGTAATAAACTAGTTGGGGGAAATGGATAAGGAAATGATTCCTATGGATACTTGGTTGTAGAGTTGGAAATTGGAAAGTGAAAGTTTATTAACCTTACTATTTTTTTCATATTAAATAGGTTCAAAAAATGATGAGGTGAATGTGGTGAAGGGTAATCTATAAGAGGTATGTGAAGCTACCTCCTTTCTTTTGGTATGTTTTTGGTATAAGTATGTAAACATACCCTTATTTTCTTTTGACGTGTCTCGACATAAGTATATGATGATATATGTATATGATGACTCCATTAGGGAAAGTAGAGAATATATAAATCCTATCCTTTCTCTTCTTTTGGCAAGTCCTAGATGTACGTAAAAGATGATATAATCTCGGAGGTGACTCCATTCCTAAGTGTTTCTTACTGATCCTCTAAAGTTGAAACTCTTGCAATAATTGAGCTATTATGTCACGGCCCAACCCCGTAGGCCGTGACGGGTGCCCGAAATGGACACACATGTGTACCCCTGCCACTTATACATAACCCATCTCCTGTTTATACTTAAAATGCACTAACAGGTAAGAAAACATACAAGCCGACAAGGCTTTTGTAACGTATAGGGTTGTTCCATAATACACATATACGCGAGTCGACAAGGCCGCCACGATACCGGGAACGCCCTAAATCACAAGTTATATCAGCTCAGCTATACATACATGCATATACACTCATATACAACCCATATACAACCCATATACAGCTCATATTCAACTCAAATATAACTCATATACAACTTATGTACACACGCAACCCACATGCATACAACCCACATCTGTATCCACAAACCTCTAGGAGTAAGGAGAACAATAACATAAGGCGGGACAGGGCCCCTACCATACCCATGAACAAAACTAATATACACATAGGGGTTTAGTACCCAAAATTAGGCTCCAGCATAATGGAGCACTTCTGAACCGTTGAGTGGGACTCCTATACTGGTGGATCCCCAAATTGTGTACCTGTACTTGCGGGCATGAATGCAGCCCTTTAAAAAAAGGGGTTAGTACGACAAATATACTGAGTGTGTAAAACATAGCATAGCATAATTGGAAACATATTTGAAACAGAGAAACAGGGAATCCAGTACATTATAAAAGAAGCCTCTGTACCTGTACTCTGTAAATCATAAAAACATGCATGTTCAAATTATATCATATAGCCGGCCCTATCAAGGGTCCGGTGGATACACCTGTAAGATCATCACAACCCAGTGCCATCACCACCTAATTACAACAGATCATCATATATATATACATACATATCCCAGCCCTCTAGTGAGGGGCTCGGTGGACAATGCAGTGAATTATGCACGATTACAATTCTCGGCCCGAGACACAGTTAAAGAAGTGTTATAGTATACACGAGCAGAGTAGTGAGTAACTATATTTAGTTTAAATCATTATCGGAGACTCGACAATATATAAAGGCTGAACTAGTGTCTGAGAATCAGGGTGGTAATATAATTAGCTCAAGTGCCCTCTAAAGGCCATTAGGACTATATTAATTAACATCTCGGGATCCTTAGATACATACCAAAGTAGTTCTAACCGCTTAAGGATTTCAGAGTACATGTACTCATATAGTCTCTCTGATTAGAAATTGGTATATTCATTGTCTGTTAAACGTATTCTAAGTTCGAGGAAAGTAGTTCAACTAAACTAAGAGTTCACAATCTAGAAGAGAACAGGAGACATTTAGGAATGAAATTACTCCAGAGATCATATTACTTTTTACTTACCTCTATAACATGCCAAAAGAAAGAGAAAGAATAGGCTTTACATACCTCTTACGGGTTACTTTTTATCCCATTCGTCTTGTCGTCCTTTGAACCTAAGTAAGATAAAAAAACATGAATATTAACAACCCTTGGCTGTACATCCTTATTTTACACATGAGTAATCATAGAACTCAATTCTTCGCTCGCCTCCTCGATTAGTTCTTTAACTAGTTAAAGAGTTAATGGAAATCGAGCAGCACCTCCCCTATAATATGCCCTATCAAAATTTCCAATTACACTACTAATAGATACATACAACCAACAGCAATTACCTTCAAGGTATATATATTCCATTCATATCAACATTCTACAACACAAACTCCAAATGACTAGCTCGAAACCACGATACCAAAATAGAGTTTCTAGTTTCCATTTTGTAAAATCTTTAATTATAAGAAACAGAGGGTCGGATTGCTGAAACCAGAAGCACCCATACCTATTTTAAGGCATTTTATAGAACCTCAACACACCACCACACAACCAGCAGCTGTAGCATCACAACCATATCATAAACACAACCCACTATTCGACTTTAATTTGGCTATAGCGACTTCAATTTAGATTATTTCTAATGTCGATCATTCCTATGACTTTATCACACTTACAGCAACATCAAAGATGTGCAACACACCCTATGACAACACCATAAACTTCAAATCGAAAGCAAAGAACTTACCTTTTCCGAAATTGGCAAAAACTAGCCAAAACTTGCCTCGAAAACTCTTCTAACACAATTAAAATGTCGTGGTTTCTTGTTGTCCATTTTGTACTATTCCAAATCATGAATTTATAATATTAATACCTCCGTAACATCATGGTATATGATGGATAATTAATTTATGGAACGAAATTGAGACTTACCTATTTGTTTCTCCCTTAGGCCGCCACTCTTTTCCCTTTAGTTCTAGGGTTTTTGGTCTATGTTTGGCTGATGTTTTGAACAAGGAAATGACTTATGATTCATATATTATGTATATATATGCTGCCTAGGGGGGCTGAAACGTGTCATCCCCTAAAAGGTGATACGTGTCTATCCCCCATTGGGCCAACACATATATGCTACCAATTAGGGGCTACCACGTGGCAGTGGGGCCCACCTCCCCCAAGAAGGTGGGTCACCTGCTTGCTTGAGGTGCTTCCACGTGTCACTCTCTTATTGGCTGCCATGCATCACTTTTTTCTCTTTCTCGTGGGTTCGTAATCTTGTTCGTAATCTAATTTCACTTTAAGAGCCTATGAAATCCTTGATACGTAAGATTGGTATGTAATCAAGTAACTCACATATGTAAGACTTCTAAATTAGTAGTTTACGTAGATAAGTCGAGTCCTACTACCCATCACTTGGCCTCCAACTCCTTCCGAATTCTGATAACTCTATTTCCAACCTTCTCTAGTATGAGGTATCACATTCTCCCCTCCTTAAAGTTATTTGATAACGTTTTGGATTATCTGGCTCACATGATAACTTCTAAGTAACTTAAGAGATATTTTGAGCCCAAGGGTGTGGGGTATAACTACTCACACCTCTTTTAGACCACCTTCTAAGAGGCTTAAGCACCCTTCAAGAAGCTTAAGAACCTCTCAAGAAGCTTAAAAACCTTTCAAGGTATGAAAGTCTCAAGGTACGATAGTACGGGGTATAACATCCTTCCCCCCTTTAGGACATTCGTCCTTGAATGTTAAACAAATCTTCCCTTAAGACGTTATACAGGTTATAGGGAGAATTGTTTCCATTACAATAATGCATATCTTCATCAAACAATTAATATACAAGTTTTCAGGAGTTGGGGTTACTTGTAGATATCGGGAACAAGTATGGATACTTGTGTTTCATGTCCTCTTCAGCTTCCCAGGTCATTTCTTCACGATTCCTATTTTGCCATAATACCTTGACCAAAGTTACATCCTTTGTCCGCAATCTTCTAATCTGTCGATCCAGGATGGCAATCAGTTATTCTTCATATGCCAATTCTTCCATGACCTGGATGTCATCTATGGGATGTACTCGGGATGGGTCACCAACACACTTTTGAAGCATTGATACATAAAAGACTAGATGTACTGCTTCCTGGTCTTCTGGAAAGTCTAGTTCGTAGGCAACCTTGCCTATTCGGTAGAGGATCAAGTAAGGGCCAATATATCTTGGACTCAACTTTTCTTTCTTGTCGAACCTCATTACTCTTTTCATGGGAGACACTTTCAAAAACACTCATTCGCCCACTTGAAATTCCAAAGGTCGGCGTCGATTGTCTGCTTATGACTTCTGTTGACTCTAGGTGGCTAATAATCTCTCCCGAATAAGCTTTACCTTGTCCACCGCCTGTTGGACCATGTTTGGGCCTACGAATTGCATTTCACCAACATCAAACTATCCAATGGGTGACTTGCACTTCCTACCGTATAAAGCCTCATATGGTGCCATCTAGATACTGGAGTGATAGCTATTGTTAGAAGTTACCAGGTGAGCCGGATAGGCTATAACGCTGTCAAACAACTCTAAGGAAAGGAGAATGTGATACCCCATGGCAGGGAAGATTGGAAATAATGTTATAGGAATCTAGAAGGAATTAGAGGCCAAGTAGTGAGTCGTAGGACCCGACTTACTTGTGCAAGCTATTAATTTGGATGTGTTACATATGTAAGATACCAACTTAGAAATTTTACATACTTAAGCGACTTGAGTACGTACCAAGCTTACGTAGCAAGAATTACATAGATTTGTAAAAGAAGATGAGATTACAAACCCACGAGGGGAAAAGAAGGTGACATGTGGCAACATGAGAGAGTGCCACATGGCAGCATGAGAGAGTGCCACATGGAATAAGCTAGAGAAAAGGGGGGGTCCCCACATGCCACATGGCAGCCCGTTATTGGAGGAAGGGATGTGTTGGCCCAATGACGGCTTGACATGTGTTACCACTTAGGGCTTGACATGTGTCACCTCCTAAGGTGGCTTATATATATATATATATATATTAAATGAATCACTCTTATCAAAAATTAATCCTTATCTCCAATAAATTCAAGAAAATTCTAGAGAAAAAAAGAAGAGAAGAAACCTTAGAGCTAGAGAGAAACTAGCGGCGGCCAAGGGGAGAAAAAGATAAGTTTTCCAATTTCATTCTATGAATGAATTATCTAGGGTATGCCATGATGGTATTAATGTGTTATTAATGTAATTTTATGGTTTTTATCAGCACCAAAATGTTAGCAAACATCCACAAAGTTGTAGACGCGCTAAAGGAAATTCCAAGGCGAGTTTCGGCAAGTTTTGGCGAGTTTCGGGTAAGGTAAAGTTTATCTTTCGAACTGGAGTTTAGGATGATGTTATGAGGTATATTATTTGTCTTAAATGAAGTTGTAAGTGGAAAAATTTCATAAGGATGCTTGACGTTAGAAACAAACTAAATTAAAGTCGTTATAGTTAAATCGAAGTCGAGTAGTATGTTGCGATTGTGTTGCTACAGTTGCAGGTAAGGAAGGTGTCTTAAAATGGTGCGGTTTAGTTTGGTTGCATCCACATGACCCCCCTCCCCATTTGGTATGGTTAAATATTTTATGAAATAAAGGTTAAAAACTCTATTTTGATATCGTAGTTTTGAGCTAATGGTTTGGAGTTGTATTGAGTAATGTTAAAGTGATTTACTTATATATATGCTGATGTTTTTTGTTGTTGGTATAGTTGTTGACATGGTGTCCGAGTTGAAATCTTGGGGATGTTGAAGTTATAGGGGAGATGCTGCCCAATTTTTGGTAACTTAGGAACTAGTAATGAACTAGTCGAGGAAAATGGATAAGGAAATGACCTTTATAGAGACTTGGTTATAGAGTTGGAATTGGAAAGTTAAAGGTCATTAACCATAGTATTAGTTTCATGTTAAATAGTTTCAAGAGACGACGAGGCGAATGTATTAGGAGTAATCCATAAGAGGTATGTAAAGCTAATCGTACCTTATTTTGGCATGTCTTTGGCATAAGTATTTAAAGCTTATTCTTTCTCTTGGCATGTTTTGACATAAGTATATAAAGCTAATCTTCCTTTTTGGCATGGTTTTTATGAAACAAGTATATGACTTTTATATGATTCCAAGGAAGTTTCTATTCATAGAGCCGCTAGGATGGCCAACTTCTTGATTTTCCAAAGGACATTTTATCGTGCCTAGATACGTGTATATGATTCCAAAAGTTCTATTTGGATATAACTCATAGTGATATTCAAAAGGTACTTGATACGACTCATCTTGATTTTTGAATAATAGCTCATTTTGTTAACTCCATCGAATCTCAAAAATTATTTAAAGTGCATTTATTTTCTTAATACTCCACTCGTGGATGCCTCAATTCTTCCTTCACTAAGCCCTGGTCAGGTTTTGTTATCGTGCGTACTTCTCTGCATTATTTGCCATACCCCTACGTGAGAGTGAAGGTATTCCCTATACATGGGATTTGTGGTGTTATGATGTGCCATATACATATATGATATGATGTGATCTGATATGATATGATCTGTTATGGAGATATTCCCTGCTCTGGAGTTATGATGTGTTGTGGTGCCAATAATGGGGTGGTGACCACGATTTGTTCACTTAGTCGAATAATCGGATCAGATATGGCATATATTTTTCTGTATACATTATCTGTGGTTATGAAAAGCATTTTAATATTTTGAACATTTTGCTCATTTTTGCACCTTCTGTTCTGGTAGTGGCTTTACCTAATATAGTCCATGCTTTACATACTCGATAAATTATCCGTACTTAGCCTCTTTCTTCGGGGGCTGCGTTATATGCCCGCAGGTACAAATACTCGGTTTGCTGATCCACTCACTTAGGATATGCACCCTATTGGTTGGCAGTGCTCCTTTGTCTGGAGCCCTATTTTGGTACTAACTTTTTTGTTGTACTTTTGTACATATTGGTTAAGGGGTACGACGGGTCCCTGTACCATCATATGATTATGCTATCATTTTGTATAGGTTTGTAGACTTGTGTTGTGGGTTCTGTATATGTGTTTTGAGCTTTGTGTTCCATGATGGCCTTAACGGCCTTTGCGTGCTACATCTATTTTTGTGCTCTCTCTAGCGATTTCTGCATTTGTTTATTCTACTAACATACTCAGTGGGGATAAGGGTACATATGGGTGCCCAAGTCAAGCACTAGTCATGGCCTATGGAGTTGGGTCATGACAGGGATAGGCACTCCCTCTTGTAGTTAAGGCACGAGACCCATTATAAGATCCCTGTTATGACCCAACCTTGGGCCTAGTCATAACACGACGATTGGGATGCGAGGGACCCCATCCATAAGCCATCTTAGTATATCGCATGGGTAAATTGAGGAACAATATAATGGTTAGCGGAAGTAATCATTAAGTGGGGAATGGGACTAAGGGAAATCAACTCTATCAACACCAATAAATATCATCTAAACATGCCTCTAGTCTAATCTTCAACGGGGGCTTAGGACAAGTTCCTACCTAAACATAACAATAGAAGAAAGTGTAAATAATAGTAACATGAATAAAAGTCTCATCCTCTGTAGAATGAGGAGTCACCAACTTCTTTGAAATCTAAAGAAATCTCTAGCCATAAGCGGGATAGTCATGAGTGTTGTCCATACCTACATTATGAGACAATGTAGGCAAAATATACATTAGTACATTTGAATGTATTAAATATGTGAGGTATGCATGATTAAGTAAAACAACGTATCAATATGCCATAAGATAAATGACCAATCACAGTGAGCATGACCATAGCCTAAAGGAATTTAAATCATAAGAAACTCTTGGTCAATGCATACCATAAAACTTAAACTTTCAACTCATAACTAGACACCTCATAGCTTAACCTAAACTTGAAATTTTGTGGGATAAGATCGTTAACCGAAAACTAAGACATGGGAGATACTACAGGGAATCCAATAACTCCTACATTAAAATAGGCCGATGACTCCTGTATCAAAAATAATGGAAACTACCTTACCAGGGTATTCTCCAACATAACTCAACTCAACTCAATTGGGCTATGTGGATCCACTAGCTTGGCCATGAAGGCAACCTACGTGGGCAAAGTAGTTTGGGACTTTAGGTTGCTAATGTGATTCCCTTGGATATCCAACTACATTCTCCAACCGAACCCCACCTAGAAGTCCTCTCGATGTTTAGTAAATATCCCAACAGAAACTCATAAAACATAATCATAATATAGTAGGGAAAGATAGTAACTGCTTAACAATCCAACTTTAAAATATTTTGGAATAGCTCATCTAACTTGATGATTCATAAGAATCTATAACTTCGATGAGAATTGTCCTTATCACCATCTCAAAACATCTATTGGTCTTAACTCTGATCATCATCTTAATCTTTAACTTTAAAATCATAATCTCAGCTGTAACTAATTGAATACTATCTTTATAAATCATTTAACTCATCATTATCTCATAAAATCAATTTTTTCATAGTCATATCTTGAAAATATAGTTTTATGCATGGTCATCTATAATTTAACTTGAAATCATGTAATTCATATAAGAACATGCATATAAAGATCATTGATAACATTTAAAAATAAAATGAAGACATCCCAATGCAATTCATCAAAACTAGGCTTTATAATCAATTGTAAATTGAATGAAAACTTGAGAAACCTTTGGGAATTCATGCGTAAAAAGGGCATATGAATAAATACCCACATACCTTGCTTGAAATCACTTAGAATTGAGAAGAAATCTGGAAACCCTATCTTGAATTTTGAGAGAAACCTTGAGAGAATTTGAGAGTTCTTGCCTTAAACATTTTGGAGGAATGAATTGACTAAGAGAGGAATTTGAAGAATAGAGTATTTATAGACTTTGAACTTGGCCATAAAAGTGTCCAGGTTCATTGAAATAAACTTGGAAAAAGACACAATTGTCCATCATTATATCCCGGATTTTAAGTCTACGAATAGGTTCCTATGAGCCGTCTAAGTGTTGATGAGTCGTCTAAACAACTCGTCCAGCAGGTCTAAGAAAAAGGTTGTGAACATAGTCTCTAAATTTTGTGATTGACCAATGTTTACGACCCGTCCTCTCAGAAACGGTCCATTCTTAAGGATCGTTCTACAGGTTTGAAAACCTGCAAATATATTAGTCTTTGAAGTTTTAGGACAGGTGGTTCTTACGACCTGTCATTGCTTCTATGAGCTTTCCTTTGAAGTCATCATTTTGGCCTTAGGAAAACTTCAACTTTTGCATGAAGGGTCACTCTACGACTCTATTCTACGAGTCATAGAGGGACTCATTCACATGGATGTGTTAAGAATTTTAAGACTTTTGTCCTTGGTTTCAACTTTCAGACTTACAGGGTCTTACAATATCTCCCCCTTGGAAATATTCATCCTAAAATGAGATTAACTTTCATAGGAAGGACACGGAAAGATGACTATCAACCCAACATGAACATGATGACATGTTAAAATTCATAGAACATGAAATTTTCAACTTCGCATAAAATCATAACTTTGAAAATCAACCTTCATTCATGAACATGCATGCATATGAATGACATAGGAGGAAAGAAATACGTAAGAGTTCAACTAGCTTGAATAAGAATAACCTACTACTTTAGGCTTTAGTAGAGGAAAAGAGGTACGCGTATCATTTCATCATATCTGCCTCCGCCGTCCAAGTAGAACACTTTACTTGTTTATTCCTTCATAACACCTTGAAGGACAAAACTTATTTTTTCCTCAACTTCTTAACTTGCTGGTCTAAGATTTTCATCGGAACCTTTTCATAAGTAAGATTTTCCTCAAAACTTAAATCGTTCAATGGCACAATGGAGTTTGGATTACTGATGAACTTTGTCAACATAGACACATTAAATACAGGGTGAGTCATAGCCAACTCAAGTGGAAAATATAACTCATAAGCCACTTTGCCAACACGTCTTAATATCTTATAAGGTCCAAAATATCTAGCGCTCAATTTCCCTTTCTTACCAAAATGCATTACACCCTTTATGGGTGAAACCTTCAAATAGACCCAATCATCCACCTCAAATTCGAGTTCTCTTTTCCTAACATGGAATATGACATTTGACGATTTTGAATTGTCTTTAACCTCTTTCTTATGAATCTTACCTTCTCCACAACATCCATCACCAAATCTAGACCAATGAAGGACATCTCACCAACTTCAAACCATCCCACTGGGGATCTATATCTTCCCCATACAATACTTCGAAAGGAGCCATTTGGATGCTAGAGTGATAACTATTATTATAGGCAAACTCAATCAATGGCAAGTATTCATCCTCACTTTCTTTTAAATCAATAACATTTGCCCTTAACATATCTTCTAAAGTTTGGATTATTCTTTTACCTTGATCATACGTTTGAGGATTAAAAACGATAATTAACTTGACTTTATACTGAGACCCTTTTGAAATTACCTCTAAAAATGTGAAGTGAATTGTCTACCTTTATCCGATATGATGGACAAGGACACACCATGAAGTCATACTAACTCACGAACATAAAACTTAGAAAAATCTTCAGTACTATAGGATGTTTTAACTGGTAGAGAATGAGCTGACTTGGTCATCCGATCTATAAAAACCCAATTGGAATCATGTTGCTTCTTAGTATGAGGTAAATCGGTTACAAAATCCATATTTACATCTTTCCATTTCCAAGTAGGAATTTCAATATCTTGGTCTAGACCTCCCGGTCATTGATGCTCAACTTTAGCTTATTGGCAATTTGGACACGTAGTTATCATTTCCACTATGTCCTTCTTCATGCCATTCCACCAATACACTTCTCTCAAGTCATGATACATCTTGATGGAACCTGGATAAATCGAGTATTGGGAACTATGGGTCTCATTCAATATCAACCCTCTCAACCCATCAATGTTAGATACACACAAACGACCTTGGTAAAATACCACACCATCTCTCCCTTGGGAGAAAGACTCTATGGTTTTTTTGGCGACTAATTTCTTTAACTCAACCAACATTGGATCTTGGTCTTGCTTAGCCTTGATATCCACTACAAGAGATGATTCTGAACAATTTTGAACAAGAATACCTCCTTCATTAGAATCAACCAAACACACATCTAAATGTTCCAACCTATGGACATCTTTAATCAATTCTTTCTTATCTTCATCATCATGTGTCACGCTACTCATGAACAATCTACTTAGTGTAGCAGCAACCACATTTGCCTTACCTGGATGATACAACACACTCATATCATAAACCTTCAATAATTCAATCCATCTCCTTTGCTGAAGGTTCAAGTCTTTTTGTTTAAACACATATTGTAAACTCTTATGGTCAGTGAACACATATACGTGGACACCATAAAGATAGTGTCTCCAAATCTTCAAGGCAAACACAAACACCACTAGTACAAGATCATGAGTTGGATAGTTTCATTCATACACCTTAAGTTGTCTAGAAGCATATGCTATTACCTTACCATGTTGCATCAATACACAACAAAGATGAACCCTTGAGGTATCACAATACACCATGAAACCATCAAACCCTTCCGGGAAGGTCGATATAGGAGCGGTAGTGAGATGATCCTTCAATTCTTGAAAACTCTTTTCACATGCTTCCAACTATTAAAACTTCACCTTCTTTTGAGTCAACTTGGTCAAAGGTGACGAGATCAATGAAAACGCCTCCACAAATCTTCTATAGTATCCAGCTAGGTCCAAGAAACTCCTAATATTCGAAGGAGATAATGGTCTAGGCCAATTCTTAACCGCTTCGGTCTAGACCAAGGAAGGCCATTTCCCATAACCAAAACTCACATTTGTTAAACTTTGCAAATATTTATTTATCTATTAGAATTTGCAACATAATTCTCAAGTGACTTGCATACTCCTCTGTCACGACCCAACCTAGGTCCTAGCCATAACACAGCGATTGAAACCCTGAAGGCCTCCAACCAAGCCTCTTGTACATATCATAAGCATACATAAGGTAAAGCAAAAGCGGAATAGTCTAAACTATGAATAAAAATTTAAGAATGTCACATGAAAACATAAACTCGAAATATTTGTCAAACTAGATGCCTCTACTCATGAATATGGGAGATGGCTAAGACATGTCCCTATATCACCCATAATATGAAAAATAATAAAAGTCTTTGAAAACAATAACTAACATGATAACTAGTCCCCAATAAATAAGGACTCACCACAAATATTGCTGGATAGGAAAGCTTAACTATCCACGTAGATGAGTATGATCTTCGACCTCAACCCCTACATTATGAGACAATATAGGTAAAAAGGATGCATTAGTACATTGGAATGTACTAAGTATGAGGGTGTGACATGCAACGTAAATCATGGAATGCAATGGTCAAGTAAAACACATGATAAGATGAGGTAAGTAAAGTCATGAGTAAATCATATTGGTCAACGTATTTAAACAGCATAATTTAAAATCATAGCAAACATAAAAGATCATACATATATGGGATAGGAACCATAATCGACAATAAAACCAGATCTATAACATGAAATCCCGTTGTCTCCCTATACAACGAAGAAAAAGGGAAATCTACATGCCAAGGTAGACTTTACCCCACTAGGCAGGTCATACATATGCTATATATGGATCCAATAGCTAGGCCAAAAAGGCAACCTACGGTGGCACGTAGTCCACTCGGTGCTAAGTCAAATCTCACGAAATACATGCATAGCATAAAATTCATAATTACATATATCATAGTCATGATCATAGGTTTGAAATCATAGAGTAGTTCATTTTCATAACATACTTGTAATGTGAGAATTATCCTTTTATCATTACAATCATATTTTCATAATTCATATTGTTAGGCCTTAGGTCACCACATAGGGCCCTGAGTCACCTTTTAGGCCTTAGGTCACCACATAGGTCCCTACGTCACCTTACTTCATAACTTGCATGAAATTCATATCTTGAACTTAGAGTAGAACTAAATTGCATAATCAATTAACTTTGAAAATTATGTAATTGACTTAAAAATATACATGATCATAAAATTTAATCAACTCATACATAATTCATATAGATAATATCCTTTGAAAGTATAATTCAAAAGACTCATAATTTACATCATGAAACCTAGAGATCAAAATAGGAGAATTCATGAAAAAAACTCTTCAATTTAACACAACAACCATCAATTTATATCAAAATAGATTCATGATCATACTTTGGATCATAATTCATGCAATAGGAATAGAGATAATAAAACCCATAAAATATTATATTTTAATTTGATAGAAAACCTTAAGAAATTGATTGGGCTTCATGGATAAAAAAATCCATGAATGAATACCCACATACCTTAAGTGAGAAAACCAAATAATTTGGAAGACCTTGAGAGTTTTGATAAAGAGGTTGAGTGAATTTACTTGAAGTTTTCAATGAGCCCTTGAGAGTCTTTTGTGGAGAGAGAAATATTTGAGTAGGTGAATTGTAGAAGAATGAATAGAATTAGAGGTTTAGGTTAATTTATAGGAATAGAATTAGAGGTTTAGGTTAATTTATAAAGCTAAATTAGGTCCTAAAAATGTCCAGGTTCATTAACTAACAATTAGGGAAAAGTCTAAAGTGTCCTTGCTAAAACATAAATTCGGCCAGAAAATCCATTGCCATTTTCGCAACGCGGACTTTCCACACACCTTACTGGTTTGCGCAGTTCCTTAAGAAATTTATCTTTCGATCTACGGGTCCTAAAAATCCACCATGACTATTTTCCTGCAACTTTTGACCCCCTAATCGATATTCCAAACTCGGATTTTCCAAAAAGATTTAGAATAATGCATTACATGAATGGCCTATTTCCAAGGCATTCTTAATCCACTTATGAGCATTTTGAGGAATATTGCAATACCTCCCCCCTTGGAAATATTTTCCTTGAATGATATGCGACTAATATAGGAAGGACATGGAAGAAAGACTAGCAACCCAACATGAATATGAGGACACTTCAAAAAATGCATAGAACATGTAAACTTCATAATTAACATAAGACATTGTCCTTGAGAAAAAAATATTTTCATTAATCATGCATGCATATGAATGACATATGGAACTGAAATATAGGAGTTTAATTGATTTGATCATAAACAACTAAGTAATTTTAGGATAGAGTGAAAGGAAAGATATATCGATAATGGTTCATCATGTCTGATTCTGCTTCCCACGTAGAACTCTCTACTTGTTGATTCCTCCATAACACTTTGATGGATGCAACGTATTTATTTCTTAACCTCTTCACTTGCCGATCTAAAATCTCAATCAACATATTCTTATAAGTTAAATTCTCTTCAATACTGACATTCTCCATTGGCACAGTAAAATTTGGATCACCCACAAACTTTCTCAACATTGAAACATGAAATACCAGATGAACCAAAGCCAACTCAAGTGGCAAGTCTAACTCATATGCCACTTTGCCAATGTGTTTCAATATCGTATAGGGTTTGACATATCTAGGGCTCAACTTTTCTTTCTTACCAAACCGCATTACCCCTTTCATAGGTGAAATCTTCAAATATACCATATCATCCACCTCAAATTCAAGTTCTCTCCTCCTAGTATCCAAATAGGACTTTTGAAAACTTAGAGATATTTTCAATCTTTCTTTTATGAGCCTTACTTTCTCCATTACATCAACTACCAAATCTATACCAATCAATGCTATCCCACCTACTTCAAACCACACCACCGAAGACCTACATCTTCTCCCGTACAAGGTTTCAAAAGGAGCCATTTGGATACTTGAGTGATAACTATTATTGTAGGGAAACTCAATGAATGGCAAATGGTCATCCCAACTTCCTCTAAGGTCAATCACACATGCACTTAACATATCCTCCAAGGTTTGAGTTGTTCTTTTGTCTTGTCCATCAGTGTGAGGATGGCAAGCATTACTTAGCTTGACTTTAGTCCCAAGACCTTTCTGAAATGATATCCAAAAATGTGAATTAAATTGAGTACCTCTATCCAAGATAATCGACAAAGGAACACCATGAAGTTTCACAAGTTCACGAATGTACAACTTAGCATACTTTTTGACACCATAAGAAGTCTTAAATGGTAGAAAATATGCCAATTTGGTCATTCGGTCAACAATAACCCAAATAGAATCATGTTTTCTTATAGTACAAGGTAAACCTGTGACAAAGTCCATATTTACATCTTCCAACTTCTATGTAGGAATTTTGATTTCTTGAGCTAGACCTCCCAGCCTTTGATGTTCAACTTTCACTTGTTGACAATTGGGACACTTAGCCACGAACTCTACTATGTCCTTTTTCATTCCATTCCACCAATACACTTCCCTCAAGTTATGATACATCTTAGTGGATCCCGGGTGAATTGAATACCGAGAACTCTAGGCCTCATTCAATATCAACTCTATTAATATATCAATATTTGGAACATAAAAATGACCTTGGTAATGTAGTACCCCATCTTCTCTTAGGGAGAAAGCCTCAACGAATTTTTTGGAAACTATAACATCCCTCAAAATGCTCACAAGTACCTTAAGAATACCTTTGGAATAGGCCTCTCAAGTAATTCATTATCCTTAATCCTTTTGGAAAATTCGAGTTCGGAATATCGATCAGGGGGTCAAAACCTGTAGGGAAATAGTCTTGGTGGATTTTTCAGACTTGTAGATCGAAGGATAGATTTCTCAAGGAACTGCGTAAACTACTAAGGTATGGTCATTATGAATTTGTAGTAATATCATTTGGTTTGACTAATTCTCCTGCTATATTCATGAATTTGATGAATCGTATTTTCAAGCCATATTTGGACATATTTGAAGTAGTGTTCATTGATGATATCTTGATTTATTCTCGAAATGAGAAAGATCATATGGGTCACTTGAGGATTGTGTTGCAAACATTGAGAGAAAAGCAATTATTCACTAAATTTAGTAAGTGTGAATTTTGGCTGAGGGAGGTTGTATTTCTTGGCCATGTGGTGTCCGGTGATGGGATTAAAGTAGATCCCAAAAAAATAGAGGCGGTTAAGAATTGGCCTAGACCATTATATTCTTTGGACATTAGAAGCTTTTGGGGCTTAGTCGGATACTACAGAAGGTTTGTTGAAGGGTTCTCATCTATTGCTTCGCCTTTAACTAAGTTGACACAAAAGAAGCCAAAATTCCAATGGTCGAAAGAATGTGACAAAATTTTGCAAATATTGAAGGGTCGTCTTACGTCTGATCCTATTTTGACATTGCTTGAAGGTTCGGATGGGTTTGTTATTTATTGTGATGCTTCGCGTGTTAGTTTGGGTTGGGTCTTGATGTAATATTGTAAGGTTATAGACTATGCCTCTAGACAACTTAAAGTGCATGAAAGGAACTATCTAACCCATGATCTTTAACATATGGCGGTTGTGTTTCCGTTTAAAATTTGGCGCCATTATCTTTATGGGGTGCATGTTGATGTGTTTACCAACCTCAGAAGCTTGCAATATGTGTTTAGTCAAACAGACTTGAACCTTAGGCAAAGGAGGTGGCTTGAACTCCAAAAAGACTATGACATGAGCGTATTGTACCATCCAGGTAAGGCAAATGTTGTAGTCAATGCCCTTAGTCGGTTGTCTATGGGTAGTGTTGCACATGTTGAGGAAGATAAAAGGGAATTGGTTAAAAAGGTCTATAGATTGGCACATTTAGGTGTGCATTTGGTTGATTCCAATAATGCAGGCATTCTTATACATAATGGTTTGGAATCATCTCTTGCGGTAGACGTTAAGGCCAACCAAGATAATGATTCAATTTTGAAATAATTAAAGAAGTTGTTTGCCAAAAAATCCATTGAGGCTTTATCCCTAGGAGAAGATGGGGTACAACATTACGAAGGTCATTTATGTGTTCCAAATGTTGATGGATTAACAGAGTTGATATTGAATGATGTCCATAGTTCTTAGTATTCAATTCATCCGAGATCCATCAAGATGTATTGTGACTTGAAAAAAGTTTATTGGTGGAATGGCATAAAGAAGGACATAGCGTAGTTTTTGGCTAAGTGTACAAATTGTTAATAAGTGAAAGTTGAGCATCAAAGGCCAGGAGGTCTAGCTCAAGAAATCAAAATTCTTACATAAAAGTAGGAAGATGTGAATATGGACTTTGTCATGGGTTTGCCTCGTACTAGAAGACAACATGATTTTATTTGGGTCATTGTGGACAGAATGAACAAATCGACATATTTTCTACCGATCAAGACTTCTTATGGTACCAAAGACTATGTTAAGTTGTACATTCGTGAACTTGTGAAACTTCATGGTGTTCCTTTGTCGATTATATCGGATAAAGGTACTCAATTTAATTCACATTTTTAGATGTCATTTCAGAAAGGTCTTGGGACTAAAGTCAAGCTAAGTAATGCTTGCCATCCTCAAACCGATGGACAAGCCGAAAGAACAACTCAAACCTTGGAGGATATGTTAAGGGCATGTATGATTGACCTTAGAGGAAGTTGGAATGACATTTTCCATTGATTAGGTTTGCCTACAATAATAGTTATCACTCAAGAATCCAAATGGCTCCTTTAGAAGCCTTGTATGGGAGAAGATGTAGGTCTCCGGTGGGGTGGTTTGAAGTAGGTGTGATGCCATTGATTGGTTCAAATTTGGTAATTGATGCAATGGAGAAAGTAAAGCTCATAAGAGACAAATTGAAAATAGCTCAAAGTCATCAAAAGTCCTATTCGGACACTAGGAAGAGATAACTTGAATTTGATGTGGATGATATGGTGTATTTGAAGATTTCACCTACGAAAGGGATAATGTAGTTTGGTAAGAAAGGGAAGTTCAGCCCTAGATATGTCGGACCCTATACGATATTGAAACGCATTGGCAAAGTAGCATATGAGTTAGACTTGCCACTTGAGTTGGCTTTGGTTCATCTGGTATTTCATGTTTCAATGTTGAGAAAGTTTGTGGGTGATCCAAATTTTACTGTGCCAATGGAGAATGTAAGTATTGAAGAGAATTTGACTTATAAGAATATGCTAATTGAGATTTTAGATCAGCAAGTGAAGAGGTTAAGAAATAAATACGTTGCATCCATCAAAGTGTTATAGAGGAATCAACAAGTAGAGAGTTCTACGTGGGAACCAGAATCAGACATGATGAACCATTATCGGTATCTCTTTCCTTTCACTCGATCCTAAAATTACTTAGTTGTTTATGATCAAATCGATTAAACTCCTATATTTCAGTTCCATATGTCATTCATATGCATGCATGATTAATGAAAATAATTTTCTCAAATACTATGTTTTATGTTAAGTACAAAGTTTACATGTTCTATGTATTTTTTGAAGTGTCCTCATAATCATGTTGGGTTGTTAGTCCTTTTTCCATGTCCTTCCCATATTAGTTGAATCTTATTCGAGGACGAATGTTTCCAAGGGTGAGATATTGTAACATCCATCAAAATGCTCATAAATGCCTTAAGAATGTCTTGGGAATAGGCTGCTTAAGTAATGCATTATCCTTAATATTTTTGGAAAGTCCGAGTTTGGAATATCTATCAAGGGGTCAAAACCTATAGGAAAATAGTCTTGATGGATTTTGAGGACTCGTAGATCAAAAAATAGATTTTGTGCAAACCAGTTAGGTGTGCGGGAAATCCACATCGCGGACTTGCTCATCTCCGCGTTGTGAACCTGGCAATGGTTTTCTAGCCGAATTTATATTTTAGTAAGGGCACTTTAGAATTTTCCCTAATTATTAGCTAATGAACCTAGACGTTTGTAGGACCTAATTCAGCTCAATAAATTAACCTAAACCTCTAATTTTATTCATTCTTCTACAATTTACCTAGTCAAATATTTCTCTCTTTATAGAAGACTCTCAAAGCTCCATTGAAGACTTTAAGTAAATTCACTCTAGATCTCCATCAAAACTCTCAAATTCTTCCAAATTATTTGGTTTTCTGACTTAAGGTATGTGGGTATTGATTCATGGATTCTTTCATTCATGAAGCCTAATAAATTTCTCAAGATTTTCTATCAGATTAAAGTATGGTATTTTTATGGGTTTTATGATATCTACTCCTATTGCATGAACTATGATTCAAAGTATGATCGTGAGTCTATTTTGATATAAATTGATAGTTATTGCATTGAATTGAAGAGTTTTCCCATGAATTCTCCTATTTTGATCTCTAGGGTTCATGATGAAAATTATGAGTATTTTCAATTATACTTCCTAATGATATTATCTACATGAGTTATGTATGGGCTGATATAAAGTTTATGATCATGCACGTTTTCAAGTCAACCACATGATTTTCAAATCAATTGATCATGCATTCAAGTCTTACCTAAATTTCAAGTGTAAGATATGATCATGAATTTCCAAGTATGAATTATGATTATGTATTTCACTTATGATCATGGACTATAAGTATGTTTTAAAGGATGATTTTCATGCTAGTTATGAAATAAGGTGACTTAGGGCCCTATGTGGTGACCTAAGACCAAATGATATGAATTATGAAAATATGATTGTAATGATGAAAGGACAATTCTCACATTATAAGTATGTTATGAAAATGAGCTACTCCATGATCTCAAACCTATGATAATGACGATGATATATGAAATTATGATTTCTATGTTTTGTATGTATTCTGTGGGATTTAACCTAGCACCGAATGTGGAATTGAGGTGGGGGATCGAAATAAGGGGTACTTATATAAAGTTTCTTGTCTCATAACTACATGCCACCATAGGTTGCCTTAATGGCCTAGCTAGTGGATCCACATATAGCATATGCATGACCCGCTTAGCTGGGTAGAGTCTACCTTGGAAAATCGATTCCATTTTCTTCGTTGTATGGGGAGACAATGGGATTCCATGTTATAGCTCACATGGTCTTATTGTCGGTTATAGTTCCTATCCCACATATATATATGATCTCTTAGGTATGCTATGATTTTAATTTTTTTTTAAAATGCTTTGGTCAATATCATTTTCTCATGTTTTTACTTACCTCATCTTACCATGTGATTTACTAGACCATTATATTTCATGATTTACGTTGTATGTCATGCCCACATACTTAGTACATTTCAACGTACTAATTCATACTTTTTGCCTACATTGTCTCATAATATAGGGGTTGAGGTTGAAGATCACACTCATCTACGTGTCTAGTTAAGCTTTCCTATCCAGTGGTTGTGGTGAGTCCTCATTTATCATAGACATGTCTTAACCGCCACCCATATTCATGAGTAGAGGCATCTAATTGGATAAATATTTCGAGTTTATGTTGTCATGTGTCGTTCTTAAATTTTTATTCATGATTTAGACTCTCTTATGATGTTTTCACTTTTGCTTTACCTTATGTATGCTTATGATATGTACAAGAGGCTTGGTTGGAGACACTTCGGGGTTTCAATCTCCATTTTACGACTAGGCCCTAAGTCGGGTCGTGACAACAACCAACTTCTTCAATTTGACCAAAATTGAATCATTGTCTTGGTTGGCCTTAACGTCTACCGCAAGAGACGACTCTGAACTATTATATTTAATAAAGCCTGCATTATTGGAATCAATCAAACGCACACCTAAATATTCCAATCTATGGACCTCTTTAACTAATTCCTTTTTACCTTCCTCAACATGTGCAACACTATCCATAGTCAACCGACTAAGAGCATCGGCTACAACATTTGCCTTACCCGGATGGTACAATACTCTCATGTCATAGTCTTTTAGGAGCTCAAGCCACCTCCTTTGCCTAAGGTTCAAGTCCCTTTGAATAAATACATATTTCAAGATTTTTGGTCGCTAAATACATCAACATGCACCCCATAAACATAATGGAGCCAAATTTTCAACGTAATACACAACCCAAACCAACACGCGAAGCATCAAAATAAACAACAAACCCATTTGAACCTTCAGGCAATGTCAAAATAGGAGCCGACGTAAGACGATCCTTCAATATTTGGAAACATTTCTCACATTCTTCCGTCTATTGCAATTTTGCCTTATTTTGTGTCAACTTAGTTAAAAGAGAAACAATAGATGAGAAACCTTCAACAAACCTTCTGTAATATTCGGCTAAGCCCAAAAAGCTTCTAATGTCCGAAGGAGATAATAGTCTAGGCCAATTCTTAACCGCCTCTGTTTTCTTTGGATGTACTTTAATCCCATCACTGGACACCACATGGCCAAGAAATGCAATATCCCTCAGCCAAAATTCACACTTATTAAATTTAGCAAATAATTGTTTTTCTCTCAATGTTTGCAACACAATCCTTAAGTGATCCATATGATCTTCCTCATTTCGTGAATAAATCAAGATATCATCAATGAACACTCTACTAACATGTCCAAATATTGCTTGAAAATACGATTCATCAAATTCATGAATATAGTAGGAGCATTAGTCAAACAAATGACATTACTACAAATTCATAATGACCATACCTTGTCCAAAAAGACGTTTTGGGAATATCACACTCCTTTACACTCAATTGATGATAATCGGAATGGAGGTTAATCTTAGAAAAGTAGATTTCTCCTTGTAATTGTTCAAATAAGTCATTTATCCTTGGAATTGGATATTTGTTATTTATGGTGACCTTATTCAATTGCCCGTAGTCTATACACATTCAGAGTGACCCATCTTTCTTCCTAACAAATAACATGAGAGCACCCCATGGAGAAATACTTGGTCTTATAAAACCCTTATCCAACAAATCCTTCAATTTTTCTTTCAACTCCTTAAGTTTCGCCGGAGCCATATGGTAAGGAGGAATAGAAATAGGTTGGGTGTTGGAAAGGAGATCTATGCCAAAGTCAATTACCCTTTTGAGAGGAATATTGGGCAAATCATCGGGAAACACATCGAAGAACTCATTAATGATAAGGACTGACTCAAGAGTAGGGGTTTTAGAATCGATGTCCCTAACTCGCATAATATGGTAAATGCACCCTTTGGAAATCATTTTTTGGGCCTTAATACATGAGATGAATCGAACCTTAACCACTGAATCATTACCCTTCCATTCAAGAATAGGATCATTAGGAAAGTGAAACTTAACCACACGAGTCCTACAACATATAGATTCATAAGCGACATGTAACCAATCCATACTAAGAATGATTCCAAAATCAGTTATATTAAGTTCAATAAGGTCACATGGAATAACTCCATACAAGACCCATATGGGATAATTTCTATAAGCTTTCTTGGCTAATACCGAATCACCAATGGGAGTATAAACCGAAAAGGGTTCTATTAACACTTTGGGGCACACATCAAATCTCATAAAAATGTAAGGAGTTACAAAAGACAAGTTGGAACCCAGATCAAACCATGCATAAATATCAAAGTTAAAGACTCACAACATACCCGTGACCACATCGGGAGCCTCATCAACCTCTTGCCTAGTATGAAGAGCATAAAATCGGTTATTGCATTGGCTACCCTTAGGTTGAGCATGGGTGCATTTTTGCACTTGGCCTCCTAGAGGATGACCTTATCCACCTTTTTTGGCAACAATAGCGCACTAGGATCGCTTATGGCCCATCTTGCCACATCCATAGTACGCACCTATTCCCATCAAGCACTTTCCTCTATGATTCCTTCCACACTTTGAACACTTAGTAAAAGAAGGGTTACTAGCATTTACGCCTCCTTTTCCTTGAGATTTAGGGTATGGCACCCTATTCTTAGCAAACTTCTTCCCTACGCTTTGGCCTCATTGAGAGCATCCACTACTACTAATGGTCCTAGCATTAGAGAACCCACCTTCATATTGGACCCTCTCAATTTGTTTGGTAAAAATTATGAGCCGAGATATGTCCATCTCTTTAATAAGCATAGTGGTGCAAAATTCCTTAGCAACCAAGTCGGACACGCTTGATATGAATTTACTCATTCGAACACGTGGATAGGTAACCAATGAAGGAGCATACTGGGATAGCTTAGTAAACTTGAGGGCATAGTCCCTCATCCCAATATTTTCTTGTCGAACATTTATGAACTCTAACACTTTAGCCTTCTTTAACTTAAGAGGGAAAAAGTGATCAAGGAAAGCAAGTTTGAAATCTTCCCATTCAAAAGTCCTTCATCCACCCTCTCCAGCTTCCATTGAGTATACCATATTTTAGCAACACCCTTAAGTTCGTAAGCCGCTAACTCCTCTTTTTCTTTCAAAGTCACTCCTATATTATTCACTATCTTATAGACCTCATCAATGAACTCTTGATGATCCTCATCAATTTTTGAGATATGAAACTCTAGAGGATTCATTCGTATAAAGTCCCATACTCTTGAGGCTAGAGTAGGAACAGTAGGAGGAGTCACAATACCTTGGTTGTTCACCACTCGGTCTAGCATAGTAATGGTGGTTCGGAACTCTGCATTAGTCACTTGATCTAGTAAGGGACCATTGTCTTGAGGAGATGAGGGAGCTTGGGCTTCATTAACATTATTTCCCCTTAGAAATGGTGGTCTTCTTGAAGCCATCTTTCTGAAAATCGCAAAGATAGACCATTAGGGAAAAAAAGTCTTAGGGTAAACTCTATAGCACGACATGGATCATGAAAGAAGTGAGGATTCCTAAAATGCCTCATAGACTTCTACTCATAAGTATGGTGTGCTTCATACTCATGAATAATATTCTACTTGACATGGCATGTTAAACACCCTAGGATACTTGAAAAAAACCTTGTGCTTTGATACCATATTTGTCATGACCCGACCTAGGGCCTAATCGTAACACGGCGATTGAAATCCTGAAGGGATCCAACCAATACTCTAGTACATATCATAAGAATACATAAGATAAAGCAAAAGTGGAAACATCATAAAAGAGTCTAAAATATGAATAGAAATTTAAGAACGTCACATGAAAACATAAAATCGAAATATTTGTCCAACTAGATGCCTCTACTCATGAAAATAGGAAGGGGTCTAAGACATATCCCTATCTCTCCCTCAATATGAAACATAGCAAAAGTCTTTGAAAATAATAACTATCATGATAACTAGTTCCCGATAAATAAGGACTCAGCACAAACACCGATGGATAGGAAAGCTTAACTAGCTACGTAGATGAGTATGATCTTCGACCTCAATCCCTACATTATGAGATAATATAGTCAAAAAGTATGCATTAGTACGTTGGAATGTACTAAGTATGAGGGAGTGACATGAAACATAAATCATTGAATGCAATGGTCAAGTAAACCACATAATAAGACGAGGTAAATAAAGTCATTAGAAAATTATATTGATCAAAGCATTTAAAAAGCATAATTTGAAATCATAGCATACATAAGAGATTATACATATGTGGGATAAGAAGCATAAACGACAATAAGACCATGCGAGTTATAACATGAAATCCCATTGTCTCCCCATACAATGAAGAAAAAGGGAAATCTACTTGTCAAAGTAGACTCTACTCCGTTAGGAGGGTCATACATACGCTATATGTGGATCTAATAGCTAGGACATGAAGGCAACCTATGGTGGCACATAGCTTATGGGACATGAGGCTGCTACTAAGGATTTTGGTAGGGCCCCCACCTCAATTCCACTCGATGCTAAGTCAAATCCCATGGAATAAATGCATAGCATAGAAATCATAATTACATATATCATAGTCATTATTATAGGTTTAAAATCATAGAGTAGCTCATTTTTATAACATACTTGTAATGTGAGAATTGTCCTTTCATCATTACAATAATATTGCATAATTCATATCGTTAGACCTTAGGTCACCACATAGGGCTCTAAGTAACTTTTTAGGCCTTAGGTCACCACATAGGGCCCTAAGTCACCTTACTTCATAACTTGCATGAAATTCATACCTTGAACTTAGAGTAGAACTCAATTGCATAATCAATTGACTTTAAAAATTATGTAATTGACTTAAAAACGTGCATGATCATAAACTTTATATCATCCCATACATAATTCATATAGATAATATCCTTTGGAAGTATAATTCAAAATACGTATAATTTACATCATGAACCCTAGAGATCAAAATAGGAGAATTCATGGAAAAACTCTTTAATTTAATGCAATAACCATTAATTTATATCAAAATACACTCTTGATCATAGTTTGGATCATAATTTATGCAATAGGAATAGAAATCATAAAACCCATAAAATATCATACTTTAATTTGATAGAAAACCTTGATAAATTGATTGGGCTTCATGGATGAAAGAATCTATGAATTAATATGTCACGACCCAACCCCATGGGCTGCGACTAGGTTTCGACCTGGACCCCCCATATATATATCTATCATATGTAACGATCAATATAAAACTGTACATAAAAACCCCAGTGGGTCATAGCATTTTCATACCTGTAGCCTCTTTCATTTGTATCTTATCATGAAAGGGCGTGCAAGCCGACAAGGTTGTCATAGTATTTTAATATTTCGAATACATCATATAGACATATCTAAATAGAACTTACACGTATAACCCACACAAATGTCTACATACCTTTACGAACATTAATAGTAACATATGGCGGGATAGAGCCCCTACCATACCCCTGAATAAAATAAATATATACATAGGAGATTTGGTACTACAACTTGGCTCCGAATCAATGGAGCTTCTTCCAAACTGGCTGAGTGGAATCTTAAGTTGGAGGACTCCCAACACCTATGTTTATACCTGTGGGCATGAAGTGCAGACCCCCCGAGGAAAGTGGGGTCAGTACGACATATGTACTGAGTATATAAGCCTAACATAACTGAGATAACAACTGAAATAGGGATGCAGGAAATCAAGTATAGCATTTAGTAGGGTACTGTACCTACACCTCACAAAATAAAGTCTTGTATACCATTATCACGTACCTTATTCGGCCCGCTCGGGGACTCAGTGTTACAAATATATCATCTATCATAATAGGCATATACATATTGTTAATGCTGTAGAACGTATAGCCCAATCCATATATCTCAGGTTAGTGCCGAGGAGCATTCAGCCCGATTCATATATATAATAGGTTAGTGCCGAGGAATGTACGGCCCGATCTCTATACATATAATACATTAGTGTTGAGGAATGTACGGACCGATCTCTATATATAACATGTTAGTACTGAGGAACATATGGCTTGATCCCTAAACATATAACACGTTAGTGACGAAGAACATTCAGCCTGATCTCTATATAATATATTAATGCATATACGTGCATGTAAACCTTGGTAGCATAACAAACGTCTTCTGAATATCTTCATAATATGTGTAAAAGAGTCTTTAGGTATAGGAGCTTATGCCTCCAATCATTATTCAGCATATGGACGGCTCGAGAAATAGGATTTTAACCACTTTAAGAAGCCTAACCTCAAGAAGTGAGTACAAGTCCTGAGTTATACTCCAAAACTATAATGGAATCACCTCTAGCTCATATCATATATAGCTTTACTTACCTTAACTATTTTAATAGAAGGAAGGAATAGGGTTCACGTGTACTACTTTTCATTATGTAGAAGACTTACAAGTCCATAACTCAACTATCATAGGAGTTCTAATATCAAGAAGAGAATAAGATTGACAACCATACTTGGGGTTCTATGAATGAAATTACCCCCACATTTCATATCCACATCATACTAAAGACTAAGACATGCCAAGATAAAGAATAAGCTTTACATACACTACTTTTCAGCCTATATTGAGAAATGGGAGCTTAACTACCTTAAGAGTTTAAATATTCAGAAGTGCACATGAATTATGAATCATGAATCATGTTCAGAGCTCATGAATAGAATTACCCCAGGCTTCATACATAGATCATTTGTCACTTAAATCTAAGACATGCCCAAAAAAAAAGAGACAAGCTTTACATACCTCATACGGGTTATTCTTTGTCATGTTCACCTCTTCGTCCTTTAAACCTATTCAACATGGAAGTAATACGAATATCAACCACTCTTGTATTTCCAGCATCTTAAATTGCACCTTAGTATTCATGGAACCTATTTCCTTGTTCGTCTCCTTGACTAGTTCTTTAATTAGTTAAAATGTTACTGGAAATTGGGCAGCACCTCCTCTATAACATGCCCTATCCAAATTTCCAATTACATCCCTAAGTACTACAGACAACCAACAACAATAACCTGCAGCTCATATACACACAAAACATGGAAACATTACACAATACCAACTCCAACCAACTTCCTGAAAATTACGAAATCAAATTAGGGTTTCTAGTCTCTATTTTGTAAAACCTTTAATTATACGACATAAGGGGTTGTGTGGATGAAACCAGAATCACCCACACCATATTTAGACCATATTCCATCCCTGAAACACACCACCACATGTCTGCAGTAGCACACCACAAGCACAACACTTTACTTCGATGATAATTCAACTATAATGACTCTAATTTAGATTGTCTTCAACATCAAGCATTTCTATGACATTTCCATATTTCCAGACACCTATAGGGCGTGTAAAACACTCCATAACAACACCATAAGGTCCAAATTGAAAGGAGAAACCTTACCTTACCCGAAATTGGCCAAAACTGCCAAATTGTGATTCGGAACTTCTTTAGACGTGCTGAAATGGAGCGGATTGTTTGTGCCACTTCTCCGCTGCCCCAAATTGTGTTTTTATGCTATTAAACACTTTTATATAACCATGGTATACCTTAAATAACTAATTCATAGAATGAAAGTCGGAGGCTCACCTTTTGAAGACCAAACCCGTAGCTCCCTCTTCTTGCCCTCTAACATTTTTCTCTTCAAGTTTCTAAGTGTAGGGATGAAGAAATGAATCCATAGACATCGTAACATACATATATAAATCTCTCCATTATTAAGGAATACCATAAGTAACTAATTCACGGAGAGAAACTTGGAAACTTACCTTAGTTTCCTCTTAAACCATGGCTGCCCTCCTTTCTTCTCTACGTTTCTCTCTTTTTTTGGCTGAAGTTTGGATAAGAAATGAATTTAATAGTCACATAACATACATATATATATGTTGGCTTAGGAGGTGACACATGTCATCCCCATAGGGTTCCACGTGTCTAGCCCCTATTGGGCCACGTATCTATGCCATGGATCCTAGGCTGCCACATGTCCTTGGTGGGCCCACCCCTAAGTAGGTGGGTCACCTACTGACCCCAAGAAGGTGGGTCACCTTCTGCCATATGTCACTTTCCTAGGCTTCCATTTGGCACCTCCTCTTGTTGCCCATGTCATTCTCTCCTCCTCTGCCTGGGTTCGTAATCTCATTTTATTTTAAGAACCCATGTAATCCTTTCTACGTAATCTTGGTATGTACTCCAGTGGCTTAGGTATGCAAGACTTCTAAATTAGTAGCTTACATAGGTAAGTCGAGTCCTACAACTTCTTACTTGGCCTCCAACTCTTTCCAACTTCTCATGACCTTATTTCCAACTTTCCCTACTATGGGGTATCACATTTTTCTTTACTTAGAGTTGTTTGATCGCATAGTAAATTATCCGACTCACTTCATAACTTCTAAGAAGCTTAAGAGACATTTCGAGCTCAAGAGTATGGGGTGTAACACAATACCCACATACCTTAAGTGAGAAAATCAAATAATTTGGAAGACCTTGAGAGTTTTGATGGAGAGCTTGAGTGAATTAATTGAAGTCTTCAATGGAGCCCTTGAGAGTTTTTTGTAGAGAGAGAAATATTTGAGTAGGTGAATTGTAGAAGAATGAATTGAATTAGAGGTTTACATTAATTTATAGAGCTAAATTAGGTCCTAAAAATGTCTAGGTTCATTATCTAACAATTAGGTAAAAGTCTAAAGTGCCCTTGCTAAAAACTAAATTCGGCTAGAAAAACCATCGCCAGGTTCACGACGCGGAGGAAAGCAAGTCCGCGATGCGGACTTGCCTCACACCTTACTGGTTTGTGAAGTTCTTTGAGAAACTTATCTTTCGATCTACGGTCCTAAAAATCCACCAAGAGAACTTTCCTTCAAGTTTTGACCCCCTGATCGATATTCCAAACTCGGATTTTCCAAAAAGATTAAGGATAATGCATTACATGAATGGCTTATTCCCAAAGAATTTTTAAGGCACTTATGAGCATTTTGTGGGATATTACATCCTCCTCATTTCGAGAGCAAACCCAAATGTTTGATGAATATAATTACAAACATATCTACGTATTGCTTGAACACCTTATTCATTAAGTGCATGAAAGTTGCAGGAGCATTGGTCAAACCAAACGACATGACTAGAAACTCATAATGGCCATACCTTGTTCAAAATGCCATTTTGGAAATGTCACACTCCCTAACCTTTAATTGGTGATAATCAGAATGAAGGTCTATTTTGGAGAAATAGATTTCCCATTGCAATTCATCAAACAAGTCATCTATCCTCAGAATTGGATACTTATTCTTGATGGTTACCTTATTCAATTGCCAATAATCAATGCACATACATAGTGAACCATCCTTCTTTCTAACAAACAATACAGGAACACCCCATGGGGAAATACTTGGCCCCTAATGAAACCCTTATCTAATAAGTCCTTCAATTGATTTTTCATCTCCTTTAAATCTATCGGAGCCATCCGATAAAGAGGAATAGAAATAGATTGATATCTGGAAGAAGGTCTATACCAAAATCATTATCCCTTTAGAGAGGGACACTGGGTAAATCATCGAGAAATACTTCCAGAAACTCATTTACAATAGGAACCTACTCTAGTATAGGGGCTATTGAATTCTCATGCCAAACCCTTAAAATATGGTATATACAATTCTTAAAAATCATCTTCCGAGCTTTAAGTCAAGAAATAAATTGTCCTTTAAACACGGAGTTACTATCCTTCCATTCTAGGATCGGCTCATTTGGGAATTGGAACATAGGCACTTGGGTTCTACAATCAATAGAAGTATAACATGCATATAGCCAATTCATACCAAGGATAACATCAAAATCGGTCATCTCAATCTCAACTAGGTCACATAGGGTAACTTTATGGAAGACTGTAATAGGACAACTTCTATAGACTATTTTAGCCACAATCAAATCACCTATCGAAGTATAAATGGAGAAAGACTCTGACAATATCTTAGGACTAAAATCAAATATCATAGACATAAGGGGAAATAAAATATAAATTTGCACCCAGATCTAGCAAAGCATAAACATCATAATGAAAGACCCGTAATATACCGGTGACAACATCGGGAGTCTCCTCTGACTCTTGCCAACCATGGAGAGCATAATACCTATTGTTGTGTTCACCACCCTTTAGTTTCACTTGGCCACCTTAAGAAACATGACCTTGAGGAAGAGCATCCTTTACCCTACATTTCTTAACATGATGACCCAGCTTACCATACCAGTAGAACACATTCATCCTAGCTAGATATTCACCCTAGTGGTTTCTACCATACTTCTTGCATGCGGAAGTAACTTAACCTATAGGATCACCCCCTTGAGGTCTATGGTTGGTCACCATTTATTTGTATAACCTTATAGTAGTGAAATTATAAAACCCTTGGCCAGAGTATTTTTGGTAAAACTAAAGACGTCCACCACTTTCGGACTTAGCATGAGAGAATTCACTATCATCAGTTCTTGGCCTCTTAGACTTCTATTCTTCACTTTTAGCTTCACACTTTCTATGTCATGAGTCTGGATATATCCATCTCCCAAATAAACATCGCCATTTTGCATTTTGTTGCAACCATGTTTGACACACCCGATACGAACTTGCTCATACGAGCTCTTGAGTCGGCAACCATGAATTGAGCATATTTTCACAATTAAGCAGAATTGAGGGCATACTCCATCACACTCATACTACCTTGCTTAAGGTTGATAAACTCTTGCACTTTGGCCTCCCTCAACTCTAATGGGAATAAGCGATCAAGAAATACCCTTTTGAACTCATCACAAGTCATGGGCTCTACCTCTCTAGGCCCCTCACTTTACCATTGATCAAACCAAATTTGAGCAATACCCCTTAATTGGTATGTAGCCAATTCTTCCTTTTTAAATGGGCTAATTCCCATGATCTCAACAATCTTATAGATACTATTAACAAATTTTTGGGGATCCTTAACAACTTTGGAATCCCAAAACTCTAGAGGATTCATATTCATGAAGTCATGAACTCTTGTTGTTGTTGTACTAGCATTTGGATTAATGGAAGAAACTACCTCATGATTTACTTGAGTCGTATTGTCTTGAGAAAGTACTTGAAAAGTCGCTCAAAAGTCGGCATTGGAAACTTGATCATTCATAGGGTTATTTGGAGCTTCTTGCTTCTCTTCAGCTACGTTTCTTCTAACGAGTTATCTTCGTGGAGGCATATTCTAAAAAATTGTACAGAACAAGTGTCAGAGGGAAAACACTTAACCACTCTACAACAATACATAGATCATGAAATAAGTTAGACTTAAAAAAAACCACATCTCCTTAACAAGCTTCACAGCATCATTATCAGTTCTAGAAGTTCAAATACAGTCACATATTTAGAGAAGCAAATTTCATAGTTGATAGTATCTCCAAGCATAGTCATAAGCATATTATTCCCCAACTATACTTCTCTAAACAAGAACTTCCCAAAGAAGCTAAGGCATATCTAGAAATGGACAAACGAGGGATAGCTAATTTCAGAAGAAGGAAGCTCAAACAAATCAAAAAACCCTTTCGAGCAGCTTGTTATTACTTCATGTTGGTGTTACTGAGATATTTACTTAGGCTATTTCTATTTAGTTCATCACAGCCTTTTTTGAAGATCTTCTTGCATCCGTATTGTATCTTTGTTTATTTGATTTTCTCTTTGTAAGGGGAGAGTCTCCCTTATTTATGTTTTTTCTAGAATTCTTGTATAAAGAGGAGTCCTCTCATAGGTTCTTAGTTCTAGGATCGTTTGTTTTTTATGAAATTCTCTTATAAAGGGAGAGTCTCCCTAGTTTAATATTTTTCTAGCTATTTGTACCAAGAGAAGTCCTCTCTTTTAGTTGCTTAGTATCTAGGTTTCCGTTTTAATAGTATTGGGGATGAGTTGATCGACCTTAGTAGGTTAGTTGATTTAAAAACCATCTAGGATCAGAGGTAAGGTTAATTCCCCTCTCCTCTGTACTTTTGTTTTTATTTATGATATGTCTTGGGGGTGTAACTCAACCTCAGATCGCCACAGGGATAAGATCCTTTGGTTAGATCTATTAAAAAAGTGAGACTTTTTCCTAAGACATTTTACAGCCTCCTATTCATAGATGTGGCATGCTTCACACCAATTAATAAGATTCTACTTAACGCAACATGTTAGACTCCCTTGGACTCTTCTAAAAACTTATTCTTTAATACCAAGTTTGTCATGACCCGACCTTGGGCCTAGATGTAATACAATGATCGGGCTATGAGGGACCCCAACCATAAGTCATCTTAGAATACATCACATATGTAAGGTAAAGAAAAATATAAAGGTGAGCGGAATTAATCAATAAATGGGGAATGAGACTAAGGAAAATAAACTCTATCAACGTTCAATCAAGACTACACCAATGAATATTGTCTAGACATGCCTCTAGTTCCTTGACGGAGGCTTACAACAAGATCCTAGCTCACCCAAACAATAGAAAAAAGTGTAAACAATAGTAACATGAATAAAAGTATTATCCACGATAGAATGAGGACTCACCACCTTTTTTGAAATCTAAAAAAAACTCTAGTCACGAGCGGGGTAGTCATGAGTATCGTCAGTCCCTACATTGTGAGGTAATGCAGGTAAAATATGCATTAGTATATTTGAATGTAATAAGTATGTGAGGTATGCATGAACAAGTAAACGAATGTATCAATATGCCATAAGATGCATGGCCAATCATAGTTAGCATGAGCATATCTTAAAAGCAATTTAAAACATAAAAAAATCTTGGTCTATGCATATCATAAAACTTTAACTTTAAACTCATAACTTGACACCTCATAGCTTAACTTGAATTGAACTTGTGTAGGATAAGACCGTTAACCGATAACAATGACCATACAAGCTACTACATGGAATCCAATGACTCCTACATTGAAACAGGCCTATGACTCCTACATCAAAATAGGGGAGGCTACCTTTCCAGGGGCATACTCCAAGATAACTCAACTCAACTCAACTAGGCTATGTGGATCCACTAGCTATGCCATGAAGGCAACCTACATGTGAAACGTAGTTTGGTACTTTACTAGGATTCCCTTGGATAACCAACTATGTTATCCGATTGAACCCGACTTAAAAGTCCTCTCAGTGCATAGTCAATATCCCAATGGAAACTCATAAAATAAAATCATAACATGGAAGGTAAAGATAGTAACTGCCTATCAATCAATCTTTAAAACATTTATGAATAGCTCATCTAACTTGCTGATTCATAAGAAACTATAACTTCAGTGAGAATTGTCCTTATCACCATCTCAAAACATCTAATGATCTTAAATCTGATCATCATCTTAATCTTTAACTTTAAAATCATAATCTCAGATTAACTTATAAAATCATATTTACTTCATATTCATAGCCTAAAAATATAGCTTTATGCATAGGAATCTATGATTCAACTTAAAATCATGCAATTCATATAACAACATGCATATAAAGATCATTGATAACATTTAAAATTGAAATCAAGTCAGCCTAATATAATTCAACAAAACTAGGGTTCATAATCAATTGAAAATTGAATGAAAACTTGAAAACCCTTTGGGACTTTATGGGTGAAAAGTGCCCAAGAATCAATCCCCACATACCTTGGTTGAAATCACTTAGAATTGAAAAAGAACTTGAAGCAATCTGAAAATGCTAGCTTTAATTTAGAGAGAAACCTTGAGAGAATTTGTGTTCTTGATTTAGAAATTTTGGAGGAATGAATTGAATAGGAAGGGAATTTGAAGAATATAGTAGTTACAGACTTTGAACTTGTCCATAAAGATGTTTAGGTTCATTGACTAAACTTGGGAAAAGACACAATTGCCCTTCAATAAATACTGGGTTTTTAGTCTACTAATAGGTTTATACAGGCCATCTAAGTGTTGACGAGTCATCTAAATGACTCATCCTGCAGGTATGAGAAAAGGGCCTAAGAACATAGTCTCTAAAGTTTATGAACGATCAATGTTTATGACTCGTTGTCTCATAAATAGTCCGTTCTTAAGGCTTGTCCTGTAGGTCTGAAAACTCGAAAATATACTAGTCTCTGAAGTTTTAGGTCGGGTGGTTCTTATGACCCTTCATTACTTCTACGAGCCATCTTCTCTAGTCTTTATTTTGGCCTTAGGTAAACTTCAACTTTTGCTTGAAGGATCACTCTATGACTCTTCTCTACAAGCCGTAGAAAGCCCTATGAGCTGTAGAGGTACTCATTCACATTGATGGGTCTAGAATTTTGAGACTTTTCTCCTTGGTTCCAACATTCTAACTTATAATATCTTACATTCCCATTGTCCCATAACTACGTTGTCTTCATAGATTTATAAATGCCAATATGGCGAAGCTAGTGGATCCACATAGCATAGTTAGGATGAGTTAAAAATTGAGTATGCCCTCGCAAGGTGGCCTCCTCCGTCTCAATGTGGGAGTCATTAGATTTCATGTATTATCTTACATGTTCTTATATGTCAATTAAAGTCCTATCCCATGCTTGTTTTAGTTGCGTTATGAGTTCTTATGATGATTATAAGATTTGATTCATTGACCAATGAGTTGTTTTAATGTTTTCAAGGCTTTACTCATGTATTAAATATATTGTTCTTGCATCTTATGATTCATATTAATGATGTCCTATGTTTATTGTTCATCCATCTTCTCACATACTTAGTGCATTCCATGTATTAATGCATACTTTTTTCCTATATTGTATTATAATATAGGGTTCGATAATCGCACTCATCCTCCTCCCGCTCATGGCTAGTGATTGTTGTTAGCTTACTGTTGGTTAGTCCTCATAGTTTGAGGACATGACATAGATTTCATATCTATCAGTTTTTACTTCATTACTCTTATGTTGTCTATTTGGGTGAGATAGAAGCTCGTCTTATGCACCTATCAAATTAGTAGATGAATGTTAGATATTAAAGAGTATATGTTGTCATTTTCTCATTCGAGACTTATGTTCCATTTGATACTGTGCTTCTGTATAATGATTTAGCTTTATTTTTCATTTACCTTATGAATTCTCATGAATGTTATACTAAGAGGCTTAGATGGGTCCTTCAGATTCTAATCTCTGTGTTACGGCTAAGCTCTAGGCTGGGTTGTGAAAAACTTGGTATTAGAGAACATAGTTCAATTGTCTTAGAAAGTCTAACATGTCGCATCAAGTAGAGTCTTATTCATGAGTCTAAAGTATGACACACCTATGAATAGGAGGCTATAAGGCATCTTAAGAAACACTTCACTTCTTTTATGATCTTATTATGTTATAGAGTTAAAACCTAAGCTTTCCTTCTCTAATACTTTCGTGTTGTAATTACAGAATCATGCCTCCAAGAAGAGCTCTCATCGGTAGGAATGTTGAGGATCCACAAGCTCCAAATGACCTTTTTATTGAACAAGTGACTAATATAGAGTTCTGAGCCACTTTTCAAATGTTATCCCAAGTCGTAACTACTCAAGTGAACCAAGGGGTTGATGCTCTTCCAATTATGACTATATCGACTTCTAGGGTTAGAGGTTTTGCAAGGATGAACCCTTCCAAATTTCATGCATCTAAGATAGATGAGGATCCCTAAGATTTTGTTGATGAAGAATTGTGGATATTATGGGAGTTTCTCCGAAGGAAAAGGAAGAATTGGTGTCTTTCCAACTCAAGGGTGTCACTAAAATTTGGTACAACTAATGGAAAATCAAAAGGGTTGGAGAGGGTCCCATAGCTTGGGAAAATTCCAAAGTTGCTTTTCTTGATCACTTCTTCCCACTTGAGTTGAGGGGGGTGAAGGTGTTGGAGTTCATAAATCTCAAGAAAGGAACTATGAGTCTGAGGGAGTATTTCCTCAATTTCACAAAGTTGTCCAAGTATGCTCTATCCATGGTAGCCGACTCTCATGCCTGAATGAGTAAGTTTATTTCAGGTGTGTCAGACTTGGTTATGAAAGAATACCGAACCGCTATGATCATCAAGAAGATGGATATGTCTAGGCTCATGACTTATGCCGAGCAAATTGAAGGAGAGAAGCTTAAAGAGAGAAATGTAAGGCATTCCAAGAAGGCTCGGTTTTAAGGTGGGTTTTCTCACAACAAGTTCGGTGAAGGTAATGGTCATTTTCGACAGAGTCAAAAGTTTCAAAGCCAAGGTTCTTCAAATACTCTTGCTCTAAAATTTGAGAAGGATAAGGGCCAAATCCTAAGGCACAAGAAAGAGATTCAAGTGGTCAAGTCATCTCTCCATGTAAGAAGTGTGGAAAAAACAATAAGAGTGATTGCTTAGAGGGGTTGGATGTTTTCTACAAGTATGGAAAGTTGGGTCATCATGTAAAGGATTGTAGGAGTAGGGAAAGACCCTAAGTTTAGACTCAAGCTACAGATAGTCTGGATTAGCGTGCTACTACTTCGGGAGTGGTCAACGCTAAAACAGATTTTATGACCTTCAGACTCATTAGGAATTAGAGGATTCCCTTAATGTTGTGACTGGTATTTTGACAGTCTTTGACTTTGATGTCTATGAATTGTTAGATCCGGGTGCTACTCTATTAGTTGTTACCCCTAATCTTTCCATGAGATTCATTGTTAGTCCTGAGATCTTGCTAGAGCCTATTTTGGTCTATACAATGGTTGGTGATTTAGTTGTGACTAAAAGAGTTTATAGAAATTATCCTATTTGATCTTTTCATAAAGCCACCTCAGTTGATCTTGTAGATCTTAACATGACCAATTTTGATGTTATTCTCGGTATGGATTGACATCATGGATGGTATGCCTCTATATGTATTAGAACCCATGTGGTTAAGTTTCAGTTTCAAAATAAGTCAGTTCTAGAATGGAAAGGTAGTAGTTTTATGTTTAAGGGTAAATTCATCTCATGCCTTAAAGCTTGGAAAATTATTTCCAAAGGTTGCATTTATCTTCTAGTTCAGGTTAGAGATACTAATTCTGAAACTCCTACTCTTGAGTCAGTTTCAGTTATTAATGAGTTTTTGGATGTTTTCCTCGATGAACTGCCAAGCATTCCTCCCTAAAGGAAAATAGATTTAGGTATCCGTATCCTCTATGATACTCAACCTATCTCTATTTCTCCTTATGAAATAGCCCCAACAAAATTGAAAAAGTTTAAGGATCAATTGAATAATTTATTGGACAAGAGTCTTATTTGACCGAGTATCTCTCTATGGGGTGCTCTAGTTCTCTTTGTCAGGAAGAGGGATGGTTATCTTCATATGTGTATTGACTATTGATAGCTGAACAAAGTAACAATTAAGAATAAGTACCCCATTCCAAGGATTGATGACTTGTATGACCAACTTCAAGGAGAAAGCCATTTTTCAAAGATTGATCTTAAATCGGGTTATCATGAACTCCGAGTAAAGGAATCTGATATTCGAAAGATGGAGTTTAGAACTCAGTATGGCCACTTTTAATTCTTGGTTATGTCTTTTGGAATAACGAATACCTCTGCAATTTTTATAGATTTAATGAGCAGGGTGTTCAAGCAATACTTGAATATGTTCATTATTCTGTTCATTGATGATATTTTGATCTACACCTGGAGTGAAAAAATGCATGTTGATCATTTGAGGATTGTGTTACAAATTCTAAAGGATCGCCAGTTGTATTTAAAGTTTAGTAATTATGAATTTTGGTTAATGTCAATTGCTTTCATTGGCCACACTATCTCCGATGAAAGAATTATGGTTGATCCAAAAAAGGTCAAGGCGGTTAACAATTTGCCTAGACCATTGACTCCTTTCGATATTCAGATTTTCTTGGGCTTAGCAAGTTATATTGATGATTTGTGTAAGGTATCTCTTCCATTGCATCGCCCTTAACTACTTTGACTCAAAAAAAGGTAAAGTTCTAATAGTCCAAGGCATGTTAGAAAAGATTCCAAGAGTTGAAAGATAGGCTTATCTCTGCTTCGGTGTTGACTTTACCATAGGTTTTGTTGGGTTTGTTGTGTATTGTTATGCTTCACAAGTTGGTATTGGTTGTGTTGTAATGCAGAATAGTAAAGTGATTGCTTACGCTTCAAGGCAACTCAAGGCACATGAGAAAAATTACCCAACTCATAACTTGGAGTTGATGGCAATGGTATTTACTTTGAAGTTATGGAGACATTATCTCTATGGTGTCTATGTGGATGTTTACATAGATCACAAGAGTTTACAATACTTGTTAACTTAAAAGGACGTCAACCTTCAACAAAGGAGATTGCTTGAGTTGTTGAAAGATTATGATATGAGTGCACTATACCATTCGGGTAAGAAAAATGGCGTTGTCCATGCTTTTAGTAGATTTTCCATAAAGTTATTGCCATATTGAGGATGAGAAGAAAGAACTAGTGTGAGATGTGCATAGATTAGCCCATTTGGAAGTTCGATTGGTGGATTTCAAGGATGGCGGTCTTATTGTGCAAAATGTTTTTCAATTATCTCTTGTGGTGGATATTAAGGTAAACAAGATAGTGATCCCATTTTGGTTGATTTGAAGAAAGAAGTAGCTGAAAAAGCCATTGAGACTTTCTCCTAAGAGAGAGGTGGTGTTTTGAGATATCAAGGCCGATTGTATGTTCTGATTGTAGGTGGATTAAAAGTTATTATATTGTCCAAAGCTCATAGTTCATGGTACTCTATTCTTCTAGGTTCCACAAATATGTATTGAGATTTAAAGGAAGTGAATTGGTGAAATAGCATAAAAAAGGGATATTGAGGAGTTCGGGCTAAGTGTCCTAACTATCAACAAGTTAAGGTTGAGCATAAAAAACTAGGAGGTTTGTCTCAAGACATTGAGATTCCTACTTAGAAGTGGGAAGCCTTAAATATGGACTTCATTACTGGATTACCTCGTACTCATAGGCAATATGACTCTATTTGGATAATTATTGACCGAATGACTAAGTTGGCTTATTTTTATCCTATCAGGACTTATATTAAGCAGAGGATTATGCTAGATTGTATATCTGAGAGTTGGTTAAGCTTGATGGTATTCCATTGTCTATCATTTCAGATCGAGGTACTCAGTTTATATCACAGTTTTGAAAGTCTTTTCAAAAGGGCCTTGGTACTCAGGTGAAGCTTATTTCAACTTTTCACCCATAGACGGATGGTCAGGCTGAGCGAACTATTCATATATTAGAGGACATGTTGAGAGCATTTCTTATTAATCTTAACAGAAATTGGGATGATCATTTTCCATTGATAGAGTTTTCCTATAATAACAGTTATCACTCTAGCGTTTAGATTGCTCAATTTGAGGCTTTGTATGGTAGGAGGTGTGGATTCCCTATCATTTGGTTCAAAAATGGTGAAGTTGCTTTTATAGGACCCAAGTTGGTATTTGAGGTTATGGAGAAGGTTAGACTTGTTAGAGAAAGATTGAAGACATCCCAAAGCCGACAAAAGTCTTATTTGGATGTGACAAGAAGAGAACTTGAATTTGACATTAATGATTGGGTTTAGTTAAATATTTCACCAGGAATTATGTGATGCATTTTGGGAAGAAAGGGAAGCTAAGTCCCCGCTATGTTGGGCCATATCTAATTTTGAGGCGGATTGGTTAAATGGCTTATGAGTTAAATTTTCCTTCCGAGTTGGCCTAGGTGTATTTGGGGTTTCATGTATCTTTGTTGAGGAAGTTTGTTGGTGATCCTAGATCCATTGTGACCTTGGATATCATTGAGGTTAAAGAGGTTCTTTCATATGAGGAGGTTCCGATTGTAACCTTGAACTGGCAAGTTAGGAAGTTGAGGAACAAAGAAATAGCTTCAGTTAAAGTGTTATTGAGGAATCAAGAGGTTGAGAGTGCTACATGGGAAGCCAAAGCCAATATAATGTTTCAATATCCTTATCTCTTTCCTTTCGTGCCTAGTTAAGGTATTTAGTTCTTCATGATCTAATCAGCCCAAATCATGTGTTTTAGTTGATCTCATGATTTCATATGATGAATAAGTTTTAAAGTAATATTTTAGCCTGAGATTAGACATTTCATGTTTTATGCATTATTCAGATGTTTTAAATTCATGTTCGGTTGCTATGTTCCTTTTCCTATTCCATTCATGCTAGTTTGAGTCCCATTCAAGGATCAGTTTCCCAAGAGAGAGATATTGTAAGAGCCCGGAAGTTGAAAAGTCTTAAAACGAGGATCAAAAGATGAATTTCAAGAAAAATGTTGATTTTGGCATGGTTGATGACCATGAAGGCCATCACAGGCAGTGTTCCTAACCACGGTGGTGTGCTTCCGTGGTAAAGATATAGAAACTCAGACCCTGCTGGGAAAAGACTGTGATAGGGACAATGGGTCATGGTAACCCTTCTAGAGACCCTTAGAATTCATTCTAAGGCAGAGACCATGACTCAACCTTGATGAATCGTGGTGGGTCTCATAATTGGCACCCTCCTTTAAAGACCCATTCCCCCAAGTTAAGTCCATCACTAATACCCTATATACGGTCCGTATTGACCTTCACGAGTCGCGGTGATGGTCCGTCCTAGGTTTCAGATTTAGTTTTAAGTTTAGGTTATTTTGGTCATTTTGCTACATTTCATTAATAAATGTGGATGGTTTTGGGGAATAGATTCTTACCTATTAACTAACCTAAATTCCCTTAACCCTATCAGTCTCACCATAATTCCCCAAAATCACAAAATCTTCTTCTCAAGTTTTCCTCTCAAGAGCCTTCTTCTCCCTCAAGCAATTTAAGAATTTCTTCAAGGTATGGCTTCCATTCTCTTCTACTTGGGATCATCAAGGTCAAGGTATGTGTTAATTCATCTGTGGATACCTTACACCCATGGAATTCCAAATATTTCTTCTCAAATTCTATTATGATTTCTTCAATTAAAAGCCCTAAGTTCATGAGTTTCATTGGGTCCTCTCAATTATGATATACTTCAATGCTATTAGCCTAGTTATGCATAATTCATATCATATTCCATGATTTCAAGTTGAATTTCAATGACCTATGCTATATGCTAGTTTTAAGTTTGATTTATAAGATATAATCATGATTTTTAAGTTATTTCAATAAAAGCTTTATGAATAGGTTTAAAGATGTTTATGCAAAAAAGTTTATGAATGATGATTGTATAATGTTTCAAGCAAGTTAATGATAGGGAAAGTTACTAAGTCCCCAAAGATATTTTTATGAGTATATATAACTAATGATGGAAGGCCTACACCCACATTACATGAGTTATATGATAAATGAGCTAATCTTACGATTTTACTATGACGATGCTACATGAGCTATTCTTATGTTATTTTATGAAGATGGATTGAAACTTATTATTATCTTTCCCTACGACATTTTATGATCATGTTTTATGAGAGTTTCATTGGGATAATGACTAAGCACCGATGGGACCTTGGGATAGGCACTCTCTCTTGTAGTTGAGGCAAGAAACCCATAGTAATAAGATCCTATTGTCCTATAACTACGTTGCCCGCATAGGTTTAGAGATGTCAATATGGAAAAGCTAGTGGATCCACATACCACAGTTAAGATGAGTTACAAATGGAGTATGCCCTAGCAAGGTAGCCTCCCCTGTCTTGATATGGGAGTCATTGGATACCATATATTAGCTCGCATTGTTACACCCCACCCTCTTGAGCTCCAATTGTCTCTTAAGTTCCTTAGATATTATCATGTGATCTTGATAAGATACGACACTATACAACGACTCTAAGGAAAGGAGAATGTGATACCCCATAGTAGAAAAGGTTGGAAATAGAATCATAAGAATACGGAAGGAATTGGAGGCCAAGTAATGAGTCGTAGGACTCGATTTATCTACTTAAGCTCCTAACTTAGAAGTCTTGCATACCCAAGCTACTTGAGGATATGCCAAGCTTACATAATATGGATTACATAGGCTCTTAAAATAAGACTAGATTACGAACTCACGAGGAAGAGAAAAATAAGACACGTGGCAGCCAATGAGGGAGTGACACGTGGAATCACCTCAAGCAAGCAGGTGACCCACCTGCTTGGGGGAGGTGGGCCCCACTGCCACGTTGCAGCCCCTCCTTCAATGCATGGACATGGTGGCCCAATAGGGGATGGACACATGTCCCCCCTTGGGGGTGACACATGTCACCTCTTGGGACCACATATATGTAGGTATATTATGACTTTAACTTCAGCTTATATCCAAAATCAGCAGCAACAAAGTAAAGAGCAAACCCTAGTTTAAGAGAGAAAAAGAGGGCGGTCAAAGGGAGAAAATAAGGTAAGTCCCGATTTCGCTCCGTAAATTAATTATCTAGAGTATACCATGATTATATGGAGGTATTATAAGAATAAAATCATGGCTTGGTGCAGCCAAAATGGACAGCAAATAGTCCATACAGTTTCAGCGCGACTAGAGAAGTCCCGAGGCACAATTTTAGCAAATTTTGGCCAATTTCGGGAAAGGTAAGGTCTTTCCTTAGAATTTGAAGTTAATGGGGTTTTTATTTAGTGTATTATATACTTTTATACTTATGGAATTATAAATAAGGTCATGGAAATGCTCAACAATAGAAACAATCTAAATTGAAGTCGTCGTAGTTAAATTATAGTCGAAATGAGGCATTGTGTGTGTGGAGGTTTCTGATGGTTGTGTGGTTGTGTTGCAGGGACTAAATGTGTCCTAAAATAGGTGGGGTATATTCTGGTGGTATCCACACGACCCCCCCTACTTTCGTACGGTTAAAGGTTTCACAAAATAGAAACTAGAAACCTTATTTTGGATATCGTAATTTTGGGCGAGTCGTTCGGAGGTTTTAATGTATAATGTTACCATGTTTTATATATATATGATCTATTGGTTATGTTTTTGGTTGGATTTAGGTATTAGGTACGTGATTGGGAATTCGTATAGGGCATATTATAGGGGAGGTGTTGTCTGATTTCCGTTAACACCTTAACTAATTAAAGAACTAGTCGAGAAGGCGAGTGAGGAAATGGGTTTTATGAATACTCATAAGTAATTTAAGATGCTGAAAGATCTAAGGATGTTCATACTCGTATTTCTTTTATGTTACCTAGGTTCACGGGATAACGAGGTGACCGGGATAAAGAATAACCCGTAAGAGGTATGTAGAGCTACTCTTCTTTTCTTTTGGCATATCTTAGGTATAAGTTATGAATGGTTTGTCTATGAAAGGTGGAGATAATTCCACTCATGAAACTCCAAATGTAATTCATAAACTGTATTCACTTTATGATGTTAAGACTTTTGTAATAGTTGAGTTATTGTCTTTTCAGGCTGCTAGATCATGAACAGTAGTATATGTTAAGTCTGTCTGTTCTTCCTTTTGAAATGTCTTAGGTATAAATGTAATGGCATATGATATGAGGTGGAGGTAGTTCTAGTTTCCATGGGTGAAAGGTGCCCATGGATGAATTCCCACATACCATGATCCTTAGAAGTCCTATATTGGAGAGAATTGAAGCTTGTTCTTTAAGAGACCCTTTGAATTTGGTTGAAGAAGGAAAAGACTTAAAGGGCACACTTTTAGAGAGAAGACTTTGGTTTGGAGTGTTTTGAATGATAATGAGATAATTAGAAGAGCGTGGGGTAGTTAATAGGGAAGAATATAGTCCCAAATATTATCCACATATATTAATAAAATATAGGTAATGACCAAAATACCCTTTATTTAAAACTCAATTTGGGTTCCTCCATGAGACCTCTCCACCAACAGTTATGGGCAATACAGTCTATGGTCCCATCCTTTGGTGAGGGATGTAACTTCTGGAAAAAGAAACTTTGGAAGGTTTCCCACCAAGATCCATTTTGGGCACTATAAATTCTTAATATCCAGGGGAGGCATCCATCACAAAGGGCATCACAACTTGTGGTGCCCACCAAGACCCATTAACCCTATCATGTACCCTTCCATAGAGAGTTTGAGTTTTTGAATCTCCACCACGATAGGACACCATGAATCATAGTGGGAAACACGGCTTGTGGTGGCCTTTGTGGTCATCACTAGGTACCAAAAATTGAGTTTATTTTAAGAAAAATCTTTTTAACCTCATTCTCCAACTTTCAACCTTTTGGGGTATTACGCCTTGTTTTGGGGCTTGGGTGCTAAAACTGCCCCCAAACCTCATCCAGTTGGCTAGTGTCCTATGGTGTGGTTAATAACTGCATCAGCACATCAATAGCAAATAGAGGGGTTGCGACGGCTGATTCCTCTACGAACTTTGATAAATCTTCTTTCATCATCACTAATTGTGGCCACATTGAGTCAGCCTTAAGTCCTCTTACATCACTAATATCCTCGATAATGTGTGCCTCCAAACCATCAACTCTTCTATATATAAGACCAAACTATTTTTAGATCTCACCATAAAGTCTGTATCTACTTCCTTGACCTGAGATTGGACTACTCGTGGTAGCCTCTCAATGGCTTGATCTAATTATGCTCTTGTTTTACAATAGTCAGTGACTAATTTTTCCAAGAAATCATAAGGCACTATGAAAAGTATACTTGTGGCCATGGAGTTAGAAGTGGGTAGCCTATTCTTGCCCTCGAGCTATAAAGTAGACTCATCAGTCAGATGGTCTGTGGGTAGGTCCATCGATGCATTTTCAAAGATAGCAGTGCCGGTGCTGGACCCGGGATAATGGACAATGTAAGTGTGAGATGAACTAACTTGGTTTTATATAATAAAATCTCCACATCTTTGATCAAAAACACATTTTTGGACTTAGTGATGGTGGTGCAGAGATCACAGAAATGACTAAGAAGGACCCCGATGTCTTCACACAATGTTCGAATAAAAAACAGGAAGGGTAAGTCATCTTTTTCATTAAAGGCTCTATCACAAATCTCGGTCACTATAATGAAGCCAACCAATGATGCCTGTCAAGGGTGGGAATTGTTTTCATTAACCATCAACCTTAAGTGAGCACAGAAAACTACCCATCAAAACTTTATCGTATATTATATGGAGGCTTTCATGATCCGCTATCAAAGATTGGTCACCCATGGTGAGTCACCTCCATCAATAGCAATGACCTACGCTATCAACCTCAAAATACTCATTCACTCATCCGAATCTTCCATTATATCCTTACTTATGGCAAAGAAGTTTTGGTGTTCATACATAACAGTCTATGTCGATGCAGTGTATATCGGTCCGTGTAAGAACTGGAGGATGGTGGCCTCAAAAATGTTGACACACACCCCCAAATTTGAACATGATCCATAAATGGTAATTTCATTGCCAAATCTTTCTTCTTCTTGGATGTCTCACTCATGACCAGGTTCAACAATATAGCAGCGTATGTAGCATCGAACTCATGGTTAAACCACTGACCATAATAACCTTGAGGAATGGTCATCCATTCAAACTGATGTCTCTCAAATATATCTTTAATATTGGGTATTGATGTGAGATTATCAGTGATGACTGAAATTTATGGTACGATTGCTCTTTTTCTAATACCACTAGATTTCTAGGGCATGCCATGATCAAAGATTTCCTTTGACCCATGCACTGAACACCTACTTCAAAGAAAGGCAATCAACTGATGATGAGCTATTAGATCTGGTTCTCTCCAGTGGCAAACCTTTTAACACTGTCATCGCTTCCCTCCTCATCACTACCCGACGTACTTTCATTTTCCTTGGACTTTTCTTCTTTATCATTATTCTTGTTTTTAGATCCTTCCTCATTACCTGCACCCACTTCCTCTTCTTCAGATAAGGAGGGAGCGGTTTTGGTTGCAATTGCAACTTTCACTCTAGTGGTGCAGGGTGAAGTAGAGAAACATCTATGGTGCACTGAACCTCTGACCCACTGGATGACCCTCTTTCTCACTCATCAAATCACTACAATGTTATATATATAATTCTTAACCGCCTCCATTTTCTTTGGGTCTACTTTAATCCCAACATTGGAGACCACATGGCTAAGAAATGCAACTTCCCTTGGCCAAAACTTGCACTTACTAAATTTAGCAAATAATTGCTTCTCTCTTAATATTTGCAATACAATTCTCAAATGACCCATATAATCTTCCTCATTCCAAGAATAAATCAAGATGTCATCAATGAACACCACAATAAACATGTCCAAGTATGGATTGAAAATATGATTCATCAAATTCATGAAGATAGTGGGAGCATTAGTCAAACTAAAAGACATTACCATAAATTCAAAATGACCATACCTTGATCGAAACTATATTTTAGGAATATCACACTCCCTTACCCATAGCTGTTGATAATCGAAATGGAGGTCAATCTTAGAGAAGTGACTTTCTCCTTGTAATTGGTCAAGCAAGTCATCTATCCTTGGAATTAAATATTTATTCTTTATGGTGACCTTATTCTATTACCGGTAGTCTATACACATTCAGAGTTACCCATCTTTCTTCATAACAAACAACATGGGAGCACCCCATAGTGAAATACTTGGCCTTATGAAACCCTTATCCAACAAATCCCTCAATTGCTCTTTCAACTCCTTAAGTTTTGCCAGAGATAATTTGCAAATTGGGAAGGAGATCTATGCCAAAGTCAATTTTCCTTTCAGGAGAAACACCGAGCAAATCATCGAAAACACATCAGAAAACTCATTAACTATAGGGACCGACTCAAGAGTAGGAGTTTCAGAGTCAAAATCCCTAACTCGCACCTTTTGGAAATCATTTTCCGGGCCTTAATACATTAAATCAATCGACCCTTAACCACTGAATCATTACCCTTCCATTCAAGAATAGGCTCATTAGGAAAGTGAAACTCAAACACATGAGTCCTACAACATATAGATGCATAAGTGACATATAACCAATCCATACCAAGAATGATGTCAAAATTGGTCATGTCAATTTCAACAAGATCACATGGAATAACTTTGTGCAAGATAGACATAGGATAATTTCTATAGGCTCTCTTAGCTACTAACGAATCACCAACGGAACATAAATTGAAAAAGGTTCTAACAATACTTTGAGTCACACATCAAATCTCATAGCAAGGTAAGGAATAACAAAAGACAAGTTGGCACCCGAATAAAGAAATATATAAAAATCAAAGTTAAAGACTCGTAACATATCCATGACCACATCGAGTGTCCTATCCACATCTTGCCTAGCATGATGAGCATAAAATCGATTATTGTATTGACCACCCTTAGGTTGATCTTGGGTGCCTTATTGCACTTGGCCTCCTTGAGGACGACCTTCTCCACATTTGTTAGAAATATAAGGGCGCTCGGATTGCTTAAGTCCCATCTTACCACATCCAAAGCAAACACCCATTCCCATCAAGCATTTCCCTCCATGATTCTTACCACAACTTCCACATTCAGGACAAGAAGGGCTACTAGCATTCACACTTCCTCTTTCTTGAGCCTTAGGGTATAGCACCCTATCCTTAGCAAACTTCTTCCATGAACCTTGACCTTTTTGAGAGCGGCCACTACTACTACCGATCCTAGAATTGGAGAACCCACCTTCATGATGGGCCCTCTTAGAATCCCTCATCCTTATCTCCTTGAGCTTTTCTCCTTTAATTTGTATGTCAAAAGTCATGAGCCAAGAAATGTCCATCTTCTTAATAATCATAGTGGTACGACATTCCTTAGCAACCAAGTCAGACACCCCCAATAAGAATTAACTCATTCGGTCACATGGATATGAAACCAATGAAGGAGAATACTGGGATAGCTTAGAAAACTTGAGGGCATAGTCCCTCATTCCTATAGTGCCTTGTCAAAGATTTATGAACTCCAACACTTTAGCCTCCATTAGATCAAGAGGGAGAAAGCGATCAAGGAAAGCAAGTTTGAAAGTTTTCCATTTAATAGGACCTTCATCCACCCTCTCAAACTTCCTTTGAGTATACCAAACTTGAGCAACGCCCTTAAGTTGGTAAACCGCCAACTCTGCTTTCTCTTCCAAAGTCACCCCCATGACACTCACTATCTTGTAGACCTTATCTATGAGTTCTTAAGGATCCTCATCAACCTTTGAGCCATGAAACTATGGAGGGTTCGTCCGTGCAAAGTCCCTCACTCTTGAGGCCAGAGTAGGAATATTAGGAGGAGCCGCAACCCCTTGGTTGGTCACAACTTGGGTAAGCATAGTAATAGCAGTTCGAAACTCCGCATTAGTTACTTGATCCAAAAAAGAGAACCATTATCATGATGAGCCAGGGGAGCTTGGGCCTCATTAGCATTGTTTCCCCTTGGAAATGGTGGTCTTCTTAGAGCCATTTTTTTTGAAAATCAAATAGAACAATCATTAGGGAATGGAAGTCTTAGAATACACTCTACAGCACGACATAGATCATGAAAGAAGTGAGAATTCCTAAAATATCTCATAGCCTCCTATTCATAGATGTGGCGTGCTTCACAACCATGAATAAGACTCTACTTGACGCGGTATATTGGACTCCCTAGGACACTTGCACCTTGTGCTCTGATACCAAGTTTATCACAATCCGACCTAATGCCTAGTCATAACAAGGAGACCAAAACCCCTAAGGGATCCAACCAAGCCTCCTATTCATATCATAAACATACAATAAGGCAAAGTAAAAGAAAAACATCATAAGAAACTCTAAACCATGAATAATAAATGAAGAATGTCAGATGACAATATAGAATCGAAAATTTGTCCAACTAGATGCCTCTACTCATGAACATGGGAGGGGGCTAAGACATGCCCCTAGATCACCCTCAAAATAAAACACAACAAGAGTCTTTGGAAAAAATAACCAACTCGATAATTAGTCCCCGATAAATAAGGACTCACCACAATATCGCCATATAGAAAACTCAACTAACCATATGGATGGATACAATCCTCAACCTCAACCCCTACATTATGAGACAATATTTGCAACAATATGCATTAGTACATTTTAATGTACTAATAATGAGTTCATGACATGCAATATAAATAATGATACACAATGGTCAAGTAAAGTACAAGATAAGATGAGATATGTAAAGTCATGAAAGAGTCATAATGATCAAAGAATTTGAAAAGCATAGTTGAAATCATGAAAATACAAAAGAGGTCAGAAATATGTGGGATAGGAACCATAACCGACAATAAAACCATGTGAACTATAACATGGAATCCAGATGTTACCCCTACAAAAGCAAAAAGGGGAATCTACTTGCCAAGGTAGACTTTACCCCGCTAGGTGGGTAATGTACAAACGCTATATGTAGATCCACTAGCTAAGCCATGAAGGCAACCTATGGTGGCACATAGTTTAACAAACATGAGATTTCTACTAAGGCTTTTGGAAGGACCCCCACCTCAAGTCCACTCGTTGCTAACTCAAATCTCACGAAAATATATACATAGAATAGTAATCATAGTTATCTTTCATCATAGACATGATCATAGGTTTGAAATTCATAGAGTAGCTCATTTTCATAAAATAAGTGCAATGTGAATATTGTCCTTTTACATTATAAATCATACATACATAGTTAATATTATGAGGCCTTAAGGCACAACATTGGGAACTAAAACACCTTTTTCATAATTTGCATAAAAATTATAATTTGTAACATACTTATAATCTATGATCATAATTGAAATACATAATCATAATTTATACTTGGAACTTAGGGTAAAACATGAATACATGATCAATTAACTTGAAAATCATGAAATTGACTTGAAAATATGCATGATCATATACTTTCTATTAGCCCATACATAATTCATAAAGATAATATCCTTTGGAAGTATAATTAAAAATACCCATAGTTTATATCCTGAACCCTAAAGATTAATATAGGAACATTTATGAAAAACTCTTCAATTCAATGAAATACCCATCAATTTATATAAAATAAATTCATAATCATAATTAGAATTATAATTCATGCAATTGGAATAGGTATCATAAAACTCATAAGATTGCATACTTTAATTGATTGAAAAATAGAGAATTTGTTGGGCTTCATAGGTGAAAGTACCCTAGGATCAATTACGCTCATACCTTGAGTGAGAAGACCAAAGAATTTGGAAGAAGTTAAGAGTTTTGATGGAGAACTTGAGTGAATTTCTTTGAGGTCTTCGATGGAGTCCTTGAGAGCTTTTGTAGAGAGAGAAATATTTGAATAGGTGAATTGTAGAAGAATGAATGAAATTAAGGAATTAGAATAGTTTATAGAGTAGAATTAGGCCCTAAAAACATCCAAGTTCATTAACTAACAATTAGTAAAATGTCTAAAGTGCCCTTACTTAAAAACATAATTTGGACGAAAAACTTTGCCCAGGTTCGCGACACAGAGCTACTTCTAGATATGTCAATTTTTAACGGATGAGATTTTAGCTAGATTTAGACTCAGGGAAACATTACACTGAATGGGAACAAGTAGGTGACCCGAAGATGCCGTGCACATCACTATTTTACGCAATTTCTTGAAAAATTTATATTTCGATATACTGGTCCTAAAAATTTACTGAGACCATTTTACTGCAGGTTTTGACCCATGATCGATATTCCAAACTTGGATTTTTCAAAAAGAATAAGAATAATTCATTACACAAGCATCCTATTCCCAAGACATTTTTAAGTGGCTTATGAGCATTCTTAAGAAATGTTACAATAACAGTTGTAATACAACAAAATATTCGTTACAACATACTACAATCAACTGTTGCAAAAATATTATAACCGTTCTAATCGAGATATCAAATCTGTTAAGGAAAAGATAATTGAACCATTGTGAAATATCAAATGAAATAGTTCACACTATGCTAATTATCAAAGGAAATTGTTATTAGTGAGGGATGAATAACCGTTGCAATATGATTACCTTAAGGCAAGGTATTCATAATTGTTACGGGATCTTTTACCATATAGATATTGTAATGCTAGCTAGTGCAATGGGCTTACGTTGCCATAGCAGTGGTGCAATGGCTCGGAGGCCTAAAATAACAATTTCTCTACCATTGCCAAAGACCCTTCTTCTAGTAGTGGATGACTCGTAGTGTCCAAGCTTTCTAATGCCCATTGATCCTACGATTAGACTTCAATGACCTGTATAAAGGTCTACGATCCACAAAACTTAGTCATAGACCCATATGTCCACGTTCCAGTTAAGTCCAAATTTTGGACATACTTTCTATGATCGACCCTTCTACGATCTGGGAAGAAGTCCTACGGTCTATAAAATGGTTCGTAGGCAACCATAGCATAGCTTAAATAAGGGTTAGTCAGGTCTTTTTCCATCATTCCCAAACTTAACCCAAGCTATTTTGGGACTTAGATTAGTCCCTTATCAGTATACAAGTGGTTTTTCTCTCATTAACACTTAGAATATTTTGAGAGCAAGAATTGGAGAGTAGGAGAACAGCCAAGGTTCAAGAGTTTTAAGAAATGTGTATGACTTTCACTTAGATAATCTTTGTTCCAGGCACATAAATCTATCCTAATGTTGGACTAAGTTCTTCCTTATGACCTACATCTTTATATAGTAAAGTTGAGTTTTCAGTTTGAGTTTTAATTTTGATAAAGTAAATTCTTCAGTATGTATACAATTTCTTATTGAATTCTTGTATGTATATCTCTTATCATCTACTCGTGCATATGGGCAATCTCCATCAGTGAGAGAAGAAAGGATCTCCTTATTTGATTATACTTTGATGAGTTGCATTTTTGAAATTATGGATTCAAGTTTGCAATCACTTAACCCTAGTTGAGTTTTGCATTAATTATTTTATGCACTTTTTGAGTTAAAGAATGATTATTTTCACCATTTAATTGAGAAAGAGTTTGAGCATGCGTTAAGTTTGAGAAGTCTCTTAATTATCCTTTTGAGCATGAGTTGAGTTGAGAAGTCTCTTAATTAGTATTTTGAGCATGAGTACAAATATTTTTAAACATCTATTTTTGAGATTGAGTTGAGAAGATATTTTATGCTTTTAAATGCAATACTTGAGTTGATATTATATCTATTTTTAAAGAGATGAGATGAGTAGAGAAGAGTAGAGTTTTGAACTAAGTCCAAAAGAGACTAAATGAGTTACTTGAGTTATGAGCAGAGCAATATATATTTTTGAGAGTAGTATTGAATTATATATTTTGGAGTAGTATTGAGCACCAATTTAGGTAAAAGTATAGAACAACCAAACCCCTTAGCCTATGTAGCTAATTTTTATGCCCCGAAACTACACCCAGGGTGTGGCTGACACTCAGAAACCATTGTTGATCTCAAACAAACCCTTGGCCTGGCTAACTCACTTAACAGAAGACTCACTCGTGCAAAGAGTAACTCAAGTGGGCATTTATAAATTATTAACTTCAATATTTAAGTAATAATTTAAAGTACTCGAATTAGAATATAACTGAACGTGATAACTTGATATTAAAAATCATAGTTTAAAACATACTTTGAAAGACTCATACTAACCCCCACTCCACCAGTCTATGAAGCTTCTAACTGACTACTAAGAAGGTGTTGATACAAGCCCATGACTAACTCAAAGAACTTAATAAAATAAAAGAAAACTGATAAAGAATAAGCTCCTTTGAATGCAAAGACGCCTCACCACCAAAAGCTAGAGAAGATAGATCCTCAACAATGTGTCTGTTGATGATCTCTAATACTTATATCTATAGTTGAATGACGTCAATACATAAAATGTACGGTATGTAAAATGGCTGAAGGAAAACTTACTTAAGATAATCAACTTAGAAAATAGATCAACTCAATAGGTCATGTAATAAAATAAAACAATGTTTTAATAGATATAAATTAGTAAATACAATTCAGTGTATATAAAAATAGAATACTTGACTTCTTAGAGAGTTTGTCTAACCGACAACTATCATTTATGAGCTAGTGATGATAAAATGAAGTATTTTCATTGCCACAGCCATCCAATACCTTGCCAGAGTAAGGGACATCACATCATTGGATCCGTATAAAAGATCCTTTTGGGACAAATGAGGAGTCGCGTGAATCAATGGTACGATCCTATTTTACACTAGCTCTGTAGTTCATAAGAATTAAGTTATCTAAACTCTTGCCAATATCAATGCTCAATACTACTCCCAAAATAATTATCATGCTCATATACATCAGGTCAGTAAAATACTTAAAATATGTCATGCCCCGAGCCTACACCTTAAACATGGCAGGCACTTGAAAACCATTGTTTGTCCCAAGCGATCAACTTATCCTTTCTAACTCTCTTAATGAAAGACTTTAACTCATAAATACACTCAGATCACACAATAAAACATGCAACTTAATACTCTATAGCATAAATCATGAAACTCAAATATATAATAATGTATGATACTTAACTCAATGTTTTTAAATACATACTCAAGGAAATAAACTGAACATCGTCTTACTAGTCTATGAAGCCTTTAGAATACTAACTCTGAAATAGGTACTGGGATAGGCCCATGGCTACCTAAAACTAATAATTAATGGCTCCAAAGTAAATACTCAAGAGCACTTCTGAATGCGAAGAGGTCTCACCAAAGCTTGGTGGAAAGGTGGATCTTCAAAGATGCATCTGTTGAGGATCTCTATCACTTGTTTCTCCATTATAAAATGACGCGGGTCGAATGACATCAGTACTATAATGTATGAGTATATAAAATGGAAACTTACATCAGGATACTAAACTCAAGGACTCAACTCTGAAAATAGCTCAACCCAAAAAGCATGTAGTATAATAATAGACAATACTTTAAAAAAAGATAATAATGTAACTCAGTGTATAAAAATATAATACTTTATTTCTTAGTGAGTTTCTCTAACTGGCAACCATCACTTATGAGCTGTGTGATGATACAATAAATTATTGTCATTGCCACAATCATCCAATACCTCTCTAGGGTAAGAGACGCAAACTCATCTCTAAATCCACTAAAAGTCCTCTTTGGGCATCGTAAAAGTCCTCTTTGGGCGTCGCACGAACAAATGGTTTAATCCTATCCTACACTGACTATATAGTTTATGGGGTTCGAGTTTTTCTATACTCTTATTAAAATTGGTGCTCAATAGTATTCAAAAAATATAGTTTATTATGCTCATAACTCAAGCGAGTGTATTTACTCAAATAACTCATTTAGTCTCTGTCACGACCTAGACTAGGGCCTTACCGTGACACTGTGATTAGAATTCCTAAAGAAACCCTAACCAAGCCTCTTAGCATATAATAAGAATAAATAAGGTAAAAAATAAGAGGAAACTCATAAAATCCAAAATACATATCATAAACTTAAAAGAATCAAGACAATATAGTCTTCTACATTTATGTCCAACAAGCCTCTACATAGCTCACCCTCAACGTAACATAACCAAAGTCTTTGGAATGAAAGGAAAAAACCATAATCCATCCCTCAATATATGATAACTCACCAACAGCGGAAGTAGGAACTCAATTGTGCTCGTCAACCCCTATATTTTGATACAATGTAGGAAAAAGTATATGTTAGTATATTTAAATGTAATAAGTATGTTGGCATGTTATGCAATATAAAATATGAGATGCAATGAACAAATAACGTACATGCTAAATACGATGATAAGTAGAGTCATGAGAAAAGTATAGTTGGTCAAAGCATTTGAATGATATAAGTGAGATCATAAAGATTACATAAGGATAGTATACATATGTGGGATAGAACCATAATCAAAAATAAGATCATGCGAGCTACAACATAAAATCCTGATGTATCCCCATACAATAGAAGAAAGGAAAATCTACTTGCCAAGGTAGAATCTACTCCGGTAGGCAGGCCATGAACATGTGCTATATATGGATTCATTAGCTAGGCCATAAGCAAAACCTACGGTGGCGCATAGTTAAAAGACTAGAGACTTTATATAAGGACCCCGTAGGTCGACCACCCACCTCAAGCCACATTCAGTGCTAAGTCAAACCCCATGAAATACATATCATGAAAAGCATACTTAACATATATTCACAAGCTTGTTCATAATTGTCATAGTTCATAGAGTAGCTCAATTTCATACACCATATCGTCATGAGAAATATCATTAGGATCTTAAGGTCACCCTATAATGACCCTAATTCATCCCTTCCTTTTATAAACTTGCATGAAGAATAGCATTAGGTCCCTACATCACCATTTAAGGATCCTAAGTTACCTCTTGTCATAAACTTGCTTTCACACTTGAAATTCATGATCATAGTTTATATTTAAAATTAGGATAAAACATGAATACATGATCAATTGACTTGAAAATCATGATTTTGAGTTGAAAACATGCATGATTATATACTTTCTATCAAACCTTACATAATTCATAAATATAATATCACTTGGAAGTATAATTAAAAATACCCATAATTCATATCATGAACCCTAAAAATAAATGTAGGAAAATTTATAGAGAAACTCTTCAATTTCATGCAATAGCCATCAATTTATATTAAAATAGACTTAGAATTATAATTAGAATCATAATTCATGTAATTGAAATAGAGATCATAAAATCCATAAAATACATATTTGGATTGATAAAAGAAAAAGTGAAGAATATTTTGGGCACCATGGGTGAAAGTACCCTAGGATGAAATACCCACATACCTTGATTAATCAAAGCCTAGAATGTAGTTTGAATTAGGAGGCTTGACTTAGAGATCCGTGAACCCTAGTCTTAACTTGGAGAAGAAGCATAATCAATTGGGAGAGAATTCTAGAGAGAAAAATATTGCATGGGGTGAATTGGGGTGAATGACTCAAAATAAAAGTGTTTAGGTACTTATAGGTTCCCAAAAATACTAAAATGATGTATTTTAGGAGTTAGGAGAATAGAACATGTCCAAAATACCCTTTTTTTAATCTAGACAAAAGGCCCTACGGCTGCCCTTCTATGATTCGTCAAACCTTGTATGGGTCATGGACGCAAGTCGTCAACTTCAATTGTAAGAAATAATAGCTACTGGAAACTGTCCCTAATCTCTATGACCCGTGTCTATGGGTCGCCAATTCTTCTACAGGTCGTAAAGTCGACTCATCAGCTCCATCCATACTTAGTCAGAAATTAAACTCTTAGGACTTACCCTTAAGAGTCCCTCTACGACTCGTAAGTGTCATGACCCAAGACTAGGGCCTAGACGTAACACGGAAAATGAGACACCCAGAGGTATCTCACTGAAGCCTCTTAGCATTCACTTAGGTTTTCATAGGTAGTGACATTCAATAACAAGCAGAAATAAAAGGAATGATGAGACTAAGGGAAATAGCATAGAATAGGAGTCAATATCAAACTTAAAACATCATTAACTTATGTCCAAGCATGCCTTCTACTAAAAAACTTGGCGGGGGCTAAGACATGTCTCTATCTCACCCTCAATTAATACAAAACGAAAGTTAAAGTATAATATCTAGAAGTCTCAACATTTAATAAGCTAGAAAGACAGGGGACTATTATTCCTGAAAAATGTGAATTCACCCAAAAGTAGCTTTTAACGATCTCTACTAGCCACGTGGAGGAGAATGAGAAAGAACGTCGGTCCCTACATGGTGATATCACATAGGCAAAAGAGTATGTGTTAGTACTTTGAATGTACTACATATATAAGCATTTATTAACATTGAAAGAACATTAGAACATAAACATAGCATGAAATATAGTGCAATGTATGCATGATCAATCATGTAAATAATATTTGAAACATTCATTTATGGGAAGAAAACTACTATCAACATTTAAGACCATGCGAGTTATTACATGGAATCCAACATAACCCCCTATGTTGGCATGAGGAGTTTACTTGTTGGGTAGAGCTCCGTCAACTTCATTCATTTCTTTAATATTTAGGGCTATTTATGGATCCACTAGCCTAAGCCTATAAGGGCTCCTATATTGGCACATAGTTAATGAGACAAAGGATTGGTACTAGGATTCCCTTATTGAATCCCACCGCAATGCCCCATTCGATGCTAAGTCAATCCCATATAATAGTTTAATATATATAAGAACATAATCATTTATGTAGTTTTAAATTATCAAAGCATCATTAGGTAGAATAGCTCATTAAAATACTTCTTTGATTCACACAAGTGAGAATTGTCCTTTCACAAGTGGAATACATTATTTCATCATCCTTTCATTTCATAAGACTCCCTTTGATCATAAACATTTGCTTTCATAAATATTCATTTGGAGTCAAATCTTTTAATTCAACTTCATTACAATATAGTGAAACTAGGTGGGTTCTGTACAATCAACTTTCGAATTATTTAAATCAATGATAGCATGCATGATAGTAACATAATGCATCAATTAAATAAGCTTGAGACAACCCACCAATTCACATTTGATAAATCAATCATCTCATGAAATTAATATCCATTATAAGCTAAGATAGATAAATAAACTCCAAATATTCAAGAATCTATACATTTGAAATCATAATGTGAAAACCCATAAATTCACCATTTGAAATGAGCTATTAGTTTTAGGAAATTACTTGGGCTCCATAGGTAGAAAACCCCATGAATGATTGCCACATACCTTGAGGAACAAGGGCCTAATGCAAGCTTTGAAAATGAAGACTTGAAGACTTGTGATGAAACCCTAGCTTTTCTTGGTAAAGAAGAAGACCTTGAGAGGAGCTTGAGAGGTTAGGGTTTTAAGTCTTATGACTTGAGTGAGAATAATGAGTTGGGAAAGGCTTAGGGTCACATAGATAGGTAGGATTCAATCCCCAAAATGACCTCACTTTGCTGATAAAACACAAGAAAAGACCAAAATACCCTTCTTAAAACTAGTCGGATTGGGGCTAACGGTCCTTGATCATCACCACAGGCGTGGTCATGTTCTGTGATAATTGACTTAGAGGAGAAATCTTGGGTTTTGTAGGGAAATTCTCAATACTTCCTCCATGGAGGCCTTCACGGTCCATGGAGGGCATCATGGTCCTGGAATCGTGGTCGTGGTGCAAGACCTGCAGGAATGACCACCACGAAACATACCATAATCCATGAAGAGCTACACAACCTGTGGTGGTCGATCCTGGTCCTTGCCTTGGAAAATTTTCTAAGGTACTTAGGGGAGGGGTCACCACGGAGGCCACTACAGTCCGTGATGCTCACCATGGTCCGTGGTCCCTAGTCATGGTCCCTTCCCAATAGGACTAAGTTTCAGAACCACCACCATAGTGGCTCACTGTGAGGTGTGGTGCTGGTCATGGCCCATGATAGCCTTCATGGTCATCACATGTTGCCAGTTTCTGCATTTTCCTAGAATTTTATCCTTTTTTCCTCATTTTTCGAACTTTCTAACTTCTGGAGTATTAGAATAAACAATCCTATGACTCATCCTGTCGACTGAGTCTTATGAGTCGTCAACCTTTTTACGGGTCACCAATCGACTCGTAAACCCTCTTCTAGACTTAAAAAAATTTCCAACCTTAATAACATTCCTATGACCCACTCCTAAGACTCGTAGGAGTTCCTATGACTCATAGGTTAACTCATAATATCACAAATAGTCCATTTTCTTGGAATTCTTCCTTGTTTTGACATTTTAATTTTTGGGGTCTTATAATATGTCCCCCTTGGGATCATTCATCCTCGAATGAGATTCAACTAGCATGAAAGGACACAGAAAGTGGACTAGCAACCCATTATGAATGCAATGACATATTAAAGATGCATAAACCATGAGATTTTCAAACTTTAATATAAAACATGACTTTAAAATCAACTTCAGGAACATGCATGCATATGAAAGACATAGGAAAATTGAAACGTAGGAATTTAGGTGGTTTGAGCAAGAGCGACCTAATACCTTAGGCTTGACTGGAAAGAAAGAGATATAAATATCACTTCATCATGTCCGCTTTCTCTTCCCATGTAGCACTCTCCACTTGTTGATTTCTCCACAATACCTTGACTCATGCAACCTCTTTATTTCTTAACTTTTTCACTTACCGGTCTTAAGTTTCTACCAGAATCTCCGCATAATTCAAGTTTTCTTAAACACTTACCTTTTACAATGGTACAATGGAATTTGAATCATCCACGAACTTCCTCAATATCAACACATGAAACATCGAATGAACCATATCCAACTCCAATGGAACGTCTAACTCATACGCCACCTTGCCAATACACTTCAAGATTTTATAAGGTCCCACATACCTAGGATTCAATTTCCCTCTCTTACCAAAAAGTATTATGCCTTTCATTGGTGAAACCCAACCATCCACATCAAATTCAAGGTCTCTTTTTCTTATGTTCGAATATGACTTTTGGCGATTTTGAACCATCTTAAATATTTCTGTTATGACCCATACTTTCTCCATTGCATCTAATACCAAATTGGGACCAATAAATTCTATCTCACCCACTTCAAACCATCCCACCAGGGACGTACATCTTCTCCCATACAAAGCTTCAAAGGGAGACATTTAGATTCTAGAATGATAACTATTATCGTAAGCAAACTCATTCAATGGTAGAGGCTCATCCCATTTTCCTTTGAAATCAATAACATAGTCCCTCAACATATTCTCCAAATTTTGAATCATTCTTTCTTTTTAACTATCAGTTTGAGGGTGAAAAGCAGTACTTGACTTGACCTTTGTACCAATTCCCTTTTGCAATGACTTCCAAAAATGTGAAGTGAATTAAGTACCTCGATCTGATATAATAGATAATAGAACGCCATAAAACTTTACCAATTCACGAATATACAACTTAGCATAATCTTTAGCACTATAAGAAGTCTTAATCGATTGTAAATATGCTTACCTAGTCATTCTGTCAATAATCACCCAAATTGAATCATGTTTCCATCTTGTGTGAGGCAAGCCTGTCACAAATTCCATGTTCACACCTTCCCACTTCCACGTAGGAAGCTCAATGTCTTGAGCTAAACCTCTCGGTTTTTGATGCTCAAACTTTACTTATTGACAATTAGGACACTTAACCATGAATTTCACTATGTCCTTCTTCATCCAATTCTACCAATACATTTCCCTCAAAGCATGATGCATCTTATGGATCCTGAATGAATCAAATACCGAGAACTATAGGCCTCATGCAATATCAATTCCCTTAAACCATCCACATTAGGCACACACAAATGACCTTGGTAATGAAGTACTCCATCTCCCCCTTGGGAGAAAGACTCAATGTATTTTTCGGCAACTGACTTCTTCAATTAAACCAAAATTGAATCATGGTCTTGTTTGGTCTTAACATCCACCACAAAAGATGATTTCGAGACATTATGAACAAGAATACCACCATCATTAGAATCAAACAGACAAATATCTACACAAATCAATCTATGAACATCCTTAACCAATCTTTCTTATCAGCTTCAACATGGGCAACACTATTGATGGACAACCGACTTAGAGCACCGGTAATAACATTAGCTTTACCCGGATGGTACAAGACACTCATATCATAGTCCTTTGTTAGTTTAAGCCACCTCCTTAGCCTAAGATTCAAATACCTTTGGTTAAACATATATTGCAAGATTTTATGATCAATGAACACATCAACATGCACCCCTTAAAGATAATGATGCCAAAGTTTTAATGCAAATACTACCTCCGCCAATTCAAGATCATGTTGGATAGTCTCATTCATGCACATTGAGTTGCCTTGAGGCATATGCTATAAACTTGAAATGTTTCATCAACACACAACCAATTCCAATCTTTGAGGCATCACAATACACAATAAAACTAATGGACCCTTTCGGTAAAGACAAAGTAGGAGCCGACGTAAGATGATCCTTCAATATTTAAAAACTCTTATCACATTCATTCAACCATTGAAACTTCACTTTCTTTTGGATCAACCTATTCAAAGGTGAAGCAATAGAAGAAAACCCTTCAACAAACCTTCTATAATATCCGGTTAAGACCAAAAAGCATCAAATATTTGAAGGACACAATGGTCTAGGCCAATTCTTCACCACCTCCATTTTCTTTGTATCAACCTTAATTCCATCACCGGACACAACATGGACAATAAATGCAACTTCTTTTAGCCAAAATTCGCACTTACTAAACTTGGAAAATAGTTGATTGTCCCTTAGAGTTTGCAACACAATCCTCAAGTGATCCACATGGTCTTCCTCATTTCGGGAGCAACTCAAGATATCATAAATAAACACCACTATAAACATATCTAAGTATGCCTAAAAAATCTAATTCAACAAATCCATGAAGAAGCGGGAGCATTAGTCAACCCAAATAACATGACTAAGAATTCAAAATGGTCATACCTTGTTCAAAATGTCGTCCAGGGAATATCACACCCATTTACCCTTAATTGGTGATAATCGGAATGTAGATCAACTTTAGAGAAGTAACTTGCCCCTTACAATTGAACAAACAAATCATCTATCCTTGAAATTGGATACTTATTCTTTATGGTCACCTTATTCAATTGTTGGTAGTCTATACACATTCGAAGTGAGCCATTCTTCTTCCTTACAAACACTACGAAAGCACCCCATGGAAAACAATACTTGGCCTTCTGAAACCCTTATCCAACAAGTCCTTCAATTTCTCTTTCAATTCCTTAAGTTTCAATGGAGCCATACGGTAAGGAGGAATAGAAATAGGTTGGGTATTAAGAAGGAGATCTATGCTAAAGTTCATTTTCCTTTTGGGAGAAACACCAAAAAAATCATTGGAAAACACATCGGGAAATCCATTAACAATAGGGACCGACTCAAGAGTATCAGTTTCGGCTTCAACATCCCTAACCCACATTTATGATAGATGCACCTCTTAGAAATCATTTACCGAGCTTTTAGAAATAAGATGAATTGACCCTTAATCACCAAATCATTAACTTTTTATTCAAGAATTTCTTATTAGGAAATTGAAACTTGACCCTACGGGTTCTGCAATCAATAGATGCATAAGAAGCATGAAGCCAATCCATACCAGGAATAATGTCAAAATCGGCCATGTCAAGTTTAATAAGATCACAAGGAATAAGTTTGGGAAAAAATGATAAATCCCTCACTCATACAATATGATAGATGAACCCTTTGGAAATCATTTTTCGGGCCTTAATACATGAAATGAATCGACCCTTAACCACTAAATCATTAACCTTCCATTCAATAATAGGCTCATTAGGAAAGTGAAACTTAACCACACGAGTCCTACAACATATAGATGCATAAGTGTCATGTAACCAATCCATACCAAGAATGATGTCAAAATAAAAATAAAAAGTTATGTAGTTGGACCCTTAGCTCTTTTTATGAATTACATTTTTGAGTAGAGCATTGTTGTCTATGAGAAAACTTCCCTATTCAACTTTGTACAAGACCGACATGGGACAATTTCTATAGGCTCTCTTAGTTACTACCGAATAACCAATGGGAGTATAAACTGAAAAAGGTCAATACTTTGAGGAACACATTAAATCTCATAGAAAGGTAAGAAATAATAAAAGAAAAATTCACACCCGGATCAAGAAAGGCATAAACATCAAAGTAAAAGACCCGAAACAACATCAGAGTTTCTTCCACATCTTGCCTAGCATAGAGAGCATAGAACCAGTTATTGCGTTGAACACCTCTTGGTTGAGCTTGGTCACCTTGTTGCACTTACCCATCTTGAGCAACATATCCTTGAGGACGACCTTCTCTACCTCTATTAGCAATATTTGGGTATCTAGATTATTTGTGGCCCATCTTACCACATCCGTAGCAAGCATCAATTCCAACCAAACACCTTCCTCTATGACTTTTCCCATACTTAGTATACTTGGGAAAAGTAGTACCACTAGCATTTACACCTCTACCTTGAACCTTAGGGTATGGCACCCTATCCTTGTCAAACCTTTGGCCCAAAGCTTGAGAATAACCTTGGCCTTGGAATCTTTGGCCTTGTTGAAAATGGCCATTACCACCACCGGTCTTAGAATTTGAGAATCTACCTACAACTCGGGCCCTCTTGGAACTCTCATCTATATCTCCTTAAGTTTCACTCCTTCAATTTTTTCAGCAAATGTCATGAGCCGATATATGTCCATTTCTCTCACAAGCATAGAGATTCAGCATTCTTTAGCAACTAAGTAGAACACACCCAATATGAATTGGCTTATTCAACCATGAGGATCGGCAACCAAAGAAAGAGTATACTTGGATAGCTTGATGAAATTGAGGGCATACACCCCCACACTCATGTTTTCTTACTTAAGATTTATGAACACTCTAATTCTTAATTCTTTAGATCAAGTGGGAGAAAGCGATCAAGAAATACAAGTTTGAAATCTTCCCAACATATGGGATTCTTATCAACCCTCTCAGACTTCTATTGAGTATACCATACTTGGGAAACTTTCGGGACCCAACCCCGTAGGCCATGACGGGTGCCCGAAATGGGCACTCACATATATTCCTGCTATCTATAAGTAAATTTGTCCCTTGTTTAAGTTACAGCACATCAACAGGCAGGATAACATATAAGCTGGCGAGGCTTATCATAGGCATCACTATACATACATATATATACAACCCATACACAACCCACATACATGTCCACAGACCTCTAAGAGTAAAAACAGTAATATAAGATGGGTTAGGGCCCTCATTGTACCCGTTAACAAACAAATATATACATCGAGGATTAATACCAAAACTAGGCTCTGGCATAATGGAGCACTTCTGAATTGCTGAGTGGAACTCCTACGCTGGTGGATCACCAAAGTGTGTATTTATACCTGTGGTCATGAACGCAGCCCCCCCGAGAAAGGGAGATTAGTACGATATATATACTGAGTATATAAGCATAGACATTATAAGGAAATTACATTTGGCATAGGGATGCAGGGGAAGGTATGACATCTAATCATTTACTGCACTTGTAGCTTATAACATAAAGTCGTACATACTATCATCATGTACTGTACCCAGCCCATTCAGAGACTTGGTGTAACAACTACATCACTCTGTTATCATAAGCATCTATATACTATTAGTGTTATCTCATATAATAATGCTGAGGAATGTTTGGTCCGATCCATATATCATATAGTAATGCCGAGGAACATTCAGCCCAATCCATATCTTATATAGTAATGCCGAGGAACGTTTGGCCTGATCTATATATTATATAGTAATGTCGAGGAACGTTTGACCCGATCCATATATTATATAGTAATGCCGAGGAACATTCAGCCCGATCCACATATCATATACCATACCCGGCCCTTTATGGGACTTGATGTCATTATATCATCATATACCGTACCCAGCCCTTTATGGAACTCGGCGTCATAATTATCATATACCGTACCCGACCTTAATGAGACTTGGTGTCATAATCATCATATACCATACCCGACCCTTATGGGATGCGATGTCACAATCATCATATATTATACCCAGCCCTTTATGGGACTCGATGTCATATTCATCATATATCGTACCCAATTATTTATGGGACTCGGTGTCATAATTATCATATACCATACCCGGCCCCTTATGGGACTCGGTGTCATAATTATCATATACCGTACTCGACCTTTTATGGGACTTGGTGTCATAATCATCCTATTATCATCTAAGACTTAATAAAACGATCATAATGGACTATTCTTTGAGATTCAAAATGGTACTTATCCCAAGTGCCCTCTAAGTGTCATTAGGGGTCGTATCAACTAGAGTCTCAGGAATCATAGGCATTTATCAACTAATGCCAAACGGCTTATGAAATCAGAGGCATTGGTCGTGATAGAGTCCTTAGGAATAGGAGCTTATCAAAGTAAAGACATGAGTCACTATAGCGTCTATGAGCATATGGACTTCCACACGCCAATTCCTGTTTTATGTACAGAAGCTCGAGGGTAGTAGCTAAACTACCATAAGAGCATTAACATCAAAAAATGAGTAAGAGACATGAATCCTATTCGGAACTTAAGAATGAGATTACCCTAGCTTGTATACATATCACTTACTTTTAGTATATGCCAAACGAGAAGAAAGGATAGTTTACGTACTTACTACTTCCCATCACATAGAAGCCTTGAGAGGCAATAACTCAACTAGTATAGGAGTTCTACCATCAAGAAGTGAATGAGACTTATGGACCATACTTGGAGTTTTAAGAATAGAATTAATCCCAAATTTCATACACATCTCATACTTGTGCTAAGACATACCAAAAAAAAGGAGTTAGCTTTACATACTTACTACCCTCCATCATATAGAAGGCTTGAGAGTCATAGCTCCATTGTTATGGAAGTTCTAACCTTAGAAAGTTGGTAAGGCTCATAAATCTTGCTCGGAGATTTATGGATGGAATACTCCCCAAAGCTTGCATCATGTGGTACTTATATCAAGACATTCCAAAAGAAGAGAAAGGATAAGCATTACATACTTATGCCAATGACATGCCAAGAGAAGAGAAAGGACAGGCTTTACATACTTATGTCAACGACATGCCAAGAGAAAGAATAAGCTTTACATACTCTTTACTTTCCCTTACGGAGTCATCATATGCATATATCATACCCAGCCCGTCATGGTTCAGTGAATAATTATAGCATAATAGCATCATACTTATGTCAAAATCATACCAAGAGAAAAGAAGGATAGCTCTATTAACGCATGCCAAAAACATGCCAAGAGAAAGAAGGTAGCTTCACATACCTCTTTAGGGATTAATCGTAACGCAGCTTGCCTCGATATCTCCTTAACCTATTTAACATGAAAGTAATACTAGGATTAATAACCTTTAATTTTCCCATTTCCAACTCTACACCCAAGTAGTCATAGGAACTATTTCCTTATCCATTTCCCTCGACTAGCTTATTACTAGTTCTGAAATTGCCAAAAATCGAACAGTATTTCCCCTATAACTTACCCTATCCAACTGCTAATATTAGAAGCCATATTACCAAAAACAACTAGCAGTTATATATATAATCAAATCACTACAATGTTACTCAGAAAACAACACCAGCCACAGCACCTTGGAGCTCAGAAGATACAGCAGCAACCTTACAACTACAATAATCCAACACCAACAATCTTTAACTTCCATCTACTTGCAATTGAGGAGCCCTCCAATGGGCACCACAGAACCCCCACACACTGGTTTGCTTCCTTGGCTATTTCCTTGTGCAGGTCCACAAAAAACCAAACAAAGGGAGACAGCAACCATTCATGCAGGGGCCTTCTTGCAGCAGCTCCAAGTCACTTTGAGCTCCTTGTTTGTTTGTTTGTGGGTATGCAGGTACAATCATGCAAAATGCAAGGAAACACCCAAGCAACTGCTCATGCCATGGCTGCATCACCTACAAGTTACAATTTGCTGCTCTTCAGTCACTCATTTTCTCAACAACAACTCCAACGTTGCTGGTTATTATAGCTCTATATACTTCCTCTCGTTTCATCCTCCTTAGCTGATAATCATGATTGTGATGCTATTGCATACTTCTCTTGGACTTACTTGGTACGACAAGACAAAAAAGGGCAAAGATGAAAAGAGCTTCTTCACCCCATGCGAGATAGAAGGTTCATATGCTTGTTCTTCCTCAATTTAGCTATGTATGGTACGTAGCATAGTTGAATAGGACTAGTGTAGGTTACTTTCTTGTCTTCTCATGGAAGGGGAGAGTCTCCCTCATTTATGCTTTCTTAGTCGACTTGTATCGGGAGGAGTCCTCTCACAGGTTTACTGCTTTCTAGTTATAGATAGCTCCTTTTGCTATGGGGATGAGTTAGCCGACCTTAATAGGTTAGCCGACTTATGAACCAACATAGGATCGGAGGTAAGGTTTATGTCCCCCTCCTTGTATTTTTCTGTTTTATTTTATGTTAAGGCTTGGGGGTGATGCTCAACCCCTGACTGTGCACGAGAGGTGGGAGCCTCGTGTAGGGTCTGTTCCCATAAAAAAAATCCTTTAACTCTTTTGGAGCCATCCGGTAAGGAGTAATAGAAATAGGTTGAGTATCCAAAAGAATATCTATACCAAAATCACTCTCCCTTTTAGGAGAGACTAGGTAAATCATCGAGAAACACATCCAAAAACTCATTTACAATAGAAATTGACTCTAGGATAGTGGCTTTGGAATTATCATCACAAACCCTCACAAGATGGTATATACAACTCTTGGAAATCATCTTCTGAGCTTTAAGGCACAAAATAAATTGACCTTTAAACACAGAGTTACTACCCTTCCATTCTAGGACCATCTCATTCGGGAATTGGAACTTAACCACTCAGGTTCTACAATTAATACAAGCATAACATGCATATAGCCAATCTATCCCAAGGATAACATCAACATCGGTCATCTCAATCTCAACTAGGTCACATAGGGTAACTTTATGATAGACCGTGACAGGATAACTTCTGTAGACTCTTTTAGCCATAATTGACTCACCTACGAGAGTATAAACGAAGAAAGGCTTTGATAATGTCTCGGGACTAACATCTATTCTCATGGCTACATAAGGGGAAATAAAAAATAAATTTCCACCCGGATCTAGCAAAGCATAAACATCATAGTGAAACATCCATAACATACCGATGATAATATTGGGAGTCTCCTCCACCTCTTACCTATCATGGAGACTATAAAACCTATTGTTGCATTGACTACACTTTGGTTGCACTTGGCCACCTTGAGCAACTTGAACTTGAGTAAGAGCATCCTTGACCCTACATTCCTTAGCATGATGACCCAGCTTACCATATCGGTAGCACACATTCAACCTGGATAGATATTCACCTTTATAGTTCGTACCACACTTCTTGCATGCGGGAGTAACTTGGCCTATAGGAGAACCCCCTTGAGGTTTAGAATTAGGCACCCTATCTTTATCAAACCTTGGAGTAGTGACATTAAAAGACCCTTGGCTGGAGTATTTTTGGCAAAAACAAAGACATCCACCTCTTTCAAACTTAGTATGAGAGAATTCATTATCATTGATTCTTGTTCTCTTAGAATCCCTATTCTTCACCTTTAGCTTCTCACTTTCTACTTACTCTGCATAGTTCATGAGTCTAGATATATCCATCTCTCGAATCAACATCGCCATTTTGCATTCCGTTGCAACCATGTATGACACACCCGATACAAACTTTCTCATACGAGCTCTTAAGTCAGCAACTATGAATGGAGCATATTTTGAAAATTGAGCAAACTTGAGGACAAACTCCCTCACACTCATACCACCTTGCTTAAGGTTGATAAACTCTTGCACTTTGGCCTCCCTCAACTCTAATGGGAAGAAGCAATCAAGAAACACACCTTGAACTAATCCCAAGTTGTGGGCTCTGCCTCTCTAGGCCTCTCACTTTTCTATTAATCAAACCAAATTTGAGCAACACCCCTCAATTGGTACATATCCCACTCCGCCCTTTCAACTAGGCTAATTCTCACGATCTCAAAAATCTCATAGATGTTATCGATAAACTCTTGGGGATCCTCATCAACTTTAGAACCCCAAAACCCTAGAGGATTCATCCTCATAAAGTCACAAACTCTTGTTGCCACCATACCAGAATTTGGATTCACGAGAGAAACCACCTCACGATTTACTTGAGCCGTAATGGCTTGAGCAAGTACTTGGAAAGCCGCTCAGAACTCGACATTGGAAACTTGATCATTCATAGGGTCATTCAAAGCCAGTTGCTCCTCTTCAGCCATGTTTATTCTAATAGGGTATCTTTGTAGAGATATATTTTAAAAATTACAAAGAATAAGTATTAGAGGGAAAAGACTTGACCACTCTACTAAATGACATAGATCATGAAAGAAGTGAACTTTTTTCTAAGATGTTTCGCAGCCTCCTATTCATGGATGTGGTGCACTTCACACCAATGGATAAGATTATACTTAATACGGCATGTTAGACTCCCTAGAACTCTTCTAAATCTTGGGCTCTGATACTAAGTTTGCCACGATCTGACCTAAGGCCTAGTCATAACATGGCGATTGAGATACGAGGGACCCCAACCATAAGTCATCTTAGCATACATCGCATACGTAAGGTAAAGAATAATATAAAGGTGAGCAAAAGTAATTATTAAATGTGTAATAAGACTAAGGGAAATCAACTCTATCAACGTCCAATTCAAACTATACCAATAAATATCTTCTAAACATGCCTACAGTCTAATCTTTGATGGAGGCTTAGGACAAGCTCCTAGTTCACCCTAACAATAGAAGAAAGGGTAAATAATAACATGAATAAAAGTCTTTTTCTCGGTAGAATGAGGACTCACCAACTTTTTTGAATTCTAAAGAAAACTCTAGCCATGAGTGGGGTAGTCATGAGTATCATCCGTCCCTATATTATAAGACAATCTATGCAAAATATGTATTAGTATGTTTGAATGTACTAAGTATGTGAGGTATGCATGAACAAGTAAAAGAATATATCAATATGCCATAAGATGCATGACCAACCATAGTGAGCATGAGCATAGCTTAAAAGCAATTTAAGACATAAGAAACTCTTGGTCAATACATAACATAAAACTTCAACTTTCAACTCATAACTTGACACCTCATAGCTTAACTTGAACTTGAACTTGTGTGCGATAAGACCATTAACAGACAACTAAGATCATGCAAGCTACTACATGGAATCCAATGACTCCTACATTAAAACAGGCTGATGACTACTGCATATAAATAGGAGAGGCTACCTTGCTAGAGCATACTCCAAGATAACTCAACTAAACTCAACTAGGCTATGTGGATCCACTAGCTAGGCCATGAACACAACCTACGTGGGCAACGTAGTTTTGGACATTAGGTTGATACTAGGATTCCCTTGGATAACCAACTGCGTTAACCGACTAAACCCTACCTAGAATTTCTCAGTGCTTAGTTAATATTCCAACAGAAACTCATAAAATATAATCATAACATAGTACGAAAAGATAGTAACTACCTATCGATCCATCTTTAAAACATTTAGTAATAACTCATCTAACTTGGTGATTTATAAGAATCTATAACTTAGATGAGAATTGTCCTTATCACCATCTCAAAATAACTAATAATCTTAACTCTGATCATTATCTCAATCTTTAACTTCAATATCATAATCTCAGTTGTAACTCATTGAAAACTATCATTATAAATCATTTAACTCATGATTAACTCATAAAATCATCTTTACTTTATAATCATAGCTTGAAAATATAGCTTTATGCATGGGCATCTATAATTCAACTTGTAAGAACATGAATATAAAGATCATTGATAATATTTAAAAATGAAATCAAGTCAGCCCAATGTAATTCATCAAAACTAGGGTTCATAATCAATTGTAAATTGAATGAAAACTTGAGAAATCTTTGGGACTTCATGGGTGAAATGTTCCTATGAATCAATCCCTACATACCTTGCTTGAAATCACTTAGAATTGAGAAGAAACCTTGAAGAAATTTGGATACCCTATCTTGAATTTGGAGAGAAACCTTAAGAGAATTTTAGAGTTAGAGCCTTAGAAATTTTGGAGGAATGAATTGAATAGGAAGGGAATTTAAAGAATTTATAGACTTTTAACTTGTCCATAAAAGTGTCTAGGTTCATTGAACCAAACTTGGGAAAAGACACAATTTTCCTTCTTTAAATCTTAGATTTTAAGTCTATGAATGGGTTTCTACGGGTCGTCTAAGTATTGACTAATCGTCCAAATGACTCGTCTGGAGGTCTGAGAAAAGGGACTGAGAACATAGTCTCTGAAGTTTGTGAACGACCAATGTATACAACCTATCATTTCATAAATGGTCCATTTTTTAGGCTCACCCTGCAGGTTTGAAAACCTGCAAATATATTAATCTCTGAAGTTTTAGGACTAGTGGTTCGTATGATCCATTATTGCTTCTACAAGCCTTCTTGTCAAGTCGTTATTTTAGACTTAAGGAAACTTCAACTTTTGCTCAAAAGATCACTCTATGACTCTCCTCTATGAGCTGTAGAAATCCCTATGAGTCGTAGAGAGACTCGTTCATATGGATAGGTTCAGAATTTTAAGACCTTCTGTTTGGTTCCAACTTTTCACTTACGGGGTCTTACACTTTTCACAGTTTTAAACCTTTCTTAGATGATCTTTATCTTATTTATAGCTTGATGAACCAATTCTGGACCTATAACCTCAAATTCACCAACTTCAAACCAACTAATTGGCGATCTACATCTCCTCCCATAAAGAGCCTCATATGAAGCCATTTGAATGCTCAAATGAAAACTGTTATTGTTAGCAAACTCAATAAGAGGCAAGTACCTTTGAATTCAATAACATAGGCTCTCAAAATATCTTTAAGGGTCTGAATTATACATTCTTCCTGACCATATTTCTGCAGATGCAAAGCGGTACTAAGATTTACCTTTGAACCCAAACCTTTTTGAAACAACTTCCAAAAATATGTAGTGAATTGGGTACCTCTATCTAAGATGATAGATAAAAGGACTCCATGCAATCTATCTCTTTGATATACAACCTCACATAATCCTCTACCGAATCTGTAGTCTTCACGAGCAAGAAGTGGGTAGATTTGGTCATTATATCCATAATCACCCAAAAAGAATAATGTTGTTTATGAGACCGGGGTAACCCAGTAGTAAAATACATTGATCATCTCCCACTTCCACTCAAGTAACACTATATTCTGGGCTATACCCTAAGGCCTTTGATGCTTTGACTTGTTGGCAGTATGGGTATTTGGACACAAACTCTGCTATATCTCTTTTCATTCCATTCTGCCAATAGACTTCTCTCAATTCGTAATACATCTTTGTAGAATCTAGATGGATGGAATAGCGGAGATATGGGCCTCTGCCATTATTCTTTTTCACAAATTGTCAACACTTGGAACATATGACCTGCCTTGATATCTCAACACTCTATCTCCCACTTTGGTGAAAGTTATCACTTTTTGCTTATGAACATCATCTTTCAATTAGAGGAGAATAGGATATTTGTCCTTCTTTTCTTTTACTCTAACAACAAATGAAGATTTGACTCCATTCTGAACAATTACACCTCCTCATTGGAATCCACAAGATGAATTTCATGCCCCGAGCCTACACCCTAGATGTGACCTGTACTTAGAAACCACTACTGGTCCAAAAGAGAACTACTTGCATTGGATAACTAGCTCAATGGAAGATTTTACTCAAGAATAAACTTATATGGGAACAATAAGGCATTCAACTTAATACTCTTTAGCATAATTTATGAAGCTCAAATATATAAAATGTATAATACTTAACTCAATATTTCAAAACATACTTAAGGAAATAAATTGAACTTTGTCTACTAGTCTATGAATCCTCTAGAATACTAACTCTAAAATAGGTACCGGGACAGGCCCATGGCTACCTCAAACTAATAATCATAACTGAAAAAAATAAAGATTCAATAGCACCTCTAAATGTAAAGAGGTCTCACTAAAGCTAGGTAGAAACTGATCTTCAATAGTTCGCTGGTTGAGGATCTCTATCACTAGTATCTACATCATAAAATGATGCAGGTCGAATGACATCAGTACATGGAATGTACAAGTATGTAAAATGGCAAAAGGAAATTTACTTAGGATACTCAAATCAAGAACTCAAATCTAAAAAAACTCAACTCAAATAAGAATGAAATATAGTAAGAGAAAATGCTTTAAAAGATAGTAATGCAACTCAATGTATAAAATATAATAATTTACTTCTTAGAAAGTTTCTCTATAACGGCCTAGTCTGCTAGTGATATTATCCTCTATGGGCCTAGTCCTGCACGACATTAAAATGCATCACTAGTAGGTAAGTCCTGATTACTAATATACTCAATATATCTCTTGTGTTTTTGTCGATATGGGACTTTTTATCTTAAGGTGGGGTATTACAGTTTCGTTCATGCACTTTTAGTTCCTAGAGGTATATGTTATAACCTTTCCATGTTGCATCTAAACATAAGCCAATCCAACTCATGAGGGATCACAATATAAAACGAACCCATTCAAACCTTCCGACAATATCAAAATAGGAGTCGATGTAAGACGATCCTTCAAGGTTTGGAAATTTCTTTCACACTAATCCAACCATTGGAACTTTACCTTCTTTTGGATCAACTTAGTCAAAGGATGCAAAAGATGAAAATCCTTCTACAAACCTTCTATAATATCCGGCTAAACCGAAGAAGCTACAAATATCAAAAGGAGACAATGGTATAGGCCAATTCTTTACTGCCTCCGTTTTCATTGGATCGATCATGATACCATCATTAGAAACAATGTGACCAAGAAATGCCATGGACTTCAACCAAAATTCACATTTACTAAACTTGGCAAATAATTTTTTATCCCTTAAAGTTTGCAACACAATTCTCAAGTGACCCATATGTTCTTCTTTATTTCTAGAATAAATCAATATATCATCAATAAATACCACCACAAACATATTTAGGTACAATTTGGAAATCCAATTGATCAAGTCCATAAAAATAGAAGGAGCATTAGTCAACCCGAAAGACATAACTAAGAACTCAAAATGGTCATACCTTATTCAAAATGTCATCTTGGAAATGTCACACTTCCTTACCCTTAATTGATGATAACCAGACTGGAGATTAATTTTGAATAAGTGACTTGCACCTTGGAGCTGATCAAATGGATCATTTATTCTTGGAATGCGATACTTGTTCCTTATGGTGACCTTATCCAATTGCAGGTAGTTTATACACATACGAAGTGACCTATCCTTCTTTGTAACAACAACATAGGAGTACCCCATGGTAAAATACTTGTCCGTATGAAACCCTTAGCTAATAAATCTTTCAATTGTTCCTTCAATTCCTTAAGTTCCACCGGTGCCATATGATAAGGCAGGATAGAGATGGGATGAGTGTTGGGAAGAAGATCTATACCGAATTAATTTCCATTTTAGGAGGAATACCAGGCAAGTCATCAAGAAACATATAGGGGAATTCATTTTCAATGGGAACTGACTCAACAGTAGAAACATCGGAATTTGTATCCCTAACCCACACTAGGTGATAGATACACCCCTTAGAAATCATTTTTTGGGCTTTTAGGCATAATGTGAATCGACCCCTAACTACCAAATCATTACCCTTCCACTCAAAAATGGGATTATTAGGAAATTGGACTTTGACCATAAGGGTTCTATAAATAATAGAGGCATAGAGAGCATGTAGCCAATCCATACCAAGAATAACATCAAAATCGATCATGTCAAGTTCAACAAGATCACAAGGGATTATTTTATGCAAGACCAACACGGGGGCAATATATATAGACTTTTTTTACTAGAATTGAATAACAAACCTAGATGCACTTACATTGGAGACTTGAGCTTGAAACACGTGAAATATTACTTGAGGAAGAGATGAACTCTAGGAGAAACGTTGGAGAAAAGATTTGTAAATTTTGGGTGTAAAGGTGTGAATAAAGGAGTTAGGAGGGTTTAGGGTAGTTAATAGAAGGATTAATACCCAAAAACTATCCAAATACATTAATGAAATAATAGGAAAAAGACCAAAACACCCTTAATTCTTCACTGAACGGACTTCTGGATAGAAGGTCACCACGGCCAGTGAAAATCACTAGGGTCCATGGTGATAGTCGTAGTCAGAGGGTGAGCTGGGATTGTAAAGATTTCTTCCATATAGACCACCACGGCCCATTGTTATCTCCACGGATTGTATACCGAATCGTCGTACTCGCTCAACTTAGGAGTATTGGGGAGTCAAGTTCATATACGAGTCCACGGTCTATGGAGTCCACCATGCCCCGTAAACCCTATCGTGGACTTTTCCCTTTTTTCCTAAAATTTCTAGGGCTCCAACATGGTTACTTATATGGCCTGTGTTTAGGCATATGGTTCGTGTACATGGCCCGTGAAGCCCACCTAGTGCACAAAACTGCAATTTTTTAGGAACTTCCTTTAAACTCTATTTTTCTGACTTTCCAACTTTCTAGGTCCTACACTTGTTTCCATCTTCTAGTTTTTGTGATATCCTTATTTGGATATTATACATGTCTTTGTTTATCCACCGTAGATGATTTATTTTAGTAGTGGGTCGACTGGTCTTCTTTCTATTTTAGGAGTAGTAGTAGAGTATCTCTATTTTCTTGTGCAAAGTAGGATTTGCTTAATTATAGTCAATCTTTGCTCGAAAGATGGATAGACCAACACTATCTGGTTAGTAATTCGTTAGGTTATCAAGATTGTCTTGGTTTTAGATGGTTGACTTTGTTGCTTTTCATCCTCTTGTTTAGTAGGAAAGAGTTTGATTGCTGAAAGAGTTGTGTAGAAGAAAGTGTATCCTTCTATGGTATCGTTGTAGTTCTAGTTGATCGATTCCTTCATGTTCCTTAATCCCATTCTTTATTCTAAGGTTGTGAAGTTATGGATTGCTCTTTCGGTCTATCTGATTTATTTCTATATGACGGGCTTGGTGTTTTGACTATCGTTATTCAAAAATATAAGATATGAGCATGTGCTATGTTATGAGTTGGGTTACTCTTAGTCACTATGATCATATGCTATGCCTTGGTTTTTTCTATGTCCCACAATGGTTGTATCGATGGTTTAGGAGGTCATACTCTTTATATGGGTTATGTGTTTTTACGTTTATTGGCTACTTTTGAACTGCAGCCTTCATTGGAGAATGAAAATATGTTTAGAAGGTTCATATACAAGGTAAGGTCAAAGTAACTTATGGGATCAGTGTCTATATGCTATGTTTTGGCATACGGGGATTACTTTTGACATTGTGACTAGCTTATAATGTTTTTATGGTGGTTTGGTTCTGTTTGGATCAATACTTTCACAACCCAACCTAGGGCATAGTCATAACACGGTGATCAAAACCCCGAAGGGCTCCAACCAAGCCTCTAGTATATATCATAAGTATACATAAGGTAATCTAAAAGCGGAAACATCATAAGAGAGTCTAAACCATGAAGAGTAAATGAAGAATGTCACATGACAACATAGACTCGAAACATTTGTCAAACTAGATGCCTCTACTCATGAACATGGGCGGGGGCTAAGACAGGTCCCTAACCCACCCTCAATATGAAACATAACATAATTCTTTAAGAATAATAACCAACTTGATGAGTAGTCCCCGATAAATGAGGACTCACCACAAACACCGCCAGATAGGAAAGCTTACTGACCACGTGGACAAATATGTTCTTCAACCTCAACCCCTATATTGTAGGTAAAAAGTATGCATTAGTACGTTGGAATGTACTAAGTATGAGGGCATGATATGCAACGTAAATCATGGGATGCAATGGTCAAGTAAAACACATGATAAGATGACATAAGTAAAGTCATGAGAAAATAATAATGACCCAAGTATTTAAGAAGCATAATTCAAATCATGACATACATAAGAGATCATACATATGTGGGATAGAAACCATAACCGACACTAAGACCATGTGAGCTATAACATGGAATTCCATTATCTCTCCATACAACATAGAAAAAGGGGAATTTATTTGCCAAGGTAGACTCTACCCTGCTAGGCGGGTCATACATACGCTATATGTAGATCTAATAGCTAGGACATGAAGGCAACCTACTGTGGCACATAGTTTAAGAGACATGAGATTGCTATAAGGTATTTTAGTAGGGCCCCCACCTTAAATACACTTGGTGCTAAGTCAAATCCTACGGAATACATACATATCATAGAAATCATAATTACATATATCGTAGTCATGATCATAAGTTTGAAATCATAGAGTAGCTCATTTTCATAACATACTTATAATGTGAGAATTGTCCTTTCATTATTACAGTCATATTTTCATAATTCATATAGTTAGGTCCTAGGTCACTACTTCGGGCCCTAAGTAACCTTACTTCATACCTTGCATGAAATTCATACCTGGAAATTAGAGTAAAACTCAAATAAATAATTAATTGACTAGAAAATCATGTAATTGACTTGAAAATATGCATGATCCTGTACTTTCTATCATCCCATACATAATTAATAAAGATGATATCATTAGGAAGTATAATTGAAAATACTCATAATTTACATCATGAACCCTAGAGATCAACATAGGAGAATTTATAAAAAAAAACCTCTACAATTCAATGCAATAACAATCAATTTATATCAAAATACACTCATAATAATAATTTGAATCATAATTCATGCAATTGGACTAGAGATCATAATACCCATAAAATACCATACTTTAATTTGATAGAAATTTTGAGAAGCCATTAATCAATACTCACATACCTTACGTGAGAAAACCAAATAATTTGGAAGAACTTAGGAGTTTTGAGTTATTTTACTTGAATTCTTCAATGGAGTCCTTGAGAATCTTTTATAGAGAGAGAAATATTTGAGTAGGTGAATTGTATAAAAATTAATAGAATTAGAGGTTTTGATTAATTTATATAGCTGAATTAGGTCCTAAAAATATCTAGGTTCATTAACTAACAATTAAGGGAAAGTCTAAACTGTCATTACATGTTAAATTCAAATAAAAACCATAGACCAGGTCCACGACGCAGAGGTGTTCCATGATAGGAAAATTTTGAGCGACTGAGATTTTGGCTAGATTTTGACTCGAGAAAAATTGCACTAAATGGGAGCAGCGTGGACTTGCCGCGCACTTTACTATTTTGCGCAGTTTCTTTGAAAAATCTATCTTTTGATATACGGGTCCTAAAAATCCACCGAGACCCATTTTCATGGTTTTAACCCCCTGATCGGTATTTTAGACTCGGATTTTCCAGAAAGATTAAGGATAATGCATTACATGAGCATCCTATTCCCAAGGCAATCTTAAGGTACTTGTAAGCATTTTGAGGAATGTTATAAATACTGCCAGGTTGACTGCATTTTTTTGTTACCTACCGGATCAGCTTCCTTTTTATTAGAATAGTTTAATGAAACTTTCACTCGAGAGGTGCTTCATGGACTCATGTTATCAGTTTCTAGAAGTTTTTTTGGTTGAAGAAAGACATTAGAGATGGGCTTAATGTAGCTTTTCTTCTATGAAAATATCATTCCTTAGAGTAGCGTATTCAGTTTCGAGAGGTTGCATTTCAAACTTGGGTTGTTGGTTTCGGGAGTCATTGGGATTGGAAATTGGGCTTTTACTATAGGATGAGTTCATAAATATTGACCTTTGTCACTCTTGGATGTCGAGGTGAGACATGTCATCTTTTTGAGGTTTGTGTTAGTGTGATTATATAGAAAGGATTCAGATGATGCTGGAGAGGTTCAGTATGGCTCAAGATAGATAGGATTCTCCTGATATCTAGAAAATGTTGGGCTTAGATCATAAGGAAGATAATCTTATTTATGAGTTGGATTGCATCTTTCCTTGTAATGTGATCACTTAGTTTTGTGGTATGTTTGTGGTATTGGTTCATCCCAGATGAGTATGATGAATTTAGTCGAGTTTGGTGTGGTTGGATGGAAGTTGGCATCAAAGAAAGCAGTTGGTGGCTAACTCTTAGTTTTGGAATAAAAGAGTTGAACTCTGGACGCCTTCTTCTAACTTAAGTCCTGGGATAGCGTTGTTTAATCTGAGAGGGTTTTTGGAAGTCTGGCAAGAGCGTGCAGACCTTGTCCCCTTATCTCTTCGTCCCAAAATGGACATTGAATTGATCCAAAACTCACACTTGGAGAATTTTACATACAATATTTCCTATCTCAACCTCTGAAGTATGGTCCCCAAATGGCGGTCAGGATCAGTCTCGTTCTTGGAATACACCAAGATGTCATCAATGAACACAATCACGAAGGAATTTAGATATGGACGAAATACCCCATTCATCAACTCCCCAACAATTTACAGAGTATTAGTAAAACCAAATGAAATGACCAAAAACTCATAATGGCCATACCAAATGACATCACCAAAAACTCGTAATGGTTATACCGAATTCGAAAGGCTATCTTAGAGTCGTTTGATGCTCTAATCCTCAACTGATAATAATCTAATCTCAAGTCTATTTTGGAGAACACCATTGCTCCCCGAAGCTGATCAAATAAATTATCGATGAGCAGAAGCGGTTTTTTTTCTTAATAATCACCTTGTTCAACTACTTATAACCAATGCACATCCTCATAGAGACATCTTTCTTCTTTGCAAATAGAACCAGTGCACCCTGTGGTGAGACGTTAGGGTGAACAACCCCTTACTCAATAATCCTGCAATTGATCCTTCAACTCTACCAAAGCCATACGATACAAAGGAACAAAAATTGCTTAGTGCCCGGCTCCAAATCAATAGCAAAATCGATATCTCTATCAGGAGGAACACTTGGAAGGTCAGTAAGAAATACATCCAGGAACTATCCAACAATCAAAATAGACTCTATGGGAGCTGGATCAACACTAGTATCTTGAATGAAGTTTGAATAGGACAAGCATCTGCTATCAACTAACTGATGTACACAGAGGAAGGAAATAACCTTACTAGGGTAAGAACCACTAGAACCCTTCCACTAAACTCTCAAAACATCGCTAAGGTCACGGTGTTAGCATGACAGTCAAGAATAGCATAATAAGGAGAAAACCAATCCATACCCAGAATACATCAAAATCTACCATTCCTAATATAGTATCATCTGCCCAAGTGTCATAATCTGCCAAAGTAAGAAAACAAGATCGGTACACCCCATCCACTACTAAAGCCTAACCCATAAGGGTAGAAACATAAACCAGTACAAGCATGATCACATATCAAATCTAACACAGCAGCATAATAGGAAGACACATAAAAGAATGTAGATCCCGGTCAAATAATATAGAAGTAGATCGATGGAAGTCCAAGATGATACCTCTGATAATAGTATCTAAAGCCTTAGCTCAGCTCTCCCTATAAAAGCATGAGAATGACCTCCTTTACCGCCTCCAATATGAACCATACCTCTTACCTCCAACTACACCTTATGGAACCATAGCACTACTAGAACCCTTACTAGGAGTCTGACCAAGCCTACCTGTCTGAGCTCTGTCTCGACCTCTGTTCAAAGGCGCTGGTAATCTAGTTGGACCTAAAGAACTAGGTTGGGTCCTCCCCAACCCTACATAGGGCACTGTCGTAACATATGATTAGGGTCTCTACAACTATTAAAAAATCTTTGAAGAGAAGACTGTTGTGATGGCTCAGAGGAATCCGTGTAACCATCTCAACCCGCAAACCTCTACTGCAAACTGTGAGAACTCTAGCCTGAACTGTAGGGACTATAGGCTGCCTGACTACCCTCAGATGCCTACGTGGTAGCATGAACTGGCATACAGTGTCAGAAAAAACCATCTCTCCTAAAAGTCCCTCTACCTCTCTATGAGGCACCAAAAACTTGGGACTTAAGAGGCATAGCCTCCATCCTACGTTGGCTATGTAGTTCTGGGATTTGAGTCAATAAAACTCTTATCCAACTCGGTGCTCAATACTAATCCCAAAATATGTGCTCATATTAACCTCATCATCTAGTCTCGTTGGACTTTAATTTAAAACATCAAACTCATCTCAACCCATCATTATCATCATTACCTCTTCATCAATCATTACACTTCAAAACATCATTTACATCTTATCAAAATATCTTGCTGAAAACATCATTTAACCCAAAAAATCAAATTTCATTAAAACTTAATGTTTTTGCTCTTTCAAAACTCAATAAAATATATATATAGTATAAATTCAAATTACTCTTTTTGTCAATGCATATTAAAGACAACATCTTTACTCAAAAATAAGTTTTAAAATAAATAAATAATCATGAACATCAAATCAATTAGGATTCATGAAAAAATAGTTATGAATAACAATTCCAATAATATGAGAGATAAAATAATAATAATCTCAATACATAAATATATCTAACTCAATAGAAGAAGAATTAACTCATTTAGAATTCAAGAATTAGGGTAAAACTCAACTTAAACTCAATGATAATGAATTTAAATATTGGGCACATAGACGATCTCAATCAATGTTATGAATAGTCTTACATACCTGGAATCTGAAGTTTTACTCCGAATTAAAGAACTCAATGATTACTCTTGCACCCCTAGCCTTTTCTCCTTGCCGGAGTATTTTGTGTACTACCCGGAGTATATGAATCATCAGAATAATATTTCTACAATACTAAAAACTAAAAATATATTTGAGAATGAGTAATGAAGTGTATAGAGAGAAGAGTTGCTTGAGAAAGTTTGATGAACAAAATGAGGAAATAAGGTGGGTATTTATAGGTGTGAAGGAGGGACCTAATAATAAATAAAATAATTATAAAGAATGATCTTAAAAATTTAATGGAGGATTGTGATGTTATTGGTGATGTCAAATGGAGGATTATTGATGTCATGGGTGATGTCAAATAGATCTAGATCTTCCGTGATTGGTGAGATAAATCTTCTTTTTATGAAATACTATTTTTCAGAGCTACATTTGAACAAGATAACTTCCTAATTAGGATTTAGTGTCTTCATATAAATTGTAGCTCTAGTCTCCTTTCATGTCATTCAAGAACCAACTGAATTGGAGCATACTACAGTGAGATTTTTCTTCTACAAATACTCCATTTCATCACAGCACCATGTCTTGTAAAAATTAATTTATTTGGCCTACTTATCCTCCGAATCTTAAGTTATGGTCTTCATGAAAGTTGTAGGTAATGATATTAGGTTATTCATAAATTTGAATCACCTAATTTAGACCATCCCATGAAGAGTTACGCCCAAAATATAGAAACAATATCATTTTCATCGAGAATTGGAACACCATATATAATATTTTAGGGGGTGTTACATCAGCACACAGCCAAGAATACATGTGCTTCCTCACCCTTTCCACCCTGAAATTGAGGTGGATCCAACTTTCTGAACATCTCATATTGACACTACTCCTCATTAGATAACATTGGAAAAAAGATGCACTCTAGGCCCCAACACCTGGTAAAGGATCGCCATCAACCATAGGACTCACTGGTGGTTGTCCATATGGACCATGAACAACTTAGACCTGATGTTGATCTAGAGTTTGATCCCCCACTCTAGTTTGAGAACTTTGTGGTGCGTTTGTCGCACCCCCACTCTAAGCAAAACCCTCAAGTCCACCCAAAACCCTCAGCAAGGTATCCAAAAGCAAAGGTTCAATAGCATAGTCTTGGGAATATTATCCCCTCTAGCATCCATCTCTTGATCAGGGAGACACCTCTGACATGAACTTCAGTCGGTGCCGCTCCTTGAGCACATCCTCTATCCCTCGCACGATCTCTACCTCTACCCCTAGTTAGCGCCTCAATAATACACTCAAGAACTGCCTCCCCTTCTCTACCAATAGCATCAGCTCTGATCCTAACCATCTAACAAAAGAGCATGCGACAACTCAATTCTCGCAGAAGTAACCACACACGATAAGAATGAATAAACAAAAAGAAAGTTCCCTAACCGTCTTCATAGCCTCTCAGAGAATATTAGCGGGCGTCTCTACGTTAATCCTTGAGACTCTACTAGACTTGGCTTGTACTCGTGTAAAACCTATGAACTTGGGGTATGATACCATTTTGTCACAATCCAAAAATCGGGTATGATGGCACATGCCTTATCCCACTAAGACAGGTCAGCCTAAATAACCATCTACAAGGGTAAATGCATGAAATAAGAAAAGAAACAAGGAACTAAGAAAATACACTACAAAATCCATAACTATATATATAAATCATTGCCAAAACCTTGTGTCATGTGGACAAGGCTCTAAATAACAATACAGATTTGATGTAAGAACAAGTGTGAATGTATCCTGTTCTAGAATAGAAATGAGAAATAATAAAAGGGTATGTGAGGTCTATTGAAGCAACTAGCAGCTACCTCACATACTCCAAAGTGCAAACCTTGGACACTGATGCGAAAAAGAGATTAGGACATTAAGAACTTGTGACCTACACAAGCATAGAAAAGAAAGGGGGTGAGTACCAAAACAACAACGGAAACTCAGCAAGTATTCATAGATGACCCTAAAACAAAGAAGTGTCGAACACCTTCAACCCTCTCACACCATTTGAACCTTCAAATACTACAACCTGCACAAGAATTAGAATCCATTCCATCCTAGAAACACAGAAGTGACAAAGTACATAACCCAAAAAAAGTAACTCAGCGAATAGGTAACACAACCATACTTTCAACAATATCAATCAAACTTTCTAATTAAACAACCACGATAATAACAATTCACTCACAGACATCAATCAAATATAATGAGGTGCAATACAATGCAGTATCAAAGAAATTAATGCATGTATGTCCTGTCGATACACATCCACTACTTGTTGGTTAGTCGGGACCCATGGAAGACTCATGAAGTCCATGTACTCACCGAAACCATTTCTCATTGGCATAATAATAATCATCGGGACTATTTTCCATCGACATAAATACTCATTGGAACCATTTTCCATTGGCATAAAATACTCTCCGGAAACATTTCCCATCAGCATAATAAGGATACAAATTTCATAAAAAAACTCAATGAGCAATATCAATCATTAACCAATTTCGCATATTGTCATCTCATAACAAAGTTTTAACGTCAATATAAATAGCCATGATCAAATACATAACGAGAAGATGACACATTAACATCAACAAGTTAACCACATCAATCAAAAGCATGCCATAAATAAAAATTCATAATAGACTTCCAAGGCCACCCATGGTCAAAATACACAATTGGAAATAAATGAATGTAATTACCCTCTTATACTTGAATGCCGAATTCAAGTGATTACCCACTACTAGATCCAGAGAAACACCCTCACCATTTCCCCTTTACTACTACTCACAAACAAATCAAACAAGGCCTAACCATTTGTAAAAGGGTCAAAAAGGTCCACTTGCCTTAAAGTGAAGGAATCAACTCCAAACTTGAGCTCTTCTTTATGTTGAGCCTCTAAATCCACACAATCTAATAAAATAAAGGAACCCTATAAGAAAATATGAACAATGATACTCATAATATTGATTTTGAAAATTGGGTCAGAATCGACCCAAAAATCAAACCCGAGGGCTAAGGGTTCTTCTAGAACTTTTATAGAAAAATATGTTATCCAAAGATTTAGGAACTTACAGGCAAAATTGTATCAAAAAATGAGTTAAAAATTACCTCCAACTTCCCAAAATACCAAATTTAAAGTTAATACCAAAAATCCTCAATTTTGGATTTGAAATCACTGATTTTGATGTTGAAATCACGAAATAATAAATCGGTAAAGAAGTATTGGAGTTAAAATCACTTGTACAAAAGATTTTCTTGAAAAAAACCCCTTTGATATCACCTCCCCAAAGCTCTTAAGGTCCAAAAATAGAGGAATAAGGATGAAATCACATTTTAGGAAAATTAAGTTATAGGTAGGTAATTTGTTCTCTGTGATCGCGGCCAAGGCCCCACAAACGCGGAGGCCAACCTACCCTTTTTCCTCTACGGTCACAGTCAAGGCCCTGCAAAGGTCAAGCATCTTGACCCTCTGTGAATGTGGTTAAGGCTCCGCGAACGCGGAGGCCAAGCAATACAACCCTTCGCGAATGAGACTAAGGCTTTGCAATCGCGAAGGAAGAAACCAAATATCAGACATCAACAAAGCATCAAGACTCAAACTTCTTTGAAAGGACCCTCGGGATTAGTTCGGAACTCCGAGAACACAAATCAATATGCTACTCCATTAAATTCAATATCTTGGACTCAACAAAACCATCAAAACATGTACCTGAGGTCTCATTGACCCGACACCCACTAAGGCCACTACTAACTAACCTGTATCAAAAAAGACCAAAATGCCCTCGGAACACCCCAAATATAAATCGAAGCTCTATCTAGGCCTAAAATCACCTCCTCAACCAAGAAATCAGCAAAATTTCAATTTGAGCGTCCGTACTCCGAATGTTGACTAAAATCAAACTTTTGCCTTCACTTTAACTAAAATCACAACTCAAGGGCTCAAATCACCATAAAAACCATGGAACTGAAAGAGAAAATACTCCTACACTAAATTTCTTATTCTGGAGCTGATGGAATTAATGAAAATCCATTATGAGACTCATAGCTCTGGACGACGACTAAAGCCACCTATTCCAACTCAAAAGCCCCCAAAACTCAAAAAACAAACTTCCAAAAATCTCAAATTTTCAATGCGATTCAACTCTGATCTCATAAACTGTTCAAAGATGACCCGAGACAACTATTGGAGGGGTAAAACAGCAATTCTCTAAAAAATTCTAAAAATGACCTTTAGGGTCATTACAACAATGTTGTTAACGCGTCAACTTGAAAGATTGACAAAGAGCAAAGAGCACAATTCAAAGTTTAGTTTCTTGTGATGTATTGTTTATCCCAAAAAGAACTAATATTATAGAATTATATCAACAGAGAGTAGAAATCTGTAGTATCAATATCCCTCAAGGAAAAATGATGAATACTCATCAACAGACCTTAAGCTTAACTAATTCAACTTTCTCTATATCTCCTTAATCTAATAGTCAATATCCACTGGGAATGGGGAGGATGGGCACCTTTCGAAAGCCTTTCCTCCTTTTTGTGCATCACTCAAAATTATGGGATTGTTGAACTACTATTGTTTGAATAGCATGTCGTTCCAATATTAGATTATAACCCTACAAAGAAGTTGTGTAAATGGCCACAATCTTGACACTTAGCTACATCCCTTATTTTACTTTCAACAATTAGAGTGTCCAAATGTGAGATGATGAGGTGTAGTAGACAGTTTCGGTAGTTAATAGAGTATCTTCAACCTTTTTTTGATATGTGTCATTAGTGCTTTTGTTGTTGGAATTTCAAATTTTTGGTGGTTTGGTGTTGCGGACAGTTCCAATAGTTAATAATATGATGCTTTTGAGCTGTATTTTTACTGCTTCATTTTTTAACATTAAATTGTGAGGTGGTTTGGTGTGTATTACAATTCTTATTAACTAAGATATTCAGAATGCACCTTCAATCGTCATAGAGAACATAAAATTCTACAACATCTACACTGTAGGATGGAAGCGTCAAGAAATTCACAAATTCTAATCTCTTAAAGAGTGATGCACTCAAATGAAGATTATTCTGAATCTCACAAAGATAGTAGTTGTTGATATTTAACTGTTACACAGTAGCTTTAGTAAGCTCATAAAGCTCTTTTTTTTTTATGTTTGAGTGGAGTATTTTACAACTTTGAACAGAAAACATATTTGTTTTGTTTCCTTTTAAGTGACTATTGATCTTGGAATTCGTAGAAAGTAGGATTGTTATAAGATGCACAGATATTTTATAAGGACAATCTCATATGATATATATATGCTTTTTGGATTTTTAGGCTCACGTTAGTGATCGAGAATATTGAGCAGCTAGATAGTGTTGCTATAGTTAAATTGGCCTCAAGACTTCTTAAGTGAAGGCCTTGGATCAGTATAAATGCCCAGAAATGGCACGTCCAAATGTCACAATCACTGCCTTTAGGTAAGGTGCTGATAGTACTCCAATTTCTTTCCTATATACTTCATTTCTACCACTTCATTATTGGGTTTTCTGTTGGATATTGATATCAAAGGATGTGAACTATATACACTAAAATTCATGCTTTGAAGTACTTATTTTCACTCTTTATTCTCTCTCATTATTTTTCTTTTGGCCAGATATCAGCAAAGAGATGTGCTTTTGTTGGAATAAAAAGAAGAGAAGACAAAGATAAGCAAACTAGTATGGGTTTATTGTTAATATAACTAGTATGGGTCTTTTTATTGTTATTTATCTTTTATGGGTTTTATTGTTATTTAAACTAGTATGGGCTTTTATTGTTGTTTATCTTTTATATTTGTATATATAGACATGAAGGTTGTAGAGGGGAGATCATCAAAAGAAAAAATTCAAAAATCTGTCTTCATTTCCTTATTTTCTTCATGGTATCAGAGCAGCAGTAGGATCCAAATCTTTTCTTTATTTTTGTTCTTTCAATCCAAATGGAAAACACATCACAATCATCTGAGGGAAACTCTTCTTCTTCTTCATCTGCAGTAATGGATTCTAGCAGTCCATATCATCTTCATCCCTCAGATTCTCCAGGAATGAATCTTGTGAATTTCGTTTTCGATGGAACTGGTTTTGCTGCGTGGAGAAGGTCCATCATTATTTCTCTATCAGCTAAGAATAAGATGAGTTTTATTGATGGTTCTGCCGAAATACCATCTGCTGATACACCTGAGTTCAAGTTTTGGACTAGGTGCAATAACATGGTGATTTCTTGGTTGCTTAACTCTCTTTCAAAAGAAATTGCAGGGAGTGTGATATACTCTAAATCCGCTAAAGATCTCTGGACTGACCTTCATGACAGGTTTGGTCAGTCCAATGGAGCTCAACTCTATCACCTTCAAAAAGGCCTCACAGATCTGATGCAAGGAACAACTGATGTAGCAGGATATTTCACAAGAATCAAGAGGATTTGGGATGAGCTGGATGCTCTCTCCAGCGGAGAAATATGTTCTTGCAACTGCACCTGTGGAGGAAAGAAGAAAGTAGTCAAATCCAAGCAGGACGAAAGATTGATCCAATTTCTAATGGGACTTAATGATGTTTATGCAGCAGTAAGAAGCAACATACTCATGATGTCACCTCTCCCAAATGTGAATCATGCGTACTTTCTCCTCATTCAAGATGAGAAACAGAGAGAGGCATATGTTAATCCTAACTTTCCAGGTGACACATCTTCATTTCTTGCAACACATCAGAATTTCTCAGGTCAGAGGTACAACAATACTGATTTTAGAGCAAGAAAGAACAACAACAATAACTACAACAACAATCTGTATTGCACAAATTGTAAGAAATCTAGGCACTCAATTGCAAAATGCTACAGAATAATAGGTTATCCACCTGATTTTAAGTTCACCAAGGGGCCAAAATCACAACCAAACAACAAAGGGAACTCTATGGCTAATGCAGTGACAACAGGTGGATGCTCAGGTTACGCAACAAATGGGAAACAAGCAAATGGATTTGTTGCTCAGGAGAACTATGGTGGTTTGGGAGAAGAGTTCCAGAATGTACAGATTGGAGATGTGCCATTTGCAGGAAGTGAGGTTTCAGCTAACATGGTGCACTGTTTTTCTGGTAACACTTTCAGTGATCCAAGACTATATCAAACCCATGCTAGCTCTAGCTACTGGATATTAGATTCAGGAGCTTCTGCTCATATGTCTTTTGACCCTGCTTTCTTTACTACTCTTACACTTTTGTCTTCTCCTATTTATGTCAAGCTCCCAAATTCTTTCAGGGTAAGGGTGACACATGGAGGAACTGTCACTCTCCCTCATAATTTGCTACTAAAGAATGTTTTGCTTGTCCCTTCTTTTAAAATCAACTTGATATCAATTCATCAATTCTGCAAACAATTCTATTGCACACTAAATTTTTCTTCCATTCGTTGTGTTATGCAGGGCCATTCAATGAGGACCCCTCTGGTTATTGGTGAAGCAAAGGATGGGATCTATATCATGACCACCACTTCAGGTCTACAAAGTCTTGTCAAGTCTAGTTCTAAATCTGATGTTTTACTCTCCAGTTGTAGTTCTTTTCCTAGCTCTTTTCCTATTCCAGTAAACAATAGGGATGATGTAAAATTGTGGCACATTAGATTGGGCCACATGCCTTTTGATTCAATGAAAAACATCAGTTCCTCTTCTTCCTTTTCTCATTTTGATCACAAATGTGATATATGCCCTGTTGCTAGACAAACTAAACTGCCATTCCCTTCTAGTTGCATCAAAACTAAAGCAATTTTTGAGTTAATCCATGTGGACACTTGGGGACCCTATAAATCATCTACCTATAATGGATACAAGTATTTTCTTACTATTGTAGATGATTTTAGTAGAGCAACTTGGACTTACCTCTTGACTACTAAAAGCAATGCTTTTCCTACACTAAAGAACTACCTAGCTTACACTGAAAGACAATTTGGGGCTAAGATAAAAATGATAAGGTCAGATAATGCTCTTGAGTTAGGCAGTGGAGTGATTCTTTCGGAATATTTTCTCTTAAGAGGAATCATCCACCAAACTTCTTGCACTTCCTCTCCACAACAGAATGGAGTTGTGGAAAGGAAACACAGACACCTTTTGGAGACTTCTAGAGCTTTGTTACACCAATCTAAAGTGCCTATTTGCTACTGGGGTGATTGTTTATTGACCGCAACTTTTCTAATAAATAGGTTTCCTTCATCTGTGCTCAAAGGAAAAACACCTTTTGAATTGATTTTTGGAACTTGTCCTTCATACAAGTTTTTGAAAAGTTTTGGATGTTTGTGTTTTGTTTCAACCCCTTCACATAACAGACCCAAATTTGCCCCTAGGGCAGTCCCTTGTATATTTCTTGGATATCATGTAGGGAAGAAAGGGTATAAAGTCATGGAAATGAATTCTAAGAAAATCATCGTTTCAAGAAATGTAGTTTTTCATGAAACTACATTTCCTTTTCACACTCAAACTCCTTCTCCTCGTATTTTCACTACAACCACAGCTGGTTCAGGACCATCTATTTCTTTTTCTCCTACACTATCTCCATTGGTTTCTAACCCTGATGAATCTGATTCCTTAGGGTCCATTCCTAGTGATTCTAGCTCACTTCCTTCATCTAGCTCATCTATTGATGTTCCTCCACCTTCCCCAAGTCTATCTTCCTCATCTAATAGTCTTCAAATTCATGATGTGGATCCCGTCTCTGTTGCACCTGAAAGAAGATCAGAGAGGGTTCCTAAAAGGCCTGTGTATCTAGATGAGTATGTTTGCAACTCAGTTTATCTCACTGATCTTTCCACTTCATGTTTCACTGATCCCATTGATCCTCCTATTTTCTCTTTTGCTGCTTTATCTATCTCTAATCAGCAGGTCTTGAATGCAATTTCAAGTATAAGTGAACCAAAGAATTATTCCCAGGCAACTATGGATCCTGGTTGGTTAAAAGCTATGGACACTGAATTTGAGGCATTAAATTCTAACAACACTTGGGAAATTGTGAGTCTACCTCCAAATAAGAAAGCTTTACCCTGTAAATGGGTTTACAAAGTAAAGCACAAAGCAGATGGGTCTATAGAGAGATTAAAGGCAAGATTGGTGGTAAGAGGAGACATCCAAAGAGAAGGCATCGACTTCAATGAAACGTATTCTCCTGTTGTCAAAATGACAACAATAAGATGCTTACTTGCAGTAGCAGTCAAGAAAGGTTGGAATATATCTCAACTAGATGTCAATAATGCCTTCTTGCATGGTGAATTGCAAGAAGAGGTGTATATGAAATTTCCTCCAGGTATGGAATCTTCTAATCCTAACTTAGTTTGCAAACTAAACAAATCTTTGTATGGATTGAGACAAGCCTCAAGACAATGGTATGCAAAATTAGGGGCTGCTCTTAATTTCAAAGGGTATGTTTCATCTCTGAATGATTACTCTTTATTCTACAAGCATTCAGGTCACTCAGTTTCTTTGGTTGCAGTCTATGTCGACGATATAATTATTACTGGGAATGATTCTACAGAGTTGTCTAACCTCAAGGAATTTTTGGACACTGAATTTAAGATAAAAGACCTAGGAAACTTACATTATTTCCTTGGATTGGAGGTGGTACGAGAAGACCATGGTCTGATAGTGAATCAGAGAAAATTCACTCTTGAACTTGTGTCTGAGTACAACTGTGATGACTTAGCTGAAGTACCTTCTCCACTTGATCCTTCGCAAAAACTCTCTGCTGATGAAGGGACACCACTCACAGATCCTTTTTCCTATCGAAGATTGATCGGAAAACTCAACTATTTAACTCACACTCGTCCAGATTTAGCCTTTGCGGTTCAGCATTTGTCACAGTATATGCAGTCCCCAAGGTTACCTCATTACGATGCTGCAATTCGTGTTCTTCGATATCTTCGAAAATCTCCAGGTCAAGGATTGTTCTTCAGCAGCAATCCTTCTTTTTCCATTCTTGCTTTCTGTGACGCCGATTGGGCCTCGTGTTTGGATACGAGAAGATCTATCAGCGGGTATTTTATAAGCATGGGTGGCTCTCCGATTTCTTGGAAATCCAAGAAACAAATTTCAGTATCACTTTCATCTGCGGAAGCAGAATATAGATCAATGCGACGAGTTGTTGCTGAAGTCACATGGTTGAATCGTCTTCTTCGAGATCTATCAGCTCCGCCTAAGCTACCAATCCCGGTCCATTCTGATAGTCAATCGGCACTCCACATTGCTAGAAACCCTGTGTTTCATGAACGCACAAAGCACGTCGAACTTGACTGCCACTTTGTGCGTCAACAGTTCACCGCAGGTCTCATTTCTCTAAATTTTGTTCCATCTGCATCTCAAGTTGCAGATATCTTCACAAAGCCTTTATCAGGACCAGCTCACAATACCATTCTTCGCAAGTTGGGGGTTAATTCTCTCCCCTCCAACTTGAGGGGGGATGTTGGAATAAAAAGAAGAGAAGACAAAGATAAGCAAACTAGTATGGGTTTATTGTTAATATAACTAGTATGGGTCTTTTTATTGTTATTTATCTTTTATGGGTTTTATTGTTATTTAAACTAGTATGGGCTTTTATTGTTGTTTATCTTTTATATTTGTATATATAGACATGAAGGTTGTAGAGGGGAGATCATCAAAAGAAAAAATTCAAAAATCTGTCTTCATTTCCTTATTTTCTTCAGCTTTATCAACACACAATATTCGAAAAAATTGTACTTATCTATCTATCTACATTTGTTTTATAATTCTGCTTAATCTGAAATCCTTCTTCAGTTTATTGAATTAGTCCATAAGTTACTTGCTTCATGTTGTACTATATTTGAATCTAGAAGGGAGTTGTGAGGGTAAAGGAGAAAAGATAAGGTGGTCCAATTTACTTAGGTTAAGTGGTGATGATTTTTTTTTCCTTTTCATCTAGCTTAACAAGAAGTAAGAAAGAGTGATAATATTAGGTATTGAAGGAAGTGTAAAGAGTTATCGATCAGATTCGAAGAACTTAGCATGACTGTGCTATTTCACCTGTTGCTTTTAGATTTATAGCAGGATCTTCCTCATGTTTGGCAATTACATGGTCTTATTTCATATGTATTTCAGTTGCTATGCATTTTCAAGTATAATTTGCAACTTGTTAATTGATTTTTATTTTTTGGTACAACTTTGAGATCATTCTCAATTAGAGATATATTTTCTACGTGCATTCAAATAGCATGGCAGTCCTATATTCCCCTTTCTACTCCTATAACAGTTGTTTTACGTTGTGACCACATTAGTCTTTATTTAACATGTGTAATGAGATGGCACTAAAAAGAGAAAATCAAATTTCTTATGTTGATCTGCTAAGCACATTATTTTCGTATAAAATACTTGTTGAATAATTAACAGAGATCCAGCTTCTTAAGGTATTATTTGATACATACTCAAAAACGAGAAATATGTCAACACTCGAATCATCCAAGTAACACTCAAAGCAATGTCCAAGAGTGCTGACTAGATAATGATGTATGAGTTTCAACATTAATTCTATATGATGCATGAAATTTTGACTACTATTGTTTTGTTTCATTTTCAGGTATCTAATAGCAATATATGAACCATCTTTCAATTGATCGATGTATATCTGAATTCAAAAAATCGTAAGTTTATGAGTCTAAGCCTGAGTTCACATATGTGTGTGTACCCTTTCTTATAAAAAGACACTTTTTTAGTAGACTACTGAACTCTTGGCTTTCAACGACGAAATATTATTTAGGACAAGAAGCATTTTAAATTAATTAAGATGGAAACAAACCGATACAATAAAATCAATTGAAGTCCCTTATGTTCTCTTTTGGAAATATAGCTTGTGTGTGTAGGTGTTTTATGTTTTCTAGTAATGTTAAGTTGAAGTATGACTTAGCTAAGTCCTTTGTCGTCTTTAGAGTAGTGTTTATTTGAGAAATAAAGGCTTGTTCATTTCCTCTATCATGTATTTGCTTCTTTTATACTAAGTCAGTAGTTAATGGTACTGAGATTCTGTTTTAGTGAAGAGCATCCCATCCTTTAGTTCAAAATTTATTTCCAATTAAAAGCAATTTTCATATTGTATGTCAAAACCAAGTTTTTCCTGCGTGAACGTCTTCACTGATTGTTTGATTCTTGAATAAGGTATTTGTCAAAGAAGGCAACAAGTTTAAATTCAGCTTGGCCACTATCTTGATAATAAAATGATCTAAAAATATTTTCCCTTGTGATTTAATTTGCCAAATTTCAATTTGTTCATTCTTGTTTAAAGAATGAGTCGCATTCGTACAGTTTCACTGTGACTGATTATAAACTAACGATCATGTCATTAAGTATGAGCTTTCACAGTTCCTTTTAAGGCTTAAAAACATCTTGATCTTGTGGCATTGGAGTTTGGATGGTGGTAGTTCCCTTGTTGTCTAGATATGTTAAGTTTGATCGTTTGTTTGGTAAGTTGTTACGATTAGAGACTACCCCCTAGTCGCCACACAGTGCTTAAAATCATAAGTGGCCCCAAGCTAACCTCATGGCATATAACAACTTTAAGATACAGCAATCAAGAACTGAAAATAATTGAGATGTGGAAGATAGAGAAATAGTCTAAAGAGTCTAATCATAAAATAGACAATATCTCAGTAATACATGAGCAGAATCTAAATTCACTGTCTGGAAAATCCTCTACTAAGATATGAGTTGTTAGGACAAGCCCCACTAACTCCAACAATCTGAAAGAGAAATAGAAGTACTGAAATAAATTGATAAGACTGTCCTCAGAACATGAGGACTCACCAACTAGCTACTATAACGCCGATTGGATCAATACTAACTGCATGCGGGATAGGGAGCATCAGAACCTATATTATAACACAAAATAGGCAAAAAGTATGTGGTTAGTACTTTGAAGTACTGAGTATGAGGAATATGCACGAGTAAACATAACATCTGAAAATGGTGAATCTGTAAATCATGGTGATGCAATGATCAAGTAAATACATGATATTTGATAAGAACTATACTGAAATAGCTGAAATACTTAAATCATGCAATAACTGACTGTGGGAGATACTAAAAATGACATATAACCATGTGAGCTACAACATGGAGTCTGGTGTATTGTCTCACCAAAATGGGTCCAATATACTTGTCAAGATATAGAGGTTGAAACTGAGCTAATGTGGATCCACTAAGCTAATCTATTTTAGACAAATGCTACGGTGGCACGTAGTTCTGGGACTTCAGGATTTCTACTAAGGGTCCATGGACGCTGACCGAAAATCTTCATCCCTAATCCGCTCGCAATAAGCATTACTCCCATGGAAAACATGCATATAACTGATACAGTATTAATCTGATAATATTGTAATTCTAATAAACTGATAATACTGAGTAGCTTCATGGTATTTGATCATGTACTGAAAGACACTTTATAGAAAGCATCTAAATCATGAAAAAAACTGATAATCTTAGACATGCTTCTGAAATTACACAATTCTATATCATGAAAATATTTGTATGCTATGGATTCATGAAATTATCATTGAAAACATGGAATTATACTTGAAATCGTGCAATTGAAGATCATACTTGAAGAAGTACTAAATTTTAATAAGAACCCATAAAGATCATAGAAACCATTTGGAAAATTCATAAACTTGAGAAAATTGAAGTTTCTTTGGGACTCAATTGGGTGAAGGAATACCCATTGATGAAATCACACATACCTGAAGTAGAAATCTTGGCTTGATTCTTGGATTGGAGACTTGAATCTTGAAACCCTAGCTCTTACTTGAGAGAGAAGAAATTAATTTTTGGGAGGGTTAGGAGAGAATGAGAGGTTAGGTCAACAGGAATCACTTAATCCCACTAAGAATATTTCAAAACAACGTAGTATAAGGATTAAAAGAATGGAAAAAGACCAAACGATCCACATTAAAATCTGTCGGAGGTCTTCTACGGATACCCTCTACAGACCTGAAACAATCTACAGACAATGGACAGAGGAAATATTCTACATTTTTGAAGTTCACCTCCACGGACCCTTCTACGGTGCGTAGGAATCTATACGGCCCGTACAAGTGCCCGTAAAAGTAAAAAACATTTTGAGTTTCTTAGGTTTCATGACTTTGATTCATGAGGCCTTTCCACGACCCGTAAAACTCATTCGTCATGTTCAAATACCAAATCCAGCTTTCTGAAGTCTACCCTAGCTTTGGAGAATTCATAAATTTGAGAAATTGAAGTTTCTTTGGGACTTAATGGGTGAAGGGATACACATTGATGAAATTCCACATGCCTGAAGTAGAAATCTTGGCTTGATTCTTGGATTGAAGACTTGAAACTTGGAACCCTGACTCTTGCTTAACAAAAGACTTGCGAGAGAAGAAATTGATTTTTGGGAGATTTAGGAGAGAATGAGAAGTTAGGTCACTAGGAATCACTTAGAGCCCATTTGGATTGGCTTATAACAACAACAACAACAACAAACCCAGTATAATCCCATAATGTGGGGTCTGGGGAGGGTAGAGTGTACGCAGACCAAACCCCCACCTTGAAAGGTAGGGCGGCTGTTTCCGAAAGACCCTCGGCTTTAAGAGAGGACAAGATAAAAGGTCAGATAGGGGCAAACATATAGAAAACAAGATGAAACAGGAATAGCAAAAAGGAAAGTCATGGTAGAGTGGTATGGGAAGAAAGAGGCATAACTACAATAAATAAATAAATAAAATAAGATAAGATAGGTAAGACAGTCAAAGTACATCGGCGCCACAACTATAAACAACAATACAATGCATTAGTCAAAAGGCAATAAACAATAAGCAGAATTGCAACTACTATGGTGCAAAGGATGAATCACTTAGCCTTTTACCCTAATCTGAGTCCTCCACAAAGGAAATTATAGTACGCTAATGCGCCTACTAATAGGGTAGGATAACGCGACTATGTACTAGCCTTCTACCCGAATGCGGGTCCTCCACACACTCCTATCTAAAGTCATGTCCTCGGTAAGCTGTAACTGCGCCATGTCTTGTCTAATCACTTCTCCCCAATATTTCTTTGGCCTACCCCTACCTCTTCTGAAACCATCCATGACCAACCTCTCACACCTCCTCACTGGGGCATCTGTGTCTCTCCTCTTCACATGCCCAAACCACCTAAGTCGCATTTCCCTCATCTTGTCTTCCACTGAGGCCACTCCTACCTTGTCCCGAATAGCCTCATTTCTAATTCTGTCGCTCCTGGTATGCCCACACATCCATCTCAACATTCTCATCTCGGCTACTTTCATCTTTTGGACGTGAGAGACCTTAATTGGCCAACACTCCGCCCCATACAACTTTGAGTGCCATATCTTCCAAAACCAAGTTGTGTACCGTCCGGTGTAACAACCACTTTATAGAACTTGCACTTAAGTTGTGGTGGCACCTTCTTGTCACAGAGCACCCCGGAAGCGAGCCTCCATTTCATCCACCCTACCCCAATACGATGTGTGACATCGTCATCAATCTCCCCGCTGCCTTGTATGATAGACCCCAGGTACTTGAAACTACATTTCTTTTGGATGGCTTGGTCACCAAGCATAACTTCTGCGCCAACCTCATAGGGTGTCTCACTAAACTTGCACTCTAAGTACTCTGTCTTGGTCCTACTCAGCTTAAACCCTTTAGACTCCAGGGTGTGTCTCTAATCCTCCAGCTTAGCGTTAACTCCGCTATGAGTCTCATCGATCAGGACTATATCGTCCGCAAAAAGCATACACCATGGTACCTCATCTTGAATTTGTCGCGTCAATACATCCATCACCAAGGAAAATAAAAACGGACTAAGGGTTGATCCTTGATGTAACCCCATCACAACTGGGAAGTGCTCTGAGTCTCCTCCTACTGTCCTTACCCTGGTTTTGGCACCCTTATACATATCCTTGATCACTCTAATGTACGCCACCGGTACACCTTTAGCCTCCAAACATCTCCATAGTATTTCTCGTGGAACTTTATCGTAAGCCTTTTCTAGATCAATTAATACCATATGCAAGTCTCTCTTTCTCTCCATATACTGCTCCACCAGTCTCCTTATAAGATGGATAGCTTCAGTAGTTGAGCGTCCCGGCATAAATCCAAACTGGTTCTCTGAAATAGACACGCCTCTTCTAACCCTCATCTCCACCACTCTTTCCCACACTTTCATAGTATGGCTTAGAAGCTTGATACCCCTATAGTTGTTGCAACTCTAGATATCCCCCTTGTTTTTGTATAGAGGGATTAGTACGCTCAACCTCCATTCTTCGGGCATCGTTGCTGTCCTAAAGATGACATTAAATAACCTAGTCAGCCACTCCAAATCTACCGGGCTCGTGCTCTTCCAAAATTCACCAAGAATCTCATCAGGTCCGGTCGCTCTTCCCCAGCGCATCCTACGCACAGCACCCTTAAGCTCTTCGACCGAAATACTCCTGCAACACTCACCAACGCGAAGCCTCCCTGTATGTTCCAAATCTCCCAACATAATCTCTCTATCTCCTTCTTCGTTCAAGAGTTTATGGAAGTATGACTGCCATCTCTGTTTAATGAGGGTCTCTTCTACCAATATTTTTCCATGTTCGTCCTTATTTTCATCTTTTTTGAGTATTTGATTAGCAAACTTAAAGTCATTTTGTCCTAAAAATAAGCCCCAATAAATAATTAATTTATTTGGATGGCTTATTTTAAGCAATTTATAAGTTGAAAACAGCTTATAAATCAAAAAAATATGTTAAGATGCATCTACTTTTTAAAAAAAACTTATGAGCAATTTTCAACTTATAAGTTACTTAAAATAAGTCCATCCAAACAGGCGCTTAATCCCACTTAGAATATTCCAAAATGACATAGTATAGGAATTAAAAGAATGGAAAAAGACCAAAATGACCCTCATTAAAATTTATCGGAGGTCCTCTACGGACCGTGAAACAATCTATGGACCGTGAAAGGGTACGTAGAAGACAGGGAAATTTTTTGGATTTCTGAAGTTCAACTCCACGGACCCTTCTACGGTCCATAGGAATCTATACGGCCCGTACAAGTGTCCGTAAAAGTCAGGGAAATTATAAGTTTCTAAGTTTTTAGGACTTCGGTTCACGAGGTCTTTCCACAACCCGTAAAACCCATTCATCCTGTTCAAGTCCCAAATCCATCTTTCTAAAGTTTGGTCTACGACCAAGTCTATAAACCGTAAAAATGTTTATGGCCCGTACCTAGGCTCGTAAAACTGAGAAACAATTCTTCTGATTCTGAAGTCTTATCTACAGGACTCATCTATGGCTCATGGATCCTTCTACAGCCCGTAGATGGTGTCCGTAAAATCAGAAAAATTTCTACAGATTTACATTTCTGAATTCTCAAGGCCTAAGATGTACTTAGGAACTTTTGGAGTGTTACATAAGTATTTGCAACCAGCCTTTAAGTTCTTTTTTCCTTGAGACACATTGTCTTCGATTTGATCATCACCTTTAGAAACTTAAATAAAGAGGTTTATTAATAGGCACGTTTTAGCGAATTTCTCGGATTCTCAACTTTAGATATAATACTTATGGTCAAAGATGATTTTTGTGCTTACTGACTCTCAAAATCTGGATTCAAGTTACGATATTGATTCAACAATGTGAAGCTCTCACACTTGGAGTATCATTACTTTGATAAAATTTTGGTTGCGGGATACTCATTCTTTGCTTCTCTCTTTTCTATGCATGACTTGGGGAGTCTTCAAATCCTAAATGTTCTTGAGATGTTGTTGAACTTGATACAAATGTTGCATTTTGAGCTCAATTGTTGTCGTACTTTGAGACATTGCCATCACCTTTGATGTGTTCAGCTGCTATACTTTGTTGCGATATTTTGATGAATAATGTTGCTGCACTTTGAGGAGATTGCTGCTACATTTTTGGCCAAAATTTCTACTCAATTAATGTATTGGTACAAGGATATTGTAGGGAAACAATTGTATTTAAAAAAAAAAAAAAACTATGTAGTGTTGCCACGGTTGTGTAATGAATTTGTAATACCTTTGCCTTAAATTAGCCACGGTTCTCGTATAACTAATTAAAAATTTAAAATATAATTTCTTTTGTTTGGTCAATTTTATCCATGGAACGACCGTGGCTATATTTACATAGAACTGTGGCTAACTAAATATTACCACGGATGGTAAAACCATGGCTAATTAAGTGGTGACGCCCGTTATGGGAACGCTTCTAACCATGGCAAAGTGGTTGTAGCCACAATTTGTGTACCATTTAGCCACGACTTCTCGTGTGGCTAATGTCCAAATTTTTTGTAGTGTATATTGGTATTTCCTGACTTGATCAGGTTGGATTGGCCTCTTGGTTGTTATGTTGTGTAGTGGTGGCTATCGTTGTTATATCTCCGGATAGTTGAGTCCAGTAGTAGACTCTTGTAGTGGTTAGGTTGTTGGCTTAGCGCCTCCAGGCATGCTCCTTTGCATCAGTTGTTTGTTTCCTTTTATCCTATTCCCTTGCCTCTATTTACAATTCATCTCTTTTAATTGTTTGTAGTATATGCTCCCTATTTACCTACTATTTATACTTGCATTGTTTTTAGAGCTTAGTAGGCCTTTGCCTACTATGTACCATTTGCTTGGTAATCATACTACACTTCTGCACCCTGCAGATCATAGTACGAGTTCTCGTCGTTGTCGTGTGCTTTATGCAGGATAGTTGTGGATAGAAGACTTGAGGTGAGCTTCTAACGTACGGAGCTGCCCTCCTTCTTCTGTTTTTGGCTGGATTAGTTTGCACGTTGTATTCTGAGACTAGCCTGTATATTTGCATTTACCTTGTACTCCTTTTGAAATTAGTAGCTAGACTATCGATTGATATCAGGTCTTGGGAGTATTTATTTATATTTGCTTCTATCTCTTCTACTTTTGCTTTCTGTATTTGTTATCCATTTTCTTTTATGTTGGCATTTGTGCCTTACTTTCCAGATATTTCTCTTCCGCGTGATAGCCCGTTGCATCTGCTTTCGGGCTATGGATTAGGCTTACCTACTCGTGGGACGTTAGTAGGTGTCATCATGACCTGAGATTTTGGACCGTAAGCCAAAGTTTTGTCTAAAATGCGAAGTAAAGTCATTTACTAATAGGAGAACAAAATTAATCTGACAGTCTTATTGCAATCATAACAACTCACATCATACTATCATAGAAGGAAGGCATCAAGAGTTTAAGAGTATGAAATGATTAATAATTAAAAGTAAATCAACCAGAAGTTTACACCATTCTCAAGCTTAGCATCTATTATCTAGTATTCAGGGGATGACATTACCCAACTCAAAAGCCAAGTGATTTTGCTACCTAAGCGAAGATAATGATTTCGTATTACCTATGCAGGGGGATTATGCACAATGGTACACACCAAGATATAAAACTTTAGAACAGATTTGTAGATGGACTGACTGCTTCAGATTATGAAATGAGAGAAGTTCAAAAGGAATTTTAAAAAGGATTCATCTACTTGTAAGGAAACTTGTTGCAAATATTTTCTATACCTATCAGCAGAAATTGCTTTTACTTGCAACATAGGAGTGATCAGCCAATTTTTAATCGGAGAAGCAGATGTATTTTCACTTAAAAGCCACTTTTCAGATCATGCAATATGTCAAACCCTCTCCGAGAAGAGGTTGATTCTTGTCTAGCTTTTTGGGAAGTCAAAAGATCCTTCTTTAGTTAAAGATTTGTAACGGATCCACTATTTGTATGGTATTGATTTATTAGTGTCTAGTTATATGTTATTTTCATTTATCAGAATGAGAAACAAATTTTCAAACAATAAACTAATGACCTGTATCATCATATATGCTTGAAGGCCAGTTATATTTCATGGTAAACATGATTTACCTATAGAGAACTTAGGTAAGAGGAAACCAAGTACAAAGTAGATAAGATAAGAGTTTGGATAACTCAAACCCCATAAACTACATAGCCAGCGTAGAATAGGATCGTGCCATTGGTTGAGACTCCTCACTTCAGTGAGCATTGGTAGGACAATTGTGCATACTTACATCAATAACAAACTACTTGTAAGGATTATAGAACAACTTGAGCTGCTGTATTCCTAATGATATGGAGGCGTTGATTGAACACACAACTCTGACTCATCTCCTTCATCATCATCGTCATCTGCTTCTACCCAGTTACTAGGATGGTGTTGAGAAGCATGACCTTCCAAAACTGGCATGCCTGACACACAATTGGAGTAGATTAAACTGAGTAGACTACAAAAGCTAAATGTCCAGAGAAGGACCAGACTAACCTTGAGGTTCTTCCAAAGGATTTCCATCCACAGAACGGAAGCTAATTGATGCAGTCAAGAAAAGATAATTTCTTCTGCGAAGTACACTCATGAAGTATTTAGAAGTCCACTCTGATTTTCAAATTCACCATCAAAATCCATTATCTTGCTCACATAGATCATTTAGGTGATTGAACATGTATAAGTTTGTAGTTTCCTCAGGTTATTATGTCCACCCTTGAAACTCTTAGCGTTTATCTGGTTAATTAACTAATTAAACAAAGGTATATAATGCATGAATTGTTATGCAGTGATTATAATGCAGAGAATGATATCTGGTAAATAATAAAACAGAGATTTTTATGCAGGGATTGCCTACTTTATGGATATTTTTGTCTTTCAGAAACTTGTATCCTTGAATTGCTAATGTACATGATTATTCCACATTATATCCCACATAAAATAATACATACATTTCCGCATAAATTATGCATGTATTAGTTAAATGGAGTTTAATATCAGAAACAAAGTGCTGCACAGATTTCTGAGAGTTCTACGCCTGAAAACAAACATTGTACTAATTATACAGAACTTACACAAGTAATGCAGAGTTTTGTATTGCAAATGAAACTTTATATTCAATTTATGGAATTTCAATTGGATCATCTTTCTTGTGAGAAAATGACCACTTAACATAGGTAGATGCCTAAAAAGTTCACTGCAGCCTGGAGTAATCATGTGGAGAATGCATAACAAAATGTGCAATAAATTTTAAATATGGGTGACCTCTTGGATAGATACCTTCCCGTTACATTAGCTGCAAATACTTGATATATAGGCTTCCCCCCTTCCAAACCCCACACCCCATCCCAACCCCTACCCCACCACTCCCCTCAAAAAACAAATTACCTGATCTGAGAGTTCCTTGTGAAATTTCACACATGTCAAGACTTATCAACATTCAAGGTTAGCCCAATAGTTTGGGACCAAAACCTCATGCTTCTTACCCCTCAATAGATTGTAAATTATGAACCTATAATTGAAACTTCTGCAAACCAAAATAACTTAACATGTCAGCTAGCTTTAACCACTTTATTAATTTATCTACAGGCAATAGTAGGTTTAAAGACGGAGCACTAAAATTACTAACAATTTTGACAGCAAAAACAGTTCAGGATACTCATTATGAACGTCAGACATATTTCTTCCAGCAGCTCCAGCTCCAGCTTCAGATATGTGTATCGCACCAATTTTCTGAATTTCCCTTTGCTCATTATCATTCTCATTTCTTTCCTTTCCATGTTCAGCACCATTACCACCTTTTGTTCTGCTTCCTACATAAGGTTCAATTAATGAAAATTAAGTAAATATGTCGTACCAGTAAATATGTTGTACCTTCTAGTTCAGTAAATACTAACCTGAAAGATCAGACCAAATCCTGGTCTGATCAGATGGAAGCCCAGAATTCCCTTTTGACCTCTCCTGGACTGGGGCCTGTCTTCCATCATTAGCCTGCCCATAGGAAGTGCCAGCAACTTGTGGATTTTCCGAGGAGCTTGCAGTGTTGAGCTGTGACGTATGCATGGTTGCAAGTACCAAGGTGGCATCAAAAGTTGAGTTGGAGCCATCGTCTAAACCAAATTTTGGAGCCATTAAAATTGGCCTGTCCACAAATTCAGGTATGATTAGAAGAAAATTTTATATGAAAAGCAAAAAAATTGTGTCCAACACAGCAAATAGATCAACTAATGAATTGAAAAAAGAAAAACAATTAAAAGTTGAAGGTCATAGAATTTGAAGACACACATAAGCACACAAGTGTAAATTCATTAGCAAGTTTAACATGGTATGTACACTTGATCCATGAGACAACAAATTAGTATCTACTGTATCTGGGTAACAGGAAAAGCCAAACTCTGTGACCCGTGTTGTCAGGGAGATGCCAAACTTATCTTTCACAACAATTGACTGCAATTAATTTGAACATACTATTATGTAGCAAAAAAACCGCCTTTTGATGTCATTACAATTCAACTTCTTTTTTTTTGGATGAATATCCTCGGTTAGCCATTTTACAAAAATATACAATCTAAATAATCAAGCTGTGTGAAAGAAAATTAGTTTTGAATTCATTCAGAAGTAGTTATCAACCATCCAAGCCAAAATGTGCTGATATGGTGGCAAATGTATGCAATATGTCCAGACGTCAAAATAGCTTTCTGTGCAGATGTCCTAAGTGCATACAGTTCCTCTTACTGAAGACAAGGACAGGTTAAAGAAAACAACAAGGAACTGATGTCAAACACAAAAGCAGAGAGTGTTTGATTATCTTACTCGCCAGCTTTATCAAAATAGAACTCTATGTCAACTTCACATCCCTCACAGAAAGAAAGGAAAGCCTGAATAGAGAATTTGCAAAAGAAGGACAAAAAAGAGGTTCAGCAAACATTCAAAGACCTCCAGGAAACACACGCACTATTTTACAGCATCAAAGTAGTTATTACATGTCATCTGTGAAATAAATAGAGAAAAGGCCTCAGAATTGAAAAGGCTTTAATTGGATTAGAGAAGTCCCTGTAAAAGACATGAAAATGAAGATACCTTCGATTCCTTCACTCCAAATGTCACATCCACAGGGTTTCCGATATGATTGTACTGCACAAACTCTTCAGTGGGATCTATCCACAACTGAGTGTGTAGTGATGAATCATTTTCTAGAAAGAAAGATTTACATCTTAAAACCACCTGTAAGCAAGCAACAGAAAAAAGAAAAGAAAAGGTGGCTCACCCAGTATACCTTTTGTTGGGTCTATATAACTTCTGAGCTCAACAGCTTTCCCTCCAATTTCAGTTGCAGTATCAGGAGGTAAGCAAGTTGGATTGGTAGCAATGATTGTGATCTCCTGAAGAGTTGTTTGGAAGTTGGACAATAACCTGTTCAGATCACGAGGCCTCACCACAAAGTTGCTTGGAAGCTTTCTCCTATCAAGGGATAGGTGTTGTATGTCAGGTTCAACATTGCAAGTAATCCAATAAGCTTTCCTCATACCTGTAAAAGTGGCATGGTAAGGCAATGCAGCTAATACATCAACACAGTCTTCTATGTTGTACATATCATGTTATCAGAGAGATTAAGCAGGTCTTGCAGTATTGAGAGATACATGGGACATCTCTACTTTCTCGTGATGTACTCAATGGTGCAAATGATTCCTTTGTGATACAAATTAGTGAAAGCTCAATCAACCCAAAGACTACTAATATATGCCAAGGAAAGTCTAAAACAGAAAATGTTGAAAACTGTTACAAATAAGAATGTCCATTGTGTTAATAATTGTAACAACTTAGGAACACCTGGTGGTTGAACTCAACACGGAGTTCGTTGTGGAACGTGTCTTAGACAAATCCTACATCAAAATGGCAGGAAAAAGTTAGGGACCATAAAGGCGAATTTAGGATTTTAACTGGCGGCACCTTTGGGTTAAAAATCAAGGGAGTAGGTATACCGTGGAATTAGTCAAGATGCACGGAAGCTGTTCCGGACAGCACAGTTATAAAAAAAAAATCAAGGGGTCTAAACTGTGAGCCCCAGAGGTTAGGCCAGAGCAGACAATACCTTAACAGTTGGACATGGCCCGTTGGTGGTTGAATTTGAAAGGAGGCCTACAGGAAGAAAACCATAAGGCCTCAAAGGTAGGGTTAGAGTGGACAACACCTTGGCAGTTGGACATGAGCAGTTGAGTTGAAAAGCCTAGGAAAGGGTAGTTGAAATCCAGACGTCGGTTCGATGTAAAAGTTGCCTTACGCAAATTTCCATCTGAATGGAGGGGAAAGTTAGGGTCCGTAATAGATGAGCTAGTGATTTCAACTGTTGAAGTGCCTTTTGGATTAAAGACCTATGGGAAAAAATTGTGAGGCTTCAAAGGTTGTTGCCTAAGTCGTTGCACTCCCCCTTTAAACTTTCTTTTTGGGTTTCTCCCCATTCTAAGTTTCTAACGTTTCCAGTACCTTTCTTCCTACTGCTTTTTGGCACTTGATCACCTTGTGACATAATGTGAAGATAATGCATGGGAAGGTACAATGTGACCATTTATTCATGAGAATCGTAACAATCAAACTAATCTATAGCTCCTAACTACAAATATGTTTTCCTTGTATTTTTGGGAAATCCTGAAAAAGGAGAAAAAATGAAGACAAATAGCGTAGAAAGTTTTACCATTATGGCAGTTGAGTGTCCACTGCACCTTTGACGCATCAGGATTAGGCAATGACACACTCAAATGATCTATACTGGCAATTGGTGTTCTTAATACAGAACAAATGGCCTACAAAAATGAAGGTAAGCTAAAATTCAGCAAAACAGAGGTTTAGACTACACAGCATTGCATTGGAAAAGCATATACCTTCAAGAGCACACTACATTGCATCTGTGGACCAAAAACAGTGAAGACATCAAAGAAATCAGGTTTGAATGTAATTGATTGATAGGCGGACCTTGAGGAGTTGAGAGTGTGAAATGTGAGCTGCCAAAAGAAAAAAATAAAAGAAAATATAGCTTCACACTGTTTAAGAAGATGGGACCAATTTGATTGTTTCCTCATTTCCCAGGATTATGTCAGGTTTTACTGTAAACTATCAAATATCTCATTTTCATACGAAAATAGGGCATAATCTGAAGCGACCACAAAACCCTAATTACTATAATTGTGGAGCAAATAGTCCAATCCATCATACCAAGGAACTTTAGTTCAGGTGAAACATTTGATCTTCAAAAATAAATAGTGTTCAAATGGAAAAGAAATAGAACCTGGGTAGCAGAGGCTTGAATGGCGACCTCATTGCCAATGCGTGCAAGGCACGTGATGGATCGGGAGAATGTCTTCACTGCATTTCCACTCAGTGTCAACTCCATTTCGTTTCCTACTTTCTACTACTCACTGCACATTTTGGGGAAAGGGGATTTGTTAATTGTTAATAATACTTTAGAAAAAAAAATGAGGCGTTTAATCAATTAATAAAACTATTTTAAAACAAAAACAGAAGCAGTTTTTCCCTAGTTGGAATATATAAGCCGTGGTACGAACACTGCAGTGATAAATTGTACCAAAAGTAATATGAGTTGTACCCTTAAACTAGGGACGAATAAGGGTATTCTCGAATTTTGTAGTCTTGCGTGGTACTTTCTTTATGTCCCCATGTGTCCTCATTAAAATCTTATTTCATTTGCATAAACTGTCGGTCTTGCTCCCTACTCTCTCAACTTTCCTTTTTTTCTCTCTATGTCAATCACTCTCTTGTGCTCTCTGTTTCAGATGCTTCTGGGTTTTCATGGTGATTTATGCTAAGGTACTTTTTGTTGTTGATTTATCTTTATTTCACTCTCTTGTGCTCTCTGTTATATTAATTTGTTTGTGTGAGTCTTACTTTTGGGTTAATATTTGAATTTTTTTTACCCAAAGCTGATAAATAGGGTTGTGATACTAATAAAAAAAAATCTTATTCGTGTAAAAATAATCTTCCCTTTGATGTAGTGATCATGTGGAAGTTCTTAAAAGCATTTGAAGGATTGAACACAATGAAAGAAATTCTTCCAAGTTATGTTTTGAGTGCGGTTCACCTGTAATTAAGTTGAAGAGTTCTCAACTAGCACTTTTATTATTGGACAATCATCCGTCTCCATTGGCAATATGGTGATCTATGGTGTATTCTTGATTCTTATGTTGATGTTACTGGATTGGAATAATTTCAAATAAATTGGATGCCGTCAATCCTCATTGCATAATTTTTAGAATTTTCATAACATGCTTAGTGAGCATATATTATCATGTCAGTAGTTCATCATTTTGGAACGGACAGAAGATACTTTTAAATTTTGATGTTTGCTTGATAGGTAGCTCTTTTTTTATAGGACATGGAGTAAATATGGATGTTGGCCGCACGGTAAGATGCAGCTGCTTGAATAAGCTGCAGATGATCTTAGTCTAGCATTAGATGATACTGGTAAAACAAGCCTTAGTAGTTAAAAATTGTTGGCGTCTATAGTCGATCAATAGATTCAACGCAAACTCGATAAATTATTGTTGTGAGGTGTGGCCAAACTTGTTAAACTATCTACTACTGATGCTTCTTAAATTTCTTGGTAAGTTTATTTTAATGTGAATATGCTTTAATTGTCAAAATATAATTCTCACGTGTTGGTTAATATTGACCTAACCTTGAGGTAAATGTTATGATTTTCCTTTATGGGAAAAAGTTAAGTAGCTCCTCCTTTTCCTGTTTATGCTACTTGAAAATTCATGTAAAAGTTTCTTCTTCGACTTTTTGATAGACTTGTTAGTTCCGCAGCTCGAGAAAAAAGTTCCATAATGATAGATAGAAGGGAGAATGTCGATGACAAAGAAGAGGTTTACCAGTCTCTCCTTTTTTAATCCCTCAAAGAGCAAATCCAAGTCTTGTTGAGTAATCGCTTGCAAAGGCCTTTTATAAGGCGGGCTGCGGTGTTATAGTGAAGTTGAGGCAATGTACAACACTATTGTGAGACACGTGTACTGATAACGCTCAAACTAAACTTCTTACGATTCAGAGTGTAGGCGATCGCTAGCAATATAAACCCAACGTGTGAGGTCAGAGTTGAATCCCACAAGGAACGGTTAAGAGTAGACTTCAATTACGAAGTAAGAACGTGCTCTAGACTTTTGTAGCATAAAAATAGGTAAATTGCAACATAAATTAAATATGTAAATTTCATTATCAAAATTCTGAGAGTTATCAAGAATCGATATTAGAAAGATTTCAACAATTTGATTTGTAACAAGTTAACAAAGGCTTCTAGGGGAGGTGAAAGTAAAATTGAGGTTCTAATAAGGACAAATGTACAACTCAACATCATTAATTCTCAATGGTTAGGAAAAGGTTAATCAATCGTATGAAATAACATCCGTCGATCGCTATTTGTTTCTACATACCAGCACTTTCGAGCCTAACACATGCAATAAACTAACATGATCCTTAGCAAAACCTCCTCTCGAGAGAGAGATTACAATTGATAAACATAAATCAATGGGCATTTGATAATTTGGTCACTTCACATCACTATTTCTAGCTAATAAAAGATCTAACATAAAAATTTACTTGCAACCATATTTCATAATTGATTCCACACCAAATTAACAAAACCCATTTCAAATTTACAATTGATAAATTGTAATATAAAACCAAATGTAGAACAACAATCTAACTCATTAGCACCCCCCCCCCCCTAGAAGTAAGGGATTTAGCCATACATTACAATAATTAAAGAAATTATACCAAAGTAATTATCATCCATTTGATTCAGCAAAGTTTGAAATTCAAAATCCAAAGCCCAAAGCTAAGATCTCTAAAACAAATTCAAAACCCCAAGATAGCTTCAAGGTTTTTGTCTCTGAGTCTTAGCAATCAAAAATATCCCTCATTTGCCTTTGGAAATTCTATTTATACGAGTGAAAAACGTCAGACTAAATTGTCACTTAGGACCACTTCGGCGACATTAGTCGGGCTCGCCGAAGTGGTCGGTGTATCGCCGACTTGATCGCTACCTCGCCTATTGGAGCTTTTCTCCTTCAGTCCAAGATTTTTGATTAGGTGAGCTCGATCTCTCTCGCCGACAAGTTCGGGGAGTCACCGTTTTCGCCTCTCACATGGGTTTTCAGTCACTTTCTTACCCTGAGGCTCTGTTGTTTTAGGCGAGCTTAGACTTGCTCCCCTTCACTATCCGTGAGTCGCCGAGTTAATTCACCTCTCACCTTTCTATGATTCTCTCAAACCCTTTATTCCAATGACATTAGGCGATTGTGATGCAACTCGCCTAAATCAATTCGGTGGATCGCTGAATTTTCGTTTCTCTCGCCAAAGTGTTCAAGCTTTAGGCCTTTGTCCCTTTTTACTTCTTTTCTTCAATGTTTAACTCATGATTGATCCTCAACATTTTTGACTTGCAAATGATCACTTTGAAGTCAGTTTTGGACACAACAAAGGCAAAGAGGACACTAATTTCATGTATTTTGAGGTATAAATGAGTCCAAATTCCCGACTCATCAACACCCCCAATTTAAACTTTTGCTTGTCCTCAAGTAAATCAAGAAGCCAATCATTTCAAAACCAAGGACTAAAAATAGTACTAAATGAGACTCAACATAAGAAGTGCACACGAGGTTCAAATTAGCCTGCAATGTTTAATCGTGCACTCAAGGCTTCAAATGATGACTAATCAATTTCCAATGCAAGTTCATGCTTTTCAATTGTTCACACCCAACTGCAAAATTATGTCCAATGCTCAAATTAGAATTCCCTCACATCAAACAAATGATTTCATTTCACACTCTCAATATGATAATCACATGTTATAGCATAGGAATCACACACTACTCTCGCACTCAAAACGACAAAAACATGCATAATTCCACCCATAGGCTTGCCCTTATTTTCCAATCAATCAAGTAATCAGATCATGTAAGATCAAAACGAAATTTTCAGGCTTGTAATGGGGTCGAGTGCAAGGTAAGATCATTCTGGTTTTATGACTTAAATTCCTAGGAGCATGGATCAATTTTGAAACCATCTCCTTTTTTCCTTTCTTTTCCTCTTTTGGCATCACAGATCACCCTTTTCCATTCATGTTACTCTTGTATCTTTGCTTTGTTCATTTGGCCTCCTCCCCTTTTCTTGTACTCATTTGAAAAGACTAACTCAAAGTTTATTTATTTCTCTCTTTTATGCAAGGGGTATATAAGGGTGTCATATTTTCTTTTATCAATCATTGAAGGGTAACCTTTCACAAACTACTTTACCAATTTCCTTCTCAATCTTACCACACCCCCAACTTAGATTTTTGGCCTAAGTTGGCTATTAAATATATTCAATGCTCCAAGGAGTTTATCGGTAGGTAGAAATAATGGACTTCAAAGGTTGCTTTTTGAGGTATGCGTTGTATCCAAGGAAAAAGAAAACAAATAGGCTCAAATGGTGACAAGTTTGGTTCACACTCTCACAAAGGAATCACAATAGATTAAGGCTATTTCGGGCTCACTCATCGAAATTATGCCTAAGATCATTTCCCTCAATCATTGTCACAATCAATTGGACTAACGGGGCAAGTCCTAGGTGTTCTCATACATGTCTTTCAGGTAGACCTCACCACTCATGGCATTCCAATTACAAACATCAAACATAACTTTACAAAATCAGCTCACATGCATAGATCATTACAAGACTCACACTTGAAACATGATCAGTCACAACGAGATGTCAAGAGTTCACACAAAACTTATGCGTTCTTTTTGCCTCATTAGATTTGCACAAAATATGTCGTTCATCACAAACACTATTCAAGTCATCGATATTGATCAAAACCAATTCTCGATTATGCAAATGAGCACTGGACACAGCCATAGCAATTTAAGTAGGGGTGCTACCCAAACTTTTTCAAAACCAAATATATAAAATGACTGAATAAAAAATATTATTTACAAACCAAAATGAAATAAAAACTATTGGTTTTAGGTACCTAGGTACCCTCACCCTACCAAATGAAATAAGCAGTGTCCTCAAAGTGAAAAGTAAAACAACAACTTAAAGAGAGTGAGAAGAGTGTCCCCCTGTCAGGCTAAGCTTGAGGAGATTTCTGGACCGCAGCAGTGTCATCAATTGGGGCATCAGTGCCAAATAGCTCACTCATATCAGTAGACGGTGGTGATGGCACAATAGAAGGCACTTGAGATGGTGCCTCAGAAGAAATATCAGCACGGGGCCTAGTAAAGTCAGCAAGAGAACGCTCTATGGCAGTCTGTAACTATACATCGTCTAAATAAGCGAGACCCTCAAAATTATCCTCAGCCGAATCTAAGTCCTCCTCATCAGTATCGGGAGCTCCTCATCATCAACACAAACCACAGAAGCATCTCCGGTTGTAGTGGCTGGAGGAACAACATCATCAACAAGGGTACAACTTCGGCCAAAGAACCTTGAGGATTAATAAAAGGAATAAGATCACGTGCAAGAAGAGGCTCAGAACTAGGACCCTTGGGAGCGTCAACCTCACCCCACAACATCAAAATATCAGTGGACCTCAACTCGTCCACATCCCTTCATTGTCCAACAATATTAGTCTGAATGGACTCCAAATCAGCAGAGGCCCCCTCAACTTTCTCATGCTCCTCAACTCGAGCGGTGAGAGTGGTTAGCTTTTCAGCTATCTCAGTCAATGTGACCTGCTAGCCCGCTACCTCAGCTCGTAACGTGTAAGAGCAGCCTCAATAGCAGTGAAGATCATTCTGTAAATCATAGCCTGTGTCAATGGAGTCCGAGATGTAAAACCAGCTATATGGGTTATAGAAGCAGATAGGGTATAAGACAAGCCATACATATCAATAGTAGGAGGTATAGTATTGGTCTCCAAAGACTGTATCAACTACCACCGTAGTGTCAACAGGTGGAGGCCTTCTCCTAGCCTCAACATTACACAAATAATCTGCCTCAATCTCGTGGATGTCACTAGACGATGCATCTTCCACTCTCACATCCTTAGACTCAATAAAAGGTACCCATACACGCTCACATAAGTCAGTAATTAGAATAGGGAAGGGCAGCAATGTTTGCTTCTACTTGACCCTCAAGAAAATCTTTGGAACAATAATAGAGCCTAAGTTTAGGCCCTCCCTAGCCATGATACATCCCAACAATGTAGCTTTGGGATGCCGAAAGATAGATTCATTCTGACTAGGCATTAATGTGCTACTGATTAAACCAAACCAATCCCGAGCAGCCACATTGATATTTTTCTTTTCGATCATAACCCCTACCTTTATCCATGGTGGGGTAGTATCTGAAATCAACGGGGCTAACCATTCTTTCAAATCATCCAAGGTGCATGTTTTGAGTTTGTCCGCTAGAGAATGATGACACTAGTAAGTACATCCCAAAGCATCATTTATATCTGTTTAACTGTATTTCACTTCTTTACCCCAAATAGTGATAACTTTTGGTCGCCCTACTGAAATTGCCTTTTTCTTTCCCTTTGGAAGGATATTTGCATAAGCTTCATAGAACTTATGAACCCAAGAAGTAACATATGGAGTCCGAGCTCTAGTGAACCGCTTGAATTGCTAGAATAGAATCATTCTCCAAATGTCCGGGTATATGTCGACTGCTCCATTAGTAGAGAGTCATTTCACTTCTAGGATTGTGCGAAGACTAGCAACTTTTAAATGGTTCATTGAGCGAGGTGCGACCATGGGGACTACCCTGTTCGCTGCTAGGTCATGAGTTGCCTTAGACCGTATTTCAATATGGGCATGCTCATGGCCTTGCTCTGTTGCTAATAGAGTAGGCTGAGTTTTAACAATGGGTACATATACTAGAGTGGTTGTGGATCCCTCACCTTGACGCGGTGGCCTTTCCCATCAGAAGAGGACTCATGTAAACTGGATTCGGCAGCCATTTAACATTTGTCTTTCCCTTTATCTTTCTTACTCATACGCACAGATGGCTCATTGATAGTGATACCTCAATCTTTTTTTTGAGGTAGTTGATCATCTTTATCTATAAGACGATGTGTAAGATGCTTGTTTAGGGCCATACCTGCATAGTAAATATATACTAGCAAAGCACATGGGGACATAGGTAAGTGCAAAAGCAAGACAAAACAAAAATAATCAATCAAGTGGTTGAAAGACAGCTGATGCCCGCCAAATCAAAAAGGCAAGTTACCTAATGAAGAAAGGTGAGCTAAGTTGAGCTCACCAAACATAAAAAACCAAAGGGGTAGATCAATAGGCGAGATTATGGAAGATTTGGCGAGCCACCAAACATCATCAGCGGGCAGGGTCAACTCGCCTAAAATGACAAAAAGATTTTAGCCTAAAATTCAATTTGACATACAAAAAAGGCGAGTGATGGTCAAGAATGGCGAGTCGCATAGGCATGTCAGCGAGCCATCAGTAGCTAGTCGAATTGTTCAAAGAGAACTAGCATATGAAATCAAAAAGGACGAGCGAACTCTTCCTTTAGTGACTCGCCAAATACCTAGGCGAACTCGTTTGAGATCGCAAAATGACCTACAGCTACAAATTTCAAAATTTCCAAGCAACATTCTCCCCCACAAGCATTTCAACCATATCCAAATACATTTTTCACAAAAATTAAGGAAACCCCCATTACCCTACAACATACTAACTCCAATTCCTTTCGAAACTAAGCATTGCACTATGAATTTAACAAAGTTTTCCCTTATGAATGACGTAACCCATCTATCATTGGGGAAACTCAGGAACTCATGGAGTCGGGGTTACTTAGACTTCACCCCAAATAGGCTATTAAACCAATGCCCTAGCATTTAAACTTGCAAGATCCCCATATACAATTCAGGCTAAAGGTACCAATATGATTCTCAACCAATAAGCTATTTCACTTTTGAAAAATTATGGCAACAACAACCTTATATCCACATGCCCAATCAACATATAATTAGGAACATCTAAGCCATTCAAAGTATTAACACAATAATAAAAGCAATAAACAATTTGAACTAAGGAAACAGACCTAGAAAATTGCTAAAATAAGGAATAAGATAAAGGCGGTTGAGAACACAAGTTTAACCCACACAGATGCACAAAGATTGACAATCAAATGAAAGAAATTCTACAAAATAAGGGAAATAGGGAAGGTGAACAGTGTAGGAAGATTAAGGAGTGAAATTCGAAGAGTTGGAAGTTTAAATGAAAAAGGGCCCTTTTAATTGCAGGTGACTGTTTAGGTCGGTGAGAAGCAACTAACGTCGCCAAACATATTGGCGAGTCTCCACTCAAACCTATGATCATTGAGTGTGTCGAGCCCCTTAGGTTCCTGGTTGAGTAATTTGGTGAGGATGATGGAGCCCGCCAAAATGAGTAGGCGGGTCGCCGAATGATGTATCAGTTCGCCCATAGTTCCATAACACTTGGACTTTCTGCTCTCCAGGAATAAGTTTTCTATTTTGACGCCTAAAATGCGATCGCCAATGGGCTCACCTACTAGGTTTGGCATCTCACCAATTAGACTCCATTACTCGCCCACTAAGACACTTCGATGGAGTCCAACTTCAACCTATACAATGAACACACAATTATTGAAAACACTAAAACTTAGGTTGCCTCCCAAGAAGCGCCTTAGTTAACTTAGGGGCACGACGTGGACATGCATTTAAGCATTGTCCAAATACACCACTTCAATCATTCTAAGACTAGGGTTGTCACCAAGATACAACTTAAGACGCTGCCCATTAACTTTGAACGTCGACCTATCTTTGTCTGCCACCTCAATAATACTATTTTCAAATATATTGTCATGACCCGACCTAGGGACTAGTCATAACACGACAATTGAAACCCCGAAGGGGATCCAACCAATCCTTTTGTCCATATCATAAGCATACATAAGGTAAAGCAAAAGTAAAAACATCATAAGAGAGTCTAAACTATGAATAGAAATTTAAGAACGTCACATGACAACATCAACTCAAAATATTTGTCCAACTAGATGCCTTTACTTATGAATATGGATGGGGGCTAATACATGTCCCTAGCTCACCCTCAATTTGAAACATAGCAAAAGTCTTTGAAAATAATAACTAGTCCCTGATAAATAAGGACTCACCACAAACATCGTTGGATAGGAAAGCTTAACTAGCCATGTAGATGAGTATGATCTTCAACCTTAACCCCTACATTATGAGACAATGTAGGCAAAAAGTATGCATTAGTATTTTGAAATGTACTAAGTATGAGGATGTGACATGCAACGTAAATCATGGAATGCAATGGTCAAGTAAATCACATGATAAGATGAGGTAAGTAAAGTCATGAGAAAATCATATTGACCAAAGCATTTAAAAAGCATAATTTAAAATCATAGCATACATAAGAGATCATACATATGTGGGATAGGAACCCTAACCGACAATAGGACCATTCAAGCTATAACATGGAATCCCATTGTCTCCCTATACAACGAAGAAAAAGGAGAATCTACTTGCCAAGGTAGACTCTACCCCGCTAGGCGGGCCATATATACGCTATATGTGGATCCAATAGCTAAGCCATGAAGGTAACCTATGGTGGCACGTAGTTTATGGGACATGAGGCTGCTATTAAGGCTTTTAGTAGTGCCCCCACCTCAAGTCCACTCGATGCTAAGTCAAATCCCACGAAATACATGCATAGTATAGAAATTATAATTTTATATATCATAGTCATTATCATAGGTTTAAAATCATAGAGTAGCTCATTTTCATAACATACTTATAATGTGATAATTATCATTTGATCATTACAATCATATTTGTATAATTCATATCATTAGGCATTAGGTCACCACATAGTGCCCTAAGTCACCTTTTAGGCCTTAGGTCACCACATAGGGCCCTAAGTCACCTTACTTTATAATTTACATGAAATTCATACCTTGAACTTAGAGTAGAACTCAATTGCATAATCAATTGACTTTGAAAATCATGTAATTGACTTGAAAACATGCATGATCATAAACTTTATATCAGTCCATACATAATTTATATAGATAATATCATTAGGAAGTATAATTGAAAATACTCATAATTTACATCATGAACTCTAGAGATCAAAATAGGAAAATTCATGGAATAACTCTTCAATTTAATACAATAACCATCAATTTATATCAAAATAGACTCATGATCATACTTTGAATCATAATTCATGCAATAGGAATAGAAATCATAAAACCCATAAAATACCATACTTTAATTTGATAGAAAATCTTGAGAAATTGATTGGGTTTCATGGATTAAAAGAATCCATGAATCAATACCCACATACCTTAAGTGAGAAAACCAAATAATTTGGAAGAACTTGAGAGTTTTGATGGAGAGCTTGAGTGAATTTACTTGAAGTCTTCAATGGAACCCTTGAGAGTCTTTTGTAGAGAGAGAAATATTTGAGTGGTGAATTGTAGAAGAGAGGCTTAGGTCAATTTATAGAGTTGAATTAGATCCTAAAAACGTCTAGATTTATTAACTATCAATTAAGAAAAACTAAAATGCCCTTGCTAAAAACTAAATTCGGCCAGAAAACCATCGCCATGTTCGCGACGCGGAGGCAAGCAAGTCCGCGATGCGGACTTGCCGCGCACTTTACTTTTTTGTGCAGTTTGTTTTAAAATCTATTTTTCGATATACAGGTCCTAAAAATCCACCGAGACTATTTTTCTACAGGTTTTGACCCCCTGATTGATATTCCAAACTAAAATTTCCAAAAAGATTAAGAATAATTCCTTACATGAGCGTCCTATTCCCAAGACATTCTTAAGTCACTTATGAGTATTTTGAGGGATATTACACACACGAATGACTTTAAAGGGCCCAGACTATTTAGACTTCATTTTCCTGGAAAATAATTGGAGATGAGAATTGAAAAGCAATACAAAATCACCGACTCTAAAATACTGTTTCAAGATATGAGCATCATGTCATTTCTTCATCCTTGCCTTGTAGATAGCTGAACTTTCATAAGCTCTGAGCCTGAACTTCTCTAGAGTGTGAAGTTGGTCCACTCGATCTTTAGATGCCGATTCCTAGTTCAAGTTCACACTTTTCAAAGCCCATAAAGCTTTATGTTACAGTTTAACCGACAAGTAACATGTTTTTCCAAACACCAATTAGTATGGGGGCATGTCAATCGGTGTCTTGTAAGTAGTTTGATAGGCCCATAAGGCATCATCTAACTTCCAAGACCAATTCGATCTATTGCTATTCACCGTCTTGGCCAAGATCACTTTAATCTCCTGATTAGATACTTCAACTTGCCCATTTGTTTACGGATGGTAAGTTGTGGCAACCTAGTGAGTGACACCATACTTTCTCAATAGGGAAGCATACATTCAATTGCAAAAATAAGATCCCCCATCACTAGTGATAGCACGGGGAGTACTAAATCTTGTGAAGATGTATCTCTTGAGAAATTGAACCACTTCGACTCTCATTGTTAGGTAAGGCCAACGCCTCTACCCACTTTGACATATAATAAATATCCATGAGAATATACTTGTTCCTATATGAACTCACAAAAGGCCCATAAAGTCAATACCCCACACATCGAACAATTCGACTTCCAAAATTGGGTTAAGAGGCAACTCATGCCATCTAGACACGCCGTCTTGCCTTTGACACTGATCACAATTTTTCACAATCACATTAGCATCATGATACAAGGAAGGCCAATAGTATCCACTTTGCAAGACCTTAGCGGCAGTCCTGATCCCACTATGGTGACTACCAACTAGTGATGAATGACAAGCATTAAGGATTGCTTCACTTTCCACCTCCGGAACACATCTCCGGATCATGTGATCTGAACATTCTCTGAAAAAATAAGGTTTATCCCAATAGTATTTCTTTGCATCGAAAAAGAATTATTTTCCTTGGTGAGAACTCAAATTATCTAGGATGATCCCACACGTAATGAAATTGGCAAATTCTGCATACCATGGGAGTGAAGTATGGGAAAGCCTCATTACTGATTCATCTGGAAAGGCTTCCTCGATCTCTTGGTCTCCGAACACAATCACTTCTGATTCGAGTCTTAACAAATGATCGGCTATCTGATTTTCACACCCTTTATGATCTTTCACCTCGAAGTAAAATTCTTGCAACAATAAACACCTAACGGATCAATCGAGGTTTAGCATCTTTATTTGCCATTAAATAATCGGTTGCATCATGATCAATATGAAGCACTATCTTCATACCCAAGAGATAAGCACGAAACTTTTTGAATGCATAAACAATCGCTAACAACTCTTTCTCAGTAACAGTGTAGTTTTCTCTTTCAAGCACAATAAGGCCTTGATGCAAGCGTCATCAAACTCAAACACACTATCTTTCTCAAGCAATTTGCACAATGGACAAGCCACTTTAGAGAAATTCTTGATGAACCTTCGATAGAACCCGACATGTCCCAAAAAGCTTCAGACACCCTTTACCGATATAGGGGTGGCAGATGTGCAATAACTTCCACTTTTGCTTGGCCTATTTGAATACCATGTCTTGAAATTTGTTTCCTAATACGATACCTTCTCTTACCATAAAGTGGCACTTCTTCCAATTCAACACGAGGTTAATTTTGACACATATTTTCAACTATTGACTAAGATGTTCAAGGCATGCATCAAATGTGTTCCCCACCACCGAGAAATCATCCATAAAAACTTCCATAGTAGCTTCTACCATGTCGGCAAAAATGGACAACATACAACTTAAAAAAGTTATGGGGGCATTGCATAATCTGAAAGGCATCCGCCTAAAAGCAAAAGTACCATACGGGCACGTGAAAGTTGTCTTCTATTGATCCTCATGGGCAATAGAAATCTGATTATACCCGGAGTATCCATCTAAAAAGAAATATTAACCCCAATCTGCAGGATGATCCAATATTTAGTCCATGAACAGCATAGGGAAATGGTCTTTCTTCGTGCAAGCATTCAGCTTCCGATAATCCATGCACACTCTCTAACCTGTAACTGGTCGCATCGAGACATGCTTATTCTTTTCATTCGATACGACAGTCATGCCACCCTTCTTAGGAACACATTGCATCGAGCTCACTCATTTACTATCGACAATGAGATACATAACACCCGCATCAAGCCACTTGATTATTTCTTTCTTTACCACTTCTTACATTAGAGGGTTTAATCTCCTTTGTTGCTCGATGCTAGGCTTGCTATCGGTGGCTAGCTGAATCTTGTACGTACACACATCAGAAGGAATGACTATAAAGTCAACAATTGTCCATCTAATAACTTTGATAAATTTCCGTAACACACTCACTAAGGCATGCACTTGTTCCTCGACTAAATCAACACCTATTATGATGGGCAAAGTGGAATTTCCCCCAAGAACACAAACTTAAGATGAGATGGAAATTCCTTAAGCTCAAGCTTGAGTGGTTCCTCTATCGAAGGCTTGGCTAATGGTGAGTCCTTATTTTTCAGATCAATCTCTAATCGCACAGGGTTTTTGGGGTAAGAATTAATACCCATAAGTGCTTCTACCACTTCATCTTAGTTGGAGATTTCTTTGCCATCATAGTTTAGCAACACCGCCGCTAACGACTCCCCAACATTAGAAACTTCGTGCACACTTGCCACAGATTCATCCACAACATCAATCACTGAGATGAAATGAAGATCACTAGGTTATTTCATCGACTTACAAACATTAAAAGTGACTTCCTCACCATTTACCTGAAATTTTAATTCAACACTCTCTACATCAACCAACGCTCATTCGGTAGCCAAGAATGGCCTACCAAGAATAATGATCACATCCACATCAATATCACAATCAAGAATCACAAAAGTTGCGGGGAAGATAAATTTGTCAACCTTTACCAAGATATCTTAGAGTATACCAATGGGATGATTAATTGTTCCGTCAGGCACGAGTAATCACATAGTTGTTGGTTTAGGTTCACCCAACCCAAGTTGCTTAAAAATGGCACAGGGCATCAAATTTATGCATGTACCCTAATCATAAAGTTCCTTGGTGAATTGGTACAACCCTATAGTGCAGGGAATTATGAACGCTCCGGGATCATCCTTTTTCACCACGATATTGCTTGACATAATTGCACTATAGATGTGAGACACTTTGATAGTTTAAAGTCCATATTATACTTTTTTGTCACAAGCTCCTTTATGAACTTCGCATACCCGGGCATCTCCAATAAAGCATCAATCAAGGGTAAATTTATTGAGAGAGTCTTGAACACTGAGAGAAAGTTTTGAAACTTGATAACCTCGTCTTTCCTTTTCAAATATTGAGGAAAAAGAGGTTTCACTTTTGGAAGAGGCTTTGTAGGAACCACCGGTGGGACAAAACCCATATTGGACTTAGGAGACGCACCAAAATCAATCTCTATCGGTGCATCTTTCACTTGATTGGAATGATCATTATTGAGCTCTTCAGCTAGCTCATCACTTTCGAACACTTTGTTTTTCCCTTTGGCTGAACTTGTAGCTTCGTTAGTTGGCACATCCGCACCAACCACTTTGCCGCTTCTTGTCAAAATACCATATATTGCGCATTCTCATTCTAAGGATTGGCAACGGTATCACTTGGGATACCTCTCTTTGGTCTTGGGTTAAGATGAGCTGAGATTTGACCTATTTGAGCTTCCAATTGCTTAATTAAAGCTGAATGCAAAGTGACCATCTGATTCAAAGAAGAGAAATCAGATTTCATCTCTTTCAACACCTTATCCAACCTTCAACTTTGTTCAAAATTCTAAAAAGCATGTCTTTTGTATGAAAACTTTCTGGGTCAACACTCACCTCCTTAGGCTTTTGATAAGGAGGAATATATCTCTCACGATCACTATGACCATGTCTCTAAGTATTTCCTCTATCGTGCCAGTCTCTATCTCTCCAACCACTATTGCGCTCTTTGTTCAAACCTTGGTTCTCACCCGGCCTTGGCAAGGTCAGTCGAGAACCCCCGGGCTGATTTGCTAAATAATGTACCTCTTCATTATACAGGCATCATTTGGCATCTTCTAGGTTTGCTCCAACATTTGCATCCACCGTATTCACCTCTTTGTAACCTCCCCCTATAACTATTTTGATAGCAAATCTTGTTGGTTCATCATTTTAGCCATGTTTTCATCCCTTGTATGATCCTTCTTAGGTTGCTCTTTAGTCATCCCAATATGGAGAAGAGATACATGATCTTCTCGGGTATTCCAAGAATGATTAATCTTTCTTATTTTATCAAGAAAAGCTGTGACAATGGCAAAAGGTTAGTTCATAAGACCACCTCTAACAAGTTGATCTACTACCCCCTTGTTTAGCTTATCAAGACTACGGTAAAAGTATTATAATAGTACATTGTCAGGCAGCCCTTGTGTTGGACATTGCAGCAACAACTTCTGAAATCTGAGCCATATTTTAGGTAGTGGTTCTTCATCAATCCTTTTGAAGTTTTGAATACTGTCCCTAAGCTTTAACATCTTGGACGGTGGTAAAAACCATTCATAGAATACTGTAGTGAGCTCATCATACTAGGTAATCGAATCCCGTGGTAATTTCGCTAACCATTTGGTTGCCTCTCCCATAAGAGAAAAAGGGAACAACCGTAATCGGATAGACTCCTGCGATATGTTTTTAAATGAAAAGGGGTTGTATACATCCATAAAATTCATGATGTGATCATGAGGATCCTCGTGAGCAAGGCCTCTAAAGAACCCTTTCATTTGCAACAGCTGCAACATAGTACCGGTGACATGAAAGATAACGTTACTTATAATAAGGGGTAATCTTATAGCTCCAGCACTACCCATTTGATCAACATTCACATCGTGCAAATTTCCAATGTCTTCATTCATGTCTGCACCATTAATTTCACTAAAACTCATTTCTTCACCTATCAAAGAGAAATACAAACAAACGATAGTCACATAGTCCTACTACAAATAACAAGATCACAAACTTCTTCACTAAAAGAACTCTAATCACCATTTCCCGACAACGTTGCCATTTTTGATAACGCTCAAACTACACTCCTTACAATTTAAAGTATAGGTGATCACTAAAAATATAAACACAACATGTGAGGTCGGGGTCAAATCCCACAAGGAACGGTTAAGAGTAAACTTCAATTATATAGTAAGAACGTGCTCTAGACTTTTGTAGCATAAAAAATGTAAATTACAACATAAATTAAATCTGTAAATTTCATTTTCAAAATTCTGAGAGTTATCAAGAATCGATATTAGAACGATTTCAATAATTTGATTTGTAACAACTTAACAAAGGCTTCTAAGGGAGGTGCAAAGTAAAATTGAGGTTCTAATAAGGGCAAATATACATCTCAACATCATTAATTCTCAATGGATAGGCAAAGGTTAATCAATCGCACAAAATAGCATCTGTCAATCGTTATTCATTTCTACATGCCAGCACTTTTGAGCCTAAATATGCAATCTAGCAAAACTAACCCGATTATTAGCAAAACCTTCTCTCTCGAGAGGGATTACAATTGATAAACATAAATTAACGGCTATTTGATAATTTGGTCACTTCACATCACTATTTCTAGATAATAAAGAAGATCTAACATAGAAATATGTTGGCAACCATATTTCATAATTGATTCCACACCAAATTAACAAAACCCATTCAAATTAACAATTGATAAGCTATAAAAAAAACTAAATGTAGAACAACAATCTAACTTATTAACACCCCCTAGAAGTAGGGGGTTTAGCCACAAATTAAAGAAAAAAAAGGAATTCTACCAAAGTAATTATCATCCATTTGATTCAGCAAAGTTTGAAATCCAAAATTCAAATCCCAAAGCTAAGATCTCTAAAATAAATTCAAAACCCCAAGATAGCTTCAAGGTTCTTATCTCTGAGTCTTAGTAGTCAAAAACATCCCTCATTTGCCTTTGGAAATTCTATTTATACGAGTGCAAAATGTGATGCAAAATTGTCACTTAGAATTACTTCGGTGAAGTTAGTCGGGCTCGCCGAAGTGATCAGCGTATCATCGGCTTGATTGTTGCCTTGCCTATTGGTGTTTTTATCCTCCAGTCCATGATCTCTGGTTAGGCTAGCTCAATCTCTCTCATTGATAAGTTTGGTGAGTCGCCATTTTTGCCTCTCACATGGATCTTCAGTCATTTTCTTTCCTTGAGGCTTTGTTGTTTTAGGCGAGCTTAGACTTGCTCGCCTTCACCATCCGCAAGTCGCCGAGTTGATTCACCTCTCACCTTTTTGTGATTCTCTCAAACCCTTTCTTCCAATGACATTAGGCGATTGCGATGCAACTCGCCCAATTCGATTCGGCGGATCGCCGAATTTTCATTTCTCTCGCCAAAGTGTCCAAACTTTAGGCCTTGATTTGTAATGATATGAGTGAGTTAATGAGGCCTTTGGCAACTCGTAAAGAGCTCTTTGCGAGCTTTAGCTTCCATTTTACCCAATTTCATCCCTTATTTACTTTTTTTCTTCGATGTTTAACTCATGATTGATCCTCAACACCTTTCACCTGCAAATGATCACTTTGAAGTTAGTTTTGGACACAAGAAAGGCAAAGAAGGCACTAATTTCTTGCGTTTTGAGCTATAAATGAGTCCATATTCCTGACCTATCATATACTATGCTTTTCTCCTTGAAACACGTGTAATATATCTTACAATGTAAAGAGAGAAAATATAGAACATTATACTCTCCCGGTCAATAATTTTAAGAGAATTAAGAATAAGGAATAACTTCTCGATGTCAGATCAAAGTTCATTCTTTCTCTTCTTGCTTCACTATGATCGTATTGTTCTCTTCAATTCTTTGATTTAGGATAACTTTGATGAATATAGGATGGCTTTGCCTTAATCTTTCTTTATTATAAAAAGTAATTACAATTTGGCATGTGTATCTTAGTTTTTCTATTCCTTTGGATAGCTAGCTATGATTCTACTTGCATGTTTAATTGTCTAATTTGCATATGCATTATGTTTCTTTGATGAATGTTGTCCTTGTTAACAATTAATTACTTCAATATTAAATGCCTTACGGAAATCTAAAATATCAAAGATGAATTAAATTTGAAGTAGATTGTGCATCCAATTTTTTGGGATTAGAGCAGATTTACTTGATTTGAATCCATTGATAAGTTATAATCTTGTGCGCTTGATGATTCTCCATTGTCTGCAGAAGTGTATATTTTGAGAAGATGAGTGCTAGCATCTTTAAAAATGGAGAGAAGGAGTTTTTCGGGGAGCAGTTCAGAGGGAGTTTAAACAACAATCTTTGTGTTAATCAATTGTTGAAAAGTTTGAAACTTGAGAAGAAAGAGGGAAAGATCAAACCCTGGGTTGCGTTATCTACTATCACTACAAAAAATAACAAAAGAGACACTGGCTTCCCCATATGGAGTCTCTGATGGTGAAAAATGGAGAGTTCCAAGCAGAATTGGTATCAGACATGGCCCAATTATTCTATTTCTTGATGAACCCACCTCTGATTTAGATTCCATCTGTGCGTTCATGGTAATAAAATTTCTTCTTTCCTTTATTTCAGACTACCTTGCCGACATAAGATTTTCATTATTATTCATAAGGTTATCTCTGTGGCTGTCATCTTTGAAGTGGAAGCTCTTTGTTCTGGTGAGATTTTTTGGAAATCTTTTACTGATTACTGTACTCACTTAGTTCCCCATCTTCAAGGTACATATATGTTAGTTCCTCATTTTTGTATCCGTTAATTTGTTTATTCTTTTGAGTTATTTCTTGTGGGTTTCCGATTATCCTATATGCATGCAAATGATTTTATCGTGATTTTCTCATACATCCTTGAATTACATAGGTTCAATAAAGTTTAGTTACGATAATTTATTCTTGGATGATATTATTGAAATGATGTGACACTAATACTTCCATGGTAAAAATTGAAGTGGTGCAGCACCACTGATAAAATTAAAATTAAAATTTCTAGTTTTTGGCACTCTTACCTTATTATAAGATTTCACTTTTGACCATCCCAAAAGAGAAAATAAAGGTAGACAAACCGTAGCTTGCATTGACTACATTAAAAGTGAAATCCTTGATTTCAAATATGATGCAAGCAGAATGGGATTTCCTTGACTACTTTGGTGTTAATATGCCAAGGATAACCACACGTTCAATATACTTCTGAGTGAAATGTTAATATTTGTATATTACTAAACATCTATCAAGATGTAATAGTGAGATTTTCATGAGTTTTATTTAAGATACAACACAAACTTTCATCTTCCAATTGTCATGATCCAAGTCTAGGGCCTAGACGTGATACAACAAATGAGAAACTTGGAAGTACCTCAAACAAGCCTCTTAACATTTTTTTAGCCTTTCATAGATAATGACAATAAATAAATAAGAGGAAATCATAATAGTAAGTCTTCAACTTACATATGTCCAACAATACTACTAACTTTTAAATTTAATGGGGCTAAGACAAGTCTCTAACTCAACCTCAATCAAAATAGAATGAAATGTCATAGTAAGTGTCTAAAGGTCTAAACAAGTCATAAGCTAGAAAATAAAGGAGTATTTTTTCCGAAATATAGGAACTCACCAAAAGTAGCCTTCAAACGAAATCTCAACTAGCCACATGAAGGAAAACGAGGAGGACACCGTCCCTACATGGTGCTATCATGTAGGCAAAAGAGTATGCATTAATAATTTGAATGTACTAAGTATGTAGGCATGCAATACAATATAAAATATTTAGGATATTTATAAGGTAAAGTACATAAGTGAGTGCATGCATGAGTAATCAAGTAGATGTCATTTAAATCATACATATGTGGATATATACATGCATGAGTAATCATGTAAATAGCATTTGAAAGATTTATTTGTGGGAATTTGACTATAACCGACATTAAGGCTATGTGAGCTATTACATGGAATCCAACATAACCCCCTACATTTGCCGGAGAGTCTACTTGCCTAGGGTAGAACTCCGTCAATTTTACATTCATTCTTTAACTTTAACTTTAAGGGCGTTCGTGGATTCATTAGCCTAAGACTACAAGGGCTCCTAAGTTGGCGCATAGTTAATGAGACAAGAGGGGTTGCTACTAGTATCCCCTTACCGAATCCCATCTCAATGCCCCATTTGGTGCTAAGTCAATCCCACGGAATAGTTTAATACTTCTAAATAGTAATAGCATATAGCTAATTAAAACCTTTAGTGATTCAAATATGTAAGAACTGTCCTTATAGCATAAAAAATCCATCATTAATAGCATTTCATCATTCTTTTATTTTATAAGACTCCCTTTTGATCATAGTTATTGCTTTCATAAACATTTATTTGTAGTCAAAACTTTCAAGTCAAACTTTATTGAAAATATAGTAAAACTAGGTGAGTTTAAATTACTTCAACTTTTGTAAATAAAATTATGAATAAATACTTAGAAATCCATTAATTAAAAATCATGCTTTAAACACCCCACCATGAATTTCAAGAACCTTTAAAGAGATAAATAGAGAAAATACTTGCAAATCATCAATTCATACATATGAAATTATTTTACATCAATCATTAGTTTAACCATGATTAATGCTATTAAGTAGAAATAAGAATTACCCATAAGAAAATCTTACTTGAAATCAAAAGATTTAGTTGAAAGAGTTTTAGACTACATGGATGGAAGAACCTATGGATAAACACCCATATATCTTAGAGTAAAGCTTAAAGATAATTTGGTAAATAAACACAATTTATTATATAATCAAAATACTTTAGGTACGAGAGTGGAAGGAATAATCTCATTGAACCCTTACATACCTGAAATCTAAAGTTTTACTCCGAATCTAAGGACTTAATGAACACTCTTGAATCCTAGCCTTTTCTGCTCGCCGGAGCATTTTGTGTACTACCCGAAGTATATGAATCACCAGAATAGTATTTTTATACTACTAAGAACTAAAATTATATTTTGAGAATGAGTAAAGAAATGATGAAATAAGGTAAGTATTTATAGGTATGAAGGAGGGACCTAAAAATAATTAAAATAATTATAAATAAAAATAGAAAAATTTAATGGAGGATTGTAATGTCATGGGTGATATCAAATGGAGGGCTATTGATGTCATGGGTGATGTCAAATGGATCTAGATCTTTCATGGTTGGTGAGATGAATCCTCATTTTACAGAATACCTTTTTCCAAAGCTACGTTTGAACAAAATAACTTTCTAATTAGGATTTGGTGTCCATATGAATTGTAGCTCTAAAAGTCTCCTTTCATGTCGTTCAAGAATCAACTGAATGGGAGAATCCTATAGTGAGATATGACTTTTCTTCTACAAATACTCCATTTCGTCACAACACCAGGTCTTGGAAAGATTAATTTATTTCACCTACTTAGACTCCAAATCTTAAGCTATGGTCTCACAAAAGTTGTAGGTAATGATATTGGAGTTACTCATAAATTTGAATCACCTAATGTAGACCATCCTGTAAAAAGTTATCCCCAAAATATAGAAAAGGTATCATTTTCGTCGAGAATTGAAACACCATACACCACATTTTTAGGGGGTGTTACACCAATGTACAATTTTGATTTTTAATTTAGTAATCCTTTGTAAAAACTGCAAGTCTACTTAATTATGTTTTCTAGACATGATTTTGGTTGCTTTTGTTTCAATTCTCTTTGTCTCTATCTCTTGCTATATTAAGTTCCTCTATTTTCTTCCTTTCAATTAATTTCCTTTCTTATTTGTAACCATTTTTCCACTAGAAGAAATTTTGTGTTACAGTCTATGAGAGCTATATATTCTCTTTGCTGGGAGTTTTACACTTTTCTCAAAGATCCAATTCTGTTGACAACATTACCATATATGAATATGCATGCTCATAAATTGACATCGACATTCCTTTTTCTTCTATAGGATTAATCAGTGTTGACACAACTGGGATGGCTTGATATGCGTTTGCCATCCTTTACATATTATTCTAGCCGGACTGAATTTTTATTGTTTGGAGGCTACTTGGGTCTTTTGATCTTTGCAAGTAAAAATTATTGTTTACTTTTTTGAATGCATTTTAGTTATAAGTAATTCTATCTTAGCCCAATGGTATATCCTTTCATAGATTTGGATTACGACGGAAATAGATCTGAATTACAACGGGAACACTAGGGGGACCATGACTAGATTTCCGAATGCAACAAATGAATAGTAACGGAATCATTTATTAGTGAGACTTTTGAAGTATATATTTGTACATTCAACTATTGTCTAGAGTTATATTATATGTTTTAAATATTCTATTTATTGGGTAAGAATCGGTATAGCACCTGCTGGTAATAAACAATATTTACAAGAAAGAGAGACCATGTGTTATCTTATTTTTCACTGCTTAGGAGAAAACATAATATTCTTAGTACTCTATTTCTAGGAATATCACAGCTAATTGACTATAACCTTATAAAAAGTTATTCTCGATACTTTTGAGAAGACGGGATATTTATGAATTTGTCCTAGAACTAGCATATTTCTTTCATTGTACCATGGGTACTTCAATATGATGGCACCTCATCTCAATTCATGTGAATTGGATATTCCTGAACTGCGCATTATACCATATAACTTTTTGATTTATGTACTGAAGTTTGTAATTATGATGAAAGGATACACGCGATACTTTTTCGTATACTTTTTACATATGCCACTAAAAGCCTAAAATTACTTTTGTGTGTAAATCAATAATGTTGGGTCCGTGCTCATTTCCATCTAGTTTTAAAAATAGTAAAAGCAGAAAATTATTTTTTAGGGACAAAAGTACTCTTATCATCTTATCTTATTGTATCTATATATAATAGGAGAGACAAAAGTGTCACATATCAGCACTACAAAAATCAATAATTATCATTAATTAAAAATAAAAAAAATATGTCAATACCATCAGAAAAAATTAATGATTTTAGAAAAAACGGAAAAGAGAAAACAAAAATTTTCATTGATAATTCACATTCACATACCCATTAAGATTGCTTTTAACGATTAACAACTTCCTCCCACATTTGAAGATAATCAACCATTTAATTAAGTCAAATGTTATCTAAACCATAAAACCACATACTTCATAATAAAGGTGGACAAAGTGGTGGAAACTTTGGATATTGAAGATGAAGATTAAAAAGAATATCATGGCATGAGAAATTCAAAATCTATATCTCTATCAATTTGCTTTCAATCTACATCTGTTGCTTCTTTTGAACTTTGCATTATGATTTCTCTACAAGATCACATATTTAATTTATTGGGGATTTAAATTTTACTGATTAGCCTATTTTTAAAATTAAAAAAAAATGTTACTTTAATCAGTTAGGTTGAATTTTGTAATAGACTGATTCTGTCGAATTTTATGGGCTATGAATTCATTTAATCAACACTTTTAGACTATAATTTCATTTATCCAACATCTACTAAAAAAATTCAATCATAATTTATTTTACACTTACGTGAAATTTATGCATTATTGAAAAAGATGTCTAATTATCTTATTTAGCAGATACATTTATGATGCAAATAGGTTGTTTCATGTATATATCAAGCACAGGTACAAAAGTGGTAAGCGTTAATTGTTAATTACATTATAACTTATTAAGAGGTTTGATTATTTTAAATAATCCAGGAGCTTTGTTTTATTTGGTTGAATGCATAAGATTGGACGTTCTGTTAAATACCCAAATACTTCTTATAATATATGTGTTATCTTATAAATGCAGAATGTGTTTTGGTGAAATTTTGATCGAATGGACAATATTTTTTATAATAATATAGACTAACTTAGCAATGTTGAAATTCATAGCTATGCATGTATAATTTTTCATTGCAGATACGTATAATATTTAATTATTTTTTATTGTAATTTATATGGTGTTTACTCATGCTTATTATTTTAATTGTTCAATGTTAAATGTGTAATGACCTTCAAGGTCATTTTCGTTCTTTTACCTGTTTTGTTAGTTTTATCCCTTCCCATAACTTCTTTATAGCTCTTATAGAATGTTGGGATGGGTGGCATGCTCCCCAACTTGAAAGAGTTGAGTTTAGTCAACATCCGGAGATTCGGGTGTCATATGAGAATTTTGATGGCTCCAACAGCTCCGAAAGGTACATTGTGTTCTAGAAGGAAGGTTGATTTGGGTTTTGGAGTCTTCGTTTCGAGTTTGTGTGATTTATCATTTTAATTTTAAAATTTTGGCTAAGTTTCACTTCGGTCAACATTTTAAATAAATGCGTTCGGATAAAAATTTTGTTAGAGCGGTTAGCTCCGGAACACCGAGTATGGTCAAGAAAGACTTTTGGTTCGATTCCAGCGGTGCTAGGAATGATTTTTGCGCTGTTTGTGCGATTTATGTGTTTTCCTTTGAAAATTATTGACTTTGGTCAACTTTTCATTGAAAGAACCTCCATTGGGAAATCAATCAATTTCATTGAGTCCAGAATGCCATTTTTAGTTAGGTAGCATAGTTCATTTGCGTCAATGAGGTTCCGAACAAGTTTCGAGCCTCCGTCGAGGGACTTTTTTCCTTAGTGAAATTGCTGGTGCACAGCTACTGGTGCACCTGTGAATTATTCTCCGTGTGCTGACTTTGCCAACTTTTTGATTAGTGACATGATGCCTGAGGATCTGACATTCCAGCAGAGGAAGAAGTTCTTGCATGATGTGAATAAGTATTTCTAGGATGAGCCTTACTAGTTTAAAATGTGTACTGACAATCTAATCAGGTGGTACATGTCAAAAGTGAAGATGTTGAGTATTCTTGAGGCGTGTCACTCTTCTCCTGTTTGTAGACATCATAGTAGAGCTCGAATATCCGAAAAGGTAATTTAATGCCGTTACTACTGGGCTACCATCTACAAAGATGCTTATGATCTAGCGAAGAGTTCCGACAAATGCCAAAGGCAAGGTGCAATATCAAGGCACCAAGAATTGCCTATGACTTAATCTTGGAGGTTGAGCTTTTTGATATAAGGGGCATTAACTTCATGTAATCATTCGTGAGCTCATATAGGATGAAGTATATCATGGTTGAAGTTAAAACTCTCCAAATGGGTTGAATTTGTTGCCTTGGCGGACAATGAGAGAAAAAGTGTAGTTGGCTTTCTGAAGAAAAATATATTTTCATGGTTTGTCACTTCAAGAGCAATCATCAGTGAAGGGGGGGGGTCTTATTTTTGTAACAAGATCTGTCAGACTCTATTGGCGAAATACGGTGTAAAGCAGCACAAGGTAGCTACCCTATATCATCCTCAGTCAAGTGGGCCAGTTGAAGTGTCTAATAGGAAAATTACTAAGATATTGGCTAAGTTTATGAATCCAAACAGAATTGATTGCTCAAGGAAGCTTGATAATGCGCTATGGGCATATCGGACAGCTTTCAAAACACCCATTGGTATGTCACCATATCAGTTAATATTTGGAAAGGCATATCATTTTCGTGTAGATTTAGAGCATAAGGCGTTGTGGGCACTAAAGAAGTTGAATCTAATTTGGAGAGAGGTTGCAAATATGAGGCTAGAGCAGATCAACAAAATGGATGAGTTCCGCTTTAGGACATATAAAAGAGAAGCTCTGTATAAAGAACAAATGAATTTATACCACGATCGGTATATTGAGAAAAGAGAATTTTGCCCTGGTGACTTAGTGTTGTTATTCAACTCCAGACTGAGATTGTGTCTAGGTAAGTTAAAGTCTAAATGGTCTAGCTCTTTCACTATAACATGAGTGTTTCCATATGGTGAAATCGAGCTCGAAGCGCAAACTGGGCAGTAGTTCAAAGTGAACAGGAAGTGTGTGAAGTTGTGCTTGGGAGCAAATGAAGAAGCAAAGACATTTGAGGAGATCCAACTTGATGAAATCTAAGTATTCAAGGAACATGCATTATGCCGCAACATTAAATCTGACACTTCATGGGAGCATCCCATAGGGAAGCTTGATGAAGTCTGAGTAGTCAAGTAACCCTCGTCATGCCGCAACATTAAATCAGGCACTGCTTGGGAGGCAACCTAAGATTGTACTTGTAATAGATAGGCTAAATTTTGTTTCTAAAGTTTTTATAGTGTCACGGTGTGTTCTGTGAGTGCAGAGATTCAAAGAAGGAGAAATCACTTAAGATTAGGCCAAGTCACTCCCCCAGGGGAACCTATACGGACCTACAGGGCACCATGGCCCATGGTGAGGAGGCGTTATAGACACATCCCAAATGGGCTTCAGGTTTACTTAGGTTTACGGCTCGTGATGAACTTCACAGACCATTTAGCCTTCCATGAGCCCAAGGTAAGTTTTATATGATTTTTCTCTTAGTCCAACGCCACGGAGGGGATCACGGTCCACGGTACTCATCAAGAGCATCCATCACAAACCGTGAAACCAGGTGGCTAACATAAAATTAGCCCGACTAGTTTTAACCCATTCCATTTAAAGATAATTGGTTTTTAACCCAATGTCACCCAAAAATTGGGTTCATTTCAAACCCCTCCCAATCTCACAAAATCTCACCTGATTCTAATCCACCATAACTCACTAAACTCCTAAATTTGAAGTGTTCTAAGCATGTGTTTGTTGAAATAACTATCATCGCATCACCATCATTATCTTGAGACCCTAAATCAGTCCATTCGAATCATCGAAGTGAGTCCCCTTGCTTTTGATTTTTTTGGAAATGTGTTCAATTGTAAGAATGTCCTTATGTTTTAATTTGTTACAAATAAATATGCTGGGAGTGGTTTAGACTGATTTAGTTATTATTGTGCTGAATTTGTGTGTTTTGTGCTGATTTTCGACATGGGCGGAATATACCATTGTTAGATGATTGGATTGGGGATGAAGGCACTTACCATGGCCCATATTGTACACCACGGACCGTGGTGGATATCTATTGTCCCCACCTTAGAAATTTATCTAAGTGTGGGTCATGGAAGGCATCATGGACCATGGAGTTCTTCATGAATCGTGAAGCCGGCCAAGGTCGAACAGTTAGAAAGTTTTCTAACCAATTACCTAAACACCCTTATTGGAAGCCTTCACGGGACCCTCCAAGGACTGTGTACCCCTTCACGGCCCGTGAAGGTCCACCGTATAGAAAAACTTATAAAACAAATCTAAAAAATTGAAAAATTTGAAAAACAAGTTTTAATTCTGAATTAGCATGTGATCACCCTATGATGGATTGAGCGATGTCATTTCTTAAGGGCCATTACCATACTTGTATAATTTTGGGGAAGTCTGAGTACCCGTTTAATTCATCACACTTTATTTTGCAAATACTAACTCTTTGTCATCTACGCAGGTAAAATGGAACCCAAACGCACAACTCCAAAGTCTCAACTCCATGACTCACTATCCAGAGAATTAGTTAACAATTTGCACCAAGAGTTGGGTAGGTCAAAACTAATATCTATCCCCACGCACCCCATACCATTAGAGACATGGTAGCTACTAAGGTCGAGGCCTCTCACTCTTATTCTGAAGAGGAGGCAGAAAGCTCGGACAATAAGGCAAACAGAAATGATGAATAGTCTAGAAAAGAGGAGAGTGGCTCTAGTAGGGAAGAACGTGAGGAAAGCCAAGACAGTAGTGATCATAACAACTGATAGATAAAGTGACCCCACAGCTCGCCGATGTCTTATTGAATTCCTGAGAAATAGGTGGGAAACACCAGGGCTATATGAAATATTTACTAATATCCTAACCAAAAGTTATGCATGTCTTTGCAAACGAGCTATTGTACCGTAAGTACGATCATTATTGACAACCTCTCCGCATTGCTTGAGCTAAAGGATTTATTTAAAATTCACCACTTTAGGTGGATGACTAAGGAGCAAGGATATTATGGTAAAACCCTCACTGAGGAGTTCTATTCTGCTTATGCTGCCACTATGCTAAGTGCGGTCCCTAAGAAGACTTCTCGGAAAAAGAAGAGGGCCGCAACATTGAGAAAACCTCTTGTGGAGCAGGTACAAGTATGAGGGGTGCAGGTCAACATCTTAGAGACCACCATCAACAGGATCTTATATGGTTCGACTTTCCACACACAGGTCCAATCCAGTCTTTATGAGCACCAACATCATTTGGTCACTAGCAAGAAGTGTACGAGTGACTTGGAGGAGCGGACTCATATTATATGGTATACCGCGCAGCTGATTGCTATTGAGGGGGTAAATGCGTTGTGGGTGACCAACACAAGGTAAATCATTACTAAAGTCTCCCTCATATTCCCAACTAAGTTATAGTGGGTTATTTTTCGTGCCCTCCATTAACCAAAAATAAAAACACTTTCTACCCATCGGCAGGCGTCACTAGTGGCCTGCAGTATGGCTCGATTTGGATTACATAGTGGTCATTTGATTGTGGTCAAGATTCAGGATAGAGCCTTCAATGAGCGGGTTGGATTACCATTCTCATGCCTAATTCAGGAGATATGTGAGTCTACAGGCATCCCATTGAGCTGGAACTATGATCACTGCACTACAATCACGAAGTCTACAAATGCGGCGTTAATCAAAGATATGTTTAACCTACACTATAAGACCAGGCCATCCAGGCCAGTTATTCATTTACCTATGATTATGGGTCCACTTCCTCCTACACTATCTTTGGAGGGAGTTACAACATCTCTTCTGACTGACGAGGCCATAAAGCAGTCTGAAGGCGAGAGTAGACCGATTCCTTCCACGCCCGCAGCCACAGGTCTGATGATCGCTATACCATATGATTTTCTTAAGAAATTAGTGTAGGATCAGTAATAGACACAACCTCTAGTAGATTAGTTCATTGAGCGGCTACCAAGGGTAGGCCATGTCACGACCCAACCCCATGGGCCGCGACTGGGTGTCCGAGCTGGACACCCACGTATACTCCTGGTAACCGCAAGTAAATCTGTCGCCTGTTTGAGTCACAATGTCTCAATAGGTAACATAACTTATAAGCCGGTGAGGCTATCGTAGCTTGTGGGGTTGTACCATTATAAATACACATGCGAGCCAACAAGGCTGCTTCGACAAAGGTCTCCCCAAAATATAAGTCATACAGGCACAATTGAACACACACATATATATATACAACCCACACACGTATCTACAGACCTCTAAGAGTATTAGTGACAACATATGGCAGGACAGGGCCCCCGCTGTACCCCTGAATAAATGAAAACATACAGCAGAGGTTTAGTACCCAAAATCTAGGCTCCGACACAATGGAGCTTTTCCCAAACTTGCTAGGTGGAACCCTAGGCTGGCGGATCCTCAAAGTGCGCGTCTATACCTGCGGTCATGAACGCAGCCCCCCAAGAAGATGGGGTCAGTACGATATGTGTATTGAGTATGTAAAGCATAAAATACCACAAGGAAAGTATAGTTGACACGGGGATGCAGAGAACAAGTACAACAATTAATAAATCACATTACCTGCACCTTCTAAAATGAGGTCATGTAATTCAGTATCATATTCCACATCTGGCCCGTTATGGGACTCGGTGTTATAAATTTATCTTTATGTCATCATATGCATAAATATACCATAACCAGCCCTTTAATGAGACTCGGTCTGCAATCATGTCGTCTTATCATTGCATTTACATAGCATACCCGACCCTTGGTGGGGCTCGGTCATACCCAGCCCTTTTTGGGACTCGGTGAATATTTATATCATCTTATATCATACCCGGCCCTTTGGTACGACCCTCTATAGGATTCGGTAAAGATATGTAAACCATATGCAAAAGCAGAGTAGTAAGTAACCATATGCAAGCTAGATCATTACCTCAGAGATCGTATCATGTTTAACTTATAGCTAAGATATGCCAAAAGAAGAAAGAGAATGAACTCTACACAGTCTGTACTTTCCTTTATGTGGTCATCATAGTCACATTTTGTACTCGGCCCATCATGGGGCTCGGTGAACAACCATGGCATCATAACCTCATTCCCATACCAAATACATCTCAAGAGAAAGGAAGGATAGCTTTACCTACCCATCACTTTCTAACGTAAGAAAGCTTGAGAAGCCTTAGTTCAATTACTGTAGGAGTGCTTTCATCAAGAAGTAAATAAGGGAAGTGAATTATGCTTGGAATCTATGAGTAGATTTACCCTCAAGCTCACACCATTTATTACTTAACTTGAAGACATACCAAAAGAAGAGAAAGAGTAGGCTCTACATACTTATTCCAAAAATATGCCAAAAGAAAGCTTCACATACCTTGTCTGAATTATTCCTTATCCTGCTTGCCTCGCCGTCCTTTGAACCTATTCAACAAGAAAGTAGTATGAATATCAACCCCTTTTACTTTCCAGCACCCTACGTTACATCTTAGTATTAATGGAATCTATTTCCTTAGTCGTTTCCCAGACTAGTTCTGTTATTCGCTAAGGCGTCGACGAAAATTAGGCAGCACCTCCCCTATAATATGCCCTATCCAAATTTCCAATTAGGTACCTAAGACCTACATCCAACCAACAACAACAACCTACAGCAATTCACACCAACAATATACAACATAAACTCCAAACGACTTATTCAAAAATACAGTAGCACAATAGGGCGTCTAGCCTTTATTTTGTAACGCCTTTCATTATACGCAACAAGGGGTCGTGTGGATTAAACCAGCAGCACCCTAACCCACATTAGAACATATTTAGTCCCTGCAATAACACATCATATCCCTGCAGCAGCACCTCACATGAACAACACTATCCTTCAACGACAATTTAACTATAGCGATTCCAATTTAGTTTATTTCGAACGTCGAGCATTTCTACGACATTCTTAAACTTCCAGCAGCATAAAAGGGGTGTAATACACCATATAACAACACCATAAACTTCAAATTGAAAGGAAAAACCTTACCTTTCCCAAAATTGGCCAAAACTCGCCAAACCTATCAAAATGTGAATTCTGGACAGCCTACTGTCTTGTATTGTCGCTTAGTTTCGAAGGGGTAATTGAAGGAAACAAGATTTGTGTCCTTAATGAAAGTTATAGACATGTATCTTAGGGTCGTATACAATTTCTAATTAACCCTACAACAATTTTTTACAAAACGATATGCCCAAAATACCAACAGCAATCCGTGTAAGATTTCCAAAACCAAAACCTGGGTACCTCCTCTACACTTCATCACCCTTTTTCACGAAGCTAAAAGAAAAAATGGATTTTAAAGTATAAATAACAGTTATATACCTATGAAATACCTTTCCAAAACATATTGAATCACCCGAAACTAAGCTATACACAAGAGGTTATACCAATATTACTAACAACTGTCCCCTCCAAAAATGGGTCTGTTCCCTAGCGTTTTCTCTTTAAGTTTCTCTTAATTTTCCAAGTGAAGAACTGAAAATATGATTCCGTAGGCATCTTAATATACATATATACACCTCCACATAATTGAGGAACACCGTAGATAATTAATTCACGGAAGAAAAGTGAAGAACTTACCTTAATTTCCTCCAATTTGTGGCTGCTGTTGTGAGCTCTCTTTCTCTCACGTTTCTCTCTATAATTTGGCTGATTTTTGGACTCCAAATGACTTAAGAGTCATTAACATACATATATAGGGTCCCTTAGGAAGTGATACGTGTCAGCCCCTAAGGGTGACACGTGTCAAACCCTTATTGGGCCACGGATCCATGCTTTCAAGGAGGGGCTGCCATGTGTCCTTGTGGACCCCACCTCCCAAGTAGGTGGGTCACCTACTTGACCCTAAGTAGGTGGGTCACCTGCTTGCTTGAGGTGCTGCCACGTGTCACTCCTCCATTGGCTTCCACGTGTCATCTTTTCCCTTTCCTCGTGGGTTCATAATCTCATCTTATTTTAGGAGCCTATGTAATCCATGCTATGTAAGTTTGGTATGTCCTTAAGAAACTCAAGTATGTAAGACGTCTAAGTTGGTAGCTTACGTAGGTAAATCGATTCCTACGACTCATTACTTGGCCTCCAACTCCTTTTGACTTCTCCTGACTTTATTTCCAATCTTTCCTACTTGGGTGGAATTTCATAGATAACATGGATCCCGTGGCAATCTTTTAGACAAAGAAAAAAAAATATTCTCCAACATACAATAGTGCGGGGTATAACATTCTTCCCCCCTTTAGAACATTCGTCCTCGAATATTAACCAAAACCTTCTCTATAAATCTGTGTAAGCCTTCTTATTCATTCACTGTTTGCCTTTTTGTTTTTCCACAAACCATGTCATATCCTTTAGTTATTTTCTTACTAGGCTTTACTTATTCTCATAACGATCCTCGTTACATTCACCTGATATCCTGTTCACATTCAATCTCATAATATGAAACTTCTTAACCTCGTTCATAATTCTTACTATGGGTTACTTACTCTTCTTAGTTAGTCTCATCCTTAATATTTCACCAGCTGTCTTATTCATACTTCCTATGCATCACAATTCTCTTTTCATTTTTAGAAAAATTTTGGCAGAGTTTTCTCTATATTTCTCACCATCACAAAACACCTGTACGCAGAAAATACCAACAGTGCCTCACAGGGCCGACACGTATGTATATATATGTACCATATCATATTACAGCCACACAGGGCTCCCAATATCAATGTGTATATATATTCCAGAATAAAATTGATAATATACCTATAACCACATCTGGTGACGCTTCCTGATCCTGTCTGCTAGCTAAGGCGTAGATGCGATTCGAAGGACCGCTAGAACTAGAAGTTCCACCACGGCCTCTACCATGGCCTGCTGGTGTCTAAATGCCCTGTTCCATAGGGCGTATAGCCACAGAAAAAGATGAACCAGCAACTGACCCAGTGGGCTGAACTACACCTCTTGGGCTTCTCCCGAATAGACACTCCCTCATAACATGGCCTTGATGGCCACAAGTAAAATAGGCACCTATCCCAAAACAATATTTCCCAAAATGAGCCCTATCATAATGAGGACACTTAGGCAAGGGTGGCCTCGACTGACGTGAGCCCCTGTCCATTTGTGAGTCTGAGACCCTGGAACTCTGATCGGCCTCTAAATACCTTGTGCTATTGAACCCCCTACCCGTAAACTATGGGGGTATACTCCGGGCTGGTTGGGATGGATACCTACTATACTACTGAGGCTGTTCGCCTCGAAACTCCCCTAAATAACGACCCAACCTAGCCCTCTTATGCTGGCCCCTATCATAATTTATATCGGGCTATCGTCCTTCATGCCGATTCTCCACCCCTTGTGCATACGCCTGCACTCGAGCAATATCTATGCCTGGATGAGAAGCCATGACCATACAGCTATCAACCAAATAGAGATCTAACCCCATTACGTAACGATGCACCCTATCTGCCATTTCAGCTACCACACTAGGCGCATGCCTTGCCAACGAGTCAAACTCGAGGCTGTAGTCTCTAATGCTCCGGCCATTCTGCCTTAATTGTAAAAATTTATCTACTCTAGCTCGTTTCACTTCCGGAGGAAGAAAGTGGCCAAGGAAGGCTTCCGTAAACTCATCCCACTCTGCTAGAGGAGTACCCTCGCCCCTTGCTAGTTCCCAAGACTCATACCAATTAGCGGCTATGTCACACAAACGATACGAAGCCAATTCAACCGACTCAGTCTTTGAGGCCCTAATTATTCGTAAGGTACGTTGCAATTGGCGAATGAACTCCTGTGGGTCCTCTATAAGTCTCGACCCATGGAACTCTGGAGGGTTACCGGCCAGGAAGTCACGGACCCTTAAACTATCTTGTCTATTTATATCATTTGCTCCTAACCCCTGTCTTCGAGCGTGCCCTGCCACTATCCCAGTCAGCAACCGCACAACATCTCTCATAGCCCTATCTTCGAGCCCTGGACATGGAGCTGTGGGCTCAGGTACTGGAGTCTCAGAATCTGCAGCTGCCGCCGCTCTAAGTTCCTCTGACAGTGGCGGCGTAGTAGAACTTGCCGATTGCGGCACAATCCCTGGCATAGACTGGGCACGAGCCTTAGTAACTCTTGGGGTCTGACTAGTTTCCCCCGCTACTGACTTGCCTTTCTGGGCAGTGGTCGCTCTCCTTAGAGACATTGCTGTAAACATAATAAACTGTTATGGAGGAATTATCTTATTATTACAGCTCTACCGCATCACAGAAGATAAGAACGAAAGACAATATCCTAAATGTCCTGTAGCATCCTGTTTCTAGATGTGGTGCACAACACATCGATAACCAAGACTCTACTAGACACAGTCTATAGACACTCCAAAGATGAACTGCTCTGATACCACTTTTTTTCATGACCCACCCCCATCGGCTGCGACTGGATGTCTGAGCTGCTGCCCAGATTGTGTTTTGGAAATCCTACACGGACAACTGTGAGTATTTTGGTCATATATTTTCATACAAAATTGTTGTAGGGGTAATTCAAAATTTTTTGCAACCTTGATACACATGTCTATAACTTTCATTGAGGCCACAAATCTTGTTTCCTTCAATTACCCCTTCGAAACTAAGCAACAATACAAGACAATAGGCTGTCCAGAATTCACGTTTCGATAGGTTTGGCGAGTTTGGGCCAATTTTGGGAAAGGTAAGGTTTTTCCTTTCAATTTGAAGTTTATGATGTTGTTATATATTGTATTACCCCCCTTGTATGCTGCTGGAAGTTTAAGAATGTCATAGAAATGTTCGACGTTCGAAATAAACTAAATTGGAATCGCTATAGTTAAATTGTCGTCAAAGGATAGTGTTGTTCATGTGAGGTGCTGCTGCAGGGGTGTGATGTGTTGTTGCAGGGACTAAATATGTTCTAATGTGGGTTAGGGTGCTTCTGGTTGAATCCACATGACCCGTCGTTGCGTATAATGAAAGGCGTTACAAAATAAAGGCTAGACGCCCTATTGTGCTACCGTATTTTTGAATAAGTCATTTGGAGTTTATGTTGTATATTGTTGGTGTAAATTGTTGTAGGTTGTTGTTGTTGGTTGGCTGTAGGTCTTAGGGAACTAATTGGAAATTTGTATAGGGCATATTATAGGGGAGGTGGTGCCCAATTTTCGTCGACGCCTTAGCGAATAACAGAACTAGTCGGGAAAACGACTAAGGAAATAGATTCCATTAATACTAAGATGTAACCTAGGGTGCTGGAAAGTAAAAGGGGTTGATATTCATACTACTTTCATGTTGAATAGGTTCAAAGGACGGCGAGGCAAGCAGGATAAGGAATAATTCAGACAAGGTATGTAAAGCTTTCTCTTGGAGTGTCTACAGACTGTGTCTAGTAGAGTCTTGTTTATTGGTGTGTTGTGTACCACATCTATAAACAGGAGGCTACAGGACATTTAGGATGTTACCTTTCTTTCAAATCTAAGATCGTGCGATAGAGTTGAATTATAGGGAATGAAATTCCTTATACTAACCTTTGACTTCTGCAGAAGGACAACATAGATTGAAGGAATGGACTGACGATATTGGAAGTTATAAAGCACGCAGGTAAGGTATTGAGATACGATAGACGTGTAAAGTTTAAAGTTGAAAGGAGACGTAGACAAGGTAGTGTAATAGGTGCAGTTCGAGTGGACATACGAGGTAAGTCCATTTTCATACTGTTGATATTGAGCGCCCTATGTGGCTGCGGTATGATACGATATGAATATATATATTGTCCCTGTGAGGCATTGTTGGCATTTTCTGCGTGCAAGTATTGAGATAGTAAGAAATACAGAGGAAACTCTGTCCAAATCTCCCTAAAAATAAAAGAAGAATGAGATACAGGGTTGTAGTATGCCTTGTCCATAATAAGAATGAGATGTGACTAAACTACAAGTATGGCGAACCTCGAGAAATGAGTTAATTACTAAATCGATGGCAATAAAAACTAGGAGATCGATACTGGTATGGTAAAACGATGTTGGAAAAGACTTATGATCCAAAGAAGATGATTTAGAGAAGACTGATAGATCTGGATAGAACGATATACTAAGGCACCGACCGAATTTATGCACAGGAGTAAACTATGATGAGTTGTAGTTAAAGGAAGTAATAGTATGATTAAGACAGGAGTACAAGGAAAAAAGAATTGTGACGGATATAAAGTATTAATAAGACAGCTGGTGAGACATTAAGGATGAGATTAACTAAGAAGGGTAAGTAAGCCACAGTAAGTATCATGAAAAAGGTTAAGAAGTGTTATACTATGGGGTAGAATGCGAACAGGATATGATGTGAATATAATGAGGATAGTTATGAAAATAAGTAAAGCCTTGTGAGAAAGTGGCTAAAGATAGGATGTGGTCCGTGTAATAAGAATATAAGGGTAACTTGGGCGGTGCAGCTTGGCCTACTGGATCAGCTGTTGGGTCATTGTCTTCTTTGGTAGATATGTGCCCCACGGGGCAGGGTGCGATCATACCAAGACTAACGTACCGGATCCCATCAGAACTCCAAAGTTAAGCGTGCTTGGGCAAAAGTAATATTGGGATGGGTGACCCCCTGGAAAGCCCTATGTCGCTGTGATATGAGATGATATGCATGTATATATACATTGGCCGTGCATGGCATTGTTGATATAAAGAAGTATTGTGGATACGTAACTCCACCGTGAGAGATGATAAGACCCTTTGAGATAGGGGATGAATACAACAAGAGAATTATGATGAGAACTTAAACATACTGTAAGGAATAGCCAGGCTATACTCGACTGAAGGTAAGATGTTAGTAACAAAGTTACTGACTACTAGTATTGTGGTGTACAAGAAGCAAAACAAGGAAAGGACGAGAGATCTCTCCTATACTGGAATATGAGGAAACTCAAGGGTAAGTAGAGGAAGGAAGTAAGAAACGATACAGGTTTACGTACAGACTAGTATGGTGATGCTAAAGCATCTTTCGGGCTACTTTAAGATCCTACACATGTTCATGTAAAGGGTGCAATATGATGTGTGGTAAAGGAACTGGAAAGAAGTAATGGAAAAGAAATATCACCTGTTCCCTATGCCTACAGGTAATCTACCTTCTTAAATAGACCATATGAGTTGATACAAGGCCTATGAAAGGCAGCCAATACAGAAGAATCCTGAAGCACTCGTAAGACCTTATGAGGTTAGTTAACATTCGGGGATGAATGTTCTAAAGGGGGGAAGGATGTTACACCCCGTACTTTGGTACCTTAGAATGCTTCTTAAGCTTCTCAAGTTTCTGGGAAGGCTCTTAAGTTTCTTAAAAGTCTTTATGTGAGTCGTATAGTTAATAATGATATCAAATAACTCCAAGAAAGGAGAACGAAATGCTTCATAATAAGGAAGATTAGAAATAGGGTTATAAAAATTCGAAAGGAGTTGGAGGCTGAGAAATGAGTCGTAGGACTCGATTGACTCGCGTAAGCTACCAACTTGGAGGTTTTACGTACTTAAGCTACTCGAGTGCGTGTTGAGACTAAGTAACAAGGAATACATAGGCTCTTAAAGTGCGACGAAATTACGAACCCACGGAAGAGAAATAAAGAAACGACGCACCTACTTGAAGCAAGTAGGTGACTCACCTACTTGACACATGGCAGCACGTGATAGGTACACATGGCAGCACATGAAAGGGACACGTGGCAGTAGGTGACACACCATGGGGTGGACCCCACCTGCCATGTGGCAACCATGGATTGGTTGCATAATTGAGGTGGCTGCCTAAGGGTGTGACACATGTCACCCTTAGGGGATGACATGTGTCACTCTCCAAAAAGATATATATATATATATGTATGGATGACTATTAAGTCATTTTTAACCAAAAACTTGAACAAAAATAGAGAGAAAAACGTGGAGAGAAAAGCAAAGGCAACCATGGTTTGGAGAAACACTAAGTTGGTAATACGAGTATAACTCCTTGTGTAAGGCTTCTTTTTGAGTGATTCAAGATGTTTTGGAAATCTATTTCATAGGGATACAACTTTAATTTAGCCTCTAAAACCCAATTTGTCTTTTCTCTGCTCGAAAAAAGGTGATGAAGTATTGGGGAGGTGCTGCCCAGATGTGGTTTTGGAAATCCTACACGGACAACTGTGAGTATTTTGGTCATATATTTTCGTTCAAAATTGTTGTAAGGGTAATTCAAAATTGTTTGCAACCTTGATACACATGTATATAACTTTCATTGAGGCCACAAATCCTATTTCCTTCAATTACCCCTTCGAAACTAAGCAACAATACAAGACAGTAGGCTGTCCAAAATTCACGTTTTGATAGGTTTGGCGAGTTTTGGCCAATTTTGGTAAAGGTAAGGTTTTTCCTTTCAATTTGAAGTTTATGATGTTGTTATATGTTGATGTACCCCCTTGTATGTTTCTAGAAGTTTAAGAATGTCGTAGAAATGCTCGACGTTCGAAATAAACTAAATTGGAATCACTATAGTTAAATTGTCATCGAAGGATAGTGTTGTTCATGTGAGGTGCTGCTGCAGGGGTGTGATGTGTTGTTTCAGGGACTAAATATGTTCTAATGTGGGTTAGGGTTCTTCTGGTTGAATCCACATGACCCCTCATTGCGTATAATGAAAGGCGTTACAAAATAAAGGCTAGACGCCCTATTGTGCTATCGTATTTTTGAATAGGTCATTTGGAGTTTATGTTGTATATTGTTGGTGTGAATTGCTGCAGGTTGTTATTGTTGGTAGGCTGTAGGTCTTAGGGACCTAATTGGAAATTTGGATAGGGCACATTATAGAGGAGGTGCTGCCCAATTTTCGTCGACGCCTTAGCGAATAACAGAACTAGTCGGGGAAACGACTAAGGAAATAGATTCCATTAATACTAAGATGTAACCTAGGGTGATGGAAAGTAAAAGGGGTTGATATTCATACTACTTTCTTGTTGAATAGGTTCAAAGGACGGCGAGGCAAGCAGGATAAGGAATAATTCAGACAAGGTATGTGAAGCTTTCTTTTGGCATATTTTTGGAATAAGTATGTAGAGCCTACTCTTTCTTTTCTTTTGACATGTCTTCAAGTTAAGTAATGAATGGTGTGAGCTTGAGGGTAAATATACTCATAGATGCCAAGTGTAATTCACGGCCTTTATTTACTTCTTGATGAAAGCACACCTACAGTAATTGAACTAAGGCTTCTCAAGCTTTCTTACGTTAGGAAGTGATGGGTAGGTAAATCTATCCTTCCTTTCTCTTGAGACGTATTTGGCATGGGAATAAGGTTATGATGCCATGGTTGTTCACCGAGCCCCATGATGGGCCGAGTACGAAATGTGACTATGATGACCACATAAAGGAAAGTACAGACTGTGTAGAGTTCATTCTCTTTCTTCTTTAGGCATACCTTAGCTATAAGTTAAACATGATACGATCTCTGAGGTAATGATCTAGCTTGCATATGGTTACTTACTACTCTGCTTGTGCATATGGTTTACATATTTTTACCGAGTCCCATAGAGGGCCAGGTATGACCGAAGTCCCAAAAAGGGGCCGGGTACAATATAAGATGATATAAATATTCACCGAGTCCCAAAAAGGGCTAGGTATGACCGAGCCCCCCAAAGGCTGGGTATGCTATGTAAATGAAATGATAAGATGACATGATTGCAGACCGAGCCTCATTAAAGGGACGCTTATAGTATATTTATGCATATGATAACATAAAGATAAATTTGTAACACCGAGTCCCATAACGGGCCAGGTGTGGAATATCATACTGAGTTACATGACCTCATTTTAGAAGGTGCATGTAATGTGATTTATTAATTGTTGTACTTGTTCTCTGCATCCCCGTATCAACTATACTTTCCTTGTGGTATTTTATGCTTTACATACTCAGTACACATATCGTACTGACCCCCTCTTCTTGGGGGGCTGCGTTTATGCCCACAGGTACAGACGCGCGCTTTGAGGATCCGCCAGCCTAGGGTTCCACCTAGCAAGTTCGGGAAAAGCTCCATTGTGTCGGAGCCTAGCTTTTGGGTACTAAACCTCTGCTGTATGTTTTCGTTCATTCAGGGTTACGGTGGGGGCCCTGTCCTGCCATATGTTGTCGTTCCTATTCTTAGAGGTTTATAGACATATGTGTGTGGGTTGTTTAGGAGTTTATTTCGGTTATGCCTATGCGATATATTGTAAAAGTTGTTATGTTGTGGCAGCCTTATCGGCTGGCTTTCCCTTTTATGACATGATGCAAATGAAAAAGGCCACACGTGTATGAATATTTTATCACCCACTGGGTTCATGTGTTTGGTTCCTATATCTAGGAGGCTATATGAACATGAAAAAGTTTTAACCCATTGAGGTTTTTGTGAGCAGTATCACATTATACATAGTCCAATTTGACTGTAGTCGACACTTACGTAAACGGGGGTTCAGGTCGGACCCCAATCACGGCCCACAGGGTTGGGTCATGATAGAAGTGGTATCCCCACACTATTGAACCTTGAAACATGTCCCTAATCTTCTTGAAAGTAGCATGAGACCGCAACTATCCACACACATTAAACAACTCGAAGGAAAGAAGAATGTGATACCCCGTGTGAGGGAAGGTTGGAAATAGAATGGAATGAGTTGGAGGCCAAGAAATGAGTCGTAGGACTTGAATTACCTACGTAAGCTACTAGCTTAGAAGTCTTACATACCTAAGCTACTTGAGTACATACCAAGCTTACGTAGCATGGATTACACGGGTTCTTAAAATAAGATGAGATTACGAACCCACAAAGAAGAGGAGAAGATGACACGTGGCATCCTAGGAAGGCGACACATGGTAAAACCTTAAGCAAGCAGGTGACCCACCTGCTTGGGGTCAAGTAGGTGACCCACCTACTTGGGGGTGGGCCCCACCAAGGACATGTGGCAGCCCCTAACTAGTTGCATGGTTATGTTGGCCCAATAAGGTGTGGACATGTGTCCCCCTATGGGGATGACATATGTCACCTCCTAAAAAGCACATAAAGGTATGTTAATGACTCTTAAGTCATTCATTTTCAGCAAAAAGGAAACCAAAGAGAAGAGAGAACAAACGTGAAGCAAGAAAAGGATTAGCTACGACTTTGGCCAAATTTAAGGTGAGTTCTTCAATTTTTCTCGGTCAATTAATTATCTACAATGTTTTTCAACCATGTGGGGGTGTATACATTTGTCTTAGGATGCCTAAAGGAACCATGGTTGCAGTTTACACTTGGAAAGAAATAAAAGAAAGCTGAAGGAGAAAATGTTAAGAACTAATTAACAAACCCGTTTTTGGAAAGGACTGTTGTTAGTAATATTGGTATAACTTCTTGTGTACATATTCGTTTTGAATGATTTAATATGTTTTGGAAATTTATTTAATAGTTCTATAACTTTAATTTAGCCTTTCAAATCCATTTTTGCTTTTAGCTTCTCTATAAAGGGTGATGAAGTGTAGAGGAGGTACTACCCAGATTTTGGTTTTGGAAATCTTACACGGGTTGCTGTTGGTATTTTGGGCATATCTTTTTGTAAAAAATTGATGTATGGATGATTTGAAATTGTATGTGACCCTAAGACACATGTATATAACTTTTATGAAGGACGTAAATCCTGTTTCCCTCCATTACCCCTTCGAAACGAAGCGACAAGGTAAAACAGTAAGCTGTCCAGAATTCACATTTTGATTGTTTTGAGTGAGTTATTGCTGTAGGGGTGTAATGTAATGTTGCAGGGCCTAAATGCATTCTAAAAGGGATGTGGATGCTTATTTTTTCATCCACACGACCCCCCCCATTGCGTATAATTAAAGGCGTTATAAAATAAAAGCTAGACGCCCTATTGTGATATCGTATTTTTTAATAAGTCGTTTGGAGTTTATGTTGTATATTGTTGGTGTGAATTGCTGCAGGTGGTTGTTTTTGGTTGGCTATAGGTCTTAGGGACCTAATTGGAAATTTGGATAGGGCACATTATAGGGGAGGTGCTGCCCAATTTTCGTTAACGCCTTAACAAACTAAAGAACTAGTCGAGGAAACGACTTAGGAAATAGATTCCATTAATACTAAGGTGTAACCTAAGATGCGGGAAAGCTAAGAGTAGTTGATATTCGTATTACTTTCATGTTGAATAGGTTCAAAGGATGGCGAGGAAAACAAGATAAGGAATAATTCAGATAAGGTATGTGAAGCTTCTCTCGGTATATTTTTGGTATAGGTATGTAAAGCCTATCTTTTCTCTTTTGGCATGTCTTAGATGTAAGCAGGATATGATATGAACTTAGGGGGTAATTCCATTCCCAGGTTCTGAATATGACTTCAGGACCCTCACTTACTTTTGAATAATTTAACTTTAAAGTAGTAAGCTGCTATCTTCGAGTCTGCTATATGACTGTATAACAAATGATTCGACTAAGCTCTTGTTTGAACAAAAGAAAGGCTCTGAGATAACCAATGCTTGGACTGCTGTAAGATATTTCACATTGGTTTATGTCTAAAATTTCTAAAAAACTACTTTTTACATAGTCCTTAGGGACAGTTAGAGAGTATACGTTAGATACATTCTACCCTGATCCCCAGGTCAGGGTTCACTTGATGACTTCATTGAGTCTCAGATAATGATTTAAACTGTATTTTATTTCTCACTACTCTACTCGTGTATACTATAACACTTTTTCTCTGAGTCCCGATCCGGTTATCACATTTATGCAATTCACTACATTATCCACCGAGCCCTTCACTAGAGGGCTGGGTACGTATGTATATATATGATGATGATGTGTTTTAATAAGGTGGCGATGGCACGGGGCCTGATACTGATACTACATATATGATTTACCGGACCCCTGATGGGGCCGGCTATATTGAAAATCTGAGCATGCATGTCTTTATAAGTTACAGAATACAGGTACATGTTTCTGACTTGATAAATTATTCTCTTGTTCCTCTGTTTCGAATATACCTCCAATTATATTATGTTATACTTTACATACTCAGTACATATGTCGTACTGACCCTCTTTTCGGGGGGCTACATTCATGCCCGCAGTTACAGATACAGGTTTTGGGAGTTCGTCAGCTTAGGATTCCATGCAGCTCAGCTGGGAGAGGCTCCATTGTATCAGGGCCTAGTTTTTGATACTGTCCACTGATGTATAAAATTGTTTTGTCCATTCGGGGGTACGGCGGGGGCCCTGTCCCGCCATATGTTGTCATCAATATTTTTAGAGGCCTGCAGACATGTATATATGGGTTGTGTATGTCAGTTTGATTCAGATGGGTCTACATGATATATGATATATGTTATTATGTTATGGCAGCCTTGTTGGTTTGCGTGCCTTGTCATATTGTGATACAAACGAAAAGGGCTATAGGTCTATGAAAATGTTATCGCCTAGTGGGGCTTTGTTACATGATATTGTTTATTTACAGTTCAATGTGACCACAGCTGATAGATATGTCTACGGGGGGTCCTGGTTGGACCCCAGTCGCGGCCTACGGGGTTGGGTCATGACAGAAGTGGTATTAAAGCATTTCGTCCTTGGATTGTCTGCAGACTCGTGTCTAGTAAAGTTTTGGTTATCGATGTGTTACGTGCCACATCTATAAACAGGAAGCTATAGGACATTTAGGGTGTTACCTTCCTTCTACATCTAAGATCGTGCTTTAGATCCGAGTTATAGGAAAATTCCTTATACTAACCTTGGATCTTCACAGAAGGACGAAATCAACCGAAGGAAGTAATTGACGATATGGAAAGTTATGAAGCATGCAGGTAAGTAAAGTAAAGCCACGGAAGATATCTGTCGGGTAAGGTATTGAAATATAAAGTTGAAAACTGAAAGGAAAGCAGACAGAAAAGTGCAATAGATGCAGTTTGGAGTTGGACATATGAGGTAAGTCCAATATTTTTATATTATTGTTGACGTTGTAAGCCTTGTGTGGCTGCGATATGAGATGACATTGAAAGCCCTGTGCGGCTGTGATATGATATGTATATATATGTGTTGGCCCTGTGAGACATTGTTGGTATTTTCTGCGTGCAGGTTTTGGGATAAGTAAGAAATGTAGAGGAAACTCTACCGAAATTTTCCCAGAACGGGGAAAAGGAAATGAAACATAGATTTTTGAGATGTCTGAGAAGTTGATACCAAGTACCCCTACTGTGTTCAACTAAAGGTGTAAGAGGTATCCTTCAGGTTGCCGATAAGGGGCACCCTTTTCACTTGAAGAATTTTATTTCGGAGGTACAAAAGCTTATTTAACTAGAAAGTTCTGACTATGGTATCTCCAGCCATATTTGTACTGTAGGAATATAAATAGAGGGCTCAGGATGAAGGATAAGATATCCCGCGAATGAGTTTCACTCTTTTTGACAAAAATACCAAGCCCTCAACTCCTAATTGTAAATTAGATGAGTTGTTCATAGCTCGAGGATAAACTCAAAAGGAGACCAGGTAGGTCAAGTACTAAAAGAAGTATTGTGATGTTTAAGAGGTTTTGATTTCTTCCAACAATGGTTGGAAAATGATTTATGATAACAGTTTATAGTTCTCCACTGACTAATTGGGGAAAGAGCTTCGAACAGAATCACCTCAAAGAGATGTCAGGAACTGAACATGAATATAAACCAAAAGGGGGATATGCAAGTATGAATTGAACAGTGTGAAACGAGGACGCGGGGATAAAGTGGGACCACTAGTAAGGCGCACTTAGTATGCGTTGACTAATTTAAAAGATTGCGTTGAGAACGCAGTGAGAGCATGGAGCTTAGGATACAAAAAAATGACGTGTGTACATAACGTCGCCCCCCCAAAAAAAATAATGGAACTCTTAAGAGACAAAGACAGCAAACTTAAGGAATAAATGGCACAACTTCCATCCATCCCAAGAAACAAAGAATACAGGTTGGGACAAAGCCACTACTTCAAGAAAACCTGGAATAGTTATCGTCAGAATACAAGTACTGCCTAATTGAAATTGGAACGACTACAAGTACAAATAGAGGAAAGTACGAGTACCCTCCAAATGGGGGAAGTTAATAAGAAAATGGCAAAATTAAGGTGAAGGAAATCGATATGGTAATATATTTGAGATGGACGTCTAAACTTCAATAAGATATCTGGCCGAACCAAGTTAGAAAGGTCTGGAAGCCACCAGTAATTGGATGGAAGCCAGAATGCTATATAAGGCAGCGTTAAGAAGTTTGGGATGAGACCCTGAATGACATAACACTAGAAGGCGGTTATGTATAAAAACAAAAGAGTGTAACCATGAAAGGATATCGAATAACTCAAGAAATACTACAATGGATAATGACAACATGCTAGACCAAAAGCCAAAACATTGGTCATAGAGTTAGTCGTAAATGAAGTTACGATAGATAAATAACCAAAGGAAAAGGAATAGAAGGCCTCTTGTGGTAGAAAATAAGGAGAACACAAAGTGAATAGAGGATAGTGGAGCTAAAGGTCTACGCCGACACTGGATGCAAGATAACAGACGAAAGGACAGGGCAAAACATAAACACTCGCAAGACAACGCTGAGGTAAATTTGGAGCTAAGTTGAGTGCCCGCACCTCGTGGAAAGGGTTACAATGAAATGCGACACGAAGACTTCCCAGGGAGGTCACCCATCCCAATATTACTCTCGCCCCAGCACACTTAACTTTAAAATTCTGATGGAACTTAATGCGTTAGTGCTGGTGTGATCGCGCGACATGGAGGAGTCTGAACTAGCGACGGAGAAACGATATAAGATTATGTACCCAGAGTATTATAAGATACGTTAAGGCAATTGTAACAAGGGCTTAAGCAAAACAAGAAGGATTAGCTAATTGCAAACTGACGACGCACTCAAATACCACAGCTCTTCATCATAGAACCAGTTAATGAGAGGAAAACTGCAGAATGACTATATGGGCCAGTGGGTGAGGGAATTTAGACACCACTTGGTAGCCAACTCTGAGGGCGAAAAAGAAAAAAAAAGCAAAACCCAAAAAGGTAAGGGTACCAGCTGATGTAATTTATGAATGACAGAAAGCAATACCCAAGGTCAAAAATTCCACAATATGACCAGGACTACAAGACTCACTTCGCACTCTAGCGCCAGATGAATCTGGAGGGAATGTTACTTGTGGATTAATGATATTAGTCCCTACTCCTTCGATCAAAGGTTACCTACTCCGCCAAGAAGGTGTAAAATTGTAGAGTAAAGAGTGATAGGACCTTACGGAGTCCCCACAGGTATTGTCCTAGGCAAGGAAGCCCAAGTTGCAATTAACCATCGAGGGATACAAAGATAGGTTAAGCCAAACTATCGAGATAGAATTGGTACTACGGATGACATAATACATGGCCACGATTGGGCCAAAGATCTCCCCCGACATCGAATGTAGGATAAGGGTGAAAAAGGAGAGGTAAAACATGAGAACTAGCGAGGTAATGCTAGGATACTTCTTGTACCCTCTCATACTCTTGTAAAGGTAAAGAATGACACAAGATAATATGTCTAGAGGATTACAAGCGGGGGTAAAGGAAATTGTGAAAGGGTCTAAGTAAAACCGACAGAACTAACTGATTACTACAGGATGACAAGCTTATATGCCAAAATTCCTTCGAAATTATACCAGATCATGTTAGACAAAGCATAGAACGACTACGAGAGCCATTATATAAGGGGACTGCAACATTATTCGGTAGACAACCCTAAGGATTAGGGGGAAAAAAGAGGGGAAGAAGGACCCAAAAGATAGAATGTTAATTACAATTCTGAAAAGAGTCGAGAAGGACTATATGAGGCTAACGAATCAGCTCATTTGCTTCCAAACAAAACCACCTATGCAGCTGGCACTAGGTGAAGTTATAGGACAAGAAGGTAATAAGGTTCCATGAGGTTTCCCCAGCTAATATCTCAGATAGAGGGACTTCAATTATGATTAACGTCTAGAGATCAGTCCAAGAAGAGGTCGGGAGCACCGACAAGCCTTCGTACCACATTTTCCGTGGGCTGCTAAATAGGCTGAGCATACTATCAACTGCTAGAAAATATATTGCGCTTATGAGGATGGCTTTAAGTGTAGCTAGGGATATCGTCCACCACTTATTGAGTTTACCTATGAGAAGGGCTACCGTTTCGGTATTCAGATGACCCCACTACAAGATGTTGTAAGGCAGAGTATATGAGTCCCCCTGTTGGGGAAAAAACTAAGCCGGTAGGCCGAACGGGATTAAGTAAACTATTGACTAACAACCCAGAGTTGGTAAAAGTGATATACAGATAATCAATATCGATATATAGAGTGCAAATTGATAATTGGATGTTCATAACGGAGTCACTCAAAAAAGGGAACTTAACCCAAAATATATTAGACTGTATCAAGTTACTCATAAGATGGGCAATGTGGTGGGTAAGTTGAGATTACCACCCCACTTGGAAACTATACGCCCAGTCCATCAGATAAGAATGCTTCGCAAAGGTGCTGACGAGCCACCCAGGGTATATTCCATAGATAAGGTCCAGGAGATGGAATCTTGTGAGGCAAAACCTATCGCCATCCTAGATCGGCAAATTGGAAGATTGTAGACTAAAGACATGCCTTCCAGTAAGATACGATAGAAAAACCAAAACCAGAAAGAGGATGAGCGGGGAACTGAAGAGAACATGAAATACAAGTATCCGCACCTGTAATCGATATTTACAGGTAACCTCAACTCCTAAAACCTATATATTAATCACTTAGGAGGGAGTATGTATTATAAAAACAGCAAAGAACCTCCCAATACTCTGTATAATGTTCTAAGGAAGATTTTGTTTAACATTCGGGGACGAATGTTCTAAAGGGAGGAAGGATGTTACACCCCACACTATTGAACCTTGAAACGTGTCCCTAATCTTTTTGAAAGTAGCCATGAGACCCCTATTATCCACACATATTAAACAACTCGAAGGAAAGAAGAATGTGATACCCCGTGAGAGGGAAGGTTGGAAATAGAATCGTAGGAATCTGGAATGAGTTGGAGGCCAAGAAATGAGTCGTAGGAATCGAATTACCTACATAAGCTACTAGCTTAGAAGTCTTACATACCTAAGCTACTTGAGGACATACCAAGCTTACGTAGCATGGATTACACGGGTTCTTAAAATAAGATGAGATTACGAACCCACAAAGAAGAGGAGAAGATGACACGAGGCGGCCTAGGAAGGCGACACGTGGCAGCACCTCAAGCAAGCAGGTGACCCACCTGCTTGGGGTCACGTAGGTGACCCACCTACTTGGGGGTGGGCCCCACCAAGGACATGTGGTAGCCCCTAACTAGTTGCATGGTTATGTTGGACAAATAAGGTGTGGACACATGTCCCCCTATGGGGATGACACATGTCACCTCCCAAAATAGCACATAAAGGTATGTTAATGACTCTTAAGTCATTCATTTTCAGCAAAAAGGAAACCAAAGAGAAGAGAGAACAAACGTGAAGCAAGAAAAGGATTAGCTACGACTTTGGACAAATTTAAGGTGAGTTCTTCAATTTTCCTCCGTGAATTAATTATCTACAATGTTTTTCAACCATGTAGGAGTGTATACATGTGTCTTAGTATGCCTAAGGAACCATGGTTGCAGTTTACACTTGGAAAGAAATAAGAGAAAGCTGAAGGAGAAAATGTTATGAACTAATTAACAAACCCATTTTTGGAAGGGACTATTGTTAATAATATTGGTATAACTTCTTGTGTACAGATTCATTTCGAATGATTTAATATGTTTTGGAAATTTATTTCATAGCTATATAACTTTCATTCATAATTTCAAATCCAGTTTTGCTTTTAGCTTCTCTATAAAGGGTGATGAAGTGTAGAGGAGGTACTGCCCAGATTTTGGTTTTGGAAATCTTACACAGGTTACTGTTGGTGTTTTGGGCATATCTTTTTGTACAAAATTGATGTAGGGAGGATAAGAAATTGTATGCGACCCTAAGACACATTTCTATAACTTTCATGAAGGACGTAAATCCTGTTTTCCTCCATTACCCCTTCGAAACGAAGCGACAAGGTAAATTAGTAAGTTGTCTAGAATTCACGTTTTGATAGTTTTGAGTGAGTTATTGCTGCAGGGGTGTAATGTATTGTTGCAGAGCCTAAATGAATTCTAAAAGGGATGTGGATGCTTCTAGTTAAAGCCACACGACCCCCCCGTTGCATATAATTAAAGGCGTTACAAAATAAAGGCTAGACGCCCTATTGTGATATCGTATTTTTTAATAAGTCATTTGGAGTTTATGTTGTATATTGTTGGTGTGAATTGCTGCAGGTGGTTGTTGTTGGTTGGCTTTAGGTCTTAGGGAACTAATTGGAAATTTGGATAGGGCACATTATAGGGGAGGTGCTGCCCAATTTTCGTTAACGCCTTAACAAACTAAAGAACTAGTCGAGGAAACGACTAAGGAAATAGATTCCATTAATACTAAGGTGTAACCTAAGATGCGGGAAAGCTAAGTGTAGTTGATATTCGTATTACTTTAATGTTGAATAGGTTCAAAGGATGGTGAGGCAAACAGGATAAGGAATAATTCAGATAAGGTATGTGAAGCTTCTCTCGGTAAGTTTTTGGTATAGGTATGTAAAGCCTATCTTTTCTCTTTAGGAATGTCTTAGATATAAGCAGGATATGATATGAGCTTTGGGGGTAATTCCATTCCCAGGTTCTGAATATGACTTCAGGACCCTCACTTACTTTTGAATGATTAAACTTTAAAGTAGTAAGCTGCTATCTTCGAAGCTTCTATATGACTGTATAACAAATGATTCGACTAAGCTCTTGTTTGAACAAAAGAAAGGCTCTGAGATAACCAATGCTTGGACTGCTGTAAGATATTTCACATTGGTATATGTCTAAGATTTCTAAGAAAAACTACTTTTTACATAGTCCGTAGGGACAGTTAGAGAGTATACGTTAGATACATTCTACCCTGATCCCCAGGTTAGGGTTCACTTGATGACTTTATTGAGTCTCAGATAATGATTTAAACTTTGTTTTATTTCTCACTACTCTACTCGTGTATACTATAACACTTTTTCTCTGAGTCCTGATCTGGTTATCAGATTTGTGCAATTCACTACATTGTCCACCGAGCCGTTCACTAGAGGGCTGGGTACGTATGTATATATATGATGATGATGTGTTTTAATAAGGTGCTGATGGCACGGGGCCTGATACTGATTCTACATATATGATTCACCGAACCCCTGATGGGGCCGGCTATATTGAAAATCTGAGCATGCATGTCTTTATAAGTTACAGAATACAGGTACATGTTTCTGACTTAATAAATTGTTCTCTTGTTCTTCTGTTTCAGATATACCTCTAATTATATTATGTTATACTTTACATACTCAGTACATATGTTGTACTGACCCCCTTTCTTGGGGGGCTGCATTCATGCCCGCAGGTACAAATACATGTTTTGGGAGTTCGTCAGCTTAGGATTCCATGTATTGGGGCTTAGTTTTTGATACTGTCCACTGATGTATAAAATTATTTTGTCCATTCGAGGGTACGGTGGGGGCCCTATCCTGCCATATATTCTCATCAATATTTTTAGAGGTCTGAGATATGTATATGTGGGTTGTGTTTGTCAGTTTGATTCAGCTGGGTCTACATGATATATGATATATGTTATTATGTTATGGCAGCCTTGTCGGCTTGTGTACCCTGTCATGTTGTGATACAAATGAAAAGGACTACAGGTTTATGAAAATATTATCGCCCATTGGGGATTTGTTACATGATATTGTTTATTTACAGTTCAATCTGACCACAACTGATAGATATATATACGGGGGGTCCAAGTCGGACCCAAGTCACAGCCTATAGGGTTCTATCACAACCCAACCCCATGGGCCGCAATTGGGGACCGACCTGGACCCCCGTTTACGTAACTATCGACTACAGTCAAATTGGACTATGTATAACATGATACTGCTCACAAAAACCTCAATGGGTTAAAACTTTTTCATGTTCATAAATCATCCTAGATATAGGAACCAAACATATGAACCCAGTTGGTGATAAAATATTCATACACGTGTGGCCTCTTTCATTTTCATCATGTAATAAAGGGGAAAGCCAGCCGACAAGGCTGCCATAACATAATAGGTTTTACAACATATCGCATAGGCATAACCAAAATAAACTCCTAAACAACCCACACACATAAGTCTACAGACCTCTAAGAATAAGAATGACAACATATGGCGGAACAGGTCCCCCGCCGTACCCCTGCATAAATGAAAACATACAGCAGAGGTTTAGTACCAAAAACTAGGCTCTAACACAATGAAGCTTTTCCCGAACTTGCTAGGTGGAACTCTAGGCTGGCGGATCCTCAAAGCGCGCGTCTATACCTGCGGGCATAAACGCAGCCCCCCAAGAAGAGGGGGTCAGTACGATATGTGTACTGAGTATGTAAAGCATAAAATACCACAAGGAAAGTATAGTTGACACAGGGATGCAGAGAATAAGTACAGCAATCACTAAATCACATTACCTGCACCTTCTAAAATAAGGGTATGTATCTCAGTATGATATTCCACACCTGGCCTGTTATGGGACTCGGTGTTACAAATTTATTCTTATGTCATCATATGCATAAATATACCATAACCGGCCCTTTAATGAGACTCGGTATACAATCATGTCATCTTATCATTGCATTTACATAGCATACCCGGTCCTTGGTGGGGCTCAGTCATACCCGGCACTTTTTTAGGACTCGGTGAATATTTATATCATCTTATATCGTACCCGGCCCCTTTTGGGACTTTGATCATACCCGGCCCTCTATGGGACTCGGTAAAAATATGTAAATCATATGCATAAGCAGAGTAGTAAGTAACCATATGCAAGCTAGATCATTATCTCAAAGATCGTCTTATGTTTAACTTATAGCTAAGATGTGCCAAAAGAAGAAAGAGAATGAACTCTACACCATCTATACTTTCCTTTATGTGGTCATCATAGTCATATTTCATACTCGGCCCATTATGGGTCTCGGTGAACAACCATGGCATCATAACCTTATTTCCATGCCTAATACATCTCAAGAGAAAGGAAGGATAGCTTTACCTGCCCATCACTTCCTAACGTAAGGAAGCTTGAGAAGCCTTAGTTTAATTATTGTAAGAGTGCTTTCATCAAGAAGTAAATAAGGGTCGTGAATTACACTTGGCATCTATGAGTAGATTTACCCTCAAGCTCACACCATTCATTACTTAACTTGAAGACATGCCAAAAGAAGAGAAAAAGTAGGCTCTACATACCTCTTATCGATTGCTTCTAATCCGGCTTGTTTCGTCGTTCTCTGCACCTATTTAACACTGAGGTAATATTAATATTAGTAACCTTTAACTTTCTAGCTTCTAAATTCACAACCAAGACCCCATAGGAAACAACTCCTTATTCACTTTTTTTGACTAATCTCGATTAGTCTATTAACTAGTTAAGAAGTTAACGGAATTCGAGCAGCATCTCTCCTATAACGTGCCCTATCCGAATTACCAATTATGTTCTTAACACCTACAGCCAACCAACAACATAACCAGCAGCTCATATATATATAAAACATGGCAACATTCCACAACATAGGCTCCAAACAACTTACTTAACATTACGATATCAAAATAGGGTCTTTAGCCTTTATTTCATAAAACCTTTAATCGTGCGGAATGGAGGGTCGTGTGGCTGTAACCAGCATCTCCCACACATATTTTAGAATTCCTTTAGGACCTGCAACACACCATCACACACCTTCAACAGCCCCCATACGCACAACGCCTCATTTCGACTATAATTTAACTATAGCGATTCCAATTTAGTTTATTTCGGTTGTCAAGCATATTTATCATATTTTCACATTTCCAGCCACTTACACAACGTATAATACCCTCTATAACAACACCATAAACTCCAATTTTAAAGGAAAGTCCTTACCCTACGTTAAACTCGTCAAACTCGCCAAAACTATCAAAACGCGAAATCTGGACAGCCCACTGTCTTATATTGTTGCTTAATTTCGAAGGGGTAATTGAGGGAAACAGGGTTTTTGGCCTCAATGAAAGTTATAGACATGTGTATCAAGGTCGCATACAATTTTGAATCACCCCTACAGCAATTTTGTACGAAAAGATATGCCCAAAATACCCACAGCTGTCCGTGTAGGATTTCCAAAACATCTTGAAACACTCAAAAAGAAGCCTTACACAAGGAGTTATACTCGTATTACCAACTTAGTGTTTCTCCAAACCATGGCTGCTTTTGCTTTCTTCTCCACATTTTTCTCTCTATTTTTGCTCAAGTTTTTGGCTAAAAATGACTTAATAGTCATCCATACATAGATATATATCTTTTTGGAGAGTGACATGTGTCAGCCCCTAAGGGTGACACGTGTCACACCCTTAGGCAGCCACCTCAATTATGCAACCAATCCATGGTTGCCACGTGGCAGGTGGGGTCCATCCTATGGTGTGTCACTTGCTGCCACATGTCACTTTTATGTGCTGCCATGTGTACCTATCACGTGCTGCCATGTGTCAAGTAGGTGAGTCACCTACTTGCTTCAAGTAGGTGAGTCATTTCCTTATTTCTCTTCTGTGGGTTTGTAATTTCGTCGCACTTTATGAGCCTATGTATTCCTTGCTACTTAGTCTCAGCACGCACTCGAGTAGATCAAGTATGTAAGACCTCCAAGTTGGTAGCTTACGCGAGTCAATCGAGTCCTACGACTCATTTCTCAACCTCCAACTCCTTTCAAATTTTTATAACTCTACTTCCAATCTTCCTTATTATGAAGCATTTTGTTCTCCTTTCCTTGGAGTTATTTGATAGCATTATTAACTATCCGACTCACATAACAACTTTTAAGAAACTTAAGAGCCTTCCCAGAAACTTGAGAAGCTTAAGAAGCATTCTAAGGTACCAAAGTACGAGGCGTAACATCCTTCCCCCCTTTAGAACATTCGTCCCCGAATGTTAACTAGCCTCATAAGGTCTTACGAGTGCTTCAGGACTCTTCTGTACTGGCTGCCATTCATAGGCCTTGTATCAACTTATATGGTCTATTTAAGAAGGTAGATTACCTGTAGGCATAAGGAACAGGTGATGTTTCTTTTCCATTACTTCTTTCCAGTTCCTTTACCACACATCATATTGCACCCTTTACACGAACATGTGTAGGAGCTTAAAGTAGCCCGAAATATGTTTTAGCATCCCCATACTAGTCTATACGTAAACCTGTATCGTTTCTTACTTCCTTCCTCTACTTACCCTTGAGTTTCCTCATATTCCAGTATAGGAGAGATCTCTCATCCTTTCCTTGTTTTGCTGCTTGTACACCACAATACTAGTAGTCAGTAACTTTGTTACCAATATCTTACCTTCAGTCGAGTATAGCCTGGCTATTCCTTATAGTATGTTTAAGTTCTCATCGTAATTCTCTTGTTGCATTCATCCCCTTTGTATGCACCTATTCTTTGATGTCATACTATTCAAGTCCTTACTATTAATTCTCCGCACCGTCTCCAGTATTATGGCTTCTATCCATTTATTGCTGGCCTTTAGATCTTATTAACTCGTGCTAGTATAGGATCTCACTTGAAGCCACTTCCTCCCTTTAGGGTGTACCTATATCACTATCTGTTTTGTTCTACCTTACGTCCTGATTTCTAATTTTCTAATACGTATGATTCTTTTCCAACACATTCGGTATACTGCACCATATCTATGCCTTTCTTTATATCTTCCATACCTTTGGTTGCCTAGGTACGACAACTTAACACAATCATGAGGTGCTAATCCAGTCTAATTATGGGTACTTGAGTCACATAGCAATTTATTCGAAGCCACTTTCCATTTATTTTGATCAATAACTACCTAGGGCACATAGCCACAGAAAAAGATGAACCAGCAACTAACCTAGTGGGCTGAACTATACCTCTTTGGCTTCTCCCGAATGGACACTCCTTCATAACATGGCCTTGACGGCCACAAGTAAAACAGGCACCTGTCCCAAAATGACATTTCCCAAAATGAGCCCTATCACAATAAGGACACTGAGGCAAGGGTGGCCTCGACTGACACGAGCCCCTGTCCACCTGTGAGTCTGAGACCTTAGAGCTTTGATCGGCCTCTGAATACCTTATACTATTGAACCCCCTACCCGTAAATTGTGGGGGTATACTCCAGGCTGGCTGGGATGGATACCTACTATACTGCTAAGGCTGTTCGCCTCGAAACTCCCCTGAATAACGACCCAACCTAGCCCTCTTATGCTGGACCCTATCATAATTTATATCGGGCTATCGTCCTTCGTGTCGATCCTCCACCCCTTGTGCATATGCCTTCACCCGAGCAATATCCATGCCTGGCTGAGAATCCATGACCATATAGCTATCAACCAAATAGAAATCTAACCCCATTACGTAACGATGCACCCTATCTGCCATTTCAGCTACCACACTGGGCGCATGCCTTGCCAATGAGTCAAACTCGAGGCTGTAGTCTCTAATGCTCCGGCCATTCTGCCTTAATTGTAAAAATCTATCCACTCTACCTCGTTTCACTTCCAGAGGAAAAAAGTAGCCAAGGAAGGCTTCCATAAACTCATCCCACTCTGCTAGAGGAGTACCCTCGCCCCTTGCTAGTTCCTAGGACTCATACCAACTAGTGGCTACGTCGCGCAGACGATATGAAGCCAATTCGACCGACTCAGTCTCCGAGACCCTGATTATTCGCAAGGTACATTGCAACTGGCGAATGAACTCCTGTGGGTCATCCGTAAGTCTCGGCCCATGGAACTCTGGAGGGTTACAGTCCAGGAAGTCACGAACCCTTAAACTATCTTGTCTATTTATATCATCTGCTCCTAACCCCTATCTTCGAGTGTGCCCTGCCACTATCCCAGTCAGCAACCGCACAGCATCTCTTATAGCCCTATCTTTAGGCCCTGGATGTGGAGCTGTGGGCTCAGGTACTGGAGTCTCAAAATCTGCAGCTTCCGCCGCTCTAAGTTCCTCTGACAGGGGCGGCGTACTAGAACTTGCCGATTACGGCACAATCCCTAGCATAGACTGGGCACGAGCCCTAGTAACTCTTGGGGTCTGACTAGTTTCCCCCGCTACTGACTTGCCTTTTGGGGCAGTGGTCGCTCTTCTTGGAGACATTGCTGTAAACATAATAAACCGTTAGGGAGGAATTATCTTAGTATTACAGCTCTACCATATGACAGAAGATAAGAACGAAATACAACATCCTAAATGTCCTGTAGCCTCCTGTTTATAGATGCGGTGCACAACACATCGATAAACCAGACTCTACTAGACACGGTCTGTAGACACTCCGAGGATAAACTACTCTGATACCACTTTCTGTCACAACCCAACCCCGTGGGCCGCGACTGGGTGTTTGAGCTGGACACCCACGTATACTCCTGGTAACCATAAGTAAACCTATCGCCTGTTTGAGTCACAACGTCTCAATAGGTAACATAACTTATAAGACGGCAAGGCTATCGTAGCTTGTGGGGTCGTCCTATTATAAATACACATGCAAGCCGACAAGGCTACTTCGACAAAGGTCACCCCAAAATATAAGTCATACAGGCAAAATCGAACACACATATATATTCATAACCCACATACGTATCTACAGACCTCTAAGAGTATTAGTGACAACATATGGCAGGACAAGGCCCCCGCCGTACCCCTGAAATAAATGAAAACACACAGCAAAGGTTTAGTACCCAAAAGCTAGGCTCCGACACAATAGAGCTTTTCCCGAACTTGCTAGGTGGAACCCTAGGCTGGCGGATCCTCAAAGCGTGCGTCTGTACCTGCGGGCATGAACGTAACCCCCCAAGAAGAGGGGGTCAGTACGATATGTGTACTGAGTATGTAAAGCATAAAATACCACAAGGAAAGTATAGTTGACACAGGGATGCAGAGAACAAGTACAACAATTAATAAATCACATTACCTGCACCTTCTAAAATGAGGTCATGTAATTCAGTATCATATTCCACACCTGGCCTGTTATGGGACTCGGTGTTACAAATTTATCTTTATGTCATCATATGCATAAATATACCATAACCAGCCCTTTAATGAGACTCGGTCTGCAATCATGTCGTCTTATCATTGCATTTACATAGCATACCCGGCCCTTGGTGGGGCTCGGTCATACTCGGCCATTTTTGGGACTCGGTGAATATTTATATCATCTAATATTGTACCCAGCCCCTTTTTGGGACTTCGGTCGTACCCGACCCTCTATGGGACTCAGTAAAGATATGTAAACCATATGCACAAGCAGAGTAGTAAGTAACCATATGCAAGCTAGATCATTACCTCAGAGATCGTATCATGTTTAACTTATAACTAAGGTATGACAAAAGAAGAAAGAGAATGAACTCTACACAGTCTGTACTTTCCTTTATGTGGTCATCATAGTCACATTTCGTACTCGGCCCATCATGGGGCTCGGTGAACAACCATGGCATCATAACCTCATTCCCATGCCAAATATGTCTCAAGAGAAAGGAAGGATAGCTTTACCTACCCATCACTTCCTAACGTAAGGAAGCTTGAGAAGCCTTAGTTCAATTACTATAGGAGTGCTTTCATCAAGAAATAAATAAGGGCCGTGAATTACGCTTGGCATCTATGATTAGATTTACCCTCAAGCTCACACCATTCATTACTTAACTTGAAGACATGCCAAAAGAAGAGAAAGAGTAGGCTCTACATACTTATTCCAAAAATATGCCAAAAGAAAGCTTCATATACCTTGTCTGAATTATTCCTTATCCTGCTTGTCTTGCCGTCCTTTGAACCTATTCAACATGAAAGTAGTATGAATATCAACCCCTTTTACTTTCCAGTACCCTAGGTTACATCTTAGTATTAATGGAATCTATTTCCTTAGTCGTTTCCCAAACTAGTTCGGTTATTCGCTAAGGCGTCGACGAAAATTGGGCACCACCTTCCCTATAATGTGCCCTATCCAAATTTCCAATTAGGTCCCTAAGACCTACATCCAACCAACAACAACAACCTGCATCAATTCACACCAACAATATACAACATAAACTCCAAATGACTTATTCAAAAATACGGTAGCACAATAGGGCGTCTTGCCTTTATTTTGTAATGCCTTTCATTATACGCAACAAGGGGTCGTGTGGATTCAACCAGCAGCATCCTAACCCACATTAGAACATATTTAGGCCCTGAAACAACACATCACACCCCTGCAGCATCGCCTCACATGAACAACACTATCCTTCTACGACAATTTAACTATAGCGATTCCAATTTAGTTTATTTCGAACGTCGAGCATTTCTACGACATTCTTAAACTTCCAGCAGCATAAAAGGGGTGTAATACACCATATAACAATACCATAAACTTCAAATAGAAAGGAAAAACCTTACCTTTCCCAAAATTGGCCAAAACTCGCCAAACCTATCAAAATGTGAATTTTGGACAGCCTACTATCTTGTATTATCGCTTAGTTTCGAAGGGGTAATTGAAGGAAACAAGATTTGTGTACTCAATGAAAGTTATATACATGTGTCTTAGGGTAACATATAATTTAGAATTAACCCTACAGCAATTGTTTACAAAACGATATGCCCAAAATACCAACAGCAATCAGTGTAAGATTTTCAAAACCAAAACCTGGGCAGTACCTCCTCTACACTTCATCACCCTTTTTCATGAAGCTAAAAGCAAAATTGGATTTGAAAGTCTAAATAAAAGTTATATACCTATGAAATACCTTTCCAAAACATATTGAATCACCCAAAACTAAGCTATACACAAGAGGTTATACCAATATTACTAACAACTGTCCCCTCCAAAAATGGGTCTGTTCCCTAGCGTTTTCTCTTTAAGTTTCTCTTAGTTTTCCAAGTGAAGAACTGAAAATATGGTTCTGTAGGCATCATAATATACATATATACACCTGCACGTAATTGAGGAACACCGTAGATAATTAATTCACAAAAGAAAAGTGAAGAACTTACCTTAATTTCCTCCAATTTGTGGCTGCTGTTGTGAGCTCTCTTTCTCTCACGTTTCTCTCTATAATTTGGCTGATTTTTTGACTCCAAATGACTTAAGAGTCATTAACATACATATATAGGGTCCCTTAGGAAGTGAAACGTGTCAGCCCCTAAGGGTGACACGTGTCAAACCCTTATTAGGTCACGGATCCATGCTTTCAAGGAGGGGCTGCCACGTGTCCTTGTGGGACACACCTCCCAAGTAGGTGGGTCACCTACTTGACCCTAAGTAGGTGGGTCACCTGCTTGCTTGAGGTGCTGCCACGTATCACTCCTCTATTGGCTTTTACGTGTCGTCTTTTCCCCTTCCTCGTGGGTTCGTAATCTCGTCTTATTTTAGGAGCCTATGTAATCCATGCTACGTAAGCTTGGTATGTCCTTAAGCAACTCAAGTATGTAAGACGTCTAAGTTGGTAGCTTATGTAGGTAAATCGAGTCCTACAACTCATTACTTGGCCTCCAACTCCTTTCGACTTCTCCTGACCCTATTTCCAATCTTTCCTACTTGGGTGGAACTTCATAGATAACATGGATCCCGTGGCAATCTTTTAGAGAAAGAAAAAAAATATGCTCCAATATACAAAAGTACAGGGTATAACAGGCCAAGCTCAGGTACAAAAGAAAATGGCCCAACGTTGCTCTGAGTTCAAGTAGGAGATTGCTATTGTACAGAGTCGTGTAAATAACATAGAGTCCCATCTCACAGAGCAGAGTGGCAGATTGGGTTCAAAGGAGATTGAGTCCATGCAGGAATAGTTGATCGCCCTACGTCAGGATTTGGATAAATTACAAGAGAAGTTGACCACCGCTGCTCCTACCATTGCTACAGATGCCTTGATGCAATTATTCTCTCCATCTTTCGATTCCATCCAATTAGATGATGTGTGGGGCTCAATTTTGGTACACGAGCCTGATAAAAAAGTTAAGGGCAAGAAACTCTACAAAAGGGACAGTTCGCCCGATGATGTAGAAAAGGCTAAGAGGGTTGAGGACAGGCACATATAGAAAACATTGCGTGCTTCTAAAAGAGAAGCTAGAGAGATAGCAGAGCGAGAGTGGAAGCAGGTTGAGGTCACAAAGGTGGGAGTGTCATCTTTTTCAAGCAATAATTCTGCTTGCTAAATGAACCACAGCTGATGAAGTGCCCTATACCCGCACTAAGGGGTATCCTGAGATAAGGTATGTGGAGTCTCTCCACCAAAGATTGTTGAAACCACAGTCTCTAAGTCTACTACTAGTGAGGTGCCTTCCAACACACTCACTTCTACTATGGGCGATGACCCTACACGTGATCCCACATAATTGAGTACACCGGCCACCGCTGGTGCCACGATAGGCCACATACTGACACCTAGGGCATCACAAATATGATCACCTCCCTTAAATTTAATTCTTAGTTTTTGACGTACATTGGGGATAATGCACAGCTTTTTGATAGGAGTGGGGCATATTAAAAGCATGGGAGTTTTTTTTCCATGTTTCTTTTCTCTCAAGTATAATATCTAGTAGAATAGCCATGTTTAGGTTATTTTTGTGGTAAATACAAGAGTCTGTAGAAGTATGTAGTAGCCTATGAAGTCTGAATGCGCTAAACTGAATAAAAATGACCCCTAGTTGAAAATTTTGAAATGCTATGTGATTGTATCTAAACTTTGAAAACAGACTTGTTAGAATCTTTATAGAACATTATACATATTGACCTATCAATCAAATGCTAACTAGAACATGAGTGTTTTGGTTGGTGGTGAATAGTGTAACATATGTTCTATGTGTGTGAGCTGAATTCCTTGGTTCGAACAATGTGTATGTAAGCTAGAACTCGCATGGTTAGTCTTACTGAAATGATTGAATAGATTCATTAGGATAGGATCATAGGGTATTTTTTAAAATAAGTCACCTATCCCAAAAACTACCAACCAAATGAAATATGCCCTTTGAACCAAAAGTTTGAGCCTGAAAAAGATCATTTCTTCAAAATAACACAATCACCTTTCCTATCTGACTGTGAACCTTTATCTTGGCCCTGGTCCCTCCTAGGATAATATGTACCTTAACTCAGTTTAAAACCCTAAGTTGAGAGTAGCTACTATAGAGAAAAGCGAAAATAGTTAGAGTATGAAAAGAACTTTGTGATAAGAGAAAAAAGAAAAGAATTGGGTTTTTTTAGACATTAGGAAAATGAACGAACAAGTGTAAAGCAATAGAAAATTTAGAGTACAATGATAAAAACACTTAGAAAAATAAAAACCAAAGCTAAAACCACACCCGAGCGTAAATAAAGGAAGAAAAAAGGGATAACACAAGTTTGGGATTGAAAAAGTAGTAGCAAAGTCAAAGTAGCTCGTGGAGGGGGAAATAGTACTTTAATCCTAAATATATACTACCCGAGCCAATGTTACAACCAAAGAAAGTCCTAATGTGATCCTAAATGAGCTATTTGAAAGTGAAAGTGTAGAAAGTAAGAACAAGCCTATGGTCTGTACATGTGCATTGATTGAACTTCACTTGAGAGTGATTTCATTTCATTCTTTGTTTTGTTTATACTTATCGTGTGAGATACTTCCTTGTGGTGAGGACACCATGATTATGTTGTTTAGTTGCTACATTGACTAGTAGATTGTTGTTTGCATTGGTTTGGTTGACTATGAGTAGTGTGATGTCATAAATCGATCCTTGTGAGTTAGTTGGGACAAACAATGGTTCTATATATCTTTTAGACTGCTGTATATCTTTTGATAGTCGTTTGTATTTGCGGATCATGTTGTTTTGTGTTGTTTTATTGCTTGAGAACAAACAATGATTCTAAGTTGAGGATATTTATGTGAGGCATATTTACGATAGTTTCAACGCTCAAAATGGTGAATTAGTATGAGATTCAAGTATATGTTTGTAAATATGATGTACGTTTTATTCATTTTGTAGGAAAATTAAGTCGCACATGAGTTTTGGGCTGGTTGCTGAGTCTTACTGAGAAAAATGTTGCAGTCAAGGACTATGAGAACCACCACGGGCCGTGAAGCCTTATACGGCCTGAGGGAGATAGGTGTTTTGTTGATATACAGTATACATGATACTGAAAAATTATAACATCCTATACTATTCTATCCTAGATCAAGTTCGATAACTAAGAGAAAACCTAAGAAAAAGTTAAGAAAAGTGAACTTGTAGAGAGTTCTACGAGCTATAGAAGGGGCTCATGGAATCCCTCTACACTTAGTCAATTTTATTGGCTAAGGATCACTTCAATGAGTCGACCATATGATTCGGAGGGTGTTCTACGAGCTGTAGAAGGGGCTCATGGAACCCCGCTATACTTAGCTGAATTTTCAAAGTTAAGGTCAGTTTCTACAATCCAACTCTACGAGCCGTCAAATTGTCTATGACCCATAGACTCAGTCGAGTGATGTGTCTTATTTTAGTATCTACTAAAATACGTATCACACCCCTATGACCAATTCTACGACCTATACAAATTTGTACGAGTCGTAGAGAAGGAACTGTAGTTCCCTAGCCTTTTCCCATTAGAGTTTCCACAATGGGTCTTCACGACATGTATCATGGTCTACAACCCATAGAAGGGTAGTCATAGAATCATGTCATTGATTTCTAGTGAAGTACTATTTTGGACATAAGTTTCTACGATCGGCCTTTTACGTTCTGTAGAAGACTCTACGGTCACTAGAAGTGTCCATAGCGGCCTAGAGTCTATTTTAATAAGGGATATTCCAGTCTATTTCACCTTTCCCAAACTAAACCCAGGATATTTTGGGACTAAAATCAGTCTCTTATCAGTACCCAATGTGCCTTTTCTCTCATTATTACTTAAAATATTTTGCGAGCAAGGATTTGGGAGAAGAGAAAGCTAGGGTTCAAGCATTCTTGTCATGACCTTCGAGTTTTAATTTGATAATCTTCATTTCAGGTATGTAAGACTATTCATAGTGTTGGAGTGAGTTTGTCCACGTGCCCTATATCTAAATTCCATCGTTAGAGTTTCAAGTTGAGTTTTAACCCTGATTCTATGGTGTTTCAAATGAGTAAATTCTTTCCTTGTTGAGTCCCATATGAATGTTTGAGATCATAATTGTTTTTATATAATTCAATTTTTGAAATTATTATTCATGATTACCTTCATATGAACACTCATTGAGTTGATGTTCATTATTTCATTATGCACCTTTTTGAGCTGAGGTTGATGTATTTCATGCATAGATGTAAAGGATGAGTTTTTTAGGAACATGAGTGTCCCAAATATATATATATATATATATATATATATATATATTCTGAGTTAAGCATGATTCTACTGAAATTTGATGAGTTTTAAAGAGAAAACATAAATGATTGAGAAAAAGTTTAAGTACATTGATGTAAAATTCATAAGACTAGATGAGATGTATTTTAAATACTTTACTCACTTGATGTATATGAGAATAATAAGTATTTTGGGAGTGGTATTAAGCACTAATTTGGGTAATACTTTAGATAACTCAAATCCCATAAATTAAGTAGCCAGCGTAAGATAGGATTGTGCCGTTGATTCGGGCAACTCTTCACTTGTCCCAAAAGAAAATTTTTATATGGATCCAGTGAAGTGACGTCCCTTACTCTAGAAAGATATTGGAAGACTGAGGCAATGAAAATACTTCATTGTATCGTCATTAGCTCATAAGTGATGATTGTCGGTTAGAGAAACTCCCCCAAAGAAAATATTATTTTACACTGAGATGTATTGCATATTATATTTTATAAAGCATTGTATTATATTATATTGCATGTTTTCATCTTGAGTTGAGTTACTTCAGTATTTATGCCTTTGATTATTCTTGAGTATGTTTTCCTTCGACTATTTTACATACCATACATTCCATGTACTGACATCATTCAACCTGCATCATTTTATAATGCAAATACAAGTGTTAGACAACATCAACAGGTGCATTGTTGAGGATCTATCTTCTTTAGCTTTTGGTGAGGACTCTTTGTATTCAGAGAAGCTCCTTCTTTTATCAGTTTTTTTATTTTATTAGTTCTTTTGAGGTAACCTGGGCTTGTCTCGGTAGATTCTTAGTATTCAGTTAGAGGTTTCATAGACTGAGTGGAGTGGAGTTAGTATTAGTATTTCAGAGTCTATTTTAAACTATGATTTTCATTATTGAGTTATGATGTTGAGTCATATTTTAATTCGAGTACTTTAAATTATTGTTTAAAGATTAATTAGAATATTTTATAAATGCCCACTTGAGTTATTCTTTTCATGAGTTGAATCTTCTGTTGAGTGAGTTAGCCATGCCAAGGGTTTGCTTGGGACAAGAAATGGTTTCTGAGTGCCGACCATGTCTAGGGTATAGGCTCGGGGCATGACACTTGTCCTATGCCCCGTCTAGATTAGTAGAGGCATTTTAGATCATTAGGTATATATTGTCCCATTTATTCAAAGATTTAGCTTGATTTCTCTTATATCAAGATATCTTTGTTGAGACTTATATTTCGCATTCATGACTATCTCTTAACGTTGTCTTACTTACCCTATGTATTCTCATTTATGATATGTTAAGAGGCTTTATTGGGGTCTTTCGGGATCCTAATCATCATGTCACATCTAGGGCCTAGCTTGGTTTGTGACAGCTTGTGATTGTGAATTCATATAGATTAGCTAGTTTTGAGGTGGGTTTCTAGGTTGTATCATGTGTAGTTGCTTGAAAGCATTCCTTAGTCTTATCTCAGGTAGTTTCAAATAAATCGAGCATACCTACTTTGATTTCATAATTATAGATTGCCTTATTATGTCGTTTGGTTTATTTTATAATTACTAGTAGCTTGTTCTTGGTCTTATCCTAGGGTTAGGCTAGTGATTGCCTTAGACTTTCATTTTGGTGCCACTAGTCCTTAGAGATTCTTCGACATTGCTTTGGATGACTTAGCTCATGTTGAATGATATAGTAGACTTAGGTATGATAATATGGATCCTCAGCTAGGTGAAAACTCAGTTGTATGATTACCCATCCATAATGTCCCTTATGTTTTGGCCTTGGAGTGGCTCTTTGGTGAATTCGGGCCTTATAAGTGATATTATATCAGGTTTTGGGTTTTTGTGCTAGAGTGAGTCCCTAGTGGTTCCAATGATGGTTCTGCTCTATGGTTCATGTCCATATGAGAAAGAGAATGTGATTTGGAAGATTCTCGAATGCTTTGCCATAATTCGAGGCCCTGGCATACCGTTTAGTCATGGTTTGAGGCCTTGACGCATCTTTATTAGTTATGGTTAGAGGTATTGTCACATCCTTATTAGCCGTGGTTTGAGGCCCTGACACACCCTTATTAGCCTTGCTTCAAGGCCCTAGCATATCTCTATTAGCCTCGGTTTAAGTTCGGGCATCATCTCTATCAATTGGGTTCGAGCCCTAACATAGTGATTCTATTGGGTTCTTCGGGTGCCTTAGTTGCGGTTCAAGTTCGGGGATGTCCGTTTCAATTCTAGAATATCATAATCATCGCTAGTATTATCTTTAGCTCTTTTGCATACTCATCAAGATTATAGAGGTCAGCTTAGGTTATTTACTCTCAATTTAACATGAGTGTACCTTTTGAGATTATGGGGGTCCAGTTAGGTTATAGCTAGGTTGTTTTACTTTACTCTGTCATCCTTTACTAGACTCGTAAGCTATAGTTAGAATTTCGTTATTGCTTAGTTTCTTATGTCCTTTTGTCACATGTTACTTACTTACTTTTTATATTGTCTTTACTTTCCAAGCTCAGTCGGCCTATAATACCTACTAAGTACCCGTTCTTTTGGTAATCATGTTATACTCTGCATCTATTGTCTTAAGGAAGATTTGAGCGCTAGCTGACAACATGGATTCGAGCCTTCTTGGAGCATATCTTTGGAGTTGAGGCTGAACTGGTGACATCCTAGTTCAATCTATCTCCTTTTGTATATAGTTTTGGCTATTCTTTTGTATACGAGACAAGTCTGGACTTTTGGTCCACTTTTGAAATTTGTACTCTCTTTTAGTAGCTTTGTACTTGCGTCTATCTGGGAGTGGATCATGTACTTTGTTTTTGTATATATTGATGTTGTTCTCTTTTCCGCTGCGCTTTCCTTTACATTATTCCTTATTTCTGGTTGATTGTTGTTTCTACCCAGTATGCATGTTACCTGTCATTCTGGAATATGGGTTGACTTACCTACTGGTGGGTTATGGTAGGGTGCCATTATGAATTGAGATTTAGGTTGTGACCAAACCAAATGAACGGTCAGGTAACCGAACTGTCAGTCCTAACAAATCATAAATGACTTGGGGTCACTATAGAAAAGCTCTAAACGCCAAAAATATCAAAAAATAGAGAAAATGACCTAGAGGGTCATTACAAGATTGATATGAGATTTAATATACATATATCACCACTTGTATGCATGACCTCCTCTCAATAGATTTAGGATTAGGAAGCAAATATTATCCATCTACTATTTTTTTAAGTGCAGCATATAATTATGGATAAACCATGATGCACAACGATGAAATCTTCAAAGAAGATTGGGGATACATATTAGTTTTTCTATATAAGAAGGAGAGAATAAGTTGTGAATTATCATTAGGATGATCCCCATGTAAAATCTAATTCAAGTCAAATCCCAGAAATATTTGTTGCTCCAAAATTATTCTCATATTTCAACTACAAATGCTCTTATTGAATGTTCCTACAGGATATAGTCTACAACATATATGTAGCATGGTTGATACAATTTCAATTAGGGATGAAAACAATCAAAAAATCAAATGTGGAATTTAAACAACCCAAATTAAGATAGATGAAAAATAGGATATGAGAAGTAAAGAAACAAAGTCAAAATTGAATTCATAATCAAGCCAAGGTAGAAGAGAGAATTTGAATTCAACAGAAAGAGGAACTCAATTTAAATCCACAATTGAGTAGCTCATATGAAATCAAGCAAAGAATTTTCAATTCAACAATAGAATCCACCCATCACTAATGTAGGCTTAACTACACTAAACTAGACTAAACTACATAAAATCCACCCTTGAACTACACTCTTTAAAGAGTTTCTTCGTTCAACATCCAATATCAAGCTAAGAAAGAAAAATGGCTAAGACATTTATTTTTTGGATGTCTCTTATAAAAGTAGCCATTATACACAAATAGCCCAAAATGGTTTATTCAAACTATTTAAACTATAGCCAAGGAAGACTAATCCTTCCCGGCATCACCTCATTTTGAATCTGTCCCGTTTGATGATGTGGAGAGAGTTTGGCGAAGGCCTTGAGCTCACAAAAGTGTGTAGCTTACCTTAACAAGTTGGGTAGACCCTTCACTTTGGCAATATGATGAAGCTTTATAGTAATGTCTTTGAGTTCGCCAAAGTGGGCAGCTTGTTTCTCTCTTCGTTGAGGCTTTCACGTTCCAAGATATCATTCATACAGGCAATCCTTTTCATTGGTGTCCAATAAGATCCTCTGAGCTCCTTTTTGTATCATCATAACTTGTGTAGCTCTAAGTATAAGTCTAACATAAATTGTGTTAGTCGTGGTCATATTAATGATAGACCAATCAATTTCAAATACAATAATTCTTGAAAAAGGAGAGAAGCAATGATCATAATAAAGAGGTAATGTGCTCTTAAGGAGCCTATGACATAACACTTCGTGAAACCTTATGAGAGATTCAGATACTAGAAATAATGACTTGATAAAATCTCAGTAAGAAATGTCACATTGTGAACTGATTTTAAATAATGTCTTATCAATAATATCTTTGATACAATATAATATGCAATACTGCAAAAGATTATGAGTATCCAAATTGTACAATTATTGAAGCATGCTAACGTAGAAATAATTACCAAGTAAAATGATATATCCTAGTAAGTGTAAAATTTATTTAATCTGCAGTCCAAACATCAAGAGTTGTCACACATTTAAATACTAATTGATGTTGTTACTTGATTAAATTTATATAATATTATTTAAGGATTCAAAATATTTGAATCATATACAAGTTCGTAGAAAAGTTATTTATAATCCTTATGTGTATTATTGATACAATATCCAAATGAAAAAAATAAAAACCCTAACACTTGGAACAATAAATAAAATAAAGAATAGGAATAGACACAAGTAAAGGACTAATTGACAACAATATCTATATTAGCTAAAGCCTCCAATTAAGAATCAAAACAAGCACCAAATCTATAAAGATCACACAAGAGAAATGAATTCCTCAAACACAAATCTATGAATAGATAACCCCGAAGGAGAATGATCCTCATGCAAGCAATCTCTTCAACATTGTCAAGCAACAAATGTCATAGACACAACTCTATCAAAAGTGTTGCTCATCAAATTTATATCATCAAAATCATTTCATAATAATTAAGTCTAAATGTAACACCCCTAAATTTCCTAGCTTAGATAAGACCAGAAGGAATAAAGAAAAGAAATCTTAAATCTGTAGATTTTTGGAAACTACAGACAGTAATTACGGATCGTAATTGGAACCATGGCTCATGGAATGAATCCATAGATGAGGTTCAGAAAGTTAGAATTTTACTAGGTACAGGACGAGTAAGAAGTACGGATCGTGGATGCATTTATGGATCATGGATGAGCCTCGTAAACCAAGTCCTAAAACTTCAAATATTCAGAATCCCAGCCTGATCTTTACGAGCACATTTTATGGGTCGTAGATTTCTCTATAGACCGTAGATGGATCTCGTAGATTAATCCTTAGAATTCTATTCTAGCTCAGTCTACAAAGACTATTTACGAGTTCTAGTTTGAACTATGGTCCATAGAAAGGGCCTCGTAGATCAAACCTAAGAGATTAGTCAGTTTAGTATAATCTTTCAACGATCAACGAGTATGAGTTGTAGATTGGTTTATGGACCGTAGTTAGGTATCGTAAACCAAATCTTTAGAACTCAAATTTTCCTCTGATTTCTACGGTTCGTAGATGGAACTACAGTCCGTAGATGGTCCTCGTAGAAGCTATCTAACAATTTTTAAGCGGGGGCTTTTAACTTTTTTCTCATTCTTTAATTCTTAAACTATATCATTTTGGGCTATTCTAAGTGGAATTAAGTAGTTTTTATCAGCCTAAGCCCCTCATCACTCCTAACTCACCCAAAATAGATTTCTTCTCTCTCAAATCTTCTCTCTAGAAAGAGCTAGGGTTCCAAGCTTCAAGCTTCTAGTCCAAGAATCAAGCCAAGGTATCTACTCCAAGTATGTGGAATTTCATCAATTGGTCTCCCTTCACCCATTGAGTCCAAAAAAAACTTCAAATTCTCAAGTTTATGAATTCTCCAAACCTAAGCTTTCTAGGATTTTCGTGGGTTCTTATTGAAATTCAGTTCTTCTTAAGTATGATCTTCAATTGCATGAATTCAGTTGTAATTTCATGTTGGAATGATAGTTTCATGAACCCATAAGCATACAAGTATTTTCATGATCTAGAATTATGTAATTTCATATGCATGTCTCATATTATCAAATTTTCATGATTTAGATGCTTTTAGTAAAGTGTCTTTCAATACATAATCAGATATCATTATTTAGGAGCTAATCAGTATTATCAGTTTATCATAATTACAATATTATCAGATTATATCAATTATATGCATGTTTTTCATGGGAAAAATACTTAACACCGAGTGGAATTAGGGATGAAGGTTTTCGGTCAGCATCCGTGGACCTTTAGTCGCAATCTCTAAGTTCCAGAGTTACGTGCCACCATAGGATTGTCTCAAATAGACACTAGCATAGTGGATTCACATTAGCTCAGATTCAACCACTATAACTTGACAAGTATATTGGGCCTTTTGGTGGAGGCAATACACCAGACTTCATGTTGTAGCTCACATGGTTATATGTCGATTTTATTATCTCCCACAGTCGGTTATCAGTTATTGCATGATCAAGTATTTCAGCTATTTCAATGCAATTTTTATCAGTTATCATGTTACTTACTTGATCATTGCATTAACACGTTTTACAGATTCATCATGTTTAGATATCACATTTAATTAGACATATTTATCATACTCAGTAAATTCAAAATACTGACTGCATATTTTCTGCCTATATTGTTTGATAATAAAGGTTTTGATGCTTAGTATCCAGCGGGCGGTTAGTATTATTTCTAATCAGCATAGTAGCCGATTGGTGAATCCTCATCTCCCCAGAACGATCTAATCTTTCGATTCTAGAATCTTACTTTTTGTTTCAGATTGTGGAGTTAGCTAGAGATTTGTGCTAGCAATGTATTTGTTAGTAGAGACTTTTCAAATAATCAATTTAGATTCCACTTTGTGTTAGTCAGATATTATTTTTGTTATATGAGACTATTATTAAAATACTCAGATATTGTGTTTGCTGTGTGAGATTTTAAGAAGAAAATCTCGGCACAATGGAAATTCGAAGTCACCGGCAAAGAAAAGTTAACTAATATAAAAAATATGAAACGTGAAACAATACACACATTTATCACAAAGTGCGATGCCCTGTCTAAATTACCGTCACGGATCTCCCGCTTCTCTCTCTTTCACCTTTCCAGCGCCTAATATGATTGAAGCTGATTGAGAAAATGATCATTTCCATTTCCTAGATAGATGTGGATTTCTACACATACACGTATTCATTCATAACAGTAACTTATTATTTTATATATAGAGAGAGAGAGAATAAAGAAAACAAGAAAGACCATTCATCCATAGTTTGAGATTGATCTGATGGACAACCAAGTTGACATAGAGAATGATGGAGGGATGATTGAGGAAGAGAAATTTGATTTGGAGAGAAATTTTTCGTCAATTTCAGAGAGTGGTAGTATAAGAGAGCCTTTGCTCAAATCGAAGAGCAGAGTCAACAACACCTCCCAAATCGCTATTGTTGGAGCCAATGTTTACCCCATTGAAAGCCTCGACTACGAGTATGAATCATTTCTGTCGAAAACTAATTGTACTTGTCGCTTTGGTCTTTGTTTTCCAACTTGTTCTTTTTTACCCAGATTACCAATTCAATCAATTATAGTTGCGAATTCTCTCTATGCATTGTAGTCAACTCTTTTGATGATGATGATAATACTTTCTTTTTCTATGTTACTATTGATGTTAATAGAAGAACCAAGAAAATGAACTGCTATGGTAAAAAGTCGATCTGATCTTTGATGTTCAAATCCTCGAGACTTTCTACTTATGGCTGTCTGGGTCCTCTTTATACCTTTTCAAAGTAAACCATATCTCTCTTTCTCAATAATTTTGCAGTCAACCAGAATACATGCTTTCCTAGTACTAATTCTTATCTCTTCTATATCCATTGAAAATATCTATGCAGTGCCCCATTTTGATCTTGGAATTTATTTTTTGCAGGATTGTAGAAAATGACCTTTTCAAACAAGACTGGAGATCTAGGAAGAAGGTTCAGATATTTCAATATATATTTCTCAAATGGACTCTTGTGCTCCTCATTGGATTGAGTACTGGACTCGTTGGTTTCTTTAATAACATAGGAGTGGAAAATATTGCTGGTTTCAAGCTTCTTCTGACTAGCAACTTAATGCTTGAGGAAAAGTAAGTACACCTTCAATCAAGATACTGTATATGAATACATAATGGCAAGAGCCTGAATATCACTCTGTTCAATTTATTAAGTTATTTTTATTCCAGAGCAGATATTTCCAGGCATTTGCTGCTTTTGCGGGTTGCAATGTGGTTTTTGCAACTTGTGCCGCAGCCCTCTGTGCATTTATTGCACCTGCAGCTGCAGGCTCTGGTATACCTGAAGTAAAAGCATATCTAAATGGTATCGATGCTCATTCCATTTTGGCTCCAAGTACATTACTTGTCAAGGTTGGTCTCTCACTCCTTTTTCCTTTCTCGTGTATGCCTTGTTGCTCGCCACATGGCCATATATTGAATTAAACTTGCAACAATAACAGGTATGATTTCAATTAAAAATAGTTGATTCAGGGATAACTAAATATGTATTAACACTCAGATTGTATATGCTTCCGTGGGTTTAACAGAAACAACCTCTCTATCTTCACAAGGTAGGGGTAAGACTGCATATACACCACCCTCCCCAGACCCCACTTGTGGGGTTACACTAGGTATGTTGTATGTTGTTGTATTAACATTCAGATAGCCATGCTTATTTTTGAAGACTCAGTCCAGTTCATCCTTGATTGTTTTGACCCCTACTACGGACATCAAATGAAGTAATTTTTTTATAGAAAACTTGTTGTTTCACATTGTTGGCGTGTTTTAGAAACCTTTAAAGCATTGTTTGGATTGGTTTATATACCTTTAGTCAGGTACATTTAACATGACCTAAGCTAGTCCCTAGACGTGACACGGCGAATAGGATCCCGAAAGACCCTAAGCAAGCCTCTTAGCATAAGCATGACTTAAGATAACATGAAAATCAACATAGTTTGGAATGCGGAAAGGTAAGTCTTAAAGCAATCTTAACATAACAACTCAACAAGAGAAGAATCTGAGAATAGCATTTGAAATGTGGAAAAACATGCTAGTCTGACATAGCCTCTACTATCATAGACGGGGCATAGGACAGCTCACCGAAATAAATCTAAAACTAGAATAAGTCTGAAAGAAAGACAAATAAGAACCCATATCATGGTTGTGCCCTCGAAGCATGAAGACTCACCAAGTGATGCTACGCCGACCGGAAGCCTGTACTAACCATGGGCGTGAGCGTGAGTGGGAGCGTCCTGACCTATATTATAAAACAATATAGACAAAAGAAGTATGCGTCAGTACTATAGAATATACTGATTATAGAGAATGTGCAATGCATGATGTAATACATGATAATGCAATGACCAATCTAAAACATAGTAAAATCCTTTAAAACATTGTTAGAAATATAAGACATGGTCGATGCACAATTCATAAAGATATCGTAGTCAAAACATAACATAGTGAGAGATACCGTAACCACCATAAACCATGTGAGCTATAACATGGAGTCTGATGTCATACCTCCCACACGGAAAAGAGATTGTCCTACAGTCCTACTTGCCCAGGGAAGGACCATTAACATTGAGTTATTTGTGCATCCACTAGCTAAGGCAAATTAAGGCAATTCTATTGGGGCACGTAGTTCTGGTACCTGAGTAATCACCACTAGTCCAACTCAGTGCTAAGTGATACTCTCAACAAGAATAAATCATAATCATAGCATAGTCATTGAAAAATGGCAATATCCTTATAAAACCAAATTCATCATAAATACTTGAAAATCATAAGAATAGCTCCTTTAACAAATCATGATAGCATAACATGGTCATAGAGATACTTATCTAAGCATCAAAAATCATGATAAGATTGTTCGTAGAAAAATCATGGAAATCCTTCATGATAAGAATACTTTACTTTGAAGCAACTTTTGTCTTCATAAAATCATATTGATACTTTGATCAAAACATCCTTACAATCATAGTTTCATAAATTCATGATGCATGCTTAATTCTCAAACATAGTTCATAATCATAAAATAGGCGTAATGCATGGGTTCATGTGAAATTCATCAAAAACATGTAACTAAGACCAATTTATGCATAATAAGATCATTGAGATTGAATAAAAACATAATTGAATGAACCCAATGCAAAATCATCAAAATACCTAGGGTTTAGGAAAAAATCATAAAGAGTAATTTAAGATCTTTTAGGACTCCATGGATGGAAAGAAATCCATGGATGAAATCCCCACATACCTCAACAAAATCTAGCCTTGAACCTTGAAGAGGAGACTTGAATCCTTGAACCCTAGCTTGGAAAAGATGACTTTGGGAGAGAATCTTTTGAGTGCCTTAGAGATTTTTAGGTGAATGAGAGGGAATGGGAGAAATTTGAAGGGTATGGGTAGATATTGGTATTAGGATTTAGTCCAAAATGAACTAGCTTTGAAATAAAAAGGATGGGAAATGTCTAAAATATCCCTGACAATAAAACTGATGGGCCGGACTACGGTGACTTCTATGGACCCGTAGAAACTTATACATCCCGTAGAGGTCGTCCGTAAAATTCACTTGAGGCTTTACGAGTATCAAGGTCTACGGGTCCCTTCTACGTCCCGTAGAGCCTTACACGACCCATTCAAAACGTCCGTAGAAAAGTATTGAAAGTCCAATTTCCTGAAGATCCCTTCTACTTTCAACTTCTATGGTCTGTAGATCCTTAAAGGACCGTAGACCCCTCTCGTCCTGCTTAAGTCCAAAAGTCTGAGTCTCTGAATCTCCATCTATGACTACTCCTACGGACCGTAGGACCTTATACGGTCCGTAGATGGTCTCATCTGAAGCATCAGTGACCAAATTTTTTCCAAGTCTTGAACCCTTCCTCCCACTGTTCCTACGGCCTTTACAACCTTCTATGGTCCATACAAAGGGCTCGTGGAACCAGTGCACCAGCAACATATCTGAATTTCTTTTCCCAACTTAACTTTCTGACTTCCGAGGTGTTACAGTAATCCATGCATGTTACCATTTCACTTGTTCATTTTTTGGTTTCGTTTCTCAGACTGCCATATTACATTGAACTCTGGAGGTGTAGTTTATCATCTTTTTTGCTGTATATCAACAGTCTGGCGTTTCCATCACAGTCATCATTTACCACGAAGCGATAAGTTACAAACCGAAGCAGTTAGCACCCTAGTTCACATTAAATGATTGTTAGGGTATATTTGTTTGTTCTTCTAGTTCTATGGGTTCTGGTTTATCTCACCTCCATGCTTTATTATAATGCTGATTGGCTCAATTGCTGAAAGTCATTCTCAAAGCCACTTATTCTGACATATTGCATTCTGCAGATCTTTGGATCCATTTTGGGCGTTTCTGCTGGATTTGTTGTTGGCAAGGAAGGACCCATGGTCCATACTGGTGCTTGCATAGCAAACTTACTTGGACAGGGGGGTTCCCGCAAGTATCATTTAACTTGGAAATGGCTAAGATACTTCAAAAACGACCGTGATCGTAGGGATTTGATCACTTGTGGTGCTGCTGCTGGTGTTGCAGCTGCTTTCCGTGCCCCGGTTGGAGGAGTTCTTTTTGCTCTTGAGGAAATAGCATCATGGTCTCTCTCTCTCTCTCTCTCTCTCTCTCTCTCTCTCACACACACACACACACACACATAGAGTTTCACACACATAATAAACATGCCGAATACTTGCTTGCATTCATAAAAAAACTTTTATCTCAAAATGTTCAATTGTTCTATTTCATGTTTTAGGTGGCGAAGTGCTTTACTTTGGAGGACTTTCTTCACAACTGCCATCGTTGCTATGGTTCTCAGATCTCTCATACAATTCTGTCGCGGTGGGAACTGTGGACTATTTGGCCAAGGAGGTTTGATAATGTTTGACGTCAATTCAGGAGTATCTAATTACAACACAATAGATGTATTGGCACTTATCTTAATTGGAGTACTTGGAGGTCTTCTGGGAAGCCTTTATAACTATCTTGTCGACAAGGTCCTTCGGACTTACGCCGTCATTAATGAGTTAGTCTTTTAAACCCCTTTTGCCAACGATATATGTTTAGTTACTTCTCTCTCAGTTGTTAGCCATTGGAGGCATTAGGTGCATTTTCAAGTCTGATGAGTAACAATTTGAGAAGTAGGCAAGGTTTTCCTGGAGCATGTCTCACTTCTTCTTTTGATGTTAGATTTGTATATTTATTTTCTTTCATTTTCATATTAGACTTCCAGGTAGATGAATGTAACTGATCCTTACTGATTATGTTGATTGCAGTGTCAAAGCATGCATACATACTTCAAAAAGTTCATCTTAAATGGGTCCTTTACCTATTGCCACCAATACTTGTTTGATCAATGTTCTTCCCTTTCAAGTTATTTGGTACTTGTAAAAGATTGACTATGTATGCGTTGGCTTTATTTATTTATTTTGTGATGCCATCTCAATAGTAAGTTACATGTGTTGTTCCACAAGTAGAATTTTCTTGGTGCGTAAACTGTGGTTGTACTCCGTTATTTTCTTGGACTTATTCTTGGGAAAAAAAATAACAATTACGATATTCTTTTTGCCTGGTTTTCCTTTAGCTAATTGTTGTCAGTGAATCACAGGAGAGGTCCTGCTTTCAAGATCTTGCTTGTCATGAGTGTTTCTATCCTGACTTCTTGTTGCTCTTATGGCCTACCATGGCTGGCAAGGTGCATTCCATGTCCTGTAGGCTTGGAGGAAAAATGCCCAACTATAGGTCGCTCTGGAAACTACAAGAATTTCCAGTGTCCAGCAGGGCATTACAATGATCTCGCATCACTCTTTCTGAACACCAATGATGATGCCATCCGCAATTTGTTTAGTTCAAATAATTCAAATGAATTTCACATCTCTACACTTCTAATCTTCTTTGCTGGGGTATATTGCCTTGGCATTATTACCTATGGAATTGCTATTCCTTCTGGACTCTTCATCCCTGTCATACTTGCTGGAGCCTCCTATGGGCGTATTTTTGGTAGAGCCTTGGGTTCGTTGTCCAATCTTAATGTTGGTCTGTTTTCGCTACTTGGTGCTGCGTCTTTCCTTGGTGGTACCATGAGAATGACAGTATCAATTTGTGTCATACTCCTTGAGCTTACAAACAATCTACTAATGCTTCCATTGGTGATGCTTGTTCTCCTCATATCAAAAACTGTGGCTGATATTTTTAACAAGGGTGTCTATGACCAGATTGTGAAAATGAAAGGTTTGCCTTTCTTGGAAGCACATGCTGAACCATATATGAGGCATTTGGTTGCTGGAGATGTCTGTTCTGGGCCATTATTGTCATTTTCAGGTGTGGAGAAGGTGGGGAACATAGTACATGCTTTGAAGTATACTAGGCATAATGGCTTTCCTGTGATTGATGAGCCACCTTTCTCAGAGTCACCAGAGTTATGTGGGCTTGTTCTACGTTCACATTTACTTGTTTTGCTCAATGGAAAGAAATTCACGAAACAGCGTGCATTGAGTGGCTCCAATATTTTGAGGAGGTTTCATGCATTTGATTTTGCTAAGCCAGGATCAGGTAAGGGGCTTAAGTTTGAGGATCTCTTCATCACGCAGGAGGAGATGGAAATGTATGTTGATCTCCATCCTATAACAAATACATCGCCATACACAGTAGTGGAGACCATGTCTCTGGCCAAAGCTGCAATCCTTTTCCGACAACTTGGTCTTAGACACTTGTGTGTTGTCCCAAAGAAAACTGGGGTAAGTCGTCCTCTCCCCTTCCCCCCTCTCCACCCCACCCTGTCAGTTGTTTCTTTTGCCATTTCTTATTCTTTTTTCAAAGTTTCTTTTATGATAACACTCTTTGCAGATCGGTTTATTACATAACGTGTATGATCTGCATCCACAAGTTTGATGGGGACTAGGATCTTTAGGCCCATTTGGATGGATTGGAACTTCATTTAGTAAACTTTGATGGAGTAAAGATTTTCAAAACAATATATGGTTAGGTGATAGCTAATACTAAGGAATTCAAATGGCATGTAAATCAAAAGTATTTGAAATCAATTGAAAATGATCTTAAAAAGCTTAGATGTTTATTGCATGAGTTGGATCTCACTAAATTGTATCCGCAAGTTGTAGGTGCTAATACATTACTTATTCTGCGTTCTACTATACAATAATGTCCTGAAAATATAGCTATTCTAAATTTGCAGAGGGCTCCAATCGTCGGAATCTTAACAAGGCATGACTTCATGCATGAGCATATATCTAATCTCTACCCGCATCTTGTCCCCCACAAGTAGCCCGAGAAGTTTGCTCATTCCAATAGGCATATAAGAAGCCTATTGTGCATTACTATTCCTTATTCTTTATATTTCCAGAATTACTTTCATTGTAATTCTTTTGGTTTCATTTTTGTACAAACTCCAAATGCACTGATTTTCCCGTATCAAGTTTGTGGTCTTGCTTAGGGGTGGAAAATGGGTCGGTTGTGCTGAAGTTGGCTGGTTCAAGATGAGTTGAACCAACAGATGGACCAATGTCCAATGCCGAAAGCTTGCTTGGGCTTAAGACGGACTGGAGTCAAGATGGCTAAACGAAGGGTCATAATCCAACTAGTTCAATTTGATTCATTTTTTTTCTATTTCCTTTTAGAGATATTTGCTTTGAGACACTATTTGCTTTGGCACAGTTTATGAAAAAGAAAATTTTAAAAACTTGTAGTCTAAAATAAGTTTTAACTTGTGGTTATTGCAAATTTCATTAAAGGTATGAGGAGAAATTTTAAATTTGAGTTGTTTCTAATTATGAAAAGGTGATATTAGTGAAGGCGCCACATTAATTGCAGAGTGAGTAATAACTTTTCTTAATCAAATACCCACAAACAAGTCTTCATAAATATTATTTTCTCCGTTTTAATTTGTTTGTCTTACTTTTTTTAGTTCTTTTTAAAAAGAATGACATTTTTGGCGATGCTTCGCTCTAGTTTTTCACATGATATGTTTGAAATTATAAGATTGAAGGATATTTTGGTACATTCCACACATTTTTAGTTTAAGATTACTTGTTTTCTCCCTTTTTTTGGGTTAAAATCGGGCCAAGCCTATTTATTAGAAAGAAAACGAGTTCAAGAACTTGGGTCCAAAAGTGGCCCAAGCCCCGAAACCAAAAAAAATCCGCCTACAAGACAAAAGCAACAAATATAGCCCGTTTGGATGAGTTTTAAAAAAGTAACTTTTATGTATGAAGTGTTTTTAGAACTTTGAAGTGCTGAAAGTTATTTTTATAAATAAGCAATTGAGTGTTTGGATAAAAGTGCTTAAATGAGGAAAATGATGTGAATTGTAGGATTAAAAGAATAAAAGGGTAGTTTGAAAATTTAGTTAAAATATAAGAGATATAAAAGTAATTTCGATGGTCAAAGAAAATGACTTTAAGCACTTAGAAAAAAAAGTTAGGAATCTTAACTTTTTATTTTTGACTGAGTTAGCATTAGCCAAACACGTTCAAAAGCTAAAAAAGGGCTTTAAGTTGATTTTGATCAACTTAAAGATCATCCAAAAAGATCATCCAAACAGGCTCAAAATAGGATAACAAAAAGGGTAAATCACCTAAATGTACAATATTCAAAAAATATTTACCACATAGAGCAACATAATTATTTTAACCTTATATAGCAAATTGTTTGAATTAAATTAAGTACGCTCTTTATTCTTCTAAAACTCTCACCCGCTATTTTCTCTTCCATGTTTCTCTCCAAATTTGCCATAGCTTTGAATTTGCCTCAAATCTTCTCACCCATAATTTTTTCCAAAATTAGGGCAATACTTAGCTTCATAGCTTCGAATTTGCTGGATTTTGAGTTGAAAAATAGAGTGATCGCCGGTGTAAACTGATCAGCTGCTGTCAAAGTTGTAGAAAGAGAGAGAAAAGGGAACCACGACTTTCTACAACATTTGTACTCCAATTTTGGAATTAAGTGATGTGTATTCGGTGGAATCTCACTTCTCAGAAGAAAAATATTTGTTCTCCATAACCAAAAAGAGGAAGAAGCAAACATGAGCAACGAATAGTATGATATTTCAACAATATTCATGCGAAATTTTCTCCATAATTTTTCATTTTTATTACTGATTTTCGTTTCTTTGATTGCAGCAATTACTTGTTCAAACTGTTGTTAATCGGTGATTCTTCTGTCGGCAAATCTTGTCTTCTTCTCAGATTTGCCATATGTTCATCTATTTAACTTTGATCTCCTATGTTTACAGTTTATTTGTAATGTGTGAATGAACGTTTTGTGTTGTATAATGATTAATGTGTATGTTATTGCAGAAGAATGACAAAATTTAGGTGAATGCAGATTTGAATCAGTTGAAGAATTGTGATTTCTGAGTAGAGATCTGTGACTACTTAAAGGTTTGAATGGTTGAATGTTTAATTGTTTGAAGGTTTGAATTAGATTGCATACCTAATTCATTAGCAATACACGATTTGTATTCTGTTGTGATTCAATATGAAAGTTTATTTTTGTTTCTACTTTTATCACAATTACTTGTTTACTTATTTAATGTGTGTGCAATACAATTTTTGTTCAAGTTTAATTCATTTTTTTGGCCTACAGATCACTGAAGGTTGGTTTCATTAGATACAAATTTCATTCATGTCTAATTCTCTTCTAATTCAAGTTTAATGTGTATGTAATACGTTTGTTGTTCAAGTCTAATTCATTTTTGTGGCCTACAGATCACTGAAGGTTGATTTTGTTAGTTACATATTTCATTCGTGTCTAATTTTCTTCTAATTCAAGTTTAATGTGTGTGTAATACCTTTGTTGTTCAAGTTTAATTCATTTATGTAGCCTACAGATCACTGAAGGTTGGTTTCATTAGTACATGTTTTATTCGTATCTAATTCTCTTCTAATTCAAGTTTAATGTGTGTGTAATACATTTATTGTTCAAGTTTAATTATTTGTATGGCCTACAGATCACTGAAGGCTGATTTTATTAGCTACATGTTTCATTCGTGTCTAATTCTTTAATTCTCTTCTAATTCAACAAAAAAATATGCAGGAGAAAAACATGGCTAATTTGGCTGTGCTGCTTTACTTTAATGGCCGATGGAATTCTAGCAATAAATATATTAATTACTTGGCAGATGGTATGTTGATAAATACCGATTCAACATTTGCTAGCCTCGTTTCTGTGATTGCTTCTCAATTGTCAATAAACACATCAACAAGTAAAGTTGAAATCAGATATAAGATTGATGAAAGGTCTCCTCTAATTCAAATTCATAACGATATAAGAGTAAAAGTGTATATTGAAACCAAAAAGGAACATAGAGATATGTCAAAATATCCTTTATTCCACCTTAATTCCACTATTATATTCAGACACTTCAGAAGACATGAGGATTACACATAATTCATACTTTTCTAATGCATTTAGTGGTATCGGTGATGCGCTAGAGTTAATTGGTTTTGGATCATGTGAGGAAGTTGATGAGCAAGAGGAAATACAACCAGGCATCATTATTAACCCCAATCAATCTTTTTTTGAGAAAGATCAAGTTTACAAAAATAAATATGTCCTTATCAGTGCACTAAAAAGATATTTCATTCTTAAACACTTCGAATTCAAGACATTGAGATCAAGATCAACATGGTAAGACTCAAATTCAAGTTAGTTTATACTATTGATTGTCTATTAATAAATATTTTTCAACAGCTATTCAATACAATGCCTCGGAGAAAATTGTAGTTGAAATTTACGCTCTTCAAGCGTGAATAAATCTCAAATGTTCGCTATTAGAGATTTTGAAAGCGAACACACGTGTTTGTTGCTACATAATTCATTACGAAAAGACAAGCAACAAAGACAGTTGTTGGGAGTATTATTGTTGCCAAATGTATTGATCCAGATGCCAGCTACACACCAAGAGATATATAAAATGACATGTTACAGGAATATGGTGTGTGGCTCACATATAAGCAATGTTGGAGAGCTAAAGAAAAAGCTCTTGAATTAGTCCGAGGTGATCCAGCTCAATCATATGCAAAGTTGCCAAGTTACTTTCACATACTAGAGGCAACTTTCCCTGGTTCTTATATAAGATTGCACAAATCAGAGGATGACCATTTCCTATATGCATTTGTAGCTCTGTTTACATCGATAAAAGAATGGGAGTATTGTAGACCAATTGTAGTTGTTGATGGAACTTTTCTAAAAGGAGCACACAAAGGGACAATGCTAACAGCTAATACCTTAGATGCAGCAAGTAAGATTTTTCGAATACAATAATAATGCTTCTATAAATGAAATTCTAATTTGTATTAAAAGTCTGCACAATGTATTAAAAGTGTATTACACATGAAATAAAAATGTATTAAAAATGTATTAAACATTGTACCTGATGCAAGGAGTATACGGCATTTTGCTTATGCCATTGTTGATTCAGAGAATGATGCATCTTGGAGGTGGTTTTTTGAACAATTCAGAGAGGCATTTGGTCAAAAATCAGAGATGTGTACCATTTTGGATAGCCATGCAAGAATTATTAAGGCAACTTCAACTGTCTATGATGAAATACCTCATTTCACGTGTATATGACACTTTTTGCAAAACATAATGAAAAACTTCAGAAAGAGTCAACAAAAGGTAACAGAATTGTTCTACTCTATGGCAAAAACATACATCACGATAGAGTTTAATCAACATATGACAATTATTGAGAAGATAGAAAGAGGATTAAAGACTACTTGCTGAACATTGGATACAACAAATGGTCACGTGTTCATGCTCAGGTAAATAGGACTTGGATGATGACATCAAAGATTGCAGAATCAGTCAATTCAAGAACAAGACATGCCAAAATTCTTACAGTCTTGCACCTCCTAGAATTCATGAGACAACTTGTTCAAAAATGGAATAACAATAACAAATCAAAGGCAATATTTTCAGGATTTTACCTTGGAAAAAAGTATGAAAAAATTCTACAACGTAACAAAACTGCATCGGAGAAATTAAGAGTATAGTATCTGTAAATTTCTTTTTGCTAATATTTTTTCTTCTGATTCACATGTAACATCTCTCTTGCTTATATTTCTTCTTATTTTTCATAGGTTAAGGAGACAAATGAATATGTGTATATAGTACTTGATGGCATTACACGATTCACGATATGTCTTCAACAATGTATATGCACATGTGGGAGATTTCAATTGAATGAGCTGCCATGTCCACATGCTTTGGCTGTTTTAACAACAAAACACACTAGTTATGAAAAATATTGCTATGATTACTACACAAGAGGAAATTTATTGTTGACATACCAGTTTCACTTGAATTCCCTCCCAAATGAAAGTACCTGAAATATACCAACGCACATTCTTGAAGAGGTTGTACTTCCACCACTTGGAAAGAAACCTCCTAGGAGGCCAAAATATAAAAGACACACGCAATTGAGAGAAGATGGATTCAAAAAATCAAAAATAACATGCAGCAATTGTGGACAACAAAGTCACAACAGGAAGACTTGTAAGAATGTTAGGCTTTTGAATTAAGAATAAAGAATGACATTTGAAATAAAGAATAAACTCTGTTTGTTTTAGGTCATTAGTTTGCTACAAGAATTTATTTTTTAGTTCAAGTTTAATTCATTTTTTGTGGTCTATAGATCACTGAAGGCTTTTTCATTAGCTATAATTTTCATTCTGTCTAATTCTCTTCTAATTCTCTTTTAATTCAACTTTAGTGTGTATGTAATTCATTTTTAGTTCAAGTCTAATTCATTTTTGTGTTTTATGGATTACTGGAGGCTTTTCCAATAGCTACATTTTTCATTCTTTTCTAATTCAATTTTAGTGTGTATGTAATTCATTTTTGTATTTCTATAGATCACTGAAGGTTTTTTCATTAGCCACACTTTTCATTCGTGTCTAATTCTATTCTAATTTAACTTTAATATGTATGTAATTTATTTTTTATTCAATTTTAATTTATTTTTTATTCAAGTTTAATTCATAATGCAGGTTTCAGTTTGATAACACTACTGAAACACTTTAACATTAACATAGCTATGTATTGCATTATAAAAAAAGATATATTTTACATGAATAAAAAATTATATTAAAAGTGTATTTTACATGTACAAAAATCATCTTAAAAAAAATAGCACAAAACAATCTTCAAAACCTAACTAATACATCAGCTATAAACTGTTTTTAGACAACATAGTTTTCATAGACATTTTAACTAATATAATTACATTTATTTATTTATGTGGTCTTTCATCTTCACTTTAAAGGTTACTCTTTTGCTTCTTCACTGCATATTCCCATAGTAGAGCCCCAAACCTCTTTCGGAGATTGTCTGCACTTAGTTGTTGATTTGCAATATCTTGTCTATTGCTCACTAATTCCGCAAATGCAGCCACAAAAACTCCACAGTCCCTATAAAATTTAAAATATAAAATCATTATAAAAATACTATTGAGTTTAATAAGACCAATACAAAAGATAGTATTTATTTGATAAACAATTAAACTTACAATGAATCTTCTTATTATCTTGGAATTCCTTCAGTTATGAATTTATATTCAATGAGCTCAAACTCATTTTTTCCATTGTATTTAGGTGATTTCTTCAATTCGGGACGCTTATCATAGAACTTGACCACACTCAAGTAGTATGGTAAAATCAATGAAATCATGCCAACAGCGTTTTGAGTCAGAAAATTCACCTCCCTCTAGCCGAAAATGAATCATACACCTTCAAACACCTTTCAACAATATCAAACACAATAAAAATCCAATGATAACCCTATTTAATATTTACTGGAAAGAGAACATAATCCACTTTGTCCCATGGGGTGCTTACCAACAAATGGCATCCGCATATATACTCAGCAATAGCTTCTGAAGTTTTGATTCCAAATTTCTTCTTATTTTCATGAGCTTCATAAAGTTGAAAATAAGATTGAGCAATTTTTGTCTTGAATAGACAATCAGTAGTTGTAAATCGAACATTATTGTTGGTCTCATACTTCTTCTTCTTTCTAATATAATAAAAAATGACGTCAAGATACTGCAAAAGATTTAAAATGATGTCAAGTGTCAGATAATACTTCAAATCTGTAGCAAGTGTCAGTCAATTCAGTGAGCTCATTAAAGCTTGTCCAGAAAAATAGGAGAAGAAGTTGATTCAGAAAAATGAGAGTGTTCAACTGGAGTTTACATAACTAACCTCATCATTCCATACTTGACCAGAATGTGCCAATTTAAAAAACTATTCTTTTACTTGTACATTGCAACCACTTAATTCAAATGCTGGATTGAGGACATTAACACCATCTGGATACGGTTTCTTTCCCCTTTAAAGCATAAAAAATAAATTCAGTCAGTTAACTCATTTAAACTAAAGAAATTTTTTGACATATAAAACAACAAACATAAATAAATTACCTCTTTTTTGTACCCGTATAAAGCCACAAAGTGAATGAATCTATTAAATCAGTTTCATCATCTACTCTGATTACAAGTGAAAAGGGATGTTTTATCTCAAATATTTAACGTGTTACACATAAAGCCCCTCCAGATTCAAAATGCTGTATATAAAGAGATTTAATTGACTTTCTTGGAAATCTTTTCCTTGCACGCTTCCTCGGTGTCTCTTTCTTTTTATTTTCATCAACAATGACTTTCTTTTTCTTTTTCTTTTCCTCAATAGTGGCTACCTTTTTATTTTTGTTTTTCTCTACAGTGGCTTTCTTTCTCAGATATGATGCTTCTGCCTTACAGATCTAGGAAAGATCTTCAGCACACAATATAAATTTATCAAGCGTTTGAGGAGTTTTTTGACAACTCTTTGCCGCATCGACATCAGTAGACGCACCACAATCTAGTTCACCTTTGTTAACTGCACTACTATTAGGTTGCGCCTCAACTGAATTAAGATCAGCAACCTCTTCTCCTATATACAAAATATATCTTTTAATAATGTATTAAGGGAGGAGCAGGTAGAGTAATTAGACATCAAAGAAGTTTATTTGAACTTTCAAAATAAAACTAATACCATTTATATCAGCAACAACCTCAGATAAAACTTGTTCAATAGCAATTCCTGCAATATCTTCATATGTACATAACATGAACAATTTAAACAAAGTTGAATGAAAGTATATGAAATATGTATTATATTTGTATTAAACCCTTCATTACCAATTTTGCTTTCAGAATTCCCAACAGTAGCAAATTTAATGGAAGCTTTAAACACTTGAGATTTTTTATGCTGAGCTGATTCTACAACTTGAGTGTTATGCCCTCTTGACACATGTATTGATGCATCAACACAAGGAGAAAATGTTGTGTGTAATTAAAATATATTACAAGAAAAATATGTGAATAAAAGTTTGGGGAAAAGTGGGAAACTAATTATTTTTTGCAGATAATATTCTATGTTGCTCGGACTCTTCAAAAATATAGTTAGGTGCGTGTCGGATCATCTAAGAATAGTGTATTTTTGAAAGATCCAACATGGGTGTGATAATATTTTTGGAGAGTCTAAGCAAAATAGGCCATTTTTGGTTCCTTGAGGTGAGTAAGGGAGAAGGAAGATTGAAAAAGCCAAATGAACAATTACCCAGCTATCCTGCTGTTATTACAATTCCCTAATTTATTTCACTACCAAACTTGAGAAATGGATGACACCTATCCACTTTTATTTCCACTCCTCTTTATCCCAAGTTACACATAGAATTCGATAAGTATAAGCATTTTCATTATCATGGAAATAGAGAATTTTTAACATATTAAAAATCTCCAACTTCAAACAACAAGCTCTGTTACAATAAAAAATCTCCTCCATCTCATTTACATCCAATTTCTCTATTCAAGATACTTTAACAAAATTTATGGAGTAAAACGGAAGACGATTAACTAGACACTACATTAGAGTATGGAAATCACTAAAGCTAAACTATATATGACAGTGCTAGTCAATGTCACTTGAAAACTATAGCACACAAATAATTTTAGTTTGGTAAAAGAACTCATCCACATTAGCACAGAGAATACAAGTACGCAATCCACTATTCAGCTCTGCAATGCCTATGATTATGAATAGTAACACTAGCAGCTAAATCATATACAATAACAACATACCATGTGTAATCCCACAAAGAAGGTATGGGGAAGGTAGAGTCTTCACAGACCTTACCCCTACTTTGGGAGGTAGAGTCAACTTTAGTGTGTATGTAATTCATTTTTGTGTTTCTATAGATCACTGAAAGCTTTTTCATTAGCTACACTTTTCATTCGTGTCTCATTCTATTCTAATTCTAATTTAATATGTATGTAATTTATTTTTCATTCAAGTTTAATTTATTTTTCATTCAAGTTTAATTCATAATGTAGGTTTCAGTTTGATAACACTATTAAAACACATCACTGAATGCTTTTTCATTATCTACAATTTTCATTCGTGTCTAAATCATAAAAATGTAACTCCTCTACATTAGCACAGAGAATACAAGCACACAGTCCACTATTCAGTTCCAAGGTCTATGATTATGAATAGTAACACTAGCAGCTAAAACCATGCAGTAAATTATATTCATAGTCAAAGTTCACCATTCTTCTAAGTGAAAACATGTGAAAAACAATATTTACCTCAATTGTAAAGCAAATACAAAACTCATCAAGCAAAAGGCAAAAAAAGAGCAAAGACTCACGAGCTACCACCAGCAAAAATGAAGCTAACCTAATTCAAGAACTCCTCTACATTAGCACAGAGAATACAAGCACACAATTCACTATTTATTTTCAAGGTCTATGATTATGAATAGTAACACTAGCAGCTAAAACTATACAGAAAATTATATTCATAGTCAAAGTTCACCATTCTTCTAAGTGAAAACATGTGAATAAAAAATTCAAGCTTAAACTACAACTTAGATAAGTAAAAACTCTAAACAGTAAATAAACTTAAGTCCCTGCCAGCAAGCAAAACAAGATAATATAGATGTATTTAAAATATAAAAGAACCTCCATTAAAGTCTAATCCATCCGAAAATATCTCGCCAGCCTTTTTGTTAGATGATTCCCTGGCTTTTTGAGTAAAAGAACTGTTGATGTCTCTCTTAGCAAACAACAAAGAAATATCCTTCAATAATTGTTTGTTGAAATTCATCACAAATTCTTTCATTTGAATAGATTGTAAGTCTATCTTCTCTTCAAGAGCTTTGTGATTTTCATTCGCCTAGTATATAATCAAATATAACACAAATATTAGAATAATAGTTTTGAAAAAGATAAAGCCTAAAGGCAAGTTAGCTTATGCCTTTACAAGTTCTTTTCTCAACTCTATAACCTCCCTGGTCAACATATCTAGACTATGCTTTGATCCTTTCGGCTCCAATTTCAAGATTTCTGAATGGTAATCACGAGGTTTAGGAAGCCTCAATTTAGATACCTCATCTTCACTCGCCACTATATTCTCAAACTGAAATTAAAATACAGAAACAAATAGATGTATTAACTTGAATTGAAATAATATATATATGTGTCATAAATTGTATTAACTTTGTATAGATACCTTGCATTTCGTAGGCATGAAGATGTCATTTTCAATATGCTTTTGCCAAGGACTTTCAGCAACTGTTTTCCACCTCAAAATTCTTGGAATAGAATCAGAAATTCGAAGACCTAAATCTTCATCGACTCTATAACAACACTCAAATATCTAAATTTAAAGGACAAGAGGCAATCCACCTAATCTATAGTACTGATTGGTTGAATTAAGCTTGTGCCTCACATTATCAAGCAACTTCTTGTAGACATCTAAACCCCACGGGTAAGAATTGAATTGTCCACTTTCCACAAGGTAGAAATCTCTATTACTAATTTCGTATTCATTGTTCTCATATGAGAACAAAAAATCATTAATAAAGAACAAAACAGCTAGTGAAACGGCAGAATCATCATCTATGAATTTTTTTGATAAAAACAACTCGCGTAGATGATTCTTTTAAACAGTAATTTATTCAGGAAAATCATTGCTCAACAACCGATAAGGAGAATCTGGAACATTAATAGAGCAACCATCACTAACACAATTTAAGCTTGTAATTAACCCAAATTCCCTAAACCTGAAAAACAACAGCTTCTCATTTAATTCAACAGAAAACACATCATCTGGTGTGTGTTTTAACTCCCTGTTCATAAGGCAATGAATAAGTTGGAGTTGTGTGGTCACTTTCGGAAGGTCAAGAAAGTAATCAAAATAAATATTCCTAAACAACTCGAGCTATTTTTCAGATAAAGAAAATTTTATTTTCTCAATCACGTCATGATTAGTATATGACGACCACCTACTTGAAGAATACAAAACATCTGGATGTCTCCAGAATTTATGATTCTGCATATAAATAATATCAATCTATCACTATAGATAATTATATCTTAACATGAACCCTCAAATAGGACTTAAAAGACATGTGAGATTTCAAGGAAAGAAGAGTAGCTTTATCAGTGCTAATATTAGCTAGTGAAGAAGAATGGTAATGAAGCATAATGAAAACTACAAGGGAAAACAGAAGATTGCAAATTCTACCCATGACTGTTTTTATATTGGAATGTCTTTTATATGACAATAATTGATAATACAAAGCAATGATCTTAGAAGATCTATTTATTGATATCAATTCTGCCTTTGGTCTTAAGCTCAACAATAAGATAAGATAAATACAAAAGATTAAGGGATTATGAATCTAACGTAAGAAGTGATTTCAAAATAGAAAAACTGCACTCGACAATAAATCAGAATTTTATCAAACTACACATGATTTAAAGTGAACATACAGAGATACTGTAGAGTGTAGATATATAAAAAGGAGCTAGTCATGCAATAGTTATACATCTAAAGATATCTTCAGCAATCAAGGAAAAAGGAAAAGAAACCGGCATGACTCCAATGTAAAATAAAAGCAAATCAAATATTTCATTTAAAAATGAACTACTGCCAATGTGTACTCCTCAAGTTTCAAGGAAAACACATCATCACAAACATACTAAACTTTAATGATTGCTTTGCTTTTTGCAAAAAAGAGGATATTATTGTTTCATTTTTCACTCCTCTTTTAATAATGAAAGACTCTTGAAAGCAGTCTTAGCTTAGATTAAATTATTCTCATTGAAAAACTAATAGTTGTGAGGGAGAATAAGCTTGAAGAATCATATGGTAAATAAATCTGCATTGGATTCATTTTTGCCTGCAGTTTTTGCTGATTTACATGTGGCTAGTTCTAAAAATATTAGATTTATGGGATGATGATGAATGAGATTATTGATTGTTCCAATAAGTAGGAAGATGCTAACATAGGTTGCATATTAGAATTAACGATTACTGTCTCTAATTCTCTTCTAATTCAACTTTAATATGTGTGTAATACACATTTTAGATCAAAGTTTAATTCATTTTTATGGTGTACAAATCACTGAAAACTTTTTTCATTAGCTATAGGTTTCATTCGTCTCTAATTCTCTTCTAATTCAACTTTAATGTGTGTAATACATATTTTCATTCAAGTTTAATTCATTTTTATGGTGTACAGATAACTGAAAACTTTTTTCAATTAACTACAGATTTCAGTCATCTCTTATTCTCTTTTAATTCAACTTTAATGTATGTGTAATACATTTTAGTTCAAAGTTTAATTCATTTATATTTATTTATTTTAAAAAATAAACAAATTGCAACACAAAAAATCTAACAATTCATGGCAAAACTCTCAACAATCACTGATATAATAAACTTGAGCAAATAAATTTAGACTATAATAAAAGTATCAAATACACAAATTTTTCTTCAACATCTAGCACACAAGTTCAAAACAACAACAAACTAAGAAAAAAATACATAAACAGATTGAAAATGCTATCAGTTAAATAGTGTTTTGGTAGAATGACATACCGAATATAAACTCTCCGGTAGAATCATATTTTTGCATAATCGATTTTGAATTTTTGGATTCTTCTCCTGAGCAATTGTAGGTTTCACTTTCTTTGACTGAAATTGAGGAGGTAAATCTTCAAAATCATCATCACTGTCAATAAATTTCTTAGATGCCGATGCAACATCAACTCGTTTTCTTTTCGATTTAGATTTAGAACTCAATTCATTGGTTTTTTCTTACTTCTACCGCCCTTTTTCTTCACATGAAATGCTTGAAAATTTTGATTAACCTTACCACCAGCTTCTTCTGGAGATTGATTTGCAGAAATTCCCAAACTAAAAGTTGGACCGACATTCACTTCACTACTGCCGGTTGAATCAACAATTCGAATTCATGGGCTTCTTTTAGGAGATTTCTGACTTTTCATTACAATTGTGCACCTAAAACCTCTAAGTTCCGTCTGAAATAAATAAGAAGATGAAAGAATAAGGGAAGAATGAAGAAGAGACGAAGGAATAAGAGAGAGACGCAGAAACTGAAGAAAAACCTTAGAGAGAGAAATAACGCCCTTTCCTCTTCCTCAAATAAATAAGATATATAATATCTTCTTTAATTAAAATATTATTATTGATTGTTAAAAATGATAATAAAATAAAAATATATTTAAAAATAATAAATATTTTTTAAAACACATTCAATTAAATAATTTTTTCAAACAAAAAACGAAAACTACTCGAAGGTCTAGAGAAATCGATCATCTACATCTTCTTCAACATCAACTCCAATCAGGGATTTCGGCGGCTTAATCCCACCAAATTAGTGAAAGTAGAAAGCAACCGAGCTTGAGTGGCATCCACCTGGGCGTTTAAAATCTCACAAACGCCTGAATCCAACTCGATGAAGATTTCTTCAGCTCACCGCACAGTTTCAACAAATCCAAATGAGGTATAGCCTAGAACTAGACCTTAAATCACTGATTCAAGTTTAACTGATGGCTTTACCAACAAACCCCTGCTTCGTGCAGGTTGAGCTTCGGGGAGCTAATACTTCTGCATCGAGTTCAAGATTCATTGGTAGAACCTCTGAGCAAGCTCGACTTTACAACACATTCAAACACTCTTAAAATGCAAGACTGGTTCTTTGATTTTGTAACTCATAAACCACTTAGATCTTCAACATTGTTTAACCCTGCTTGACCTTTGTTTCTCCTGTTACTGATAAGTGTTTTCCTTGCCTTCAATTTTATGCTATTGTTATATCTTAATGAGTGCTGAACTTTGAGTTTGACATTTCCTAGTCCGGAGGTTTGGAATGCCTTGTCTATCACTTTGTATGATTAATTTTGCTTGGGTTGGGAGATCATTCATAGAAACAAACTGAATATGATGTGTACCTGCAAAACTAAAAACATAGTTAGTTAAAAAAATCTGTCAAGGTGTTCCCTTCTCTGAAGATATGTCTCACCACCACCTGTCTATCCTTCAATTCCTTCTTTATACACCTTATATCTACTGAAATACTCCATGACACCTCTCACCTCTCTTCAATGATGTTTTTTTACAATCAAGGAGTCTGTTTCCATCACTAGAGAGATTAGATTGTTCTCCACACAATACTATAAATCCTCCTTAAAGACTTTTAGTTCAAATTCTAATGCATTTATAATTCAAACTCTCAGCCATTGCATAAATCAAATCCATTGTAATATCTTATACAAAAAGCCTTAGAACTCAGCGTTAGATGATCCCTGCTAGACCCATCAGAATTGCACTTAAAGACTCCTATAGAAGGACAAGACCATCTCACCATTTTACAAGAAATAATAGGAGTATAGGTTGCAAAAAATTCTACAATCAGAGGACAAGTGTTAGGGATGTTAGATAACCAAGGATATCTAAATCTCGACATTAAGTAGAGAATCCTATAAATCTCTCTAGTCATAGCCAACCTAGATATTTTTTCCATGTTTATAACATTCTTCTTTTTTCAGAGCTGCCATATAATAAAGATTGATACTGCTTTAAACAAAGGCTTCAATTTAGGTATACACTTGCACTCCACCATTTCTTCACTGTTTGTTTCAATTGAATGAAAGGACCCTGTATTCCAGATTCACCTGATAAATTTAACCATAAGAAATTAGCACCAGGACATGCTACAAAGAGATGGTCAAATTTTTTTGGAACTGAGTTATTACAACAAATACAATCCACTGTTTCAGCTATTTTACTTCTAACAAGAAATTCACCAATAGGAATTCTTTTAAACCACATCCTTCATGATAAAAATGAAATCATTAAAGGAATCCCCTTTTCCAAACATTCATTATACCCTGCCGAACCTCCTTCCTTTGTCTCATGATTTCCCAAGCACTCTTCTCTGTGAAATTTCCTTTACTATTTGGCATCCACCGTGGTTTATCCCTTTCTCTGATAACTGAATAGTACCCAACACAGTGTTTACATGTTCATAGAATTTATCATTAAACAGCTCATTCATCTTATTCATATTTCATCCATCAATATTCATTACCTAGTTAACTTCAGCATACTCATCAGTAACCTTATGAGTGACAGGTAGTAAATAGTGTAGTACACCCAGTTGTGTCCAATTGTCATGCCAAAGGCTTGCATGACCACATTTTGGTTCCCACCAAATTTCTTGATCCATGTTATCCCTAACTTGCAACATCAACTTCCAAGCTTGAGACCCCTCTTTCCACTCTACAGTTTGAGGTCCATGTCTCTTGCAGTATTTATTCCATAGGAAGTTGGACCACAAAGAATTCCTAGTCCAGAAACTCCATCATAATTTAGAAAATAGAGCCTTAGACACATCAAAAAGGGACCTGAAATCAAGACCTTCTTCCTTCTTAGGTAGACAAGTATCATCCCAGGAGATATAATTTTTTGCTCTCCCCTCCTCCTTTAAATTCTATAGAAACTTAGCAAAGATTCTATGAATATCAAGAATAATGCATTTAGGGGGCACAACTACAGATAATAGATGAATGAGCATACTCTGTAACACACCCTTTTACAAAACCATATTGATTTTATGATATCAACCTAGGTAAGATCCCTTCCAATCTGTCATGTATAATTTTGAAGATAACTTTATTGATGAAATTACTAAGACTAATTGACCTTAAGTCTGAAAAAAATTGAATAATATCCTTTTTAGGTAATAAAACCAAATTAGTATGAGTAATTAATTTTGGTAAAGTGTGACCCTGAATGAAAGCATGGACAATTTTAATAACATTCGATACCACTATATGCCAACAAACTTGGTAAAACAGACTTGTGAACCCATTAGGCCCACAAGCATTGTCTCCATTCAACTTAAAAATCACAGATTTTATTTCCTCTTCACCTGGCAAGGCTTTGATCAGTGAATTTTTATCAGCAAAGATTTGAGGCTGAATTTGTTGTAATAGACTAAGCTCTTCAGTACACTCTGACCCAGTGAATTGCTCAGAATAAAATCTCAAGGCTTCAGCAGCTATTTCCTCATCTCCCACAGTAGATGAACTATTTGATTTCTAGATCCTTTTTAGTGCTAAACTCTTTCTTCTCCCTTTAACCAACCATGAAAGAATATGGCATTCTTGTCCCCTTCAGTGTACCACCTGATACATGCTTTCTGCCTCCAGAACTCTTCCTCATAGTGGAAATATAACTTGTATTCTACTTGAGCTTGCTGAAAAACCATCTGTTAATAGGTGTGGGATGAACTTCAAATAATTCTTCCTTCAATCTAACAATTTCCTCTATAATATGTAGTTGCTTAAAAATATCCCCAAATTTATCCTTACTCCACCTAGATAGAGCTAATTTGGTTTTCTTTTATCTCCATTTCCATTGTACAAACACATCATCAGATACTTCAGATTCCCAACTATGTTTGACCACCTCCATAAACTTATCACAGTCAATCCAGAATTTTAGAACCCTAAATGGTTTGATAAAATTCTAAACAACACCCCACAGGATAATAAGAGAGGAGCATGATATGAACCTGTTCTAGCTAAGTGTTGAATATTCATGTTGCTAAGTAAATTCTGACATTCTTGATTAGCCACCACTCTGTCAAGCCTTTTAAAATGCACTCCTCATCAGCCCTACCATTCCACCAGGTGAAAGGACTACCAGAGAACTGTAGGTCAAATAGGTCATATGAATTAATACAGAAAGCAAAGTCTTCATATTTTTGTGGATATACAGGAAGTCCCCCAATTTTCTCTTCTTCCCTCCTAATAACATTGAAATCACCTCCAACCATCCAGGACATTGAATAATTATGGCCTATTGAGTACAGATCATCCCATAATATCAATCTCTCAGAGACTGAATACTTCGTATACACCATTGTATCCAAAAACTGATTAACATTCTCTAATGTTGAGTCAATTGTTATTCAGTGTCAGATACTACACCAACTTGAATATGTTCATTAATAAACACCCAAATTTGACTATTGGTGTTATAATTAACATACTGCATACCCAGCCTTCTTTTGTAATTCTGTATTTGCCTACTGTCTTGAAAAGGTTCCATCAATGTAATAAGAAAAAATTTGTGATGTATATGTAATAGTTGAACTTTATGAAATGTATTTTGAGTTCTAACAGACCTGATGTTCCAAAATAATGTCTTTTCTATCATTTAGAAATATTTTTACCTACCTTCTTTGCTTGGATCCTTGTTGGCTTTGATTCAGACACCTTCTTGCCTTTCACTTTGTTCCCTTTAGCTAATATCTGAGGTGATAAACCAGCATCTTTACAAATATTAATCTCTAGCTGAACATATTCTTCTTCCTCATTATCTTCAATAATTCTCTCAACAGAACCATCATTGTTAGATCTCTTATTGCGGCTTCCACTCCATTCTTTAGATGAATTTTTTGGGACACAATGGCATGAATTGTTTCCATAGGTACTGATTTGCTAGACTTAACATTGGAAATGGTATTATCTGTTGATGATCTCATTATTTGCTGATTCTTCTCATTGTCAGGCATCAACTCTAAGTTACAGACAGTACCATCATCACTTTGTAATGCCTGATGCTATTCAGTCTCTGGAGGAAATCTTCCACTTTTACAGGCCACTACTTGAAGAGGTTCATGATAGGTAGTATTTCTTTGCTCAACATCTTGCTCTTGATATGTCACTAACTCCCTACCGTATTCATTCTCCACATTGTTAATATTCTGTCAACCCTTACTGATTGTTCTATTGGATTGGTATCATATCCACTGATAACAACTTCATCACCCTAACTTGTCTTCTCTACTTTGTTATCTTCTGAAGGTATGGTGGCTTGCTGATCCTTTCATGTCCCCTCTTCAAGGCTGCTGATCTCTGGATGATTCTGCACATGATTGGAATTATTTATATGTTGCTCAATGATCATCTTCTGGTTCTTGTCAAATGCTTTAGTGATCCACTCTTTTGTGGATTCCTGTTTGTTGTTTTCATCATTTGTAATAGTTTTCTCAACTTGTGACTGCCCTTTATCTGCCATATTTTCTTTATCATGTTGTTGTAGTTCACCCTCTCCTATTGACATACCCTGTTCCTCCATAGTAGATATATCAGCTAGAGCAGCAAAAGAATTGCCCCTATTTACTCCTTTAACAGGTGTTAAAGCTTGTTCACTTATATTAGCCCACTTTTCCATACTGAATAACCTGTTAATTGGCTACAAGTATCTCCTATTGATTCTTCTCCTTCCATATTGATAATTTTTTTGTCTTTGATCACTCTTGTGCCCTCTTGCTCCTCATTCTGTACTTCCTTATCCTTTGCTTGCTCTTTGTCCTCGTCATTAGTTCTTTTAAGCTCAGAATGACCACTCCTATCTCTTCTTTTGCATGTCCCTGAACTTTATAGTGAGTATAATACTTAGGCATCCTATCATAATAAATTTTAACATGTTCCACCCTAGACTCCTTAGTCTTTTCGTTCACAATCTTCATTTCAACAAACTTAGGGAATTCAAAGGATAGGTCTAACTTAACCTTAATTCTCGCACAACTTGGTCTAGTCTTGTTTATTGTGGCCATGTCTAAGTGTATGGGCTTACCAATTGATGTAGCTAGAGAAGATAATGCTTCCTTCAAAAAAAGGTTGGCTTGAGATATGGGAAAGATATCCAAGCCATCGCCTGAGTAGTTTCTTCATCAACCTTAAACTTTGCATCATAGATAAGAGGCATCATGGTATACGAGTATCCGTCTTTAGCCAATATCTAGTAAATATTCTTTGACATTATGTTAATGAGGTCTTCCTATTGATCAAGCCTTATGAGAACATGCCTATTACGTACCAGACCTATCTTACATTCTCCTTTAATATACATTATCTAGGAATAAGCATCATCAGTTCCTCTAATTCTGGCCAACCATAAGAAAAATTCTCCACTACTGCAAATTCGAGGTTCTCAATTATGTTCCTCCTCTCCACTTTGCCTTCCGTCCATGTAATTCTAGGAACACCATTCGAGTATGATACTTTTTTCAGAGGAATTGGGTCAACCCATTTGGGGGTAGCCTTAGTACTAGGGGTGGCCCTAAGAACATTGGCATAGTTCTCCTGTGAAGGGTTGTTGCCAGTATTAACGATAGGCAAATCAGGGTTAATACTAACTGGATAATTGCAAGGATCTAATGGTGTAAATAAAGCTTCATATAGTAGTAATGACTGGCCAACTCTAGGGATGGGCTGGTGTCACACCCCAAGCTAGACCCTAGGAGTGATACGTCGATCGAAATTTTGAAGGATTCTAACCAAGCCAGCTTAGCATACATTGCATTCAAAAGGTAAATAAAACATATTGAAATCACGCGGAAACAATATCTCAATCACATAGTCTAGATATGAACGAAGAAAACTCAAGTCATATGTCCAAACGGACTACATCTACTCTATGTCTAAACATGCCTCTACATTCTAGATGGGGGCTTAGGACAAGCTCCTAGCTCACCCTAATATAAAAGGAGTCAAAATTAGTAACATGAAAGAAAATCTCATCCTCGATGAATGAGGCCTCACCAAACAACGTGGAAATAATATCAAGCTCTAGCCACGAATAGGATGTATCGGATGATGTCCGTCCCTACATTATGATACAATGTAGGCAAATATGCATTAGTACTACAAAGTACTAAGTATGTGAGATATGCTTGAACAATGAGATACAGACACAATCAATATGAGTATAGGATGCATGACCAATGTAATGAGAAGTGTAAGTAAGACTTAAAAGCATTTGAAATCGTGTTGTAAACATGTGGACAATACATCATAAACATCATAGTAAAACTTACATCACTTCATATAACACTTGTGGGATAGGACCTTTAACCGATATCTAAGACCATGCGAGCTATAACATGAAATTTGATGTAACTCCACATTAAGAAGAGAGAGGCTACTTTCTAAGGTAGACTCCGTGAGAATATCATAAACATCATGAGCTATTTGTGGATCCACTAGCTAAGACCTAAAGGCAACCTACGGGGGCAACGTAGTTTGAGACTTTAGATTGCTACTAGGATTTCCTTGGGTCAAACTTTTGGTTACCAGATCGAAATCCACCTATAAGTCCTCTCGGTGCTTAGTCAATATTTCAACGGAATTCATTGAAACATCATCAATAACATCATCATGAGAATAACCATAAGGGTGGCTCATTAACATAGTGATTCATAAGAACCCATGGATTGGTGAGAATTGTCTTTATCATCTCTTAAATCATGATTGTGTGAGAATTTTCCTTAATCTAAGCTTGACATATTGAAATCATAATTCATCATCATTTATAATCTTCATAAATCATTTATAAAGCCATTTATTGAAACCTTTGAAATTCATGTTCATAGCTTATTGAAATCATAGTCAAAATTGATTTCATGCATGGGTACTTGTAAAACATATCAAAATCATGCAATTGAGATTGAAGTATTCATAATCAAGTCATAGGAATCAACTAAAATCATAATCAAGGCAACCCAATGCAATTTGACAAAATTCTAAAATTTATAGACTTGAGATTAACATTGAATTTGAGAGAAAAACTTTGGGCTCCATGATGAAAGGAATCCATGGATGAAACCCCACACAACTTAGCTACCAAGGCCCTAGCAATGGAGTTTGAGTGATGAAACCCTAGTTTGGAGAAGATGAAGTTCTTGGGAGAGTCTTTTCTTCCTTGCCTTAGAGAACTTGAGAGAATGAATAGGAGTAGGGGGGAATTTTAAGAAAGGGGTAGTTATAGGCTCTGAATCTTTCCCCAAAAGTGTCTAGATTCATTGAACATAAAATAGAAAAGACGAAAATACCCTTTATTAAATGTACCTAGAAGATCTACGAATGAGACACTATGGGTCGTAGAAAGCTTCATGAGTCATCAACATGGGTCGCCAAAGTGATGCACTAAAAGTCAAGCTATTGGAATTTGCACACCTCCCCTACGAGTCAAGTCTACGGGTCGTAGAAAATCTATGACTCGTAGAAGACCCTTACGTTTGGTCAACAACCTGATCCCGGGACTCACCCCACGAGTCCAAGTTATAAGTCGTCATTAGGTCTACCACTCATCCTGTTGAGTTGTAACAAAAGTACTGAGGCTTGTTAATTTTTAGAACTCAGACACTGCTCCTACGACTCATTTCTACGAGTCTTCATCACTTCTACAAGTCGTACATTGACTCGTAGACTCACTTTTTCACTTAGCCGAACTTCCCAACTTCAGTATCAGTCCTACAAATCACTCTTATGACTCGTAGGAGTGCTTAAGACTCATAGGTCGACTCGTAAACTCTAGGACAATCCATTTTCTTGAAATTTTCTTTCTTTTCGACTTTGCAATTTCTGGGGTCTTACAATATCTCCCCCTTGGGATCATTCGTCCTCGAATGAGATTCAACTAGTATAGTAAAGACACGAAACGAGGACTAGCAACCCAACATGAATGTAATGACATCTCGAAAAATGCATAAACTATGACATCTTTAAACTCCATATAAAACATGACTTTAAAACCAACTTCATGAATATGAATGTGTATGAATGACATAGGGAAACTGAAATATAGGAATTTCGTAGACTTAGATCATAAGGAAACTGAATACTTTGATCGGAGATGGAAGGAAAATGATTAGGGTAACATATCATTATGTTGGCCTCGGCCTCCCACGTAGCACCTTCAACCTTTTGGTTCCTCCATAGCACTTTAACGGATGACACTTTCTTATTCCTCAACTTTCTCACTTGTTGGTCTAAAATCTCAACCAGGACTTCCTCATATCTCAAACTCTCCTTAACACCCCAACTTTCCAAAGGTATCTCCAATGCATTTCTTCAACAATAGGACATGATGCACCGATGCCAACCCCGAAGGCAATTCTACCTCATAATCCACTTTACCAATGCACTATCTCATAGAGGCAAACATATCGGGGACTAAGCTTTTCTTTCTTACCAAATCGCATTACACCCTTCATCGGTGAAATTTTTAAATAGATCCAATCATGAACTTTGAACTCAAGTTCTCTCCTTCTCACACCGATATAAGAATTTTGTCTACTTTGAGCGATATTCAACCTCTCTCTAATAAGCCTAACCTTTTTCATGGACTCAAACACCAACTCGGGTCCTAACAAAGTGACCTCTCCAATTTCAAACCACCCAATCGGAGACATACACCTCCTACCATTTAAGACTTCAAAAGGAGCCATTTGGATACTAAAGTGGTAACTATTATTGTAGGCAAACTCAATCAATGGCTGATGCTCATCCGAATTTCCTTTGAAATAAATTACGCATGCCCTCAACATATCTTCCAAAGTTTGAATTGTATGCTCGGCTTGACCATCGATTTGAGGGTGAAAAGGGATACTTAGCTTGACTTTTGTTCCAAGAGCCTTTTGGAGTGACTTCCAAAAATGTAAAGTGAATTGAGTACCTTGATTCGATATAATAGACAATGGATTACTATGAAGCTTGACCACTTCTCGGATATACAACTTAGCATAGTCTTCGTCACCATAAGAAGTCTTAATTGGTAAAAAATGTACTGACTTAGTCATTCGATCTACAACAACCCAAATTGAATCATGTTGTTTTCTAGTATGAGGCAAACCCGTTACAAAGTCCATATTCACATTTTCCCACTTCTTAGTAAGAATCTCAATGTCTTGAGCTAATCCTCCTAACTTTTGATGCTCGACCTTCACTTGTTGACAATTAGGACACCTTTCCACATAATCTGCTATGTCCTTTTTTATGCCATTTCACCAATACACTCCCCTCAAATAATGATACATCTTGGTGGCTCCTAGGTGAATGGAATATTGAGAACTAAGGGCCTCTTACAAAATCAATTCCCTTAGACCATCATCATTAGGTACACCCAACCGACCTTGATAACGGAGCACACCATCTCCCCAACCTTAATGGATTTTTTGGCAATCGACTTCTTCAATTCCACTAACACCAAATAGTTATCTTGATTAGCCCTAACGTCCACCACAAGAGATAATTCCGAACCATTTTGAACCATCACACCACCCTCACTAGAGTCAATCAAATGAATGCCCAAATGTGCCAACCTATGAACGTCATAAACCAACTCCTTTTTCTTATCTTCAACATGGGCAACACTAATCATGAACAACCTACTAAGTGCATCGGCAACCACATTAGCTTTACTTGGATGGCATAATACGCTCATATTGTAGTTCTTCAATAATTTAAGCCATCTCTTTTGTCGAAGGTTCAACTCATTTTGCTTAAACACATATTGCAAGCTCTTATGATCGGTGAACACCCACATACACACCATAAAGATAGTGTCTTCATAGAAGCATAGGCTATCACTTTACTATGTTGCATCAACACACAACCAAGTCCAATCCTTGAGACATCACAATAGACAAAAAAACCATTGTACCCTTCCGGTAAAGTCAAAATTGGAGTGGTAGTAAGATGATCTTTCAACTCTTAGAAACTCTTCCCACAAGCTTCCGACCATTTGAACTTCACTTTCTTTTGCGTCAACTTGGTCAAAGGCGAAGAAATTGTTGAAAAACCTTCCACGAACCTTCTATTGTAACCGGTTAAACTCAAGAAACTCCTAATATCCGAAGGTGATAAAGGTCTAGGCCAATTCTCAACCACATCTATTTTCTTAGAATCAACCATAATACTTTCACCGAACACGATATGACCAAAAATATTAACCAATCTCAACCAAAATTCACACTTACTAAACTTGGAAAACAATTGATGATCTCTAAGTACTTGCAACACTATCCTCAAATAATCTTCATGCTCCTCCTCACTCCGTGAGTAACCAAAATATCATCAATAAACACAATCACGAACATGTCCATGGATTGCTTGAACACCCAATTCATCAAGTCCATGAAGGCCGCAGGGGAATTGGTTAGCCCAAAGCACATGACTAGAAATTCAAAATGGCCATACCTTATTCGAAACGTTGCCTTAGGAATGTCACACTCCCTCACCCTAAATTGGTGATAACCGGAACATAGATCAGTTTTTGAGAAGTAGCTTACCCCTTGCAATTGGTCAAACAAATCATCTATCCTTAGGATTAGATATTTATTCTTTGTGATCACTTTATTCCATTGTCGGTAGTCAATACACATATGAAGCAAACCATCCTTCTTTCTAACAAACACAATGGGAGCACCCAATGGAGATATACTTGGTCTAATGAAACCCTTATCCAATAAATCTTTTAACTGATTCTTTAACTTTTTTAGTTCCACCAGAGCTATTCGGTAAGGAGGAATAGAAATAAGTTGGGTGTCGAAAAAAAGGTCTATGCCAAATCAATTTCCCTTTCGAAAGGAGCACTAGGTAGATCATCGGAAAACACATCCTAGATTAACAATAGGGATCGACTCTAGAGTAACAACTTCGAAATCAGTATCACTAACCCACACAAGATGGTAGATACAACCTTTGGAAATCATTTTTTAGGCTTTAAGGCACGAGATTAATTGACCCTTAAACATGAAATTACTACCCCTCCATTCTAGGATCGACACATTAGGAAATTGAAACTTACCACACAAGTTCTACAATCAATAGAAGCATAACATTCATATAGTCAATCCATACCAAGGATAACATCGAAATCGGTCATATCAAGCTCTACTAGATTACATGAAGTAACTTTGTGAAAAAACAAAATCGGACAATTTCTATAGACTCTTTTAGCCATAACTGACTCACCTACGTGAGTATAAATAAAAAAAAGCTCCAATAATATTTTGGGAGTAACATCAAATCTCCTAGAAATATAAGGAGTAACAAAAGATAAATTGTCACCCAAATCAAGGCATAAACATTATAGTGAAAGACAGTAACACACTGGCAACAACATCGGGAGTCTCCTCCACCTCTTACCTAGCATGAAGAGCATAGAACCGATTATTGTGTTGACCACCTTTTGGTTGAGCTTGGGCACCTTGTTGCACTTCTCCTCCATAAGCAACTTGGACTTGAGGACAACCTTTTTTTACCCTTACGCTCCTTAGCATGATGGACGGCTTGCCACATCTATAGCACACATTTATTCCCTCTAAACACTCTCCCTTGTGATTTTTCCCACACTTTTTACATGCGTGGATAACTTGGGCATTAGGAATTCCTCCTTGAGGCTTAGGGTTGTCCACCCTATCCTTGTCAAACCTTGGAATCAGATCATTTGAAGAACCTTAGCTGGAATTCCTTTGGCGAAATTGAGGATGCCCGCCATTTTCGGATAAGAGAAATTACCACCATCGGTCCTTGCCCCTTTGGAATCCCTAGATTTATCCCTTAGCTTCTCATCCTCTATTTGCTCTGTATAGGTCATGAGTCTAGAGATATCCATTTCTCTAATCAACATGTCCGTCTTGCACTCCTTAGACACCAAATCTAACATGCCCGAAATGAATTATCTCATATGAGCTCCTGCGCTGGCAACCATAAATGGGGCATACTTTGACAATTGGGTGAACTTGAGGGCATACTCCCTCACAATCATATTTCCTTGCTTGAGGTTAATGAAGTCTTATATCTTGGCCTCCCTCAATTCCAATAAGTAAAAGCAATCAAGAAACACTCCTTTGAATTCTTCTAAATTCATAAGACCCGCCTATCTAGGCCTCTCACTCTTTCATTGATCAAAACTATATTCTAGCAACGCCTTTAAATTGGTAAGTAGCCAACTCTGCCCTATCAACTGGGCTAACCCATGTGATCTTCACAATCTTATGCATACTCTCAACCAATTTTTGTGGATCCTCATCCACCTTGGAACCCCAAAACTCTGAAGGATTCATTCTCATAAAAACACGAACCCTTGTCTTTACCATACCCACATTTGGGTTCACGAGAGCAACCACCTCATGATTTTATTATGCTGTCATAGCTTGAGCAAGCACTTGGAAAGCCATTCAAAACTCGACATCTGAGACTTGTTCATTCATGGGATCATTTGGAGCTTGTTGCTCCTCCTCAATGTTTATTCGTACGGCTCTTCGTGGATGCATTCTCTGTAATTACAAAGAACATACGTTAGAAAGGAAATACTTATAGTACCATTCTATCGCAAGACATAGATTATGAACGAAGTGAGATTTTTCCTAAGACGCCTCATTGCCTCTTATTCATAGATGTGGCGTGCTTCACATCCATGGACAAGACTCTACTCGACGCAACATGTTAAACTCCCTAGGACACTCTTAAAATCTTGTACTCTAATATAAAGTTTGTCACATCCCAAGCTAGACCCTAGGAGTGACACAATGACTGAAAAACCCGAAGGATCCTAACCAAGCCATCTTAGCATACATTGCATTCAAAAGGTAAATAAAACATATTAAAATCACACGGAAGAAATATCTCAATCACAGTCTAGATATGAATGAAGAAAACTCAAGTCATATATCCAAATGGACTACATCCACTCTCTGTCTAAAGTTGCCTCTATATACTAGATGGGGGCTTAAGTGTCACGAATCGAAATCCTGAAGGGCTCCAACCAAGAATCTTGACATATTGTAAGCATACATAAGGTAAAGTAAAGCGGAAATAATATAGGAAAGAGTCTAAAACATGAATCATAAAAGGGAGTACAAACTCGACTACATAGACTCTACATCATATGTCCAATAATGCCTTTACTACTTAAGAAGGGAAGGGGATAAGTCATGTCCCTAGATCACCCTCAACATGAATGTAACCAAATTCTTTGACATTAAACAACTCATAACTCACTTTCTATAGATGAGGACTCACCAAAACGTCGCTGGATGGGAACTCTACTAGCCATGTGTAGAAGGAATGTGATCCTCAACCCCTACATTATGAGACAATATAGGCAACAAACATATGGGTATGACATGCAATATAAATCATAATATGCAATGATCAACTAACGTATATGATAAAAGAAGATAAGTATGGTCATGAGAAAACCATAACGATCAAAGCATTTAGAAGACATAGTTGAGATCATAAAAGAACATAAAGAGAGTATACATATGTGGAATGGAACCATAAATGACAATAAGACCATGCGAGCTATAACATGGAATTCCAATGTCTCCACATACAACGGAAGATAGGGGAATCTACTTGCCAAGGTAGACTTTACCCCATTAGGCGGGTGTCATGAACATATGGTATATATGGATCCAGTAGCTAGGCCATATTGGAAAAACAGTGGCACGTAGTTATGAGATTAGAGACTTTATATAAGGATCCCTAAGTCGAGCCCCCACCTCAAGCCTCATTCGGTGCTAAGTCAAATCTCACAAAATACATAACATAGTAATATACTTTAACATATATCATAAACTTGTGAATAGGTCTAACATTCATAAAGTAACTCATTTTTATGTCATAATTGCAACGTGAGTAAAAGTCTCTCAACATTACAAATTATACTTGCATAATTCATGCCATTAGGTTCCTAGGTCACCAATTAAGGATCCTAAGTCACATTTCTTCATAACTTGCATGAAATTCATATGTTGAACATAATTGTAATCCATGATCATAATTCATACTTAAATTTAGAGAAGAAATCGTATACATAGACAATTGAGTGAAAACCATGGGAATACTTTGAAATCTTTGAACTTCATAATCATAATTCATATAAATCATCATTTAAATTAGCTTCATGCATGAGCATTCATAATCCAACTTGAAATCATGCAATTAATGTAAAACCATACTTATAATGACCATTAATAATAATAAAAACATAATTGAAACAGCCAAACACAATTCATCAAAACTAGGATTTAAAAGTAATGAAAGTATAAGAGATTTTTGAGTCTCTAAATTTCCATTACGAGTCAATGTTATGACTCATCAAGTGGACAACAACTCATCGTGTTGAGTCGTAGGGGCTTCTTCAGAGGATGGTCCTGAAAATTTTCAAAGACTTACCCTACGACTCATTCCAATGAGTCATAGGAAGCACTATGAGTCGTAGAGTGATTCGTGGACTTGAAGTCAGTCCACTTTTTGGGAAATCCCTCCTTGGTTCTAACTTTCTAACTTTTGAGGTCATATAATATCTCCCCTTTGGGAACATTCGTCTTCGAATGAGATTCAACTAACATAGAAAGGACATAGAAAGAGGACTGTCATGATCCAAGCCTAGGGCCTAGACGTGACATAGTGAATGAAGCACTCAAAGGTACCTTACCCAAGCCTCTCAACATTCATTGAGAATTTTATTGGTAATGATAAACAATAACAAGCGAAAAGGTAAGGGGGTAATCAGGACTAAGGGGTTTCGCATTTAATAAGAATCAAAGTTGCCATACCATCCTTTACTATGTCCAACAATACCTTCTATATTAAGATTTGGTGGGGGCTAAGACATGTCCCTAGCTCACCCTCAAGATTAGGTCAAATACCAAAATATAACTCAATTGTCTAAACATATCATAAGCTAGATAGGTTAGGAGTGTTGTTCCTGTAACATGGAAACTCACCAAAAGTGGTAGCCTTCAACGATCAACTTAGCCACACAAAGGAGAGTGTGGAGCAACGCCGGTTCCTACAAGGTGATATCATTTAGGAAAAAGTATGCGTTAGTACTTTGAATGTACTAAGTATAAGAGTATGCTATAATGAAGAGCATCAAGACATCTATATAAGCAATATGAAATAATGAATGCATGCATGAGAAATATCATGTGGAACCTTAAAACATTCAATTTTGTAGGGAAGTGATTGTAACTGACATTTAAGACTATACAAGCTATACATGGAATCCAACATAACCTCTTACATTGGCACAAGGAGACTACTTGCTGGGTAGAACTCCGTCAACTTTAAAATTTCTTTAACTTTAGTGGCTTATCGTGGATCCACTAGCTAGAATAGCCGATAAGGGTCCCTATGCTGGCGCATAGTTAATGCATCATGAGACTTTATTTAAGGACCCCTTAGGTCGATTTCCCATCTACATGCTACATTCGATGCTAGGTCAATCCCATAGAATATAATTTAAACATCATAATGGCATAAGCATTTATATAACTTTAACATAAAATCATCATTCAGTGGAATAGCTCATTAAAATTTTTCATTTGATTCAATGCGAGAATTTTTCTTTCACATTGAAACCTTACTTTCACCAAGAAGCCCTTTCATCATTCAATCATTTCATAAGACTCCCTTTACATAAACACTTACTTCATAACTTTCATTTGGAGTCAAAAACTTTCACTTCAACTTCACTTTATCATAAGGAAACTAGGTGGGTTCATTTCATAGAACATTCAAATGAATTTCAAAGAGTTTCTTGCATGCATGAGAGTTATGGAAATACTTCAAAGTAAACATCTCAAAACAACACACCATATACACTTAAAATCACCTACAAGCCTTCATGTAGGTATTTTAGAAAATCATTCATTTTATGGAATTGAGAGTTAATATACATCAATATTTGTAAATAAACTTAAAATACGTCATAATCTATGCATTTAGAGTTATCATGTAAAGACCCATAAAGATTCATCATTAGAAGTGAAATATCAAGTTGAGAAGAAATTTTGGGCTCCATGGGTGGAAGAACCCATGGATGGAAAACTCACATACCTTGGGGACACAAAATCCCTATGGAAACTTAAAGAAGAAATGAGACTCAAAATGCCTTGAGATGAAAACCCTAGCTTTGCCTTGAATTTATTAGGAGAGTTTGAGATGATGGGAAATTCAGTGCATTGAGTCTAAGTATGGAGAATGAGTGTTTTGGGGTTTCTAGATAGAAAGATTCAGCCTCCAAAACGACATCATTTAGAATTAAAATGCAGAAAAGACTAGAATGCCCTTCTAAAAATCTGGCCGAAAAGGACTTCACGGTGACCCCTTCACGGTCCATGGTGGGCTCCCTTGGTAAAGGACTTAGGAATATCTGGAAAAGGGCCTGCAGGGGTAGTATCTAAAATTTTACCACGGAGCCCCTTCACGATTTGTGAAGGGCATTACGGGCCGTGAAAAGTGGACGTGGTGCAGGTCCTGCAAGTGTTCACCACGGTCCATGGAGAGTTCCATGATCCATGATGGCCTCCGTGGTCAACCCTTGTTGCCATTTTCTGCAACTTTCTAAAATTTCATCCTTTATTACTTGGTTTTGGACCTCACACATTTCTGGGGCCTTGCAAGGACTAGCAACCCAACATGAATAAAATGAAATATAGAAAAGCACAAACCATGAGATTTTAAAACCTAACTTAAATCATACTTTAAAACCAACTTCATGAACATGCATGTTTATGAAAGACATACGAAATTGAAACGTAAGAGTTTAAGGCGATTCGAACAAGAACAACTTAATACCTTAGTCCTTAAGGTAATGATATTTTAATGCATTGACCAATGAGTTTAATGTTCTAATGTTTTCATGACTTATTTTATGTTTTAGAGATATTGGTCTCGCATCTCATGATTTATATTGACTATGTCCTATGTTTAATTTTTATGCATCTTCTCACATACTTAGTGCATTTTATGTACTAACACATACTTTTTGCCTACATTATATCATAATATAGGGTCCGACGATCACGTTGATCCTCCTCCCACTCATGGCTAGAGTCATCATACTTTTGTACTTATAGTGAGTCCTCAAGTTTCGAGGACGTGACACTTTATTTTCTTATGAGATTATGACTTCTTTGGTCGATTATTGGGTGAGCTAGGAGATTGTATTATGCCCCCCATCTAGTAGTAGAGACATGTTAAAGAGTAAGAGTCTATGTTGTCACTTTCTCATTTTGAGACTCATACTTTTATTGAGATGTTGCTTCTGTTTCTTTGATCTTGCTTATTTACTTCATTTACCTTATTATTCTCATTAATGATATGCTAAGAGGCTTGGTTGGGGTCCTTCGGAATTTTAATCATTGTGTCACAGGTACACCCTAACTCAGGTCATATCATTATAGTTGATCCGACGAATATTGAGGCTATTCGAGATTGGGATAGACCTACTTCTATAATTGAGGTTCGTAGTTTTGTCAGATTAGCGAGTTACTACAAATGCTTTGTTGAGAGCTTTTCTATTATTATAGCCCTGTTGACTCGGTTGACTCACCAAAATGTTCCTTTTGTGTGGTTAGAGGAGTGTGAGATGAGCTTACAAAGGCTTAAGGAGTTATGTACCACCACTCTTGATTTGACTCTTGTAGTAAGGCAAGGGATTCACGGTATATTATGATATATTCGGTGTTGGTTTGGATTGTATATTAATGCATTAGGGCCAAGTTATTGCTTATGCATCGAGGTAGCTTAAGTTACATGAGCACAACTACCCTACTCATGACCTAGAGTTGGCAGCGGTAGTTTTCACGCTTAACATTTATAGGTACTATCTGTATGGAGTTTTTTATGAGATCTTAATAGATCAAAGGTGCCTTCAGTACATCATGAGCCAGAGGGACCTTAATTCGAGGAAGCGTCGGTAGATTGAGCTCCTAAAGGACTATGACCTCTCTATTCTCTACCATTCGGGCAAGGCGAATGTAGTAGCAGATACCTTGAGCCGAAAGGCTGTGAGTATGGATAGTCTAGCCTTCCTTTTTACTTTGAAGCGATCGTTGGCTTTGGACATCCATTCCTTAGCTAACCAGATGATTTGACTTGATATCTTAGATTCCAGATAAGTATTAGCCTATGTGGGGGTTCAGTCATCTTTGCTAGATCAGATTTGGGGTCATGAGCTTGAGGATGAGTCTTTGGTGGCACTTAGAGATAGGGTGTCAGCCGGTGATGCAGGTCATACTATTTTAGACTCAGATGGGGTTTTGAGATTCGTTAGCCGATTGTGTGTTCTAAAGGTTGGGCATTTGATTCAGCTTATCCTTAGCGAGGCCCATGATTCCAGATATTTGTAAGACCCCAGAAGTTGGAAAGTTAGAATGAAGGAGAAATCTCAAGAAAAGGAATAAATTTCATATCTGCAACTCTTGTTACGGATTATAGTGATTTCTACGACTCGTAGGAATGAGTCGTAGAGTAGGTCCTTGATTTGGTGCAGGGCAAATCTCAGATTTACACCCTACGACTTAACAGGACGAGTCGTAGGGGTGTCTACGATTCGTCAATTCGACTTGTAATGGGAGGTTCAGAACTTAGGAAACTTGCAGGTTCTTAGACTTGCAGGACAATTGAGATGACTTGTAAGGAAGATTACGAGTCATAACAATGACCCATAAGAAAACTTCAGAGATCTTCAAACTTATAGATTTTTATACCTACATGACGAGTCAAGTTGATGACTCAAAATCATGAAGAAAAGTCATAACAACGGCTCGTAGAAGCAGTCTTCAGAGACTTTAATCTCGGGGATTTTCATACCCTGAAAGACGAGTCAAGAAAGTCTATGAGTCATAGGGACCAACTCGTAGGTCCAAAATTCAAAATTATTGAAGGGCAATATTGTCTATTTCCAAAATTTGGTTCAATGAACCTAGACACTTTCATGGCAAAGTTCAAATTCTATATATACCTAATTCTTCAAATTTCCCTCCTAACAATTCATTCTTCAAATTTTCCTACGGCAAGACTCTAAATTCTCTCTCAAGCTTCTCCTTCAAATTCAAGCTAGAGTTTCAAGTTTATCAAGGTTTCCTCTTCAATTCTAGGTCAATTTTACCAAGGTATGTGGAGATTGATCCATGATTCCCTTTCACCCATGGAGTCCCAGGGTTTTCCTCAAAAATCTTATAAAATTTCATTATCTTTAAAACTCTAATTTTGATGAATTATGTTGGGCTATTTTCAATCACATTTTTAATTATTGTCAATGATCATTATAAGTATGTTTCTACATAAACTACATGATTTCAAGTTGAATTATCAATGCCCATGCATGAAGTTAATTTCAATAATGATATACATGAAGTATGATTATGGAGTTCTATGATTTCAAAGTATTTTCATTGTTTTCATCCAAATTGACTATGCATATGAGTTTTACTCTATATTCAAGTATGAATAATGATCATGGATTTCAATTATGATCAAATTGTGAATTTCATGTAAGATATGGAAAAGGTGACTTAAGGTCCTATGTTGGTGACCTAGGAACCTAATGACATGAATTATGCAAGTATGATGTTGTGATGTTGAAAGGCTTATACTCATATTGCAAGTATGATATGAAAATGAGATACTCTATGAATTATGAAGTTTATGAACAAGTTTATGATATAAGTTAAGTATGATTACTATGTTATGTATTCCATGAGATTTGACTTAGCACTGAATTATAACTTGAGGTGGGGGCTCTACCTATAGGTTCCTTATATAAAGTCTCTTATCTCATAACTACGTGCCACCGTAGGTTTTGTCTTATGGCCTAGCTAGTGGATCCATTTATAGCGTATGTACATGACCTACCTAGCTGGGTAAATTCTACCATAGCAAGTAGATTATCCTTTTTCAGTTGTATAGGGAGACATCGAAATTCCATATTATAGCTCGCACGATCTTATTGTTGGTTATTGTTCCTATCCCACATATATATACTATTCTTATGTTCTTTTATGATTTTGACTATGTCCCTTAAATGCTTTGATCATTATGGTTTTCTCATGACTTTACACATTTTCTTTATCATGTATGTTCTTTGATCATTGTATCCTATGATTTACAATGCAGGGCATGCCCACATACTTAGTATATTAAAACATACAAATGCATATTGTTGCCTACATTGTTTCATAAAGTAGGGGTTGAGGACCATATTGATACACATGGCTAGTTGAGTTCCATTCGGTAAAAGGTTGGTGAGTCCTCATGTTATCGAGGGCGAGTTATGACTTGTTCTATTCTAAAAACTTTATTATGTTTCGATTTGAGGGTGAGTTAGGGATATGTCTTAGCCCCTCTCATCTTCATTAGTAGAGGTATTTATTGGATAAAACATGTAGAGTCTATGTAGTCGAATTACACTCACTTTTATGCTTCATGTTAGACTCTCTATTATATTATGTTTCGCTTTACTTTACCTTATGTATGCTTAAATAATATGTCAAGAGGCTTGGTTGGAGCCCTTTGGAGTTTTAATTATCGTGTTACGACTAGGCCCTAGGTCAGATCGTGACATATTCCATCCATCCGAGAACATCTAAGATGTATCTTAATTTAAAGCAACACTATTGGTGGAGCGGTATGAGGAGAGACATCTCAGACTATGTGTCGCGTTGCTTGTGTTGCCAGCAGGTGAAGGCCGAGTATTTGAGGCCTGGTGGTGAGTTTCAGAGATTACCCATTCTGGAATGGAAGTGGGAGCATATCACTATGGACTTTATTGTTGGGTTTCCTCGAACTTCTAGATATCTTGATAGTATTTGGGTTATCGTGGATCAATTAACCAAGTCAGCACACTTCTTACCCGTTCATACTTCCATCAATACTGAGAGGTTGGCTCCTATCTATATTCAGGAGGTGGTTCATCTTGATGGTGTGCTTGTTTCTATTATCTCAGACTGGGGTTCATAGTTCACTTCTTGCTTTTGGAGGGCTTTTAAAGAGTAGTTGGGCACCTGTGTTCATCTTAGCATAAATATTCACCCCCCAGACTGATTGTCAATTAGAGCGCACTATTCAAGTTCTTATGGACATGTTGCGGGCCTGTGTTATGGATTTCGAGGGCTAGTAGGACTAGTTCTTGCCTTTAGTGTGGTTTGAGTACAACAACAGCTACCACTCCAGCATTCAGATGGCCCCGTTCGAGGCCTTATATGGTAGGCATTGTCTCTCTCTGATTAGTTGGTTTGAGCCTACGGAGCCTAGGTCGTATGGTAAAGACTTACTTAAGGAGGCCCTGGATCAAGTGAGGGTGATTTAGGATAGGCTTAGGATAGCTCAAATAACACACTAAAGTTATGCGGATCACATGCATCGACAATAGAGGTTTGTAGTTGGTGATTGGGTATTTCTTTGAGTAATTCCCATGAAGAGCGTGATGAGATTTGGGAGGTAGGGCAAGCTTAGCCCCAGGTATATAAGGCTTTTTGAGATATTGAGAACAATTGGTGAGGTTGCCCATGAGTTAGCCCTACCTCCAGCACTATCAACTATCCACCCAGTCTTTTATGTTTCGATGCTACGTCGGTATGTTCTAGATGAGTCTCATATGCTCCAGTATGATTTAGTTGAGTTGGATGATTGTCTGGTAGAGGAGTTAGTGACCATTCTAGCTCGAGATGTTAGACAACTTCGATCGAGAACTATTCCTATTGTTAAGGTCCTTTGGAGGCACTATCCAATTGAGAAGGCTACCTAGGAGACCGAGAAGGGGATGCGGAAGCAGTTCCCCAGCCTATTTAAGCCTTCAGGTACTTCTTGACTTTTACTTTCGTAGACAAAAGTCCTTTTTAGTAGTGGATATTGTAATGAGCCTCTAGGTTATTTTTGCCTTAATTCCTTCTTTTCATCGTTTAGAGCGTTCCTGTAGCGACCCCAAGTCATTTATGACTTGCTGGCACTAACTATTTGGTCGTCTGATCGTTTGTTCGAGTTTTAGTCTTGTTTCCCTATTTTAGAGCTTTTATAACTTAAAAAGATGATTTTGATCATAACTTCATGTAAACGACCTCAGAACGAGATTTTGACAGTTACATCTGCTTCGGAATGACCAAATTAGACTAGTAGCATAGTCAGCATGAGTATCAGGCAATCGGTGCGAGTTTGAGAATGTAATTGCATGTTGATTAGTTGGGATTCGAGATTGGGTAGTATTGAATCATGCTTAGGCTTTTAGAAATCATGTTTTAGGCCTTTACGGGGTTTTATCGGCTATTTTTAAGCATGCTACTTTCCTTATTGATCATCCATGCCTTGTGGTACATTTGTATACTTATTTTGTTGTCTATTCGAAGTATGTTCGGCCTTAGTCTAGGTTTGACTAGTGCTTGCCTTAGAAATGCATGATTCGTACCTGATAGCCCCTTAGTTTTGCCCCGATCTCGTTCGTTGCCTTAGATCCTTGTAGAATGGTATAACAGACTTGATTATGATAGTTTGGGCCTTAGTTAGGCGATATGCCATCTCCAATGACCTTCTAACTCTACTTCCTCGATTCTGCGGCGACACTGGTTTTGTTCTGTGATTTAGGATTGGTTTGGGGTTTAGCTCTGATGTTTTATTGATTAAGTAAGTGTGGACGGTGATCCAAGGAGTTTGGAAACTATTGATCTTTGGGAGCACTTACAGTAGCTATATTGGGCACCTTTGTCGGACATCTAAATTCAAGCTCCGACCTCGGCCGTATTGGCACTTTCGATGAGCATTTGGTTAGAGGTCCGTCCTCGAATATTCAAATCCTTATAAAGAACATCTGGTTAGAGGTCTGTCTTTAGTTACTTGATACTTGATCAATTACCTGGATATTTCTGATGAGCATCGGGTTAGAGGTCTTGCCTTTATAATGTCAGATTCTACTGGATTGGGTTGAGAATCTAGTTCTATATTCTCTAGTTTTGGATTCTCAGTTATAGTTCTCAAAAGTTGTAGCTATTCTGTGTACTCGTCGGGCTTATGAGAGTCTAGTCAGATTTTTATTTAAACTTGCAAACGAGTGTACCTTCTGGGCTTATGGCGTCCAATTAGGTGTAGTTTAGTTGTAGATTACTTAGTTAGTTCTTTCTACATTCGTGTGCATTCCTTTACTTTACTTTAGTCTTCTGCTCTTGACCTCTGTTTTGTTCTATTCCCTCTTTTTATATTGCCTTTAATTTTTAAGCTCAGTCGGCCTTTGATACCAACTAGGTACATGTTTGATACTCATACTACACTCTATATCTATTTTTGTGATGCAGGTCCGAGCACCAGTAGCCAGCGTTGATTCAAGCTCAGAGCAGTCTGATCCGTAGACGGGGGTGAGCACTTGGCGTTCTGTACTATTTTGGTCTCCATCTGTATATATAGACTAGTCTTTTTCTTTAGAGATAGGTCTTGTTTCAGTAGTCCACTTTTGGGACTTATACTCTTATGCTTAGTCAGCTTTGTACTAGTGACTTCAAAGTTCTAGGAAAGATTAGTTGTATATATTTATTTTGGTCTGTCTTCCGTTTTATTGTGTTATTTATGTGAGATTATTTATTCCTATTTAGTTTCTACCCTTAAATTCATTACTAGTCGTTCCGGGTTACGGGTTGGCTTACCTACTAGTGGGTTGTAGTAGGTGCCATCATGACTAGCGGAATCGGGTCATGACATAATAGAATGTGGAGTGTCGAACCTTTTAAATATGAACCTCTTGAGGAATTGAACGACACTTCGCCCCTCATTGTTAGGTAAGGCCACCGCTTCTGCCCATTTTGACACATAATTAATCTTAACAAAAATGTACTTGTTCCCATAGGAACTCATAAAAGAACCTATAAAATCAATTCCCCACACATCAAATAATTCAACCTCTAAAATTGGAGTGAGAGGCATTTCATGTCGCTGAGATACCTCTCCTTGTTTTTGACATTGATCACAGTTTTTGACAAACAAGTTGGCATCTTGGTATAAGTTAGGCCAGTAGTAGCTGCTTTGAAGGACTTTAGCTGCTATTCGTACCCCACTATGGTAGCCACTGACTGGCAACACATTAAACACAAGAAGGATCACCTCAACCTCCACTTCCAGAGCACATCTCCAGATCATATGGTATGCACATTCTCTAAACAAATATGGCTCATCCCAATAGTATTTCTTTGCATAAAAAAAAATCTTTTGCGTTGATGAAGATTCAGACAATCGGGAAGGAGCCCACATGCTACAAAGTTGGCGAAATTGGCATACCATGGGGGCGAGCTATTAGATACCCCTATTACTGACTCATTCGAGAAGGACTCATCAATCTCCTTCTCTCCGGATACTACCACATCGGATTCCAGTTCTGATAAATTATTAGCCACCTGACTTTCAAAACCCTTACGATCCTTGACCTCTAAGTCAAATTCTTGCAACAATAGCACCCAACAAATCAATCGGGGTTTTGCATCTTTATTTGCCATTAAATATCAGATCTCACCATAGTCGGTGTGGACTACCACCTTTGTACAAAAAAGGTAGGCACGAAATTTTTTGAAAGCATAGACAATAATCAACAACGCTTGCTCAGTAACTGGGTAATTCTTTTGGGCTATTTTCAATGTCTTACTAGCATAGTAGACGGGATGGAACAAATTTCCTTTCCTTTGGCTAAGAAGATCCCCTAAAGCTACACCGCTCGCATCACACGTGAGCTCAAAAGGGATGCTCCAATCTGGAGAAAAAATAATCGAAGCCGATATGAGCTTCTCTTTAAGACATAGGAATTCATTGACACAAGCGTCGTCGAACTCAAACACACTCTCTTTTTCAAGTAGCTTGCACAAAGGATAGACCACCTCAGAGAAGTCTTGAATAAATCTCCGGTAAAATCTGCTATGTCCCAAGAAACTCCGGACACCCTTTACCAAAATAGGAGGATGTAATTGAGAAATAACTTCAATTTTCGCTTGACCAACTTGTATACTATCTTCCGAGATTTTATGGCCCAACACTATACCTTCTTTCACCATAAAGTGGCACTTCTCCCTAAATAAGTACAAGATTAGTTTCCACCCACCTTTCCAAAACCTGACCAAGATGCTCAAGGCACGCATCAAATGTATCCCCCACAACTGAAAAATCATCCATAAAGACATCCATTGTATCGTCTACCATGTCGGCAAAAATGGAAAGCATACGTCTTTGAAAAGTTGTGGGATCATTGCATAAACCGAAAGTATCCGCCTGAAAGCAAAAGTGCTATATGGGTATGTAAAAGTAGTCTTCTCTTAGTCCTCGAGAGTAATAGAAATATAGTTATACCCGAAATAGCCATCCAAATATCAGTACCAACCACAACCCTTAAGACTATCTAACATTTGGTCCATGAAAGGCATAGGGAAGTGGTCCTTTTCTGTGCAAGTATTCAATTTTCGATAGTCCATGCATACCCTCCAATCGGCCACTGACCGAATAATATAAGTTCATTCTTTTCATTTAGCACAACCATTATGCTATCTTTCTTAGGGACTCATTACACCAGGCTCACCCATTTACTATCTGCTATAGGGTAGACAACATTTGCATCAAGCCACTTGATGATCTCCTTCTCCACTACCTCTTGCATTAGAGCGTTCAACCTCTGTTGGTGCTCCATACTCGGCTTGCTGTAACTATCCAACTGTATCTTGTGAGTGTAAACACCGGGAGGAATACCCAAAATATCGACAATTGTCCACCTGATAGCCTTAATAAACTTCTTCAACACGCTCACAAGAGCTTGTACTTGCTCATCAACCAAATCAGCAGCTATAATGATGAGCAAAGTACCATTTTCCCCCAAGAAAACATAATGAAGGTGAGAAGGAAGTACCTTGAGCTCAAGCTTTGGCGGCTCATCATTAGACGACTTTGTGGGTGGTGTGTCTCTAGTTTTTAAGTCAATATCTAACCTTATAGGATTCTTAGGGTAAGACCCAATACCCGAGAGATCATCCAACACTTCATTATAGTTGGAGATCTCTTCCCTATCAAATTTCAATAACCCCGCTGCCAATGATTCCCCAACATCAATGACCGATATTACATAAAGTTCATTCGGTTGCTTAATAGACCTACACACATTAAAATTGACTTCCTCAACATTAACCCAAAACTTTGGTTCACCATTCTCCATATCGATAAGTGCTTTACCGGTAGCCAAGAAAGCCTACCAAAAATAATAGGAACTTCAGCATCGATCTCAAAATCAGCCAAAAATATGAATTTATCAACCTTCACCAAGATATCATAGAGAATGTTGATGGGACGCTTAATAGAACGATCAGCCATGAGTAGACGCATTGTGATTGGCTTGGGCTCACCTAAACCAAGTTGTTTATGGCATAGGGATCAAATTTATACTAGCACCTAAATCACAAAGTGCTTTGGCAAATTGATACAATCCAATAGTACATGGAATGGTAAATGCCTCGGGATCATCTTTCTTTACCACAATATTACTTGACATGATTTCACTACAACTATGAGACACCTCAATAGTCTCAAAATCCATGCTATGCTTTTTCATCACCAATTCCTTCATAAACTTAGCATACCCAAGCATTTCCAATAATGCCTCAACCAATGGAAGATTAATAGAAAGAGTCTTGAAGATGAAAAGAAACTTTTGAAATTTGAGGTCCTCATCTTTCTTTTTCAATCATTGAGGGAATGAAGGTTTTACCTTGGAAAGTGTCTTGTAGGAACCACCGGTGGGATATCTCTCACATTAGATTTTTGAGTCACACCAAAATCAACAACCGTTGGTGCATCATTCATTTCATAGTATGATTCATTGTTTAGATCTTCGGCTAACTCATCACTTTCGAATACAATGGCCTTACCCTTGCTTGAACTAGCCGCTTCATCATTTGGTGCTTCATTACCAACAAAAATTCTAATCCTAGTCAATATGGCCATACATTGTGCATTGTCGCTCTTAGGATTCATCACAGTATCACTTGGGAGACCACTTTTGGGCCTCAAATTTAAGTGGGTTGAGATTTTTCCCATTTGAGCCTCGAGTTACTTAATTGACACCGAATGTGAAGTGACTATTTGGTTTAATAAGGATAGATCAACTTTCATCTTCTTTAACACCTTGTCCGAACCCTTAACCTTGTTGAGAATCCTAGCATGCATGTCCTTCGTTCAGAAGCTTTCGGGGTCGATATTCGACTCCTTGGGATTTTAATGAGGAGGGACATATTTATCACATTCACCATGACCTTCCCTCCAAGTATTACCTCGGTCATTCCAATCCATCTCTCTCCAACCACCTTCTCGGTCCTTGTTCCAACCTTGATTCTCATTCGGCCTTGAATAAGCCAGACGGGAACCCCCGACTGATTTTCTAGAAATTGTATTTCTTCATTGTACATGGTATCAAACTTGACATCTTTTGGATTCAGCCCAATATTTGCATTTACTGCATTCACCGCTTTGTATCCTCCATCCATAATATGTTTGGAGAGCAAATTAAGTTGAGTCATCATTTTCTCCATGTTCTCATCTCGTTCATGGTTCTTCTCAAGTTATTCCTTAGTCATCCAATCATGAATAAGAGACACATAGTCCTCTTGAGTGTGCCAAGCACAATTGATTTTCGCCATTTCATCAAGCAACGCTAAACCAACGGTGAAGGGTTGGCGCATGATACCACCCTTAATAAATTGATCCGCTACACCGTTGTTTACTATATCAAGGCTGCGATAGAAATATTGTAGCAACACGTTTTTCGATAGTCTGTGAGTGGGGAATTGTAAGAGCATCTTTTGAAACCTAAGACAAGTCTCATGAATCAATTCCCATCAACTCTCTTGAAGTTTTGAATGCTATCTCTCAATTTCAGCATCTTGAAAGGTGGGAAAAATCACTCATAGAAAGCTTCCATGAGCTCATCCCAAGAGATGATGGAATCCCTCGATAGGTGCTAACCACTTGGTTGCCTCCCCCATAAGAGAGAAGGAAAACAACCTTAGCCAAATAAACTTCTGCGAGATATTCTTGAAAGAGAAAGGGATATGCACATCCATGAAGTTTCGGATATGGTCATGAGGATCCTCGTGAGTGAGGCCCCCAAAGAAGCCTTTCACTTAAAGCAATTGAAACCTAGTACCGGTCACGTGGAAGATTGCATTACCCACAGTCAGGGGTAACCTTATAGCTCCGGCACTACCCATTTGGTCCATGTTTATATCATTCATGACCCCAACGTTACTCCCATGAGCACTCATATCTTCACCTAACAAAGAAAAAAAATAAGAAAATGATAGTAAGGGAGTCCTACTACAAATAACTAGATCACAAACAACATCAATAAAAGAACTCTAACCACCATTCTCCGACAACAGTGCCATTTTTGATAATGTTCAAACTACACTTCTTACAAGTCGAAGTGTAGACGGTTGCTAATAAATTATAAACCCAACGATGAGTTGGGATCGATCCCTCGAAGAACAGTTTGGAATAGAATTCGATTAAGAAGTAAGAGCGTGTTCTAGACTTTTGTAGCGTAAAAATAAGTGAATCAAAACATAAGTTAAATCAATAATTTCAAAATATCAATTTATAAGAGTTAACTAGATTACTGTTAACACGATCAATAACAACGGAGTGTAACAAGTTTTAGGAGACTTCTAGGGTAGGTGCGCAGTTAAACATGTTGTTCGAATAAGGGTAAATATTGTTAACTATCAATGGATAGGCAAGATTAAACAATCTTACAAAAAGCATCTTTCGACCACTATTCATCTATCCATGTAAGCACTTTCGAGCCTAAACATATGTACTAATAAAACTAACTCGATCCTTAGCAAAACCTCCCCTCTCTCTCGAGAGATTACAGTTGATAAATTCAAATCAACGACTATTTGTTAATTCAACCACTTCACATCACCTTTTCAAGCTAAGATGAAAATCTAACATAGAATTACGTTTGCAACCATAAATCATAAATGAATACATACCAAATTAACAAAACTCATATTGAATTAACAAATCTTGAGCTAATACAAAAATCCAAATTCCAAACAAGAAGTTAATTACATAAGCACCTCCCCTCCCCTTAAAAGGATGGGGTTTAGCTACACATTGAAAAATTAAAAGAAATTTTATCAAAATAATTGTCTTCCATTGAGTTCAACAAAGTTTCACTTCAAAATCTCAATGCCCAAGCTTAAAATCCCACTAATTACCCCAAGAACAATGTTAAAACCCCAAGCAAAATGGAATACTCTATTCTCAGGTTCTCTACAATGCAAAACGTGCTTTTTTCTGACTTTGAAAACCAATTTATATTTTCTCTAAAATCAGGCCAAAATATAAGATGCGAGGCGTAAGTTGTGCTTGCCGAAGTGGTCGGTGAGTCGCCAAATGTATAAGATTCTCGCATTTCAGCGAATTGGTTTTTCAGTTGCTAGGCTGACCAGTTAGGGAGCACGTTCCAGCCCGCACATCTTCCATGAGGCTGACCCAATCCAACCCTTGAATTAAGTGAGATTGTGCTACATTTTTTCAGCCTATTTAGAAACGAGACTTTTTAGCGTAGCCTCATTTGGCCCGCCAGCCTCATAGGCTCAACCCACGAGCCTCAGAGGCCAACTTGTGGGTCTTGAATTTTAAAAATATTTATTATATATATTTTAAGTAGTGTTTTATTTTATCAAATCTTCAGCAATTAGGCAATTGAAATTATTATAAATATGAATATTTGACCTCTTTTACTTTTGTGTTTATACTTAATTTCTTATTTCTCCTTTCTTTTCTAGTTTATGAAAAAATAACCATGTAATGTATGTTGTTATGATGAATCTTATGATTGTTGACTGTTGTATCTTGCCTATTGTTTTGTTTTGTAACTATTTCATTAAAGTGTGTGGAACTAATGAATATGTGAATTTTTGATGTATTGTTATTGTGTTGATTAATATTCGATAATATTTCTAAGAGACCAATGTTGTTCATCTTTTAATTGAAGGACTAACTCATATCCCGCTTAGGATTGGATTGAACTGCTATTTTACAAGATCTTTAGCTAAAAATATCAGATTGTGCTAATTCATTTAACTCGATAGCCCTTTAGGATTGCATTAGATTGAGTTGCACCAGCCAATTTTTATAGCTGTACTCAAAACACCTAAATTCGTGATCCCATGCGCCGTTTACGCACTAAAAATAGGCAAAAAAGAATTCTCCCGCCAAGCCATTAGCACCCATTTTTTCTGAGTCTCAGTTGTTGGAAATGGAGCTTCCTGTAATCGATCTCGCACCCTATCTGGAAATTTCGTCCGATCTGGGGCAAGAGTTGGATTCCAATATTAAGAGTCTGTGCTTGGAGGTGAGTGGAACCCTAAATGACACTGGAGCTTTACTGGTGAAAGATCCGAGGTGCACCGCTGAAGATAATGATAAGTTTATTGATATGATGGAAAAGTACTTCCAACAGCCTGAAGAATTTAAGCGACTTCAGGAGCGCCCTCATCTACATTATCAGGTCATTTCATTTTCTCCAAATCCCAACATTTTATTTCCCATCTCATACACATTTCTAATACATCTCACAAGTTATGAATAACAAAACTACTGACATTAATTTTGGGTAAGCTTGTTTTCTTGCAACGTGCTATTAGATAATCCGATCAAAACGTGGTTGTTTGAGGTTTAAAGTCTGAGATTTAAGCTTGTTTCCTCAATTTAGATTGACCATATATTGTTCTCTAGATCAAAGTCGTTCAAATACTGATTTTAGCTAAAATCCTGATAGGGCATTATATTTACTCCAATTTGAGTGTGTTGTCTTATCTGATCTTTATTCAGTTTAGTGGCCTGAGTACCTAGACGCATATTAGTTGGGCATTAGCAAAGGCAATGAATCACAACCCTAGCCTGACTTCCTTCTTCCAGATTTGTTCTCATTAGAGGCTTGAGCAAACTCCAGCTTCCCTACTGTTAGTGAAATGAAATTAGGGTCAATGGAGAAATACATGGGTTTTATGATAAAGGAAAGACTTCTTGCTATTTTTGACCACATCAGCTTTTATCAAGCTTGGCAAAATAATGTGGCCAGTAAAAATTGCCTTTTGTTGGGTGAAATTATGCCATCTGAAATTTTACTTGAGAGACCAATTTGGTTTAATTACTATATTCTCCATTGTCTGCATATGTCAAACGTCGATCTGTCAAGCAGAAAATAACTTTTTTTTGCGTAATCTTGTTGCCTCACCAATAATTTACTTGAAAAACCCCCGTTGCTTAAAAAAATTATTTTAAAAGACGTGTTGGTTAAAGTACTATATTCTCTGCTGTTACTGTTTATCCAATGTAAAAGGAAACTATAGTACATACAGAAATTGGGAAGCTTTGCTAACTACAAATACTTTACATTTAAGCAAGTGAGGGTCCTGATATCATTAGAAAAGTGTGATTATTTAATTAATAATTACAAGCACTGGCGGAGCTAGGATTTTTAGTAAGGGGGTTCGACATCTACTGTATGTACATAAAAAATTATTTTAACCATGTATAAATAGTATAAATTTTCGACAAAGGAGTTCAGATGAACCCCCTCACAGTAAGGTGGCTCTGCCCCTAATCACAAGAGTAAAATGCATAAAAGGAGTATTATTTTATTATTTGATTTTCTAATCCCCGTATTGTTGCATGTTTGCTAACTTATGCCTTAAGTGCATGTTCTCAAAATCTACATACTTAAAGTATTGCTTTGCATAACTGAAACACAAAGCACTAGAAATACCTTTTTTTCTTAAAAGATACTGTTTATTCAATTGATCTGACCCGATAACAGTCAAGCTTCCTCAACCGGACCCTAGCTTCGCTTGATCCGAATTCAGGTCAGTTTCTTCATTCACTGTTTTTTTAGTTCACAGTGAATTCGAAGAGGAAAAGCAATTCTTGTGGGTATCAGCGACAATTTTGCAACAGTTTAGAACTCTGTCCAGGTGATATCTTCCATTTTTGCCTCTGTTTCTATTTCTTTTGGTGTTTATCCCTGTGTTTGTGATTTCTTGCTCCTCCTTGTTTAATCCTCTTTTGCAGTTAGTGTAAGCAACCATTTAAATAATTTTGTCTTATATTTGGTGCATTACAGAGGGAATATTAAATAATTTTGTATTCATCGGAGCTCCGATCTGTCTTTCCATTTTTTTTCTTCTAGAAAATTTTGTGGTTCGTCTCGTTGTTTTCTGTTTTCCGACTCTGACTAGCTGAATTTATTCTACTATTACGGTTCTTCTCATTCCATTAGCCCAAAGATTCATTCAATCCAAGATCTGCTACCCACACAACCCAAAGGTCGTTGTGAACAACATCTTGGCTAGCCGACATGAACAGTAACTCCGACGTGAACAGTGTTTTCCGATGGCAACCAAGTTCATTTCAACTGGAGTTGGTACCTCCGGTTTTCATATCTTTCCATATCTATTCTTTGCTCATACAGTTGTAGTTACAGTTTGCTGACTTTAGACCTTTGAATAATTTATTAGTTCATACGCGTTTTCGTGGCTTTGGGTAGTGATGGTAGACTAGGGTCATGTTCTTGATCAGGGATGAGGACGTGGACGAGGGTAAGGAGGGGTAAGTGGGTTAAAGGAGCGTCTAGACTGAGAGTAGGTTCTTGGAATATTGGGATGTTAACGGAAAAATCCATAGAGCTAGTTAAGATTCTAAAGAAGAGGAAGATTAATATAGCTTGTGTCCAAGAGACCAAATGAGTAGGTTCTAAAGCTAAGCAGGTAGACGGGTATAAGCTTTGGATCTCTGGTAAATCGAAGTATAGGAATGGGCTAGGCATTTTAGTAGACAGTGATTTAATGAATCAGGTGGTGGAGGTTATGAGAGTCACTGATAGGATGATGTCGATTAAGGTGGTCGTTGAAGGGATCACGTTGAACATTATTAGTGCTTATGCGCTGCAAGCGGGCTTAGGCGAGGAGGATAAGAGGTAATTTTGGGAGGATTTGGATGAGTTAGTGGGAGGCATACCGCCTACTGAGAAGCTTTTCATGGGAGGGGATTTCAATGGGCACATCAGGTCTATTTCGGGAGGGTATGATGATGTGCATGAAGGCTTTGACTTCGGGGACAGAAATGGAGGAGTTTCACTTTTGGATTTCGCAAGAGCTTTTGGGTTGGTGATAGCCAATTTGGGTTTCCCAAAGAAGGAGGACCACTTGTTAACCTTCCGTAGTTCGGTGGCTAAGATTCAGATAGATTTTTTACTCCTTAAGAAAAATGATAAAGGTCTGTGCAAAGACTATAAGGTCATTTCGGTTGACAACCTTACGACCCAACATAAGCTCTTGGTGATGGATTTAGGGATCAAGATGACGAGGAAGAAGAGGGTCGGGGATGATCGATCTAGGATCAGATGGGGGAGTTTGACCACGGCTAGTGCCCTGGAAATGGGAGAGAAATTGAAGGATATGGGGGCCTGGGATAATAGCGGAGATGCGAACAGTATGTGGGATAAGACGGCTAGTTGTATTAGGGTTGTAGCAAGGAAAGTGTGGGAGTCTCAACAGGTAGCCGTAGTCGGCATCGAGGGGACTGGTGGTGGAATGGAGAAGTGCAAGGGAAGGTGGAAGCAAAGAAGATGGCGTATGCGAAGTTGATAGAAAGCAAGGATGAGGTGGAGAAGTGGACGAATAGGGAACTTTATAAGATAGCGAGGAAGGAGGTGAAGTCGGTGGTTTTGATGGCAAAAATGATAGCTTTTGAACGCCTTTATGCTGAACTAGAAGAGAAAGACGGGGATAGAAAATTGTTCAGGCTAGCCAGGGCGCGGGAGAGAAGGGCACGCGATGTGGACCAAGTGAAATGCATTAAAGACGAGCATGGAAAAGTATTGGTAGATGAGACCCTCATTAAACAGAGATGATAGTCATACTTCCATAAACTTTTGAATGATTAAGGGGACAGAGTGATTGTGTTGGGAGATTTGGAACATACAGGGAGGCGTCACAATTTTGGGTGTTGCAGTAGTATTATGGTTGAAGAGGTTAAGGGTGCTGTGCGTAGGATGCGCTGGGGAAGAGCTACCGGACCTGACAAGATTCTTAGGGAATTTTGGAAGAGCGCGAGCTCGGTAAATTTGGAGTGGCTGACTAGGCTATTTAATGTCATTTTTAAAACGGCAACGATGCTCGAAGAATGGAGGTCGAGCATAGTGATCCCTCTATACAAAAACAAGGGGGATAACCAGAGCTGCAACAACTATAGAGGTATCAAGCTTCTAAGCCATACTATGAAAGTGTGGGAAAGAGTGGTGGAGATAAGGGTGAGGAGAGGCGTGTCTATTTTAGAGAACCAGTTCGGATTTATGCCGGGACGCTCAAATACAAAAGCCATCCATCTTATGAGAAGACTGGTGGAGCAATATAGGGAGAGGAAGAGGGACTTGTATATGATATTCATCCACCTAGAAAAGGCTTACGATAAAGTTCTACGAGAGATACTATGGAGATGTTTGGAGGCTAAAGGTGTACTTGTGGCGTACATTAGGGTGATCAAGGACATGTATGAGGGGGCCAAAACTAGGGTAAGGACATTAAGAGGGGACTCAGAGCACTTCCCAGTTGTGATGGGGTTGCATCAAAGATCAGCTCTTAGTCCGTTTTTATTTGCCTTGGTGATGGATGGATTGACGTGACAAATTCAAGGTGAGGTGCCATGGTGTATGCTTTTCGCGGACGACATAGTCCTGACCAATGAGACTCGTAGCGGAGTTAACGCTAAGCTGGAGGATTGGAGACATATCTTGGAGTCTAAAGGGTTTAAGCTGAGTAGGACCAAGACAGAGTACTTAGAGTGCAAGTTCAGTGAGACACCTCAAGAGGTTGGCGCGGAAGTTAGGCTTAGTGACCAGGCCATCCAAAAGAAAAGTAGTTTCAAGTACCTTGGGTCTATCATGCAAGGCAGTGGAGAGATTGACGATGATGTCACACATCGTATTGGGGTAGGGTGGATGAAATGAAGGCTCGCTTCCGGTGTGCTATGTGACAAGAAGGTGCCACCACAACTAAAAGACAAGTTCTACTAAGTGGTGGTTAGACTAGCTATGTTATATAGGGCGGAGTGTTGGCCAGTTAAGGTCTCTCACGTTCAAAAGATGAAAGTTGCCGAGATGAGATGTTGAGATGGATGTGTGGGCATACCAGGAGCGACAAGATTAGAAATGAGGTTATTCGGGACAAGGTAGGAGTGGCCTCGATGGAAGACAAGATGCGGGAAATGCGACTGAGATGGTTTGGGCATGTAAAGAGGAGAGACACAAATGCCCCAGTGCGGAGGTGTGACAGGTTGACCATGGATGGTTTCAGAAGAGGTAGGGGTAGGCCGAAGAAATATTGTGGAGAGGTAATTAGACAGGACATGATACAGTTACAGTTTACGAAGGACATGACCTTAGATAGAAGGGTGTGGAGGACCCATATTAGGGTAGAAGGCTAGTACATAGTCTCGTTATTCTTTCATATTAGTAGGCGCATTAGCGCACTATAATTTCTTGCGCTCTGATTTCTGTTATTATCTATTACTTTCTGTACTTTAATTGCTTTATTTTATCTGTATCTCTTTCGTTATTTGCTTTCCCATATCGCTTTGAACTTCTTAGCCTTATCTGACCTCCTTTTATGCTTCTATTGAGCCGAGGGTCTCTCAGAAACAGCCGTCCTACCTTGGTAGGAGTAAGGTCTGCGTACACTTTACCCTCCCTAGACCTCACATTGTGGGATTTCACTGGGTTGTTGTTGTTGTTGTATACTGTTTATTAATGAAAACAGCACCAAGAAGGTACCAAAAAGAGTATAAACGTATTGGACTTGTGCGGAGACTACCCAATAACTTAATCTAGTAAGTCCAAGAAGTCATCTGCTAATTACAGTATCATCTTTATGCCAGCAAAACAAGTGCTGTAAACACCTATATTTTTTAACAAATATCTGCTCCTTTTGACCTCCAGAACATCTCTTGTTCCTTCTGTTCCAAACTATCCAAATGATGCACAAAGGTATAAGCTTCTAGATCGTATTCATCTTTTTCTTCGTATACTGTGCTTTCCAGGTGTCCAGTAGATCCTTAAGAGTTAAGATTCTTCATCTTAATACCTCGCTTAATGATTCTATTTTGTGTGTTAACTATAAGGAGTTGAGTTTTATAGCAGTTTGATTGAATGGATCACAAATATTTGGAACTGTTCTGTTTCTATTTCCTTTGCTATATAAGCTAGGTAAGCATAGAACAAGATGCTCTGCAGCTCTTAAATGTTGCCAATATACTGTACAGAAGCATATGATAAAAGACTCTGGGAGTGATAGGTCTGCAGAGCATCTGGCTTTAATTTGGAAATGACATTGAATAGTACAATTGCTATTTTCTGCTGCTTGTACTACATGTTCAAATAACAGACTTCTTTTGCTTTGATTATCTTTCTCATGGTTTTTCTGTCAATTATAGAGAAGTGATAGCTAGTTTTATCAATAAATAACTAGAAAGAGAGATGTACTCAATCGGTTCAATAAATTCCAAGTCTGCTCATTAAGCCTCTTTTTTGGAAGACTATTCATGTCAATGTCTGACAGGTCGGGGTGACACCTGAAGGAGTTGAAGTCCCGCGTAGCCTGGTTGATGAGGAAATGAAAGAGAAGCTTAGAGCAATGCCTAAAGAATATCAACCATCTAGTCCATCTGGACCAGATCCTAAATGGAGATACATGTGGAGAGTTGGTCCCCGTCCAAAGATTACCCGTTTTAAGGTTTCTCCACTCATTTCCCCATTTCAATTATGTTATTCAAAGATGAGATTGATCTACGACATTCCTTGATTGTAGTTCCAATCAATTGTTACAATTAGTGCCATAAGAACTGAAAATTGTTTCCAGTAAGTAAAACAAGCATTATACACTTGCAGGAACTGAATTCAGAGCCAGTAATACCTGAGGGCTTTCCTGAATGGAAATGTACTATGGACTCATGGGGATATAAGATGATATCTGCTGTAGAGGTGGGTTATAACTTATAAGCATTTGCATCTTTTATTTATGCTACTGGTTTGAGAATTCTGGAATGTGACTGCTCGGTCTTTCTCAGACTGTTGCAGAAATGGCTGCAATTGGTTTTGGTCTCTCAAAGGATGCATTTACTTCCCTAATGCAGCAGGTGACTGTCGTTTCATGTCAGTGGAAATTTTTACATATTGCGTCTCCAACTGATTGCTTGTGTATCATCGAATTTGATGACTTAATTAGTTATCGTTTGTCTGTTATGATTCTGTTTTGTGCTATAGCTCAAGAACTCCCCCTTCAACCTCAAAGGGAAGGCAGATGGCATGGTGAATTACACTTAAAATCGTTTTCAATGAACAATGGATATGCCTAAGATTGCTTAAATTTGACTGATTCTTGTTGGTGAATTGATAAAATCCAATCTGTCAAGAGCTTGAATACACTTCTTTGTCTGGAAATGGTCTGATTTTAATCATTTCTAGTATTACTTCTATCATGTTCAAAGATTGCTGAATTACTTCACTTGTTTACAACTAAATCTGTGGATCTATTACATGTATACTATATCTTCATCTTTTCTAGAATTTATCAGAACAAGAAGCAAATGTTGATACTTATTAAAAAGTTACAGCACTTTGATCTCTCCCTCTGCTTTTCTTATTTCAGATTCTGTTAACATTGTGACTTAAAACTTCCTTTCAAATGAGCTTTCCCTGCCTTAATTCAGTCACTGTTACCACTGTGACTTAGTCCTTTTCTGTCTAGTGACTTTTCATATCATTGACATACAAAGAACATTTTGGATTAATACGTTTAGTGGTCTTCAGATTTTGTGGGAAAAATAACTCTCCCCATGTTTGGTTGGGTTTAAGGGCACAGAGTTGCAATTTAGGGGCTAGGGTCTGGGCAGATTGGAATTTGTGCTACCTATTACTTATTTGGTAAAGTTAGTGTTCAATCACATAGTTTCATTTTTAAAGGCCGAGTGTATTTCTGGAAAGCACCAATTGAGTGCATTGGGATGCCCTTTTAAATACTAAATGCACATTTATTCATCTCCAAGAAAAGGTTAAGGTGAGGGATTATAAACCGAATAACCTTCTAATCCTTGGTGAAATATAGTTGGCTCTTATCTCTTTTACAACTTGAGAGAGAATGCACTAATAATGTGCAAAGTTAAAAAGGTATCCAAACTATACAATAGAGGACCTTCAAAAAATATATTGCTACCCTGTAAATAACAGCTTGATCATGGAGACTCAAAGGTTATGTTAGAATTCTTTAGTTTGCTTCTCCGAAAGACGTGCATATTCCATCTGTCCATGTTCATAAGCCCCTTGATTTGTGATGATAATTCAGCAAAAATTGATAAAGTTGTTTCTGGTTGAGGGAATGGCTAAGGGAAGCAAGCTGTCTGCAACTTGATTGCTCTCCTTGTAGCAGAGTTTAAGTGTAAATCTTGAGTGGTCCATGTGCTCTTGAAGTTCTTCTACTTCACTTGATATCCTCCATGGAGTTAAGTTCACAATCCACAAAATATTTGGAGTTACTGTCAGCATCAATTAATTGAAAGCCATTTAGTAAGCACCATTCTGTGCAATAGTGAAGAACAGAATCCTCTGCCCAATTACTTTGTCACGCCCAGTGAGGGTACCCTAGGCGTGACCGGCACTCGGAAGCCATTTCTGGCTTCCAAGCGAACCACCTAGTCCAGTCACACATTCATTCAAACACATTCTCTCAGCGGAAGACTCATTCAATGAAGTACTATTCAAATCAACAACAGTTATAGAAGAACTACTCAAAAGAACAATCCAACATTTATACACTCCGGTCTATGAAGCCTCTATCAACAATCTGGGAGGTGCCAATGACAAGCCCATGGCTACCAACAATCAAAATAAAGGAAACAACACAAAACTATACAAGAAACTCAACATCCTCCAGAAACTAGGAGGACTCACCAACTAACTGGGAGTGTGTGGATCTTCAACGGTGCGCCTGTTGATGATCTCTAGTACCTGTCTCTGCATCATTAAACGATGCAGGCCAAATAACGTCAGTACATGGAATGCACGAGTATGTAAAATGGCCGAATGAAACAACATCAGAAGGAACCAAATCAACTCGGGAATCTCAACTCAGAAAGAAATACAATTCAACAAGCATCCTGAGTCTAAGCAAGAATATAGTTTAGACGGGACCAAATCATATACAAATCAACTCAATCCGACTCAGAGTACTACCAAGACCTATGTGGGAGTTTCTCTTATCCGACAACCATCACTTATGAGCTAGTGAAAGTACAACAAACCGACGTTGTTGCCGCGTCCGTTCATACTTTGCCAGGTATGAACGAATCAACCAATCATGGATCCAATCCAACCAAGTCCTATAATGTCAGGACAATAATTTTGGGGAAGCATCCGACTTTAACGGTTCAATCCCCTCCTACGTTTGGCGACGTAGTTATTGGGTTCAAGTATGGACAATACTCTTGCCCAATTCGGTGCTCGATACTCCTCCCAAGACTTTATGCTCATAAAACTCCATCCAATCAACTCGATCAAATCATATCGACAAGTCTCATTACAACCTTGTCAACTCATCAACTCTATCACAATTAGACCTCTCCCAATCATACAATCCGATCAATCCCAATCATATTTTTCAAGAGTAGATTAAATATGCATTTATAACAATATACAAATCTATCCAATCGTTCCTCTATTCGTTTAACAAATCTTTTGAGACTCATCACAACTCCAAGGTTTTAATTCAACAATTCAAGATAAACAACATATTTAAGGAAATTAGCATTTTTTTGTCATAATCCACATAGTCAAGAAAATCAATAAAGCATGTTTAACAACCCATCTCCATCGACTCATGCTAACAAGAAGATTTAGGAATTTCTTAGTTCAACAACATCAACATAATAGACATTAATTAAATAAGTGACAAGACTCATTTGAACATAAACCTACCAAGAACTCCATTCTTATGAACCTTTAACCTCAAAGAAAGTGTAGGGCACATGGGTGGACTCAACCCATGTTTTGAGTAGCCTTACATACCTTAGTGAAGACTTGAAGAAAACCTTGTTGTTGGGTCTTCAATGGAAAGCTTGAATCTTGAAGCTCTTGGAAGCACATCTTGTTGAAGAAGGGTTTGGAGAAGAAGAGAGGAGAGGGAAATTTTCTAGGGCTTTTAGAGAGAGAGAGTGAGGGATTGAAAATGGTCCCAAAACGTGCTAAGGCTGATACATATATAATTTGGGACAATTCCCAAATTGCCCTTTCTTCAAAAATCTGGAAAATAGGCCAAAAATACCCTTGGCGCGATAGTGGCGTGTCGCGCCATTGCAGCGCCAGGTCGATTAGGCCTAAAACCTGCACATCTTTTAGTGGCACGTCGCGCCAAGGACCAAGCTACTGAGGCATGTTCTTGGCGCGATAGTGGCGCGTCGCGCCCTTACAGCGCCAAGGCCATATTTTCTGGGTTCTGGAAAATAGGCTTGAAAACCCTGCACACCTCGTAGTGGCGCGCCGTGCCAGGGGCCAAATTACTGAGGCATGTTCCTGGCGCGATAGTGGCGCGTCGCGCCACTACGGCGCCAAGCCCAGATTTCCATGCACCCCAGGCCTGAAATTCCTGCCGTGCTAGTTCATCTTAGGATCGTCGTATCTTTTGACTCCGAACTCCAAAAATTACATTCTTGGTGGCGTTGGAAAGGAGACTCGACGACCTTTAATTTGGTAGGTCGTGGGCCACCCAGATTGTCGTCTTTCAAAAGGTAGGGTCGTTAGAAGTCGACCCCTTATACGAACTCATCCTAAAACTTAGCCACGACGAACCTTTTGGACTTAGCTTGGTCCTAGGGGTCCTTTGTGACCCCACATCACCTCCAACACTCTTCAATTACTCAGGGACTCATCTTAACTCAAGCATATACTTCACAATAAATGAGTTCGACCCTACACGTATACAAGAAAGGTCCGAATCTTAGGGAAAAATTTTGGGGGGTGTTACATACTTGTTCCGTCTCCAAGTACCACAGAGTAAGCAAAACCAAGACAACCTTTCTTATCCCTTATCACTCCTCTACCACCACACTTACCATCCTTAAAACTACCATCAGAATTTAACTTAACATATGAAAGAGTAGTTTAATCCATTTAATAGGAATAGTCTTTTCAATGTGCAAGTTGCTTCTCAGTAACTGAATAACCTCTTCTCAGTTTTGACTCAAGTTAAGATGAATAAATTGCAGATTCACAAGATTGGTGATAGAGAATGCAATAAGAGATAGTGACCACCTCACATTGGTTCTTGTTGTATCATATTTGACCGTGCACCTAGCTCTCCATATCTCCCAAGAGGCAATTATTACCAGACTTTTAATAACAAAGGCATGAACAGGATTTTTTATTTTGCATCTCCACCAGTTGATCATTTACTGTCTAAAAGGCCTGTCTGCATAAATACCTATAGTGCCACCCAATGTTCTCCACAGTTCTTGAGCAAATGAACCATTGCAGAAGAGGTGGTCAACAGTTTCAATCCGTGGTGATCTTATCTGGAAATTCTTGAAATGAATGACTTTTTGCCATTTCATAGCATAAACCCAAGCTTTTTGCTTCTTCTTTCGGAACAAATTCCAGGCTGAAGTCACAGAAAAGGTTCCGCTGTTGTCAGCCTTCCAGATTGGTTTGTCACCGACTGTGAATCTCAGAACGACATGGATACTGTGAACTATATCAGCCACAGGTTGAGGAAGAAAAAGAGATCCCATCCACCCCAATTCAAATGATTGTTAAAACCATTTCAGTAAGCTTAATTCTTCTGGCCTGTGACCTTCAGGTAAACAGTTGCATAAAGGACCTAATGTTGTCCAATTTCAAACCAGCTTGGACCTAATGTTGTCCAATTTCAAACCAAAAAACTGCATCCCCTTTTCCAACCTTCCATAAAATTTGCTGGTCGACTAACTTTTTAACCTTACTCATGGCATTCCAAGATTGTGATTTGACCAGAGTTCCATTTTTTCATCAAAGGGTATACTCTTGTCACGATCCAATTTGCCTAAGCCTCAAAGATACCTAATACCAATCCGTTAGGCGAACCCAAAATCAATAGAAACCCATCATGATATTTAAGAAACGTGAATAAGTGTTAAGACATTGAATCTCATAAACAACAAGTTCTAGAATCAACAATGCGGAAAGACTGAAATACCTCCAGAACCTGGTAGTACAAGTCACGAGCTTCTATGAATAGTTTAGTACAAACCTGTCCAAAATGATACTGTCTGGAAATGATAAGAACATCGTATAGTAAATAAAGATTCCAAGGCACTGCAGACAGAATCAAGCAACTCACCACGACAGTCTCAACCAGTTATTCAACACTCCCGAGCTCGACTGGTTTCTAGCATCAGAATCTCCACCAGTAGACAGGAATTTAGTGTGCTAGCCAGAAATTTTGTTTAGCATTTTGATTATCATTTATGAGAATATTGAAGTCTTGTTCCTCCCAACATTCAATGGACATGCCACCTATTCGATAGGAAAAAACTTGCGCTCAATCCCTGTAATGTTCTCAACCCTTGAGATTGCTTCAGGTTGAGCATTGGGTGCAAGTATGACACATTAATTTAAGCTTGTTGACCAACTTCCTGATACTTTCTCATATTCTCATAGAGCCTCCATCAGTAACTTCATCCATCAGTAACTTCAGAGACTTTCTGCAGCCACTATAAAAGAGAATAATATCATCAACAGAGGCAAAATGATTAATTAAGGGACCATTCTTGTTCATCTGAAAACTTGTGAAATCAGTAAGAGTAGTTATGTTGTTTAATTTCTTAGAAAAGGGGTGTGGAGGAATATAATGAAGGGATGGGGAGCCTTTTATGATAACATTGCTTCAAGGTTTGGGATAGGAGTAGAGTTTGATTTTGGGGGCAAAAGTGGTGTGGAGGTTAGGCGCTAAAGGATGATTCTCTTTTTTGTATAGGGTATCTTGCCAAAAGGAATCATCTGTTCAGCAAGTTAGGGGGACACAAGCGCGGTGGGCTTTTTGGGGCTTCAGATTCATGAGAGATTTCTAAGATTTGGAGGTGACCGAGTTTTAGAGATTGCTAGATTCACTTCACAAGCAATGCGTGCTAATCCGCAAACCCGATGTTTTTATTTGGGAGTTGGAGAATTGGAAACAAAAATTTGTCTGCATAATTTGGTGCTTTCTTTGTAAGGAGGCAGGTGAAGACTTGAAGCGCTTCTACTTAATTGCAAATTTTTCACGAATTTATGATGGGATATCTTTAGCTGGTTTGGTCCGTGAAGGAGTTGATGTTCAGCTGAAAGAGTGGAGCTAGGAGAAGAAGGCATAAGGCGTGGAATGTTACTCCTCTTGCTGTGATGTGGGTCATTTGAAAAGAGAGCAATAGGATAACTTTTGAAGGGGTGGAGATGAGCTTTTCTCAACTAAGGAGTAGTCTCTGATCCCTTATTTTCTTTTGGTGCATCCTTGTAGTTCCTGTTTGTATAGAGGATTGAGTGGTGTTTGGATAAAACTATATTTTGTAGGTTTCTCCTTTTCTGGTATACCCCTTGTAATCGACCAGGTTGGCCTTTTTATTATCAGTGAAACCTTTTACTTGATCAAAAGAAAAATTTTCTTAAAAAGAAATTCAACAAAATTAAATAAAGAAAAGAAGAAAGATAGATCTTCTTGCCTTGGTCTTCTTTCAATTTTGAAAAAAGCTTGTCTAGTACCGTTGACAAGAAAGGAATACCGATTTTTTGATATGTGCCTAAAAATGATATCAATCCATAATTCACAAACCAAGCTTTCTCATAAGAACTAAGTTACTTAGACTCTTCATTTTTGGTGCCGCACCCGTATCGACAAGATGTGGGTGTGGGTTTTGTACCTGATTTGGTCAATTGATTTTGGGTACTTGGACCAAATTGATAGAAAAAACAAAGAGTAAGGGGCTACAACCTGGTGAACTAGAAGACTAGATAACTGAGCAGAAGACTGGGTGGGTGGTCTGAGCATTAGAGATTTAAAGATCTATAACAATTACCTATTGATGAAGGGGCTATGAAGATACAGTAAGGAGGAACATTCTCTCTTGACGGAGGTAATAGAATGCAAGTTTGGTGAAACAACCCCCTGGTGCACCAACAAGATCACTAATTCTTATGGAGTTGGAGACTTGGAGTTTGGAGGTCCATTAGATCTCTGTGGCCAAAGCTTGTAATGAACCTATACCATAAGGTTGGAGATGGTAAATGAATCCAGTTTTGGAAAGATGTTTGGAAGGGTCAATCTTCACTGAGGGAGTCACTATGCAACAACCCTGAGGCAAAGTAAGTCAGTCCTGGAACCTTTCCTTCAGAAGATTCCTAAATGATTGGTTGGTGGAGAGAGTGACAATGATGTTAAATGAATTAGAAGACTTCAAGGGGGTCATACCTGAACCTGGAAGAATATGTTGGAAACATCACAAAGATGGGATCTTCTTAATAAAAGGATATACAAAGAGACATCAATGATCATCTCAAGAGTTTTCACTTTCCAATGGAATCCCATTTGGAAGAGCATGATCTCTACTAAAGTTAAATGCTTCACATGGTTGGTGGCTAGGAAAGCTTGCCTCAACCAGAAAGTGCTACAAAGGAAAGGAATGCTATTAGTTCCCAGGTGTTCTCTCTGCAAAAAATCATAACAACCACCTCTTCCTTCATACCCTACATCTAATTTCAAAATAACATTTACTTTATCATTAGGTTTCCTAATATCTTGGATGATTTCTTGAAAAAGTAAAATATAATCAATAATGGCTCTACCTTAACAAAACCAATGTGATTCCAGCTGATCAATTTAGGTAAACTATGACTAAGTTGGTTACCAAAAAAAAAAGGAGGTAAAGATGACAGTTTGGAGTTGAGTAACTTGGCAAACAACTTATTAATGACATTGCACAGACTAATAGGTCTAATGTCATTAAATTGTTTGGGGGAGGGGAGTATGAGTGAACCACTTGGAAAGATTAGCACCACAAAAATAGAAATAGAGGCCTGGACAATATCATTAGCAATGATTCCCAACAAGATTGGATATTTTTTCAGTAAACCATCAGGTCTAGAAGAGTTGTCTGGATCCATAGAAAAGACACAGGATTTCAGTTCATCCTCAGAAGGCATTGCTGTTAAATTGTTGTTGATATTCTCAAAAACAGTTGGTTCTATGATGTCTAAATCAGAAAAGTTATTCTGTTAAGGTTTCGAGAGAATATTCCCTGAAAGTATCTAACTGCAGCATCAGAGACATCTTTAGTCCCTTCCATCCATTGATGATACTCATTTTGGATTTTGTTAATACATAATCTCCTTCTCGTATCTTTGATTATACTGTGAAAATAAGCAATATTATTATCGCCCTCAGAAAGCTATTTAACTCCGGCTTTCTATTTTTAAAGGGAATCATGAACCTTCAGGTGTCTAATGTAATTAGCCTTCGCTTTGTTCAACTTGGTTCTGTTGAAGTCACTGTTATAATTTAACATCAGTAGATCCAGGTTAACAATATGCATTTCCAGTCTTTTAGCATCATTGTCAATATCTCCATAGTTGTGCCTGTACCAAGTACTAAGCTTAGTAGCAATCTTCTTCAGTTTCTGATGGAAGGACCATAAAAGACTGCCTTGACGTTCCTCTTCCCAAATGCTTTTAGCCACCTCATGGAATTCCTCATGCTCAGTCAAGAAATTAAGAAATTTTGAAGTACATATACCACTTCAGCAGGGGTGAATTGAATTAGAAGTGCTTCATGATCAGAGCATGCATTGGCAATATGAGTTACAGACATTTACCATACAAGTCAAACCATTTTGAGTTATAAATCATCCTATCAAGCCTCTTGCATATAGTATGAGGGGTCCCTCTTTTATTACACAAGGTAACCATATTTCCCAGAAAGCCAACATCCTAAATACCAGTCTCTCAAGCGTTCTAGGAAATCACAACCCTTGTCTAATCGATAAGGATTTGTCCCTACCTTTTCCTCAGGATCAGTAATGACATTGAAGTCACCAATCACAACCCAAGGTCCATTTAAAGTATTAGAGAATTTGATCAAATCTCCCGACAACTCCTTCCTCAAAATAGTCCTACATTTAGCATAGACAGTAGAGAGGTGGACCTCAATATTGGTACTACTCGGTGTTTTGGACGACGAAAGGCGACTCGCCGCTCGCCTTTTTGAAGTGTGGCGCCAGTTCATACCAAAAATTTAAAATATTTAATTGCATATATAAATAATTAAAATCTCAATAGCAATAACATATTAGCAAATATTTCAATTCAAAAACTGAAAATAGATAGTACATACTAAAAGTCTAGAACTTGAATGAGAAAAAAGAGAACAAAGGTCAAAACAGTGAAAAAAAAACAGAGGTAGAAGTAACTCTGGAGTGTGAAGAAGAAGAAGGTAAACGAAACAGAGGAATAAGAAAAGAAGATATTAGAAGAAGAAAAGAAGAAATGTGTATTGGTTGGACTTTGGAGTCGCCGAACAGTTTGGCAGGTCGCCGGAGAAGTCTAGTCGAGTTGACTGGTTGGAGTCACAGTCCCACGATTGGTTGGAGTCACAGTCACAGTCTAAGAGTCCAACTTTGCAACTTTGAAAAGAAAACCCTAAAATTACCTTTTAACTTTTAAAACCTAAATTGGTCACCTTTTTTCAAGGAAATACAAAGGTGACGCCCTTCTCGCCTTTGTCGCCATGGCATTGCCTTTTGAAGATCGCCTCTCCACAAAGCTAATAAGCGATAAAGGGTCGCCTCGACTCTCGCCATTGGCGATGAGGCGATCGTCTTTCACAACACCGGTACTACTAAGGAGAATCTTGCAGATAACTTCTTGATCTACATCCTTGATTGTATGAACTATGAACATCAAAGTCATCGGACTAAATGCCCCAAGTTTTGTTATTTACATTAGAGTAACAGCCATTCATGCCAAGCTATCTCACTTACTGATTCATATATTTTGCCTTCACTTTGGGTTCTTGCCAACAAATAAGGGTGAGTTTGTATTGATTTTGAGAGTTTTTTTTTGATGAAGTAATTAGTTCTATTGCAGGCATCAAGTAGATGCATAATAGTTACAAAAACAAAGTAGCAAAAGGTCAGCTCTCCTTTACATTGTTAGTTAAGAGTCAGGGAGCTGAAAATGTTCAGAAATGAACAGGGGAATCTAGAGGGGATAAATAAACCCAACTATACAAAAACATGAGGCAATTAGCTTCTAAAGATTTGTAGGTAGTTGATATTCCATCAAAGCATCTTCTATTCCTTTCGTTCCAGATACTCCAAAAAATGGCTGCAGGTATCATCTTCCAGATTCTCTTGATGGTGCTATCAACTTTTCAGCAACTCCAGCTTATCAAAACATCCCTGATATTCTGAGGCACGACCCATTTGAGACCGAAAAGAGCTAAAAAAATATACTCCATAAGTCTGCTGCTATTTGACATTGTAGAAATAGGTGGTTGTGTTTCTGCTTCCTTCATGCACATATAACATGTGGTAGCCATCTGAAACTCTGGCCAAGTTGTCTTGGGTCAGGCAAGCTCCATGAAGTGCAGTCCAGCTGAAGCAACTAATCTTAGGGGGCAGTTTGATCTTCCATATAAGCTTCCAGGGCCAGTGGTCTGTAATTGCATTTTGTGGGCGTAGAAGCTTGAATGCTGCTTTAACTGAGAACTTCCCACCCCTTTTTTCTCTCCAATTGAGCTGGTCTGGTGTTTCAATGTTAATAGCAACATTGTGAAGTGCTGCTAGTAGGTTGACCAACTCCTCCATTTCCCAATCCTGTATGTTCCTTCTGAGTATGATGTTCCAAGAATTCCTTTCTCTATATTGCTGAATAGTAGAGTTTTGAGTCTTTTGAAGACACTTCGAGTTCTAATACTCCTTAAGTTCCATGAAAGGGAACACTGGAAACAATGTGAATTAGAGCTTTGTTTTCTTCTTTGTGGATTTGACTCCTTGAGAAATAGCCAATCCTTCTCAGGACCTAGCTATGTAGGGGTATGGTCTGCGTACACTTTAACCTCCCCAGACCCCATTTGTGGGATTTCAGTGGATATGTTGTTGTTGAGAACTAGACAATCCAGATTGATTTCCATCCAGACCTCTAGGGGACAGGTCAATTTCGTCGGACTAAAAATTGATTATTTAATAAATTCCTGCCTTCTACAAGGTGTAAAATGGATTGTTTCCTAGCTGATGTGGGGATTTCCCCCTCAGATAGGGAAGCTTGTTCATTTTGAAACTGAGTCTCTTCAACCTCTTGTTCAGATTCAGATTCAAAATGAGGATAATCATCTGTCACAGCCACCAGTTTGAGAATTAGTCTCTACTGAGATATTGTCCATGACCATCAGTATATCATTATTCTTCTCCTGAGCCTCGTCTCTTATATCTGAGAAACCAGGAGGAGTGTTATCTGTTTAATTCTTTCCAAGAAGTGGCTCCATATTTTCAACTGGAATATCTGGAGGTCTAACCAGAAATGCAAATTCGCAAGGCTGTTTTCTGAATCCCGAAGTCCTCTGTTAGGAGTTGCAGTTCTATATTTTCCTAATCCTTGGTCCCCTCACAGTAGGGAGAGGTAGTTCTTTTGATACCTTCCTCACCTTTCTTTTTGCTCTTATCATAAGGAGGGCCAACCTTCTCGAAAGGGAGTTCTTTTTGGTCTCTGGATCTTCCTAGGAGTAGGTTTGTCAGCCTGATTTTTGGAGATTTTGGATGAGTCCAAGGATAATCTGCTTTTCGGCTTTTCCTCAACAAAATCCATTATGAAATCCTTCTTTTGAGATGATTCCATGGGTTTTGATCCTGCCTGAGTCTCCTTTGGTTTCAGTTTCCTGAGTGATCTTTTTGGGGGGTGGGGTGGGGTTGTAGCACTTGCAGTTATTATCCGTTTAGGGCTATTTGTGTTATTGTTCCCCTTTTTTCCTTTCCTTTCCTTTTTAGTTTTTACTACAGTTGCCCAGCCCTTTTCTTCTTCCACTATCTTAACTTCTAGAGCTATAGCATTTAGATCTTTGTTGCCAACCTGTATCACACTCGATCTCCACCTGTGTTTCATTAGTTTTGGCCTTTGGGGACTTCTACAACACCATTGTTATTTTCCTCAGGTCTAGTAACAAACTTTTTTCTCAATTCAGGGTGGAGTATTCTACATTTTAAAATTGCTATGACCCTGGACTTTGCAGTGACTACAGCATTCCAGTATCAATTCATACTCAACCTTCTGAACTATGATTTCCTTGTGTCCTACTTCATTAGTGAGATCAATCAGAACTTCCTTGAGAAGAGGTCTAGTTGTATCAATTTTAACCTTGATTTAAGTTGTAGGCCTACTTTTGGACAATGCTTTGTCCGTGATGATGGAAATGCCTATAGGTTTGACAATTCGGCACAGTGCAGCTCATTCAAAGAATGCCACTGTAATTAGGGAGGTTGATCCATAACGGTGCCGGCATTCTTTCCTGTTCTGATTTAAGATCAGTAGTCCATTTGAGTAGCTTCATACTAATGCCACAAAGTAGGAAGGAGATTCCTGCTGTATATATTTCTATGATCTTCCTCCAGATCAAAATCGACGAACACATGTTTCATATTATATGCACCTATCTTAACCTTACCCTTTAGGAGGGGTTTATTTGAGGAAGTCGGCGCAAATTCTTTAAGGGTCTGTTTGGAAAGCCACCTGGTAATTGGAATTGATGTAATTATTAGGGTAGTAATTATCAGCCTAGTAATTATACAACCTAGTAATTACGATGACCTGTTTGTTTGCCACAATGTAATTACAGTGTAATTACAAAGTGTACTGTTTGGTTGCACAAGTGTAATTACAAGGTTATAGTAAATTTTAAAAATAAAAGTTAATTATCGAAACCTAAAATTCATATTAGACAAATAAGGGCTTTTATAAATGATATTAAATTAAATATTTAAGATATATGTTGTCTTTTGAAAATATATTAATTAATAAACATACGTTCTTACTAATATTATAAAAGAGTATATTTTTATTAAATTAATCATAAAAACTAAAAATACAAGATTTCTCTGAGCATCATGAAATGCATGTTTGACAAAAATATTAATATTATAAATATAAGTCATAAAATTATTAAAACATTTGACAAAAATATAATCGATCAAATCTAACTAAAAACACAATTGACTTGCAATGTGAAATATCAAGTCAATACTACTAAAATAAATGAAATTGAAAATATAACATAAGTTCTAAATTCAAAATAAAATTTTTAACGTAATACTACTCTTATGTCAAATTTCAACATAACATACATAAATATGATCTAAAAGAAAAGAAAAACATATGTCTATAACTTCATTCAACAATGACTCCTACTTTAATTTGAAAATTAGAACACTAACAAAATTATGCTAATAAAAAAATAACCATAGAATTAAAAAAGGGTAATATGAAAAATTTCATGGAATCACATGAAGTGAATGTTGAGAATGAGAACGAAATGAAATATAAATAATAATAAAAAATATATTTAGAAAATATTAGGATAATAAAAATAATAAGAATTTAAAATAGTAATAAAAATAAATTAAAACAAAAATAAAAATAGAAATAAAAGGAATTTTTTTTAATAAGTAATCTACTTGTAATTACACCAATTCATAGCTTCCCCCTAAAAATTGGAGAGTGTAATTACACCCTGCCAATTACACCCAATTACACCCAATTACCTGCTGATCATGTAATTACATGGCCAACCAAACGTGTCAGACAATGCAATTACAACTAATTACACCAAATTCAATTACCAAAGTGGCTTTCCAAACATGCTCTAAATGAATGATTTGATTCGTGGAAATTTACCAACGGTTGTGTCACGGCCCAAGCCTAACTTTAGGCGTGACGCAGCTATTAGAATCCCGAGAGACTCCAACCAAGCCTCTTAGCATACATCGTATACATAAGGTAAGTAAAGACATCAATAACAATCATAATGCGGAGGGTAAGTCTCAAACTAGTATCTCGAATAAGGAGAAAGCTCAAAGGATATGTCCGAATAAACGGAGCTACATACTCATGATAGTCTAAACATACCTCTACTAGTCTAGATGGGGGCATAAGACAGGCCCTAGCTCACCCAAAAGATAAAAGATAAAGTCATAATGAAAGGAATGAAAACTTATTTTGGTTACGCCCTCAAAGCATGAAGGCTCACCAATCAAGTGATATTAGCAATAGACCAACTCTAGCCACGAGCGAGAGGATGAGTGTGATGATCGTCGGATCCTACATTATGATAAAATGTAGGCAAAAAGTATGCGTTAGTACTTGTAATGCACTAAGTACTGGCCTCTAGTATTTGAAATTGGGTACTCGCCTCTAATCTCTTTTAAACCTACGGTGGCATGTAGTTATGAGACACGGGTAATCGCTACTAGTCCACTCGGTGCTAAGTACAACTCCCAACAAAATACATAAATCATCCTCATTAAATATATTAGGAAAGGCAATAATCAATACCAATCCACATCATAAAATAGTCATAAGAATAACTCCTTAAAATCATGATCATAACATAATTCATATAAACACTTACCTTTTCTAAGCATCCCAATCATGACTTCTTTCATGTTGTGAGAAAACCTTCCACAATTCATTCATACTTGCTTGAAAACATACTTGAAATCATAATTCATCATCATCATAAACCATTCATAAATCCTTTATCAATCCATGATCATAATTCCATAAATTCATACTTGAAAATAGCATAATGCATGGGCCCATATAAAATCAATTGAAAAATGCAATTAAACTTGAATCATGCATAATTGAATCATTAACATTGATATAAATCATAATTGCATTGACCCAATGCAAATTTCATAAAAACTTAGGGTTAGAAGATAATTCATAGAAAGAGAATTTAGAAAGCCATTGGGACTCCATGGATGGAAGGGATCCGTGGATGAATCCCCACATACCTTGATCAATTAAAACCCTAAATTCTGTTTGAATTAGGAAACTTGAACTTGGAGATCCTTGGAACCTTTGCTTGAGAAGATGACCTTAAGAAAAGAATTCTAGAGAGATAATTTTGTTTAGGGTGAATAAGAGAATGAGGAATTTAGGAGGGTTTGGGGTAGTTATAGGTTAGGAATTAATCCCCAAAAATGTCCAAGTATATAATTAAAATAATGGGAAAAGACCAAAACGCCCCTTGAAAATTTACTGAACGGGTCACTGACGGCCACCTTATATGGTCCATGAAAAGCACCATGGACTGTAGAGTGGTCCGTAGAAATGAGGGTTCAAGCTTGGGAAAAAGGGAACTTGGCCCGGGGGGGGGGGGTTACGGGTCATCGAACGCATGACGGGCCGTGAAGGACCTCGTGAAAACACCCCCCATCAATTCTACTGAAGCACTCCTCTTTACGATAGGGTCTATGGATCGTTGTCCTTTCTACGGGTCATAGAAGGCTTCGTGATGTTGACTCTTCTGAAGATTCTGAGGTTTGAGTTCCACGGATCACCTTACGGTCCGTGAACAAGTACGGGTCATGGACCCGGTCGTGGACTTCACCTATCCTTTTCTCTTTTCTTGGTCACTTCCACGAGAGCCCCTGACGGACCGTGGTTCCTTTCACGGTCCGTGGAAGGGTTCGTGAACTCTCTTTCCCTTGCCAATTTCTAGTGGCCCTTCTACGGTTGGTCTCCACGGACCGTCAACCTTTGTACGGTCCATGAAGGACCTCCATGGAACCCAAAGAGCTGGATTTTCTGAGATTTTCTATTCCAACTCCATTTTCCGACTTTCCAACTTCCGGGGTCTTACAGGTTGAACCAACAGGTTTCAGCCAACATTGATTATTCTTCTTTGGTGAAACTAACCGCAGGTTTCTCATCAACGATATCATAATTGAGGAAAACTTTTTTCTTTGTAGATATGCCATTATTGCCTGGACCACAAAGTACAGCTGTGAAAATTAAGGAGTTATCCCCTGCTAAGTTTCTGAGAGCAGAAATTCCCCCAATTTGAGGAGTGATAGCTTTGGTAGTGATTTCTCCTTGATGAATTAGCAGGGGAGAGGCTTAAAATTGGGGTTAGATGGGTCAAGGGAGCTGGTGTGGAGGGCCGAGATCTTTCCCGAACAAGTCGACGGAGAGCTTTTGCTTCAAGATGACCATTAATAGTTACCATTAGAACCTTTTGGGAAAATTCTCGAAAAGGGAAAAGTAGAGAGAAGTGGGAGCTTCTCTTGCTAGATTAGTTTGGAAGGTTGTTAAGATTTCATATTTGGCAATAGAGTAATCAATGTCCCAATCTTGTCCTCAACTTCATGAATTAGACACACATACATAATTATTTTTCCTACCCTTCACCTCTCGCTGAAAATCCTCTCCGTATAGTCTGGGTCCGCGTTGTGAGTAGTGAAATGGATCATAAAAATGTGACGACAACTCTTGGCATTTCCTTGCTTTACGAGTAGAATGTTGCTTAAAATGGTTTGGACAAGAAAGAAAATTAGAAGAAAACAGATTCATTTGTTTTCTGAAAAGAAAATTTGGCATAGTCTCTCTCTATTGAATCAAGCTTTGCTAATTTGTACTTGGGACTCACTATCAATGTTCAGGGGTGTATGAGCATGATACTTTCTACGAGTTTAAAAATGTTTTCTAGAAATGTTATTCTGTTATCATTTTAGTTCTTCTTAACATAGGTAGGACAGACGTTTTGTTTTCACTCTATTAGTTCATCTCTTTATGACTAATTCTAATTATCAGGGACCACATCTGCTTGCTCCAACGGGAAGTGACCTGAGGCGTTATGGCAAAGAGGGAACAGTATTTGCAGGATACCACTATGATCTGAACTTCCTTACAATTCATGGGAGAAGTCGATTTCCTGGACTAAGTATTTGGCTTAGAAATGGGCTAAAAATGGAAGTGAAGGTTCCTGTAGGATGCCTCCTTATTCAGGCAGGAAAGCAGGTATAAAGTATTTGATGCACTTCCTTATTTTCTTGACAGTATTAATGCATTTAACATTTAAATCTGCTAAGCTCCAGCAATCAATATCAACATGGTCTTAAGATGATTATGCAACCACTGTGTTAGACTTTCCTTGGCATGGTGAAATAGTAAACTGTGGTCCTATGTTTTTCCATTTTTATTGGAGAAAAGTGAAACAAATGTCATGTTTGATCATTTTCTATGTTTGAACAAGTATGTTTACTTTTTATAAGAAAATTAAAACTGGTTGTTCTCAGTTCAATGTTTGCTCTATGGTGTGTCTGGCGTAAATGTAATGTTAAAATGCTGAAATTTTTAATCAAGATATATCTTAATATATTCAATTTGCAAGATCTGTATCTTAGATTCAAAGTTCAATTTGATTTATAAGTGTATTCCTATTGACCTTGCATATTGGTTGAAGTTTCAGTTGCTACCATTTTAAACTTATTGTTCAATAATATACTCAGATAGAATGGTTGACGGCTGGAGAATGCATGGCTGGCATGCATGAAGTTGTTGTGACTAATAGGACCACTGATGCGATTAAACGAGCTCTGGAGCAAAACTGCAGTTTGTGGAGAGTTTCCTCAACGGTGCGTGAGGAAGTTAGGCTGATTTTTTTTTTCTGGGTCAATTTTTTATTTGAATTGCAGCAGTTGACTTGTTTGAAGGTTGACTTGTTGAAAGTGATACTAACTTGGATTTATTTTCTGTTTGCCTAGCTATTTGCACACATAGCATCCGATGCAGTGCTAAAACCTTTAGGGCATTTTTCAGACAGTTCTCTTGCAAGCAAGTATCCTCCTATTTGTGCCGGTGAATATGTTGAACAAGAGCTTGCTGTCATAAATCTTAAAGGTAATAAAGGAGCTTGATGATCCCTATTTAAGATAGTTAGTGGATACCTACAGCACTCAAGGCTGTAGCTATAAATGATGAGGCAAATTGAAATTGGTATCTTTTGTTCAATTCCTGGCCAATAAACTGTCACAAGAGCCTTTGTAAAGGAGCAAAGTATAACTGTATCATCAATTCCCTGTTTCTACTTTGTTCAACATTAAGGTGATTGGATATATTTCCCAAATAACTGCAAGTTATGCTTGATTTGTTCTATCATTTCATTGGCTAAAAGATGAAAAGCCATTCAAGTTTAGTAGTATTGGCTTTGCTTGATGTATTAACGGTTAGTGTTTATTCAATTGAGTAATGTCAGTTTCGTAGTGTCTATTATGTTGGTGATGCTTTACAGATATTCAAATATTTGTGCTCGTGATAGAGGGCTGAAGTGCACGTGACCAGATTTGGGACCACCTTAAAATCATACCCGTAGTGTCTAAAGATTAGTAAGTTTACCTACTTTGAAATCTAACTACTTTAAACATGTTATGTTTAAAGTTTTATATGACGGAAATTCAAGCATATATGACTGACTTTAGCTACTTTGAAGCAAGTGTAGTTCACCGGTTCCACCGAATGCTCCTATCTCTCGGCAAAGATCTTGCTTGAACTTCATACATGTGGCTGAATTTAGTTATTGTTTGCTTATACTTTAAGCAGAATGATTGAACTTCAGCCATATGAAATTTCAGACATTGAATATTTAGAGTTATTTTGAAGTTAAGTAGACATAAAAGTTTTCAAAAATTGGGTACATGTTATATAGCGTTGTTAAAATGGGGTACCCAATGAAAAAATTATGTGATGGAGATAGTAAAAATAGTCCATGAAAATATGAAACATCTTGAAACTTCCAAATTCAGGCATTTAAAAGTAGGGGTGATTTGGACCAAATTTGTAGGCCAAATTAACTAGTGAGAAATTGTCAAAATATTAATTTTTTCTTCTATATGTAAATATATATCTATAATTAAGAAATGAAAGTTTTATTAGTTTTGTTTGATAAAGAAACAAACAATAAATAAAATAAACAAGCAAATTAAAACTTGGATAAGAGTTCGGGGTGACAAATCAATTCAAATCCGTTTACTCTGTTCTGTGTTTATACGGGTTGAACCCACCATAACCCATCAAATAATTTGATTAAAATGAGTTAAAATAAGTAGGGATTACACAAATCTCATAGTGTTAAAAGCTAATTACATCATATCACTATTCTTTTTCAAATTACAAAAATCCCTTAAATTTGGTGGAATCCAGACACATTCCAAAAACACCCCGATACATCGCGTTTCAGTTCCGGATATATCCATCAACATTCAGATACATCGCGTCTCAGTTCTGGAAGTGATGTATCCTACTTGTGTGATGTATCCGATCGATACATCGCATAAGGTGACATATCTGAAAATAGGAGAGTGTAGAAATTATTTATAATTTTTTAAATAGAAAGAAATTTTAGAGAATATGATAAAATAAATTGTGTATTTAGATAATTTTTTCTAAAAATAATGTAACTCGCCGGATAAAAAATATAACTAATCCAAGACAAACAAAAAATATTATAAGAAAAATTTCACAAATATTACAATAAAGTAGTTTCATTTGCATCAAATATAGCAAAGTTTTCATTTACATAAAAAATAGCCCAAAATTAGATATACTATAAAAAGCTCAAGCAACAGAATTCACAGATTGAAAAATGGAAAAAAAATGCGAGACCACTGTTCATTGATCCAGTTGATTTCACTAGTGATTGTTCCTCAATTTATGCAGGTAATTGTTCTTCAATTTTTGTCAGTGATTGTTCTTAAAATTTCGCAGTTGATTCTTCTTCAATTTTATCGTTGATACTACTTCAATTTCACAGAAAATTCATCGAATTTGTCGGTGATTTACTCAATATCTTTATTGATTCATCAATTTCTCTATCAATTCATCAATTTTCATGGATTATTTCTTCCTTCTGATTCAACATAACGGTAGACAATCAAAAAGCTGAATATAGATTACGTATAGATGATCTATACACTAACTATATTAAAATGATACACTCAAGAAGCTGAGTATAGTTTCAATATATATGTAGTATAGACTATCTATATATTTATAATACACTCAAAAATTGAATATAACTTAATTATAAATTAACTATACACTGACTATATATTTATGATAACACTCAAAAAGTAGAATATAGCTTTCATATACATGAAATATACACTTATTATACAGTATGATACACTCAAAATTGAATATAGCTTCCTATACAGATGCTTACCCGAATCGAAGGTGAAGACGATGCCAATAGCATTTCAGCTAAGAAGGGAAGGTAAAAACTAAAGTGTAATTTGTCTTGCCTTCTTTTGAGAAGAGAGGTGACAATAATTGATGTGTTTAATTATCGAGAATGTTCAATTTACCTGTGTTTGGGCTATTTCGGATAATTTGTATAATTGGACTAAATGTATGATAAGTAAAATTTATGGATTAACATTCGACATAATTATTCTAATATTATAATCCAATTACGAAGAAATTAGGGCGAAAAAACATAAATTCCACTAGTTTAGGCTCTAATTACGTATTTTATCGCGAGTTTTTGAAATTACCATTCGTACTAGATTCTAGTCACTAGATACATGTATCTCGGATACATGAGGTCAAAATTAGGTGTAATTTATTCTAGATATAGTGTATTTTAGTGGATTTGCATGTATCTGGGATAGATTCTCACCTCTCCCCTCTCTCACTTGCCTTTCTCTCTCTCTCCCTCGCCCCACTCTCTCTCTCACTTGCCTCTCTCCTTATGTATTTATATTCTAGAATGTATCTGGTATCCCAGATATATATATGTAGTGTGATTCACATTTATCTAGGATACACCGACTCTTTCGCTCAACTCCCTCCTATCTCTCGCCTTCCTCTCTCCTCTCTCCCTATGTTTTGGTATTTTAGAGTGTATCCGTTAACAAAAATACATGTATCTAATTGTGTCTGACTTGAAATCTGATATGAACTTATTAATTATTGAGAAATATAATTATTTCAAACTAGGAAGAATTAGGAAATATGGTAGGAATATTTGAATAATTAAATAAATTTTCCAAGAAATTAAGGGAGATGAAAAAGCCTCAAGCTTATGGTAAATTACTTGACAGTTTCTACAACTTTTGATTAAACAAGGCATTTTTTTTAAAAAATTATAATCATACTACTTTAATTTGACTTGAGCTCAAAATGACAAACTGAACTCAAGTCCAGCTAATTAGGATCTTAATGATGCTTACTGAAGAAAATATTGAACCAATTGTATCATTTCCAACTTATGCTCTCTATCTAAGCTAGTCAGTTCCTTTTCACCTAATGATAGAGTTTCTAGATAAAAAAACATAAACTCAATCATCATGTGGGAGGGGCCATATATACTACCCATCCACTCTTCATAAGAACAAAATCATAGAATAGCTCTTTAACTTTGTCTCATGTGATGTAAGTGTAGACCTTTCATCATTACATATTATTAGGGCCTTAACTCACCCTATTATTAACTTTCTTCAACATTATAGAATCATCATTCACAAAATTTGTTTGTAAAAAGCACCTTTAAACTCATTTGTAGACATTGTCAAACATTCATTTGGAGTCAAACTTCATTTCAACTTTGCTTTATCATAAGAAACTAGGTGGGTTCATTTCATAAAAACCTTTAAATACATTTAAATAATACTTGTATGCATGAGAGTGATATAAATGCATCAAATCAAACATCTTAGAAACAACCCACCATATATGCACTTTAAAACTACCTTTCAAACCTTCATATAAGAACCTTGATAAACCATCCATTTTATGTAAATAAGAATCAACATATGCCAATATAGGTAAATAAACTATAAATATTCAAGAATCTATACATTTGAAATCGTAGTATGAAAACCCATAAAACTCATCACTTGAAATTAAGAGTCATATATGTATATATATATATATATATATATATATATCAATATGAGTAAATAAACTTCAATTATATAATAATATATGCATTTGAAACACCATCATGTTAAAGCCCATAGGATTTCATCCTTTAAAATTGAAATACTAAGTTGGGAAAATATTTGGGCTCCATGGGTGGAAGAACCCATGGATGAAAACCCACATACCTTAGAGTAAAACTTGAAGAAATCTTGATGTTTGGTCCTAAATGGGAAGATTGAATCCTTTGAGTTTGAGAGAAATTTTTTTGGAGATGATTTGTGAGAGAAGAGGATGAAGTTTATTATTTTGTGGAGGCAAAAGACTGCAAAAATAACCCCAAAACGTGTCCAACTTCGTCTATATATGTTGAGGAAATTGTCCAAGTTGCCCTAACTTGAAATTGGAAATTTTTGCTAAATTGTGAACTAACTAGGAGCAGGTATGCGACACAGAGGTGTCCCCCTTCATTTAATTTTTTCCCAAAATTAAAATTTGATCCAAGTTTCACCAAGTCCATGATGCGGACTTAGCGCGCACCCTTCTAGTCAAAAGGACATAACGTTTTACTCCAAACTCTAAATAATGCAATCTTGGTGGAGTTGGAAAGAAGACTCAAAGAAATTTAATTTGATAGGTCATGGGAAACCTAATTCGTTATATACTAGGAGATATCATCATTTGAAGTTGACTCTATTTCGGACTCATACGGAGACTTAGTCGATAGAAATTCTTTGGACTCGGCTTGGTGTTAGAGATCTCTTATGACCCTGCACTACATATAACACTCTTTAAATACTTAGGAATTGATCCTAAATCATATATACAATTATAAGTCCTCGAGTTCGAGACAAAAAGGGTCCTCCGAAGCCATTTTCCCCTACTTTACCCTAGTATGACACATTCCAACCTTTAAACCATGCCGGACCTTATAGTGCCAGTCCCAGTTTTAAATAAAGGATATTTTGGTCTTTTTCTATGTTTCATTAATGAATATAGATTGTGTTTGATACTAGATTCTTACTTATTAACTAACCTAAGTACCCTTAACTCTCCCATTCTCACCATAACTCCCAAATCATAAAATCTTCTCTCCTAAATTCCCTCTCAAGAGTCTTCTTCTTCATCAAGCAAATTCAAAGGATTTATACATGGTTAAGCATCAATTCACTTCAATCTAGGGCTTCTAAGGGTCAAGGTATATGGGACTTCATCTATGGGTACCTTTCACCCATGGAATCCCAAGATTTCTCTCCAATTTCTTCATGATTTCCTCAATCAAAAAGCCCTAATTTCATGATTTGCATTGGATTTTCTTCATTATGATATATTTCAAAGCTGTTAGCCTAATTATGTATAATTCACATCATATTGCATGATTTTAAAATGAATTTCAATAACCCATGCTATATGCTAGTTTCCATTATGATTTATGAGCTATGATCATGATTTTCAAGTTATATCCAATGAAAGCTTTATGAATGAGTTTCAAAGATGCTTTATGCAAAAAAGTTCTGATTGATGTTATATGATGTTTTAAGTAAGATAATGATAGGGTGACTTAATACCCTAAAGATGTTTTAAAACAAAGGATTCGTAATGATGGAAGACCTACACCCATATTACATGAATTAATCAAGTTAATGAGCTATTCTTATGATTTTACTATGTTGATGATAGATGAGCTACTCTTATGTTATATTTATAAAGATGGATTGATCTCTATTATTATCTTTCGTAATAATGTTAATGAATATATTTTCATGAAAGTTCCATTGGGATAATGACTAAGCACCGAGAGGAATTTAAGGTAAGGTTCAGTCCGGTATGCCATTGTATCTACCCAAGGAAATCCTAGTAGCAACCTTTAGTCCCAAACTATGTTGCCCGCTATCACGACCCAAGCCTAGGGCGTAGACGTGACACGGTGAATGAGAAACCTGGAGGTACCCCACCCAAGCCTCTTAGCATTCATTTAGCCTTTTATAAGTAATGATAATAAATAAACAAGCGGAAAACAAAGGGAAAGAGAGACTAAGGGAGACATCATAAAAGAACCATAATAGTTAAGCTTCAACTTACATATGTCTAATAATACCTCTATCTTTTAGACTTGATGGAGGCTAAGACAAGTCCCTAGCTCACCCTCAATAAAAAATAGAATGAAATATCATAATAAATGTCTAAAGGTCTCAACATATCATGGTAAGATCCCAAAAGTCGGAAAGATGGAACCAAGGAGAAATTTCTCAAAATGTTGACTGGATTCAATATTAAAACTAAGACCCCGAAATATGGAAGGTTAGGAAACAAGGATCAAAACCTAAAAATCTGGAAAGTTGCAAATTTTAGGCACCAGGTGATGATAATGGAGGCTATCACAGGCCATGGTAAGGACCACGGACCGTGGTGAGCCACCGTGGTGATGTTTCTGAAGCTTAGATTTGCAGGGTGAGGTCCATGATAGGTCACCACAGACCGTGATGAGTACCACGGGCCGTGAAGCCTTCCATGGTGACCCCTCCCCTAAAGCTTCAAAACTTGATCCCAAGGCTAGGACCACGACTGGACACCATGGGCCGTGGAATATTTCACAGACCATGGTGAGCTCAGTGGTCATCATCCCTACCGGTCAAGTTACAGGACCTGAACCATGTCCACTCTTCATAGACCGTAGTGAACTTTACAGACCATGAAGGGTCCCATGAAGAAAGTTCTGAAACTTTCCCTACAATTCTAAAAAAAATTTGAGTTTAAGTCCAACATCACGGACACCACCACGAACTGTGGTGAGTACCACGGGCTGTGATAGGTCTTCTGTGGTGCGTCCCAACTGCAGTTTAATGAGGGGTATGTTAGATATTTCCCATTCTTTGATTGATGTATGTGGACATTTTTGGGTCTAGATTCACTATGAAAATATCCTAAATACTCTTTAATCTACTCTTTTCCCTCATTAACTCCCAATCAACTAGAAGACCTCTCTCAAGGCTCCTTCAAAGATTATCTTCTTCATCAAGCTTTTGGGCTAGGGTTTCTTCTGGAACAGGTCTCCTTTTTCATTTCTAAGGTCAAATTCAATTAAGGTATGTAGGGATTGATCCGTTGGTCCCTTTCACCCATGGATCCCAAGGATTTCTTCTAAAATCTCATGAATTTTAATTGGGGTTGTAACCCTAATCTTATGAATTTCATTGGGCTATTTAAATTATGTTTTAATCATTATTTTTGATCTTCATAATGATGTTTTCATATTAATTACATGAGTTCTAAGTCCAATTGTGATTGTCCATGCATGAAGCCTATTTTCTATGTTGAATTATGAAGTATCATTAGCAATTCAATGATTTTATCGTATTATCATGATTTTAAGTCAATTGATCATGCATTCATGTTTTACCCTAATTTTTGAGTATAAATTTTGATTATGTATTTCAACTATAATCATGAATTACAAGTTTGTTTCAAATCATGATTTTTATGCAAATTATGGAAAAGATTACTTAGGGCCTAATGTATTTCCTTAAGGTATGATATGAATTATGTATGAACTACGACTATATAGGTATGTTATGTAATGTGGACAATACCCACATTGCACTTATGTTATGAAAATGAGCTACTCTATGATTTCAAGCCTATGATCATAATTATGATATATATTCATTATGATTTTTATGCTATGTATGTATTCTGTGAGATTTGATTTAGCACCGAGTGGACTTGAGGAGGAGTCTCTACCAAAATCCTTAGTAACAGCCTCATGTATCTTAAAATACGTTCCACCATAGGTTGCCTTCAGGTCTTAGCTAGTAGATCCACATATAGCGTACGTATCACCCGCCTAGCAGGGTAGAGTCTACCTTGGCAAGTAGATTCCTCTTTTTCTGGTGTAGGGGCAACATCAGAATTCCATGTTATAGCTTGTATGGTCTTAATATCGGTTATGGTTCCCCACATATGTATGATCTCTTATGTACTTTCACGATATTAATTATGCTTTTCAAATGCTTGATCATTATGATTCTCTCATGTCCTTACCTTTCTTCTCTTATCATGTATTTTAATTGATCATTATATCTCATTATTTACGTTGCATGTCATGCCCTTATACTTAGTAAATTCAAATGTACTAACACATACTTTTACCTACATTGTCTCATAATGTACGGGTTGAGGTTGAGGATCATATCCATCCGCATGGCTAGTTGAGTTCCTACGGCGAAGTCTTGGTGAGTCCTCATCTATCAAGGAAAAGTATGAGTTGTTGTTTTTACTTCCAAAGACATTTACTTCTTTACTTGAGGGTGATCTAGGGGCATGACTTAGCCCCCGCCCTTTTTCATAACTTAAGGCATTGTTGGACAAGTATGTAGAATCTTATGTTGTCGGATCATTTCCCCCTTATGCTTATGTTAGACTCTTTTCTATGATGTTTCTGCATTTTCTATACCTTATGTATGCTTATGATATGAACAAGAGGCTTGGTTGGGGCCCTTCAAGTTTCGATCGTCTTGTTATGACTAGGCCCTAGGTTGGGTCGTGATAATGACTCACTCTATGACTTATAGACAATTTTAAAACTCATAGAGATGAGTTATAGATGTATTATTTGCACTTGTCCAAGAATATTCTCAAGCGAGGTCCTAAGATTCAATAGGATGAGTCATCATCCAGTTAACGAGTCGTAAGGAAGACTCATATACAAAGTTCAGACACCCTCAATTTGCAGGTTTTCATAACCTTTAGGATGAGTCATGTTTATGACTCGTAGTCCAGTTAATGAGTCATAGATACGACTCATAGGGAAGAATCAAAGACCCTTAATTTAGGGTCTTCTCAGAAGCCAACACGATGACTCAAGTCTACGAGTCGTAGACTTGAGAAAAATTTGTAAGACCCTAGTCGTAGGTCCAGAATTTAGTTTTAATGAAGGGTAATCTCAACTTTTGCCAAAGTTTGGTTCAATGAACCGAGACACTTATGGCCAAATTCAAGCCTACAACTACCCAACCCTTTGAAATTCCATCTATTCTAAATCATTCTTCAAAATTCTCCTAAAGGCAAGACCAAAAGAATTCTCTCAAGGTTCCTCTCTAATCTTCAAGCTACGGTTTTAAAATCAATCAGATTCGTATTCAATTTCTAAGTAAATTCATCAAGGTATGTGGGGATTGGTACATGGGTTACTTTCACCCATGGAGTACCAAGGTTTCCTCAAAGTTTTCTTCAATTTTCAATTGTCTATTAACCTTAGTTTTTATGAATTGCATTGGGTTGTTTCAATTTTATTTTTAGATGTTATGTATGATCATTATAAGCATATTTCTATATGAATTGCATGATTTCAAGTTAAATTATGAATGTCCATTCATAAAGTTACTTTCAATTGTGATTATGAAGTTCAAAGAGGATTTTTCATGAGCTGATTATGAATTCAATGATTTTCAAAAGAAAGTTTCTATGAATGAACTTAAGATTCATGAATTAATGATGAAAGTTATGATGATGATCACTTATGATCCAAAAAAGTTATTATAGTGTGATAAGTACAATTCTCACAAAAATTATATTTAGATGGTGATAAGGATAATTCTCACCGAAGTTATGGATTCTTATGAATCACTAAAGTTAATGAGCTACTCTGTGATTATTCTCATAATGAGGTTAAGGATGATGTTTTCAATGTTTTAATGAATTCTGTTGGGATATTGACTAAGAACTGAAAGGATTTGTAGGTGGGGTTTGGTACGATAATGTAGTTAGTTACCTAAGGGAATCCTAGTATCAACCTAAATTCCCAAACTATGTTGCCCATGTAGGTTGCCTTTATGGCCTAACTAGTTGATCCACATTTAGCTTTTGAGTTTAAAATTTGTTTCTCGCTGAGTCTACCTTGTCAAGTAGCCACTCTCATCGCGATGTGGGAGTTACATCAAATTCCATGTAATAGCTCACATGGTCTTAAGATGTCGGTTAAAGGTCTTATCCCACGCAAGTTAAATGCTAAAGTATAAGATTTACTATGAAGTTTTATGATGCATTGTCCATAAGTTTTCATACGTTTTTAAATGCTTTTAAGCCTTACTCATGTTCATTATCATTGGTCATGCATCTTATGTTATATTGCTCATGTTCCTTTACTTTTTCATGCATAACTCACATACTTAGTACCTTCTATGTACTAGCATATATTTTACCTACGTTGTCTCATAATATAGGGAAGGATGACACTCACGCTCCTCATATTCGTGGCTAGAGTTCCTTTAGTTCCTGAAAGTTTGTGAGTCCTCATTCATCAAGGAAAATGACTATTTATTTCATGTTATTACTTTAATTTATCTTATGTTTTGGGTGATATAGGAGCTTGTCCTAATCTCCCATCAAAGTCTAAAATAGAGGCATGTTTAGACGTTCTAAGTGATGTAGTCCATTTCGGACCTTTGTTTGATGTTTATTGTCTTCGAATTCTATGTTGAGTTGATATTTTCTCTTATCTCATTATGTTTCCTTAACCTTATATAGGCAATTTATGCTAAGATGTATTGGTTGGGATCCCTTGAAATCCCAATCGTCGTGTCACATCTAGGCCCTAGGCCCGAGTCATGAAAAAATTAGTATCAGAGCACAAGGATTAAGAATGTCCTAGGGAGTCTAATATGCCGTACTTAGTAGAGTCTTGTTCATCGGTGTGAAGTGCATCACATCTATGAATAGGAGGCTATGAAATGTCTTTGAAAAATCTCACTACATAGGCCATGAAATAAGTGAGACTTTTCCTAAGACATTTCATAGCCTCCTATTTATGCATGGGGAGCGCTTCACACCAATGAATAAGACTCTACTTAACGCAACATGTTAGACTCCCTAGGAATCTTCTATACCTTGTTCTTAGATACCAAGTTTGTCACAATTCAAACTAGGGCTAAGCCACGACACAGAGATCGGGATGTGAGGGACCCCAACCAAACCATCTTAGCATGCATCACATTCATATGGTAAAGAAACATGTTGAAATAAGCGAAAGTAATCAACTCAAGGGGATGGGACTAAGGGATAACAACTCAAAGATGTCCAATCTAGATTACATCATATAGCGTCTAAACATGACTCTAGTTTTATCCTAGATTAGGGCTAGGACAAGCTCCTAGCTCACCTGAACAATAAGAAGAATACAAATAATAGAAACAAGAAACAAAGTCATTGCCCTTGATAAGATGAGGACTCACCAACTCTTGATATCTAATCAACTCTAGCCATGAATAGGATGGTCGTGAGTATCTTCCTCCCCTATATTATGAGACAATGTAGGCAAAATATGCGTTAACATGTTTGAATGTACTAAGTATGTGAGGTATGCATGAACAAGTAAAAGAATGTAAAAAATATGCCACAAGATGCATGACCAATCATAATAAACATAAGTAAAGCTTAAAAGCATTTGAAAACATATAAAACTCATGGTCAATACATATCATAAAAACCATAACTTAAAATTTAACTTGTGTGGGATAAGACCTTTAACTGACATCTAAAACCATGCGAGCTATTACATGAAATTCGATGGAACCCTTATCGAGAAGGGGGGCTACCTTGCCAGGGTATACTCCATCATAGTACACATCTCAACTGTGCTATATGTGGATCCACTAGTTGGGACATAAAGGCAATCCTATACGAGCAACGTAGTTTGGGACTTTAGGTTGCTACTAGGATTTCCTTGGGTAACTAATTACATTACCAAACCAAACCCCACCTAGAAGCCCTCTCGACGCTTAGTCAATATTCCCACAAAAACTCATAAAACATGATCATAACATAATAGGGAAAGATAGTGACTGCCTATCAATCAATCTTTACAAGACATATTAGGAATAATCATAACTTTAGTGATTCATAAGAATCCATAACTTTGGTGAGAATTATACTTATCACCATCTTTAACATGATTGTGTGAGAATTGGACTTATCACACCATAATAACTTCATCGATCATAACTTTGATCATCATCATAACTTTCATCATTAAAATCATAATCTCAACTTTAAATCATAGAACTTTCATAGAAAATCATTGAAATCATCATAAACTCATGAAAATCATCTTTAACTTCATAATCAAGCTTAGAAATAGCTTTATGCATGGACATTCATATTTCAACTTAAAGTCATGCAATTCATATGAAAACATGCTTATAATGATCATTGATAACATCTAAAAACGGAATTAAATCAGTCCAATACAATCCATCAAAACTAGGGTTCATAATCAATTGTAAATTGAAGGAAAACTTGAGAAAACTTTGGGAATCCATGGGTGAAAGGAATCCATGGATCAATCCCCATATACCTTGGTTGAATTCACTAAGAATTGAAGAAGAAACCTTGGAAGAAATCTAAAACCCTATCTTGAAGCTTTGAGAAGAATCCTTGAGAGATTTTGAGTTCTTGCCTTAGAGAATTTAGAAGAATGAATTTAGAATGAAGGAATTTCAAAGAATTGGGTATATGTAGGGCTGTACTTGGCCATAATTGTGTCTAGGTTCATTGAACCAAACTCGGTAAATGGCATAACTACCCTTGATTAAAACTTTAGATTTGGACCTATGCTACGACTCTACGAGTCATGAAAGAAATGACTCGTCTTCAAGATGACTCATCTTGCAGGCTTGAGAAATGGGCTAAAGATCAAGCCTCTGATGTTTTGGAATCAGTAGTTATTAGACTCGTCAACTCATCTATGGGTCATAGACTTGGTCCGTTCTGCAGGTCCCAAAATGCAAGTTTGATAGTCTCTGATCTTTGGTTACGAGTCATTTATATGACTCATAATAACTTTTATAGATCGTCCTGTCAAGTCGTAGACTTGACCTTGAGGGACTTCTGAAATATTGCCTCTGAGGTTGGGTTATGACTGGTTATTATGATCCATAGACACGCCTACGACTCATCCTGTTGAGTCGTAGGTGTCACCTGGGGTTAGTTTTGGACGAACCCTTGGGACTGACTCTACGACTCATAGAGGTCCCTACGAGTCATAGAGGGATCGCATAATATGTATATGAATTGGTATAGTACATCAGGATAATGATACTGCAAATGTGTGGTAATATCAAAAAACTAAAGTTTTAGGTAAAAGGAATCCCTTAAGCAAAGGTTTGTGGTTAAATAAATGGCTCGGGTAGCACCCTGCCTATTCGAAAGGTTTAAAATAACTTGCACCTTTGGGATAACATCAAGAGTGTATAATATGCTAATAATAATATGTTATGAGGTATTATAATAGCACAATGGTCATATGTTAATTTTTGGAGTCAAGCTAGTTGCAAAATAAAGATCGGCAAAAGTTATCGTAAGTTTTTCTTATAAGTATTTTAAAACTTTGGGTCAAATGTCTTAGATTATTTCTCTCAATATATAATGAATTATGGGGTCCACGACATACCAAATCGAATGACTATGAATTAGTTTTCAACCAAAAAATGGCAGGTCAATCCGACATTAGAGTAAAAAGTTATGACTATTTTATCGCGGATTGTCTGGGCTGAAATTGGGTCGGGTCAACATTTTGGTTAAGTCAGAATTTGGACGTTTTAAACCTTCAAAATATTTCATTTTCATCCCAAAATAGTAAACAATCTGAATATAAGGTTCATGGTGTTCTTGGGTGATTAAGGTAAATTTTTAACATTTTTTACCATTAAAATTTGCCCCCGTGCCTAGAAACGCAATCTCTACGCGTGACAATCATTTTTTTCTTCTATTAGCTGTATTTGCAACTATTTTTAGAAGATAGGACTTTGTAGTTTGTAGTGTTTTTCAAGATTTACACCCTTTTTTCTAAGTTAATCATCCCAGGACTCTTTTATGATCATTTTTACGAATTTCTATGGACGTTTTTACAAGTTATAATCTTATGGCAAATATACTGATTTAAGCTCAATTATGAACTATTTATAGGTGCATATATATAGAATTTATAAAGCTTAGGATGTAATGAACAACTTTCATGAAGGAACTATGGGGCATTCGAACATTCGTTTGAAAGGTATGGTAAGGCTAAGCTTCGTCCTTTCTTTTAGCACGAATTCTAGGAAATTCCTAAAAAGGCAAATGTGATATTTTACTATTCTTTTGTTAGAAATGCCTTCTGTGAAAAGCATTGGAATCGCATCTGAAGTATTTTAATGATTCTATTAGGTTGATATTGCACTCATTCGGTTAACTAGGGTATTTGATATCTATATGTGTTATTTTGTCAGCTTTCTTGATCAGATGTCCATATTTATGAATTCTTATTTGTCTTTGGGTGGTGTGACTTAAAAATATTATAAAAGGCATTTTAGTATTTGCGATTAGTTCTTCTTCCTCATTAAAGTGTACTTTAAAAACTTTAAAGTAACCCATCGATTTACCAAAAATCTCAAATATAATTTTTATGTTTAAACTACTAAAACACTTGATTTTTGAAAATACTTTCTTTTTCTAATCATCAAGGGATCAAGTATAAGAACTAAGTGAAGTACCTTAAGCTCCTTATGGACATCTTCATGGTTAAGTTATTTGTATGAAAGATCGAGTTAAGTTTCCAAGTTTATTTGAAAAACATATGAGGTTCCACGAGGAGTTTACATGCTACAAAAAAATAATTACAAAATTATGAGAATGAGAGTGCTAATAAGCCAAGATTGGCTAAGTTCTTGTTATATCCTAATATTTGCATTCAAAGTTCATATCATACATGACATGTTATGCATGGACTCCGAGCTTTAATTAGAGGTAAGGGGCCTATTTGCCCAGAAGACTATATATATATTATAGATGGCCACAGGTTGGCACTATCAGGCCGGTTAGTTACCGGAAGAGACCGTCATTACTAGCATTCGGTTGGGTATGAGCATATGATTACACGAGAATACCATGCATATTTGATTACTATCAGGTCAGATGTTGGTCATGGAGGCTATCAGAGTTTCAGTGTTAGGTGGTATCTCGATTACCCTTTTTACAACAACTATTTATGATTCTACTTTCTGCCTTATATTCCAGTATATTTTTTTTGTACTGATATCCTATTGCCTGGACATTGCATTTTTATTTCGTGCATGCAGGTCCAGGTAGGGATATTGATCGACCTCTCTGCTAGGATTCGGGGTTCAATTGTGAGTTGGTAAACTCCACCTCTTCCTGGAGCTTTCATAGGATGTTTACTTTTGTTGTACAGTTTGGTATAGTTGGGGCCTTTTTTTGACAGTGCTTATGACATTCTTAGAGGCTATTGTGGACATAATATTCTGTGTTTCCTTTTTGCAGCTTTCAGTCTCCATTCCATAGGCTTGGCATGTATATATATGTGTGTATGCATGTATTCTTCAGTTGCAACCTCTTCGGCTAGCTAGTATTTTATCATCTTGGATTATGTATCTTTGATTAGAGGATTTACTATTATTCAGGTCATGATCTTAATGGACCAGGCTTAGTATTTCAGATGATGTGTTGTCCGATCTTTTGGGCCCCCAGTTTAGTTAGCTAGTATGTTCTGTGGCTAAGTCGATCAATTACGGTATCGAGTATCAATCGTACCTCCCCTAGTTTTAGGTGTAACAAACTTAGAATTAGAGCACATAAGCCATGTCTAGTAAAGTGTTGCTTATGGGTTGTTGTGCACCACACTTATAATCAGGAGGCAATGAGGCATTTAGGAATGGTTACATTTGTTTTAAAGAATAGATCGTACTATAGAGTGAAGCTACAAGAACATTTGACTTCTAAATTGTGCTTTATGTCTCTAATCTAACAGGATACCTATGCTCAGGAGATGGCACATCGAGAGAGAGAGAGGCATGGATCCATGGGAAGTTTCCAGTCGTTCCCTACCTGGTCAAAGGGATAAATTTCCCTTAGAGGCACATCGTGAGTCTCCAGTGCCTCTAGTGCCAGCTTCCCTTTTATTATAATTTTTGTCACACCATAATCCACTATGGCTTGTTCTTGAAAATGACAAAGGGAGTACTCTGCAACATCGATACTACTGGTACGAAACCACTCCAGGTAAATTCAATCCAAAAAAAGGCCAACCTTTTGCAGTTTTTTTTAGTTATTGGGTAGTGGAAATTTATTATTTTAATGTTGTTGGCCAGAAGGAGAGAAATGATAGGAAGGGTATGTATATAATTCTGGTGGGTTTATGGGCATTCATGGCCAATCATGAAATAATGATTACGCCTAATCATTGGAACATCATTATGATCATTATTAGGTGAATATGAATTGAAAACATTAGGAAAAAGGATAGTTCTGCAATGTATTTTCATAGTGTACGGCCACTATTTTCTAATAGTTAGTCTCGCTTTTAATTTTTTTTATTTAATTATCATATTATAATTTATATTTTGATATATTGAGATAGATAATTAAATATCAATAATGTCCAAGGAGATGTAGTATCTCCATCCTCACTTGTTCTATGGGTACCTGAGGCAGCTAGGGACACAAGACCTGCAATACCTATTATTCCCCCACCAGATACTGTAAAGTAGGGGATGAGGGAGGCAATTCAGTTTCTAACTAGGATAGTTTCTATGAATGAGCAATAGTTAGAGTCGGGAGCAGATGCTCGGATAGATCAGGTAAAAACCTCGAAGGTACGAGAGCTTCTGCACTTTGCCCCTCCATTATTTATGGGATCCAATTCCACTGAGGACCACCAGGAATTTATAGACCATACGTATAGAGTATTATGGGTGATGCACGCCTCCTTCACTGAGGTTGTGGAGTGAGCTTCTTTTCAGCTACGTGATTTAGCCGTCTTATGGTATGAGGCATGGGAAAGATCCAGAGGACCCGATGCTCCGCTAGTAAAGTGGGAGGAATTCTCTGAGGACTTTCTATCCCATTATCTACCATGAGAGGTTCAAAAAGCCCGTCTTGACCAATTTATTAGCTTGAGTGTCATGACCTGACATAGGGCTTAGTCATAACATGACGATCGAAACCCCAAAAGGCTCCAACCAAGCCTCTTGACATATCATTAAGCATACATAAGGTAAAGTAAGGTGGAACATAGCATAAGAAAGAGCCTACATAAATCATAAAGAGAGTGTAATCCAACTACATAGATTCTACATATTTTGTCCAACAAATGCCTCTACTAATAAAAACGGGCAGGGGCTAATACACGTCCCTAGCTCACCCTTAAATCATGAACGAAGTAAAAAGTCTTTTAAAGAACCAACACATAACTAGTCCTTGATAGATGAGGACTCACCAAAAGTTCGTCGGATGAAAGTTCACTAGCCACATGCAGGAATATGATCTTCAACCCCTACATTATGAGATAATGTAGGCAATAAATATGCGTTAGTATGTTTAAATGTACTAATTATGTGGGCATGACATGAAATAAAAATCATAGGACTACAATAACGTACATGATAAAAAAAATAAGTGTAGTCATGAGAAGATCATAGTGATCAAAGTATTTAAGAGACATGGTTGAAATCGTAAAAGAACGTAAGAGTAATATACATATGTGGGATAGGAATCATAACCGACAATAAGACCATGCGAGCTAGAACATGGAATCCCTATTGTCTCCCCATAGAATGGAAAAAGAAGAATCTACTTGCCAAGGTAGACTTTACCCCACTAGGCGGGTCATGTACATACGCTATATGTGGATCTACTAGCTAAGACATGAAGGAAATCCTATGGTGGTATGTATTTATGAGACAAAAGACTTTATATAAGGACCCTTTAGTTCAAGCCCCCACCTCAAGTCATCATTCGGTGTTAAGTCAAATCCCACAAAATATATAACATAGTAATCATACTTAACATATATCATGAACTTGTTCATAAACTTCATAATTCATAGGATATCTAATTTTCATAACATACTTGCAATGTGAGTATTATCCTTTTACAATTAAAATATCATACTTGCATAATTCATATATTAGGTTCCTAGGTCACCAACATAGGGCCCTAAGTCACCTCTCTTCATAACTTGCATGAGATTCATAATTTGATCATAATTGAAATCCATAATTATAATTGGTACTTGAATTTAGAGTAAATCTCACATACATAGTCAATTGAATGAAAACCATGAGAATATTTGGAAATCATTGAACTTCATAATCATAATTCGTGTTTATCATCATTGAAAATAGATTCATGCATGGGCATTCATAATTCAACTTAAAATTATACTATTAATGTAGAATCATACTTATAGTGATCATTGGAAACAATTAAAATGTAATTGAGGCAGCCCAACACAATTCATCAAAATTAGAGTTTAAGGATAACGAAATTTCATGAGATGTTTTAGGAAAACCTTGAGACTCTATGGGTGAAAGGAACCCATGGATCAATTCTCACATACCTTGATAAAATTGACCTGGAATTGAAGGAGAACCTTGATGAAGTCGAAACCCTAGCTTGAAGTTTGGAGAAGAAGTCTTGAGAGGATCTCTTAGTCTTTCCTTAGGGAAAATATTGAAGAGTGAATTGAATAGGAGGGGAATTTGAAGAATTATGTATATATACACTTTGAACTTGACCATAAAAGTGTCTAGTTTCATTGAACCAAACTTGGAAAAAGACCCTTATACCCTTCATTAAAAACCAAAATTTGACCTTACGAATTGATCTCTACGATTCTTAGAAGTGGCGATGAGTCATAGGATCGACTCATCCTACAAGTCTTTGGAAACATCTAAAAATCGAGTCTCTAAAACTTTTCTTATGAGTATATATTATGACTCATAATCACGTCTATGGGTCATAGACCCAACTCATCTTACAGGGTTTGAAAACATGCAAAATATTAGCTCTGAAATTTGCCTAGCCCAGTGGTCATCTGATACCGGTAGAAGTGGCTATGGTAAAAGTGCTTTCCAATCCGTCACGTCGTGTCAGTCATTTCTACCGGCTCCGGCTAACTTCTTGCATACGACTCACCTTTACGATTCATAGTCCTCTCTGCAACTTGGCCTATCAAGTCATAGAAGAGGTTTTGAGAGTTGAATAGGTGTAGGGTATTAGGCCTGCACTACTTCATTCTATGAGTCGTAGACTCATTCACGAGTCCTGAAATGACTTGTAGACTCATACACCACTCTTTCTAAATTTCTTAGCCTGTCACTCCCTTCCATATCTCACTTCTATGACTCGTAAGGTTCCCTACAGTCGTAGACCCACTCATAGTGTTAGGGACTGTCTCAATATTTTCTTACATTCTTCTTTGTTTGACTTACGAATTTTCGGGACCTTACAATATCTCTCCTTTGGGAACATTCGTACTCAAATAAAATTAACTTAGCATAGACAGAACATGGAACAGGAACTAGCAACTCAACATGGATACAATGACACATAATAAAGCATAAACCATAAGGTTTCCAATCTTAACATAAACTACGCTTTCAAAACCAACTTCATGAACATGCATGCATATGAAAGACACATGAAACTTAAGCGTAGGAGTTTAATTGATTCAATAATGAACAACTTAGTACCTTAAAATTGACCGAAAGGAAAAAGATATGGATAATGCTTTATCATGTCCACTTCTGCTTCCCATGTAGCACTCTCTACTTGTTGATTTCTCCACAACACCTTGATGGACACAACATCTTTATTCCTTAACCTCTTTACTTGCGGGTCTAAAATTTCTGCCAGAACCTCCTCATAAGTCAAATTCTCTTTAACGTTCAAAATTTCTAATGGCACAATAGAGTTTGGATCACCTAAAAACATTCTCAACATCGACACATGAAATATCAGATGAACCATAGCCAACTCAAATGGTAAATCTAACTCATATGCCAGTTTGCCAATATACTTCAATATTCTATAAGGTCCTACATATCTAGGACTCAAATTTTGTCACGATCCAAGCCTCTGTCCTAGATGTGACACGGCAAATGAGAAACCTGGAGGTAGCTCACCCAAGCCTCTTAGCGTTCATTAATCATTTCACCGGTAATGATAAAAAAAATTAAGCAAAAACATGAGGGATATAGGGACTAAGGGGGTTTCACATTAATAAGAGTCGGACAACGTAACATCCTTTACTATGTCCAACAATACCTTATACATTAAGACTTGGTAGGGGCTAAGACATATCCCTAGCTCCCCCTCAAGATATAGTCAAAATACCAAATGTAATTTAAAAGTCTAAGCATAATAGAAGCTAGATAAGATAGGAGTATCATTCCCGAAATATGGAAACTCACCAAAGTGGTAACTTTCAATGATCAACTTAGCCAAAGAGAGGAGAGTGTGGAGCAATACCAGTCCCTACATGGTGATATCATGTGGGCAAAAATATGAGTTAGTAATTTGAATGTACTAAGTGTGTGAGTATACTATAAATTGAAGAACATAAGAGAGAGACATGTATAAGCACTATGCATAAGTGATTGCATGCATAAGAAATCATCATGTGAAACCTTAAAACATTCATTTTGTGGGGAAGCGACCATAACCGACATTTAAGACCATGTGAGCTATTACATGGAATCCAACATATCCCTCTACGTTGGCACGGGGAGACTACTTGCCAAGTAGAACTCTAATCAACTTTAAACATTCTTTAACTTTAACTTTAATGTCTAATTGTGGATCTACTAGCCTAAAATAGCCGACAAGGGTCCCTATGGTGGCACATAGTTAATTCAACATGAGACTTTACTTAAGGACCCCTTCGGTCAAGCCCCCATCTACATGCTACACTCGGTGCTTGGTCAAGTCCCACGGAATAACATTTAAACTTTAATATAACATAAGCATTATATAACTTTAACATTAAAACATCAATCGGTGGAATAGCTCATTAAAATCTTTCATTTGATTCAATGCGAGAATTGCCCTTTCACATTAAAACCTTACTTTGGATAAGAAGCCCTTCATCAATCAATCATTTCATAAAGACTCCCTTTCATAAGAATTTACTTTATAACATTCATTTGAAGTCAAGCTTCATTTCAACTTTTCTTTATCATAAGTAACTAGTTGGGTTCATTTCATAAAAACCTTTCAATGCCTCTAAAGAATTCTTACATGCATGAGAGTAATGGAAATGCATAAAATACACATTCTTAAAGCAACCCACCTTATATGTCTTAAAACTCTTTCCAAGCCTTTATATAGGCACTTTAATAACATCATAACTTCATGAAATCAAGAGTCAATATACATCAATATATGTAAGGAAACTTCAAATATATCATAATCCATGCATTTAAAGTCGTCATGTAAAATTCCATAAGATTTCATCAGTTAAAATTGAAAAGCTAGTTTGAGAAAGCATTTGGGCTCCATGGGTGGAAGGACCCAAGGATGAAAACCTACATACCTTGAGGGAAATGAAATCCCTAAACATATGAGGAAGAAAGGAGACTCGAATGCCTTGAATTTAGAAACCCTAGACTTGCCGTAAGGTTCTTAAGAGAGTTTGGGAAGAGAGAATTTGAGAGCCTTAAGTTTAAGTATGAAGAATGAGGTCTTGGAAGGGTTTAGGGTCTTCAGATAAGAGAATTCAGCCCTCAAAATGATACCATTTAGATTTAAAGCATAGGAAAAGACTAGAATGCCTCTTTAAAAATCTGGGTAGAAGAGACTTAATGGGGACCCTTCACGGTCCGTAATGCTTACCATGGTCCATGATAGGGTCCTGTGATAAAGGACTTAGAGAATTTTGGAAAAAGGACTTGCAGGGTAGTCTCTGAAGTTTCTTCATGGGCGCCTTGACGGTCCGTAAAATGTATCACAGCCCATGAAGGGTGGCTATGGAGTAGATCTTGTAAGAGGCCTACAAAAGTGGTCCCCATGGGCCAGTCCACGATCCGTGAAGTTCTACATGGCCCGTGGTAGTCTTCTGTGGACCCTTCCTTGAGAAAATTCCTGAGGGCTTTGGGGAGGGCTCATCAAGGAGGGATTCATGGCCCGTGGTGGTCAACATGGTCCATGGTCCTCCATCGTGGTTCATCCCCTATAGTCTGAGCCTCTGAATCTCTACCACGGTTGCACACCATGGTCTGTGAATGCTTCCATGGTCAGCTTCTGTGCCAGTTTTTTGCAACTTTCTTAGAATTTTTCCTTGGCTCTTGGTTTAGGACCTTTCACATTTCAGGGGTCTTACAATATCTTCCCCTTGGGAACATTCATCTTTGAAGGAGAATCATTGACATGTAAAAGGATATTGCACAAGGACTAGCAACCCAACATACTTACAATGACACTTAAGACTCATGAAATATGAAATCTTTAAACTTGAGCTTAAAACATAACTTTAAAATTCAACTTCATGAAGATGCATGCACATGTTGACTTGGAAAAATTGAAACATAAGTCTTAAACATTTGAACATGAATGGCGTATTACCTTAGGCTTGAGTATAATGAAAAAGGTGAGAGTAACATCTCATCATATACGATTCAACTTCTCATGTAGAACTTTCAACTTGTTGATTCCTCTGAAGGATTTTAACGGATGCCACTTCTTTGTTCCACAACCTTTTGACTTGCCAGTCAAAAATTTCAACCGGGACCTCTTCATAGGTCAAATTCTCCTCAACATTCACTACCTCCAAAGGCACATTGGAGTTAGGGTCTCCCACACATTTTCTCAACATTAACACATGGAACACCGTATGAATCATGGTCATTTCTGAAGGTAGTTCCAATTCATAGGCAACCTTTCCAACCTTCTTTAAGATTTTATAAGGACCCATATACCTAGGGCTCAATTTTCCTTTCTTACCAAACCGAACCATACCCTTTATAGGTGAAACCTTCAAATACACCCAATCATCTCTTCTTCTAGTGTTAAAATAGGACTTTTGATGTCTTTGATCCATCTTTAACCTTTCTCTAATGATCTTCACCTTCTCCAAAGCATCAAGTACCAAATCAGGACCTAACAAGGTCATCTCACCCACCTTCTCTCATACAAAGCCTCAAACGCACCATATCAATACTTGAGTAGTAACTATTATTGTAAGAAAATTTAGTGAGCAGTAGGTAATCATCCTAACCCCCTTTAAACTTCAACACACAAGCTCTTAACATGTCCTCTAGGGTTTGAATTGTCCTTTCATCTTGCCCATCGATTTGAGGATGGAATGCGGTTCTTAACTTTACTTTAGTACCGAGGCCCTTTTGAAATGATCTCCTAAAGTGATAAGTGAATTGAGTACCATGATCCAAAATGATTGACAATGGCATACCATGCAACCTCACCAACTCCCGAATATACAACCTTGCATAATCTTCGTCCCTATAGGAAGTCTTAATAGGTAGGAAGTAAGCCGTCTTATTCATTCTATCAAAAATTACCCAAATCGAATCATGACACTTCTGAGTGTGAGGCAAACCCACTACGAAATCCATATTCACTTCTTTCCACTTCCAAGTAGGGATCACAATATCTTAGGCTAGGCCGCCTGGCCTTTGGCCTTCACTTATTGGCAATTTGGACATTCAGACACAAACTTTGCTATGTATTTCTTCATGCCACCCCACCAATATAAATATTTCAAGTCTCGATACATTTATGTCGAACTAGGGTGAATGGAGTATGCAGAATTATGTGCTCCATCAATATCAGACTCCCTAGGCCATCCAAATCTATAACACAAAACCGACCTTGGTAATATAACAACCCATCTCCCCCTTGTGAAAAGACCTCTACCATCTTTTCCTTCACCAACTTCTTTAACTCAGCAAGTGTCGGTTCAAGGTCTTGTTTGACTTGATATCCACTGCCAAAGAGGATTCGGACCCATTTTGGACAACCATACCACTATCATCGGTACTGCACAACTTCAACCCTAATCTAGCCAGCCAGTGAATATCCTTCACCAACTCCCTCTTTCCTTCATCAACATGGGCCACACTCCCCATAGACACTCTAGTAAGTGCATCGATAATCATATTGGCTTTACTCGAATGATAATGCACACTCATGTCATAGTCCTTGAGGAGTTCTAGCCACCTTCTTTGTCTTAAATTGAGGTCCTTTTAGGTGAACACATATTAAAGGCTTTTATAATCGGTAAACACATCTACATGTACCCCATAGAGGTAGTGCCGCCAAATTTTCAAAGCAAAAACAATGGACACCAACTAAAGATCATGGGTAGGGTAGTTACGTTCATGTGCTTTCAATTACCTAGAAGCATAGGCTATGACCTTACCATTTTGCATTAAGACACAAACCAAACCAATCTTTAAAGCATCACAATAAACCACAAACCTTCTAATCCTTTCGGTAGAGTCAAAATAGGAGTGGAGGTAAGTTGATCTTTCAAAGTTTGGAAACTCCTTCTACATTCATCCGTCCATATGAATTTTGCCTTTTTTCGAGTCAACTTTTTCATAGAGGATGAGATGGATGAAAACCCTTTGGTGAATCTTTTATAGTAACCGAATAGACCTAATAAGCTCCTAACGTTTGATGGAGACAATGATCTATGCCAATTCTTAACTGCCTCTATTTTCTTAGGATCCACTTTGATCCCCTCGTCGGATACTATATGACCGAGAAAGGCCACCGCTTTCAACCAAAACTCATACTTGCTAAATTTTGCAAATAATTTCCTATCCCTCAACGTTTGGAGCACAATCCTCAAATGATCTTTATGTTCTTCCTCACTCCGAGAGTAGAGCAAAACATCACCAATAAACACTACAATGAAAGTATCAAGGTAGAGTTTGAACACCCTATTCATTAGGTCCATGAATACCACCAGTGCATTCGTCAACCCAAAACTCATTACCACAAATGCGAAGTGACCATACCTTGTCTGGAATGCTGTCTTTGGAATGTCACACTCCCTCACCCTTAGTTGGTGATAGACGGACCGAAGGTCAATCTTGGAGAAATGACTTTCCCCTTGCAATTGATCAAATAAGTCGTTTATCCTAGGAAGTGGATACTTGTTCTTAATGGTACTTTATTCAGTTGATGGTAGTCTATGCACATTCAAAGCAACCTATCCTATTTTCTTACAAATAACATGAGAGCACCCCATGGAGAAATACTTGGTCTTATGAACCCCTTTTCTAGCAAGTCCTTTAATTGTTCCTTCAACTCTTTGAATTCTGCCAGGGCCATTCAGTAAGGAGGAACAGAGATAGGTTGGGTATCAGGGAGGAGATAGATACCAAAATCAACTTCTCTTTTGGTAGGGACACCAAAAAGGTCATCGGGAAAGATATTGGGAAACTCATTGACTATGGGGACGGACTCAAGAGGAGGACCTTTGGAGTCAACATTCCTAACTCTCACTATGTGGTAAATACATTCCTTAGCAATCAATTTTTGAGCCTTGAGAAAGGAAATGAATCTACCCTTCACCAATGAATCATGACCCTTCCATTCAAGAACGAACTCATTTAGGAATGAAAACTTGACTCGATGAGTTTATAATCTATGGAAGCATAAGATGCTTGTAACCAATCCATCCCAAGTATGACATTGAAATCTACTATGTCAAGCTCTATAAGATCACAAGGAATGACTTTATCCAAGATGGACATGTGATAACCCCTATAGACCTTTCTAGCCACAACTGACTCACCCACGGAGGTAGACACCAAATAAGCCTCTACTAACATTTTGAGTAATAAATCAAACCTATTAGCTAAGAATAAAGTAACAAATGACAAGTTTTCACTTGGGTCCAATAATGCATAGACATCAAAATTAAAGATCCTTAACATAAAAGTAACAACGTTTGGTGCTTCCTCAACCTCTTGCCTCCCGTGCAAGGCATAGAAATGGTTGGTGCGTTGGCCACCTTCTTGAGCCTGTTGGCCATGAGCAACTTGAAATTGAGGTTTATTACCACCACTACCTCTACAATCCTTAGCATGGTCACCCAGTTTGCCGCATTTGAAGCATGCATTTGAGCTTGCCAAACACTCACCCTTATGGGTACTCCCACACTTTTTACACGGGCGAAAACCTTGGGTGCCAACATTATTTCTTGGGACCATTTGATTAGGACCCTTATCCTTGTTGAACTTGGAAGGAACAGTATTAGTGAAACCTTGTCCCATAAACCATTGCCCACATTAACCATTGCCATTGCTACCATAACCGGACCTTTGAGTGTTAGACCCTCCACTATCTACTTTAGCTTTCTTGAACCCTCTAGAACTCTCCCTCAACTTCTCATCTTCGATTTGTTTTTCATAAGTCATTAATTGGGAGATGTCCATCTCCTTGACCAACATGGCCATTTTGCACTCCTTGGATACCAAGCTTGAGACGCCAAAAATAAACTTACTCATCCTTGCCTGGGGGTTAAAGACCATAAAGGGAGCATACCTAGAAAATTTTGTGAACTTGAGGGAATACTCTCTCACACTCATACTCCCTTGACGGAGGTTGATGAACTCTTGGATTTTGGCCTCCCTAAGCTTCAATGGGAAGAAACAGTCTAGGAAGGCACTTTTGAAATCTTTCTATTCTATTAGTCCCCTTTTTTCATTCCTCTCAACAATCGATTACTCATACCACACTCAATCCATGCCTTTTAGTTGGTAAGTCACTAGTTCAACCTTTTTATTCGATGGCACATCCATGATAGCCACAATTTGGTATATTTCATCGATAAACTCCATAGGGGTCCTCATCTAGCTTAGAACCATCGAACTCGAGTGGATTCATTCATTGAAAATCCCGAATCTGAGAGGCTGGATTTTGCACTTGAGGAGGAGGAACACCTTGATTCCCTTGGTGGGCTACAACTTGATCCAATACTGTGAGGATGTTATGGAACTCGACATGAGTTACCTCTTCCTCATGATGTGGGATATCCAGAATTGGAGGAGCTTGGTCCTCACTATAAACCCTTGGTCATGGAGGTTCTCTCCTACGAGGCATTATCTAAAGAACATAAAATTGGTTGTTAGTTAGAGGAAAACTTAGGACACTATAGAGCACGACATGAATTGAAAGAAGTGAAGACCTTCCTAAATGTCCCATAGTTTCCTATTCATAGCTGTGGTAGGCTTCACAACCATGAACAATACCATACTTGACGCGGTGTGTTAGACTCCGAGGACCATTTCAAAACCTCGTACTCTGATATCAAGTTTTTTGCGATCCAAGCCTAGGTCCTAGATGTGACATAGAGAATGAGAAATTCGAAGGTACCTCATCCAAGTCTCTTAATATTCATTAAGAATTTCATTTTTAATGATAAACTAATCAAATGGAAACATGAGGGATATAGGGACTAAGGGGGCTTCACATTAATAAAATAACTTGAACATTTGGGATCAGGCCAAGAGTGTATAATATACTAAGAATAATGTGTTATGAGGTATTATAATAGCACAATGATCATATGTTAAGTTTTGGAGTCAAGCTAGTTGTAAAATAAAGGTCGGCGAAAGTTATCGTAAGTTTTTTTATAATTATTTTTAAACTTTGGGTCACATATCTCAGATCATTTCTCCTAATATATAAAGAATTTTAGGGTCTTCGACCTACTAAATTGATGGCCTATGAGTCTAGTTTGCAACAAAAATAGGATACGTCAATCTGACATTGGAGTATAAAGTTATGACTATTTTACCGCAGACTGTTCAAGTTGAAACTGGGTCGCGAATGGAATGGGTCAACAATTTGGTTTAGTCAACATTTGGACGTTTTAAACCATCAAACATTTCATTTTCATTCCAAAATAGTAAGCAAGCTGAAGATAAGGTTCCATGGTGTTCTTGGGTGATTAAGAAGAGATTTTAATGATTTCTACCATTAAAGTTTGCCCCCGTGCCTAGAAAAGTGATCTCTACGCGTGGCAATCATTTTCCCCTTCTATTAGATGCGTTTGGATCTATTTTGAAAGATAGGACTTTGTAGTTTTTTAGTTTCTTTTCAAGCTTTATACTTTTTTTCTAAGGTAATCATCTCGAGACTCTTTTGTGATCGTTTTTACGAAGGTCTACGCATGTTTTTACAAGTTATAATCCTATGGCAACTCTGCTAATTTAAGCTCAATTATGAGCTACTTATAGGTGTTTATAAGCTGCGTATATATAGTGTTTGCGAATCTTAGGATGTAACGAACAACTTTTGTGAAGGAACTACAGGCATTCAGACGTTCATTGGAAAGGTATGTTAAGGCTAAATTTCGTCCTTCCTTTTATCACGAATTCTAGGAAATTCCTAAAACGCCAAATGTGATATTTTACTATTTTATTGTTAGAAAGACCTTTTGTGAAAGGTATTGGGATTGAAACTGAAGTATTTTTATGATGCTATTAGGTTGATATTCCACTCGTTAGGTTAACTAGGGTATTCAATATCTATATATGTCATTTTGTTGGCTTTCTTGACCATATGTCCATATGTACGAATTCTTATTTGTCTTTCGGTGGTGTGACTGAAAAATATTATGAAAGGAATTTTAATATTTGCGATAAGTTTTTCTTCCTCATTTAAGTATATTTTAAAAACTTTACCCATCGATTTCCCAAAAATCTCAAATATAATTTTTATGTTTAAACTACTAAAACACTTGATTTTTAAAAATACTTTCTTTTTCTAATTATCAAGGAATCAGGTATAAGAACTAAGTGAAGTACCTTAATCTCCTTATGGACTCTTCAAGGTTAAGTTATATGTCTGAAAGGTTGAGTTAAGTTTCCAAGCTTATTTGAAAAATATATGAGGTTCCACGAGGCATTTACATGCTTTACAAAAGTAATTACAGAATTATGAGAATAAGAGTGCTAATGAACTAAGATTGGCTAAGTTCTTGTTATGACCTAATATGTGCATTCCAAGTTCATATGATATATGGGATGTTATGCGGACTCCGAGTTATAATCGGAGGTAAGGGATCTATTTTCCCAGAAGACTATATATATTGTACAGATGGACACAGGTTGGCAATATGATGTCGGTTAGCTTCCAAAAGAGGTCGTCATTGCTAGCTTTGGTTGGGTATATCATGCATTTGCATATATATATATATATATATATAATCACGACATACGATTACACGAGTATACCATGCATATTTAATTACTATGAGGTTGAATGTCTGCCATGGAGGCTTTTAGAGTTTCGTTGACACTATATTTTTATTTCGTGTGTGCAGGTCCAGGTAGGGACTTTGATCGACCACTCTGCTAGGATTCGGGGTTCTGCTGTGAGTTGGTAAGCTTCATCTCTTCCTAGAGCTTTCAGAGGATGTTTACTTTTGTTGTACAGTTTAGGTATAGTCGGGGCTTTGTCCTGACAGTGTTTATGATACTCTTAGAGGCAATTGTGGACACAGTATTCTGGGTTTCCTTTTTGCAGTTTTCATTCTCTAGCCCATAGGCTTGGCGTGTATATATATGTGTATGCATGCATGTCTTCAGTTGAAGCTTCGTCGACTAACTAGTACTTTATCATCTTGACTTATCTACCTTTGATTATAGGATTTACTATTATTCAGGTCATGACCTTAATGGTCCAGGCTTAGTATTTCAGATGTTATGTTGCTCGATCTTTTGGGCCCCATGTTTTGTTAGCTAGTATGTTCTATGGCAAAATCGATCACTTACGGTATCGAGTGCCAGTTGTACCTTCCCTATTTTTGGGTATGACAGCTACTCTGACTCTACTCTTTTTATCAAAAATGTTCTAAATCACTTTCACAAACATATACAGACCCAGCAAATAAATTATGCACAAGACCTATGGTATCAACCTAACCTAACAACCACATGAGACATGTCTAAACCATCACCATGGCCCTTACCTAATTTCAACTCACCTTTTAATTAACCCAAAGAAACTAAGGGATCCTTAAGACATCTACTACAGTGTAAAATGTTGAAGTCTGTATACACAAAAATCATCCCAACATTAAACACAACAACTCGGCCACTTATGGACCAACATACATCACAATGAAATACCCGATTCACTTATGAAACCAACAGACATATCGCACCAAACATGTACTAGGCGTGGTACCCGAGCTAACCATATAGTAACATGTATCAAGCATGGTACCCGAGCCAACTGATAATAGGACCTGTACCAGGCATGGTATCGAGCCCACACCAGGCGTGGTACTTGAGCCAACTAGTAATATATACCAGGGGTAGACCCGAGCCAACCAAGAGATATCCTATACAAACTAATGAATCACAAATATTACATTATCACAACCATAATGAATATCACCACACTTGTAAAACCACAAACAATTAAGAAAAGTTCAATTCATTGCATGATATTGATAATAACATATTATCCACGTACATTCCTTTACTTTATTTCCAGAACATGCATTACACAATCATTACATATGGAATAGTCAATGCACGTGGGCGCTCAATGTTGGACACCATTATGAGTTAATAATCATTTTTGAGAATTTCTTCCCTTATTTCCATGAATTAGTACCCTTCCCATTTATTCTATTTCCCCTTTTTGATTACCACAAGTCTAGAATTCCATTGTAACTGAACAAATCTAGTATGCTAATACACTTACGTACTGACCCTCCAGGTCATTTTTGAATTTAAGTGTTCATTCCATTGTTTAGAGCATTCTCGTAGTGACTCTAAGTCATTTATGACTTGCTAGCACTGATTGTTCGGTCGCCTGGTCATTCATTTGGATTTTAGGCTCTTTTTTCTATTTTGAAGCTATTATAACTTGAAAATTTGGTATCAGAGCCCCAGGTTCACTGGTCTCACTTGTATAGAGCTAACGTCTAGTAGAGTCCTGCATATCAGCGCGAAAACTTCTGTGACTTATCCTCTGGAGGCTATAGTACATCTTTAGAAATGTGTCTCTTTTGTATTGTTTTCTTGCAGTGTGTGTCTTGTTGGTTTCTGGAAATCTCAATTGTTCCACTTTTTTATAGGATGGCTCATATACGCATTGGAGAAAGAGGACGACCACGGGGTCATGCCAGTGATATAGCACCAGCTCAGGACTGAGAGCAAACTTTTAAGCCAGAGATGGAGCCACCACTAGCTCCAGACTTGCAGGCGATGTTCGCCCAGATTTGGATGCCATTAGGGGTATGCGGCAGGCCCTATCTCCAGCCACTCTAGTGCAGAAGGACCAGCCTACACAAGAGGCCCAAGTCGATTAGAAGTCGTCGGCACCTGCCACTCACCCAGATGATTTGAAGGGTGCCATCCCGCTTAGGGAGCAGAAGACACTCAGGGTGTTTCCTAGACTATCACCGCCGAGGTTTTCTGGGATGTGGGTGAGGATGCCTATGAGTTTTATCTTACTTGCCACAAGCGGATGTAATCCTTGGGCCTATTAGAGTCAAGAGGAGCCGACTTTACTACTTATCAGTTAGACGATCCCTCTTGGCAGTGGTGGAATACATACCTAGAGACCAGACCAGCTGGGTTTCCACCGGTCACAAAGGTTGTGTTTTCAGAGGCCTTCTTGGCCCGGTTTATCCCCAGGAGCGCCATAGATCAACTTCGAGACTATTTCTCACGGTTGAAGCAGGGCTCCATGAAAGTATCAGAGTACAAGGCCTAATTTCACGAGCTCTCCAGGCATACCTCCATTATCTTACCCATAAAGGAGGAGAGAGTTTAGTGCTTAATCAGAGGATTGAGGCTCCAGTTGCAGATTGAGACTCAGTCTTTAATCTCAGTGGGTTGACCATACCCACATACTCAAGAAGCTCCATTAGAGGCCTAAGGGGTCAGTGGCAAGAGAGCTATAAAATAAGATAGCCATGATGGGCGCCGCTTTAGACCCCAGGAGTCCTATGATAGATCTCACTAGAGATTTCCGTCGGTTCAGTCTAGCCACCCCTTCCAAGCCTCCCTTCAATCTTCAGTGGTGATCAGCACCATCAGGTTGTCTCTAGTGCTCATCCGAGTCAGAGCTGAGGTGGTTCCTAGGCAGGTTTTTTTGGCCAAGGTGTCCGACCTCCAACTTTCAACCGACATTCCTAAGGTGTTATGAGTGCGGGGAGCTAGATTATTGGTTTTACTAGTGCCCTCAGCGCAGGCTAGCCTTACCAGATCAACAAGCAGGTAGACCCATGCCAGCACCAACACCTCCAGTTAAAGGCGTAGGCCAGAGCCAGGACCGCAGTGGTGGTCATCAGGGTGCATGAGGAGGTCTCTAGGGAGGCAGGTCAGGAGGAGATGTCACGCCCTGAGAAGGTACCCTAGGAATGGCCGACACTCGGAAAACATATCTGACCTCCAAAAAAACCACTTGGTCTCATCCCTCATTTATTCACCAGTGAAAGAATTAAGTGAAAACGAGAATACTTATATGGGCTCGCCATCATCAACATCAAAGGAAAGAAATAATTCTTAGAAGAAGTAGTTTCAAAGGAGAACTACTCTAATTATATCATCAAACTCTATCTATAAAGCCTCTAACAATATCAGACGGTGTCAATGACATGTCCATGTCTACCTCAAAAGAAACATAATACTCAAAAGTAATAAAAGGATAAAGAGTTCCTCCGAATACAAGAAGGACTCACCAAATAGATGGAAAGTAATGATCTTCAATGATATGCCTGTTGAGGATCTCTAACACATGTATCTGCATCATAAAATAATGCATGTTAAATGACTTCAGTACATGGAATATAAGAGTATATAAAATGACAGGAAAGTAAGGACAGATATCAAGAAACTCCTCTGAGGAAGACTCAGCTCAGAACTCAACATCAACATGTAATGGAAGTTTAAAATTAATAATAAGGAATGCTTATTCAGTTGGGAGTTTCTCTAACCGACAACCATCACTTATCAGCTAGTGATGATACAATGAAGTGATGTTGTTTCCACATCCATCCAATACCTTGCCAGGGTAAAGGACATCACCATCATGGATCCAATTATCAAAGTCCTCTTTTTGGGACTTAAGAGGCATAGCCTCCATCCTACGCTGGCTACGTAGTTTTGGGATTTGAGTCAATTAAACTCTTATCCAACTCGTTGCTCAATACTTTTATTTAAACATCAAACTAATCTCATTACCTCTTCCACATTCATTACACTTCAAAACATCATTTATATCTCATCAAGACATCTTGCTCAAAACATCATTTAATCCAAGATAATCAAATTCATTTAAACTCAATTCTTTTGCTCTTTCAAAACTTAATAAAATACAAATATAGTATTAATTCAAATCACTCTTTTTGTCAATGAATATTAAAATCCAATATCTTTACTCAAAACACGCATAAAAATATTCATGAACACCAAATAAATTAGGGTTCATGCGAAAGTAGATGGGAGTAATAATTCCAATAATATGAGAGATAAAAATAATAATAATCTCAATGCATAAATATATCTAACGCAATAGAAGAAGAATTAACTCTTATAGAATTCAAGAATTAGGGTAAAACTCAACTATAACTCAATTACGATGAATTTGAATATTGGGCGCGTGAACGAATTCAATCCAATGCTATGAATAGCCTTACATACCTAGAATCTGAAGCTTTACTCCAAATTAAAGAACTCAATGAACACTCTTGAACTCCTAGCCTTTTCTCCTCGCCGGAGTGTTTCGTGTACTATTCGGAGTATAAGAATCATTGAAATAGTATTTCTACAAAATTAAAAACTAAAACTATATTTCAGAATGAATAAAGAAGTGTATAGAGAGAAGAGTTGCTTGAGAAAGCTTGATGAATAAAATGAGAAAATAAGGTGGTATTTATAGCTGTGGATGAGGGACCTAACAATAAATAAAAATAATTACATATGATGATCTTGAAAATTCAATGAAGGATTGTGATGTCATAGGTGATGTCAAATGGAGGACTATTGATGTCATAGATGATTTCAAATAGATCTAGATCTTTTCATGTTTGGTGAGATGAACCTTTTTTTAATGTAATACCCTTTTTCGGAGCTTTGTTTGAATAAGATAACTTCCTTATTAGATTTGTTTCTTCATATGAATTGTAGCTCTAGAAGTATAATTTCAAGTCGTGCAAGAATCAACTAATTTGGAGTAAGCTACAGTGAGATATGATATTTCTTCTATAAATACTTTATTTTGTCACAACTCCACGTCTTGCAAAACTTAATTTATTTGGCCTACTTAGCCTCTGAATCATAAGATATGGTATTCAAAAAAGTTGTAGGTAATGATGTTGGAGTTATTCAGAAATTTCAATCACCTAGTTTGGACTATCTTATGAAAAGTTATGTTAAACTTACAGAAGTAGTATCATTTTCATCGAGAATTGAAACACCACATACAACGTTTTAGAGGGTGTTACAATATCTCCCCCTTGGGATCATTCATCCTTAAATGAAAATGAAACTAGGAGACATCAAGAAAAAATATCATCAAGACATCAATTTCTCTAAAACAATGATTCTCAAATGCTCAAGCAACACATACTCAAATACTCAATGACTCAAACTCAAGAATATACATTGACTCAAAGGTAGAAGTAAGGAATATTACCTTGAACATCATCATCGGAAGGCACGAATAGATGAGGAAATTTAGCCTTCATATCTTCTTCAGCTTCACATGTAGCCTCTTCAACAAATTGATTTCTCCATAGGACTTTGACATATACCACTTCCTTACTTCTTAAATTGCGAACCTAACGATTAAGAATCTAAACTGGAATTTCTTCATAACTCAAAATCTCTTTCACCCCAATGTTCTAAGTTGGGACAACAAGTGAAGGATCTCCCAAACACTTCTTAAGCATAGAGATGTGAAACACGAGATGAATAGCTACTAATTTTGGCGGCAACTCTAATTCATAGGCTACGTTACCAACCCTCTTCACAATATGATAAGGGCCAATGTAGCGGGCACTAAGCTTTCCTTTCTTTCTAAATATATTTACCCTTTATGAATGAAACTTTCAACTATACCCAATTACACACTTCGAACTCCAAATCTTTTCTCCTAACCTTAGTGTAGGATTTCTGGCGACTCTAAGTAGTCCTCAACCTCTCTTGGATGGTTTTCACCTTCTCCATAGCTTGGTGAACCAAGTCTGGTCCAATTAACTCAGCTTCATCAACTTTGAACCAACCAATTGGTAATCTACATCTCCTCCCATATAGAGCTTCATAAGGAGTCATTTGAATACTCGAATGAAAGCTATTATTGTATGCAAACTCAATAAGAGTTAAATGATCATCCTAATTACCTTTGAAGTCGATGACACATGCTCTCAACGTATCCTCTAAAGTCTGTATCGTACACTCTGCCTGGCCTTCTGTCTGTGGATGAAAAGTAGTACTAAGGTTCACTCTTGAACCCAAACCCTTCTAAAATGTCTTCCAAAACTAAGAAGTGAATTGAGCTCCCCTAAATGAAATGATAGACAAAGAAACTCCATGTAGTCTAACAATCTCTCTAATATATAGTCTGGCATAATCCTCTGCGATGTTTGTAGTCTTAACCGTCAAGAAATGGGCCAATTTGGTCATCCTATCTACAATCACCCAAATAGATTCATGATGTTTTTGGGTTCATGGTAAACCGATAATGAAGTACATATTAATCATCTCCCACTTACATTCAGGGATTTATATATTTTGAGCCACTCCATAAGGCTTTTGGTGCTCAACTTTAACTTGTTGGCAGTTTGGGCACTTGGACACAAACTCTGTTATATCTCTCTTCATTCCACTCTACCAGTATACTTCTTTCAAGTCATGGTACATCTTTGTCGAACCTGGATGGATGGAATACTTGGAATTATGGGCTTCTGCCATGATTCTCTCTCGAATGCCATTAACACTTGGAATAGATAATCTCCCTTGATATCTCTACAATCTATCTCCCTCTTTGGCAAAAGCCATTAACTTCTGCTTGTGAACCTCGTCTTTCAGTTGAAGGAGAATGGGGTCCTGATCTTGCAATCCTTTCACCTCTGTAACTAGAGATAATTCAGCTCCATTCCAGACTATTGTACCACCCTCACTATATTCAATAAGTTGAACTCCCAAACGCGCAAGTCTATGCACTTTCTTTGCCAACTCCTTATTTTCCTCTTCTACATGGATCGTATTCCCTATGGATAACCTGCTAAAAGCATCAGCAATTATGTTTGCTTTACCTGGGTGGTAGAAATGCTCATGTCATAATCTTTGAGCAACTCTAGCCATCTCATTTGCCTCAAGTTCAGCTCCTTCTGACTGAATACAAACTGTAAGCTCTTGTAGTCCGTGAATACATCCACATGTATACCATAAAGATAGTGATGACATATCCTAAGAGCAAATACAACAACTGCCAACTCAAGGTCATGAGTGGGGTAGTTCCTCTCATGGGTTGTAAGTTGTCTGGAGGCATAGGGAATGACCTTAACTTTCTGCATCAACACACATCCCAACCCAACTCTGGAAGCATCACAATAGATTAGAAAATCATTCATTCCCTCGGGTAGGGACAGCACTAGAGCAGTAGTCAATCTAGCTTTCAACTCTTAAAAGCTTTTCTCACAAGCATCAGACCATTGAAATTAGCCTTTTTCTAAGTCAGCTTAGTCAATGGTGAGGATATGGATGAAAATACTTCAACAAACCTCATATAGTAATTGCCAAACCCAAGAAACTCCTTATGTCGTTTAGAGAGGTGGATCTGGTCCAGTTCTTAACTGCCTCAATCTTTTGATTATCAACTCGAATTCCATCACCAGATATAATATGGCCTAGGAAATCTATAGACGGAAGACAAAATACACACTTCAAAAATTTAGCATATAACTCCCTTTCCTTGAGAGTTTGACGGACAATCCTAAGGTGTTTAGAATGCTCACTCTTACTTCTAGAGTAGAAAGAAATATCATCGATGAAGACAATCACAAATATATCCAGGTATGGCTTAAATACTCAGTTCATGAGGTTCATAAAATATGAAGGAGCATTTTTCAATCCAAAAGACATAACAAGAAACTCAAATTGACCATAGCGGGTTCGGAAAGCCATCTTTAAGATGTCACATTCTCTCACTTTCAACTGATGATAGCCTAATTTTAGGTTTATCTTAGAGAATCATGTGGAACCCTAAAGTTGGTCAAATAAATCATTTATCCTGGGGAGAGGATACTTTTTCTTTATGATGACCTTGTTCAGCTATCGATAATCAATGCACATTCTAAAGGACCCATCTTTCTTTTGCATGAATAGGACAGCAGCTCTCCAAGGTGATACACTTGGCCTAATAAATCCCTTATATAGGAGATCTTTCAATTATTCTTTCAACTCTTTCAATTGAGCGGGATCCATTCTATAAGAAAGAACGGAGATAGGTTATGTATCGAAAAGGACATTAATACCAAAGTCTATCTCTCTATCAAGAGGAATTCTGGGTAAATCCTCAGAAAAGACTTCAGGAAACTCACTCACAATGGGAACTACTCAAGAGATGGAGCCTGATCATTAATATTTTTGAATAAAACTATATGATATTGTATCCCTTAGAAATTGACTTTTTGGCCTTAAGTTAGGAAATAAAGTTACCCCTAGGCATTATAGAAATCCCCTTCCACTCTAAGATAGGCTTATTTGGAACTTGACAATTCAGGTTCTACAATCAACTGAGGCATAACAAGCATAAAGCCAATCCATGCCAAGAATCACATCAAAATCAACCATGTCTAACTCAACTAAGTCCCTATCATTTTGAAGGACACTCATTCTGGAAGTGACTTATCTTTCCACATATGTAGCAAGTATTGGTGCCTACATGACACTCCCAAATATAGCTTTCCACATTTAGCATACGGTGGCTTTCCTTTAGTACCTTGAGCCACACTTAATTAGGACTAAGAACCCTGAGCTCAAAAGTTCTAGTAACTCAGCGACCTCTATTTAGGTGTAAAAGCACTTGTTGAGAAAGGGACATATTTAGAAGACCTCTTTTGAAAAAAGGACTTGTTACCCTTCCATTGCTTCTGCTCGTTCTCATGCCCAACAAATTTAGCCTTCTTGATTAAGTGTTCCTCTCGATCCTTTTTCTTGTCATTCTCTACCTGTTGAGCATACACCATCAATCTAGAAAAATCCATGTCATAAATCATTAGCATATCCTTACATTCTTTCTTTACATTTTTGCCTAGGCCAGAGACAAACTTCCTCATCTTGGACCTTATATGACGAATCATTTATGGGGCATATTTGGACAACTAAATAAACTTCAAACTATACTCCTTTACAGTCATTCTCTCCTGCTTGAGGTTCACAAACTCCTCAACTTTTCTTTCCCATAGCTCTTGGGGAAAGAAGTGGTCAAGGAAAGAGCTTTCAAACTCATCCTAAACTACAGGTTCAGTATCCTCTCTATGAATCTGCTCCACTGGTCATACCACACGTTTTCCACATCTTTGAGCTAGTGGGAAACCAACTTAACACCCTCAACCTCGGTAGTATGCATTGCTTTCAATATCTTCCACATCTCATCAATGAAATTTTGAGGATCCTCCTCAACCTTAGACCCTCTGAAGACTAGTGGGTTTATCCTCAAAAATATCTAATTCTTGTGGTGGAAGAAGACTCTTGAGAGATAGAACTAGTAGTTGGTGAACTATGGTTACCCATCTAGACAGCTACCAGTTGAGTGATCATGGTAATAGCTCCTCTGAATTCTACCTCTGAAGTAGGAGTGGTCTAAATAGTAGGTATTTAGGGTACCTCAGTAGACCTTGCAGGTAGGTCCCTAGTTCTTGGTGGAGGCCTCTCTGACTGTGGAACCTCAGTTATGCCAGTGCTCCTCTGACTGGCTGTACATTTAGGATGCATGGTCTACAATGTGTAAATGCACGAATTAGAAAAGAAGTTTTTATAGAGTTAAACTCTATCGCATGAACTCAGATTATGAATGAAATAAAATAATTTCAAATATTCAATAGACACCAGATTATAAGTGTTGTGTATGACACACCCATAAGCAAGTCTCTACTAGACACAGCTTCATAGACACCCTAGGACTCTTGAACTCTATGCTTTGATACCAAGTTTGTCATACCCCAAGAGGGTACCCTAGGTAGGGTCATCACTTAGAAACCATCTTTGGCCTTCGAGAGAACCACTTGGTCTCATCACTCATTCATTCATCAGTGGAAGACTTAAAGTGAAAATAAGAATACTTATATGGGCTCACCATCATCAACATCAAAAGAAAGAAATAATCCTTAGAAAAAGTAGTTTCAAAGGAGAACTACTCCAATTACATCATCAAACTCTATCTATGAAGCCTCTAACACTATCATACGGTGCTAATGACATGTCCATGGCTACCTCAAAAGAAACATAATACTTAACAATAATAAAAGGATAAAGAGTTCCTCCAAATAGAAAAAAGACTCACCAAATAGCTAAAAAGTAATATTTTTCAACGATGCGCCTATTGAGGATCTCTAACACCTGTATCTGCATCATAAAATGATGCAGGTCAAATGACTTTAGTACATGCAATGTATGAGTATATAAAATGACAGGAAAGTAAGGACAGATATCAATAAAAACCTCTCAAGAAACTCAGCTAAAAACTCAACATCAACATGTAATGCAAGTTTAAAAATAATAATAAGTAATGCTTACTCAGTTGAGATTTTCTCTAACCGACAACCATCACTTATGACCTAGTGATGAAACAACGAAGCGATGTTGTTTCCACATCCATCTAATACCTTTCTAAGGTAAAGGACATCGCCATCTTGGATCCAATCATCAAATTCCCTTTTTAGGACTTAAGAGGCATAGCCTCCATCCTACACCGGCTATGTAGTTCTGAGGTTTGAGTCAATTAAGCTCTTACCCAACTCGAAGCTCAATACTACTTCCAAAATATGTGCTCATATTAACCTCATCATCTAGTCGTATTGAACTTTTATTTAAATATCAAACTCATCTCATTACCTCTCCATCAATCATTACACTTGAAAATATCATTTACATCTCATCAAAACATCTTGCTCAAAACATTATTTAATCCAAAGAATCAAATTCATTTATACTCAATTCTTTTGTTCTTTCAAAACTTCATAAAATACATATATAGTATTAATTCGAATCACTCTTTTGACAATGAATATTAAAAGTCAACATCTTTACTCAAAATACATGTAAAAATATTCATGAACATCAAATCAATTAGGGTTCATGAGAAAGTAGCCACGAACAATAAATTCCAATAATATGAAAGATAAAAATAATAATAATCTTAATGCATAAATATATTTAACTCAATATAAGAAGAATTAACTCATTTAGAATTCAAGAATTGGATAAAACTCAACTATAACTCAATTACGATGAATTTGAATATTGGACGCATGGACGAACTCAATCCAATTTTATGAATAGCCTTACATACCTGAATTCTGAAACTTTACTCCGAATTGAAGAATTCAATGAACACTCTTGAACCCCTATCCTTTTCTCCTCACCATATCATTTTATGTAATACCCAAAGTATAAGAATCATCAAAATAGTATTTTTACACTAGTAAAAACTAAAACTATATTTGAAAATGAGTAAAGAAGTGTATAGAAAGAAGAGTTGCTTGAAAAAGCTTGATGAATAAAATGAGGAAATAAGGTGGGTATTTATAGTTGTGGAGGAGGAACCTAACAATAAATAAAAATAATTACAAAGAATGATCTTAAAAATTCAATAGAGGATTGTGATGTCATGAGTTATGTCAAATGAAGGACTATTGATGTCATGGATGATGTCAAATGGATCTAGATCTTTCCATGGTTGGTGAGATTAACCTTCTTTTAACAGAATCGCCTTTTTGGAGCTTATTTTGAACACGATAACATCCTTATTGGGATATGGCTCATATGAATTGTAGATCTTGAAGTATAATTTCAGGTTGTTCAAGAATCAATCAATTTGGAGCAACTTATAGTGAGATATGATTTTTCTTCTACAAGTACTCCATTTCATCACAACACAATGTCTTGTAAAAATTAATTAATTTTCCCTACTTAGACTCCAAATCTTAAGATATGGTCTTCACAAAAGTTGTAGATAATGATCTTGGAGTTATTTAGAAATTTGAATCACCTAATTTGGACCATCCTATGAAAATGTATGCTAAAAATATAGAAGAATTATCATTTTCATCGAGAATTGAAATACCATATACAACATTTTAGGGGGTGTTACAGCAGATTCTATGCGCATGGTAGAGGAGCCTAGTCCCACTTTTATGCAGCTTCAGCTAGAGTAGAGGCTGAATCCTCAGACGATGTGATCACAAGTACGGTTTTCTTATGCCATCAGTCCGCATCTGCTTTATTTGATTTAGTCTCTACATATTCTTATATATCTATTTATTTTGCCCCTCGGTTGAGTATGATCCTAAAGCCATTAGCTGAGTTATTGCATATTTCGACCCCGGTAGGTGATTCTTTAGTAGTGGATCATGTCTTGAGATCCTGTGTGGTGACTACTCAGGGGCGTGACACTAGAGTTGATCTCATTTTGCTTGATATGGTGGATTTTGATTTTATTCTCGACATGCGCTGGTTATCCCCTCACCATGCAGTTTTGGATTAATATATCAAGCCTATTACCTTAGCCATGCCTGGTATACCACCAGTGGTATAGTAGGGCTCTTATAGTCACACGCCGGTTGGGGTGATTTTTTTTTATTCGGGCCTGGAGCTTAGTGGCTAGAGGGTGTTAAGGATACTTGGCTAGCGTTAGAGATGTGAGTAGGAAAGGCCCTACGGTTAATTTATTACCTACAGTACAAGAGTTTGTAGTTGTGTTTCCCATCGATCTGCGTAGCCTCCCTCTTGACCGCAATATTAACTTGGCTATTAATGTAGAGCTGGGTACTCATCCTATTTCCATCCCACTGTACCGTATGGGCCCCGTAGAGCTCAAGCAGCTCAGTGTTCAGCTTCAGGATCTCTTGGATAAAGGATTTATTCAGCCTAGTGTATCGCCTAGGGATGCCCCAGTCCTGTTTGTTAAGAAGAAGGACGATACTATGCAGATGTGCATTAATTACAGGCAGTTAAATAAGGTGACAGTGAAGAACCATTACCCTATGCCTAGGATTGATAACCTATTCGACCAGCTTTAGGGTGTCGTAGTGTTTTCTAAGATTGATTTGAGATTTGGCTACCACCAGTTGAGGATTAGGGCAGCAAATGTCCCTAAGACTGCATTTAGGACTCGTTACAACCACTATGATTCCTGGTGATGTCTTTTGGGTTTACTAACTCCCCTACCACGTTCATGGACTCGATGACCTAGGTATTTAGGGCGTACTTTGACTTATTCATCATAGTCTTCATCTATGACATTTTGGTATACTCGTAGAGAGCTGGAAGGAGTATGAGCAACATTTGAGAGTGGTGCTCAATAATTTAAGAGATCAGCGACTTTATGCCAAGTTCTTAAAGTGCGAGTTTTGGCTTGAGTCCATAGAATTCTTGGGGAACGTGGTGTCCAAGGATGGCATTATGGTGGATCCGACGAAAATTGAGGCTATTCATAATTATGCTAAACCCACCTCTATGACTGATATTTGTAGCTTCATTGGATTAGCAGGGTACTATAAGCACTTTGTTGAGGGGTTTTCTACAATAGCGGCACCACTAACTCAGTTGACTCGCTAGGATACCAGAATATGTGGTCGGAGAAGTGTGAGAGGAGCTTTCTAAGGCTCAAGGAGTTGCTTACCACCGCTTCTATATTGACTCTTCCAATTTAGGGTGAGGGATTTGCCATTTATTGTGATATATCCGGCGTTGGTTTGGTTTGTGTACTGATGTAGTAGGGCTGGGTTATTTCTTATACGTCAAGGCAACTTAAGTTGCATGAGTGCAACTACCCCACTCATGACTTAGAGTTGGTGGCGGTAGTTTTTTCGCTTAAGATCTGGAGGCACTACCTGTATGGAGTTTGATGTGAGATTTACACTGATCATAGGAGCCTTCAGTATATTATGAGCCTGAGGGATCTTAATTCGAGGCAGCGCCATTGGATTGAGCTCTTGAAGAACTATGACCTCTTTATTCTCTACTATTCGAGCAAGGCAAATATAGTAGCTGACGCCTCTAGTCAAAACGCAGTAAGTATGGGTAGTCTAGCCTTCCTTTCGATTGTGGAGTGATCATTAGCTTTGGACATCCAGTCCTTAGCTAACCGGATGATTTGACTTCATATCTGTAATTCCCAATGCCTATTAGCTTATGTGGGAGCTCATTCATCTCTGTTGGACCGGATTCCAGCCATCAATTTAAGGATGAGGAGTTAGTTGCACTGCGAGATCAAGTTTTAGGAAGTGATACGGGTCTGGATACCTTAGAATCAAATGGGGTTTTGAGGTTTGGTGGTCGGCTCTATGTTCCGAGAGTTGTGGGTTTGATTTAGTTGATCCTTAGCGAGGCCCATGATTTTAGATATTCTATCCATCCAGGCACAGCTAAGATGTATCGTGACCTGAGGCAGCACTACTGGTGGAGCAGCATGCGGAGAGATATTGCAGATTATGTTTTGCATTGCTTGAGTTGTCAGCAAGTTAAGGCTGAGCATTTGTGGGCTGATGGTGAACTTTTGAGATTACCCATTCCTGAGTGGAAGTGGGAGCGGATCACCATGGGTTTCATTATTGGGTGGCCTCATACTTTCCATGGTCTTGATAGTATTCAATTATTCAACCATTTCATTTTACCAAGTTCAATGTTAGCCAGATTAGTCAACATTTCTCTCTTTCGATGCAACAACAAGATCATTTTTGTAACAAGTGGTTTTCTTGGTTGGTTAATTGGTCACATTTTATTCATGAAATGGCTTGGATTGGTATTAGTCTGGATACGGCAAAATCATTCTATTAGATCATCATGGACCGATTAACCAAGTCAGCACACTTCCTTCTCATTCATACTTCCTACAGCGCAGAGAGGTTAGCCCGTATCTATATTCGGAAAGAGGTTCGTCTTCATGGTTTGTTGGTTTCTATCACCTCAGACCAGGACTCACAGTTTATATCTAGCTTTTGGAGGAATTTTCAAGAGGAGTTGGGTACCCGTGTTGACCTTAGCACAGCTTTCTACCCACAGACTGATGGTCAGTCAGAGCGTACTATACAGGTTCTCGAGGACATGTTGCAGGCTTGTGTTGTGGATTTTGGGGGTTAGTAGGATCGATTCTTGCCCTTCGTGGAATGTTTGGATACAACAGCAGCTACCACTCTAGTATTCAGATGGCCCTATTTGAGGCCTTATATGGTACGCATTGTCACTCCCCAGTTGGTTGGTTTGAGTCTACAGAGCCCAGGTCGCACGGTACAGACTTGATGTAGGAGGTCTTAGATCATGTGAGGGTGATTCATGATAGGCTCAGGATAGCTCAGAGTAGACACCATAGCTATGCGGATCATAGGTGTCGACCGTTGAGGTTTGCCATTGGTGATAGAGTATTCCTCTATATATCGCCCATGAAGGGCATGATGAGATTTGGGAGGCGGGGCAAGCTTAGCCCCAGGTATATTGGTCTTTTTGAGATATTGAGGATGGTTGGCGAGGTTGCATATGAGTTAGCTTTTCCTCCGTCCTTTTTATGTATTCATCCAATTTTTCATATTTTGATGCTTCACCGGTATATTCTAAATAAGTCATATGTGCTTCAGTATGATGCACTTGACCTAGATGATCGTTTGAGCTATATTAAGAAGCCAATTGCTATTTTCGCCAAAGATGTCAGACAGTTGCATTACAGAGCCATTCATGTGGTTAAGGTCCATTGGAGGCATCGTCCAGTTAAGGAGGCTACCTGGAAGATTGACCATGAGATGCGGGTATAGTTCCCCAGCTTATTTAAGCCTTCAGGTATTTCCTGACTCTTACTTTCACGGATGAAAGTTTTTTTAGTAGTGGATGTTGTAATGACCCTCTAGGTTATTTTTAAATTTAAGCATTCATTCCATCTCTTAAAGCATTCCTGTAGCAACCCCAAGCCATTTATGACTTGCTGGCATTGGTTGTTCAGTCAACTGGTCATTCGTTTGGGTTTTAGGCCCGTTTCCTTATTTTGGAGCTTTTATAACTTGAAAAGTTGACTTCGATCATAACTTCAGGAAAATGACCTGACCTAAGACTGGAATTCTAACGGGTCCATCAGCTTTGAAATAGACAAATTAGGCTAGTAGCATGGTCGACATGCATATCGAGGTAATCGATACGAGTTTAGGACCATTTGACGCTTTGTCCTTTGAAATTTGGCCTATAGTTGACTTTGGTCAACATTTTTGAAAACATACTCAGATGATTTTCAAATTTTATTGCAAACTTTTAACCTCGATATTTCCTTTATTTCAAGCTCAATTTAGGCGATTCAAAGGTCCAAATTCAAGAAAATTTCATGGGGAATCCAATGGTGACCTCAGAATCTTGAGGCGAAGCTTAGTGTGAGGTAAATTTATGTAATTATCTACTGCTTTAGTTATTTTTAGAGTGATATTTTGTTAAACTTTGGAGAATTGTAACTTGGCGAATTTAACTCTGTCTTTAGTGATATTTGAGGCTATATTGTGTGGTTCTTCATAAGGAACATCGTGGTATGTTTGGGTTGGGTCGTGGAGGTATCATTTGCGAGAAATAGTTGCATAAAGTTGCTTCCATTTTTATCTTCTTATCTCGAATTATGAGAATTTTCGTTGCATGCTCATTTTGCGTAGTTTCACAATCCTGTACTATTTATTAAATTGATTTATGAGCTTGGGGTACTGTTTAAAACCTATTTTTGGGGTCAATTCCAGAATTTTAGATGCGGGACCAACATTTCCCATTTTAGTCCCTGAAATTGGACCATCTCTGAATTCGATAGTTTTAGTTTCATAATGATCGTACTAATATTGTGATTCTATTGTTGATAGTGTGGTAGCATTCGGAGGCCGCTCAGAAGGGAAAATCTCTAATTTTGTGAGTTAGAGCGCGTGTGGTCGGCTTACAAGTAGGGTACGGTTTTTCCCTCATTAGACTGAGCATGTTTAGGCAATTATATATTGAATTGCATGAGTTTGGAGGGGTTTGGGTGTCGAGCATGCTAAATTCTTAGATTCCATGCCGTAGGTGCTATTTTTGGGAAATTGTTGGACTGTTTAAGCATGAATCCTGTGGTTGGTGGTTGTTCTTATCCTGTGATGAATATTGTGCCTGTGGTTATATGTTTGGAAGCATGTTGAGCCTTAGTCTAGGCTTAGACTAGTGATTTCCCTAGACTTGCGCTAGTTTGGTGCTATTGGGCCTTAGAACTTCTCCGATGTTGTTTCGGACGGTTAGCTCCCTGTAGACTGATATAGAAGACTGGAGTCTGATAGTCTGAGCCTTATCTAGGAAGTAACTCAGCTAGTGACCTTACCTCTATAATGCCCCATTCTCCTATTGGTCCTATATCGGTCGGTTCTTGACTTTAGAAGTTTTTTCAGTGATTTGGGTTATATTTGGTTTGGGCTGGAGCGGTGCATTGATGGCATTTGGTTTGATGGCACTCCCTGTGATGCATGGTTGGTCGTTAATTTTAATTCATTTTGATTCCTTAGCTATAAATACCCGATCAAATTCTATGGTCCAGCTTGCTTATGTTCGGCTCCTTAGCTACAGATACTTGGTCAAAGTATGTGGTCTAGCCTACTTGTATCGACTCATTAGCTACAGTTACTCGGTTGCAGTCCGTGGTCTAGCTTGCATGTATTCCTAATTTGCTGATGAATCTTCGATTTTAAGTCTTCACCTACTCCCAGCTGTGGGTTGAGGTGTTAAAGTTTGGAAATGGTTCGGTTCAAGTCCAAGAAATGGTGGTATTATTGAAATTCTTTTGGTCACGTTCATTTTTTTTCATTTATTCTTGCATCTGTCGGGCTTATGGGAGTCCTTGCAGGTGGTTTCTCTTAATTTGTGCACGAGCATATCTATCGGGTTTATGGAAGCCCGGAAGGGTTAGTTAGATTATTTCTCTTATTTACTAGTATGCTCGTGTACATACCTACATTTACTTCTTGCCCTGTCTTTGTTTATGATCTTTAACTCACTTTTTCAGTTAACTTTTGCTTATCTTGCTCAGTCGTCCTATGATGCCTACTGGGTACCTGTTGTTTTAGTACTCATACTATACTCTGCAAATATTTTTATGATGCAGGTCCAAGTAATAGCTACCATCTTTGATTCAATCCAGTTGTGGTCGTGATCGGAGGCGAGGGTGAGCACATTATGTCCTGGATTGACATGTCTCCCTCTATATATACATTTTTCCCGTCTTTTACTTTTTGAGACAACTTTGTTTCTGTTGTCCACTTTTGGAACTTGTACTCTTTTAACTAGTAGCTCTGTACATATGACTTCCAGGTCCTGGGAGGGATCCTTTTTGGTTGTATATATATTTAGTTGCTTCCGGCCGTTCATGTATACTTTTGTTATTGCTTTACTGTTTTAGATTAAATTGTTGGTCTTTTAATCTAACTTTTTATTACTCGCAGTTTTGGGATATGGGTTTGTTTGCTTCTTGTGGGTCATAGTAGGTGTCATCATGACTTGAGAAATTGGATCGTGACAGCTTAATCCTTAAGGTACCATCAACTCCCCTTAATAAGAATTCCCAAAGATTTACAATTTTGACCTAGTCAGCCACGCTAGTCATAGGATAATCCTTACTTCCACAGTACATTGTCTCCCTATAAATCAATAACCAACACTTTTTAACAATCTAGACTATGTGCTCGACGGCCTAGGAGTAAAAATCTTCTATCAATCTATAAGAATATTTTGAATTAAACAAAGGTTTAACTACTCAGTTAATTCTAGCCTACCTAGCTGTTGCAAAGGTCTGATCATAAACTTTTGACTTCTTTTGTGATGCTTTAGCTTGTTCTTGGTCTAAAATAATAACACGAATACGAAAAAAATCCCAATTGACCTAAATATTTTTGAATAATAACTTAATCCTAACCCTATGCCAAATTCATGATCCTTACACCCAATCTACGGCTTTCCCATCAATTATCCACCTAGAACTACAAATTACATGATTACATTAGAGAATTACGGTAAATAAATCAAAAACAAATAGGGTTATAAACAATCCAAGGTCTTACACCTCAAAATTCCCGTTAACCCGTATTTTTTCCACCTTAGGACAAATCAAACTTCCCCTAGGGTCACAAATACCACCTCTAAGGCATATGAAATCAAAGTACTGACTTAGGGAACGGTTTACTTACCTTTATGAAGGTTTCCAATGAAAAACTGCTCAAATTCGCCTAGGTCGTCCCTGCTCTACCCCAACTCGTGCTTGAAAGGTAATGAGTGATTTCGGGTAATTTTCTACAGTAATTGCGACTAACCCTACTATAGAGGCCCAAACTCACTATAGCAGCGGCGCTGTAGTGGGATCCCCCGCTATGGCGGGAATTATTTCCACCTCTATAGCGGTGTGTCACCCACTATAGAAGTTTGAATAGGACAGAACCTCAAAAATCCTTCCAAATTAACCTATTTCGCAACACACCTTTATACCTTGATGTTTCAGATTCACCCCTTCACACCAAGTTTGATATCGGAAGTTTTACTCACTCAAATTCACTTCTTAAAATTCACTCCTTAATACCTTATCTAATGGAAAAACCAACCCGAGCTTAGATATTTTACCCAATTCTTCCCTGGATTACCCTAGACTTTACCTCGCTCAGAATTTGTCTAAGACTAGCCTAGCCTGAAATTTTCAACTCACTACTCCAGAAGTTTTTTTTACTCAAATATTTTCACCATTGGCTTACCCGTAATGACAGGACGGATCCTTACATTCTCCATTGTCTATTTTGTCTCTTCAAAATTTCTTCCCTTAACTAGCAACATAGTGAGAAAATTCAACCATAACAAGTTTAACCTTGTTACCTTTAGAGTAGTTATGACAGTCAAAGATGGCACCTACTTTTCTTTCCCAATCAAGGTGCAAGTCTGGATCTCTTATCCCCTTGAAATTAGGGATCTTCATCGTAATGTTACTACGATTATCATCCTCGACCTTAACTCATGGTGCCCTCCTTTCATTTCTCCTTTCGTAAGCTTCCTCGAATTCTTCCTCAAAGTCAACAAATTGATCCTCCATTTGATGGATTTGAGGATCTTGAACAGCTTATCTCCTAACTTGAGGCATTGGGTTTTGATGGATTCTCCTCAAATCGATCATGTTCACTGGAAGGTGAGTTTTGAGAGATCTGTAATACATCAAGTAGGGTTGTAATCATTCTGAGCACCTCGTTTAAGTCGTTGTTTTGAGTCCCAATGTTATTATCCTTTTTTGTTAAAGACATCTCAAAAAAAAGAACTCAAAGAAACAAATACCTCTCGATTTGACTTTTTTCCTCTATTGATCTCACACTCTCTTGCCTTTTTTTCACTAAAATTACAACCTTTGATTGGTTCCTTTAGGATTTATATATAAACCCTACTAGTAACAATCATTTTAGAAGTAAGATGTACAGAAAATAAATTACCAATTCCAGATAGATTGAGTTTGGTGGGACAATAAAAAAATTAATTTGTATAAAAGAAAATTTCTAAATTTCCCCTCTTCGTGATTTCCTTCTTGATGTTGGAAAACAAGAAACACAATAAATTTGGGGTTTCTTAATCAGCCCTTTATTTATTTATTTATTTATTTCATTTTTTTCTGCTATGTAGCTTTGCCTTTTAAGCTACTAAACAGAGAAGATCTTTTTTGTTGCGAAACTCCCAAGATTATCAAGAATGGAATTTTGATACAACCATTATAATACCACTTACTAAAAATCGGGTTACTTGAATAAACAAGAAACTAATGAGGAAGCCAAGATGAATAGAATAAAGACAAGAATTGAATTATATGAGAAATTTTAGAATAAAATCATCAAATTCAAAACATGTGCTAAGAACCCTAATTGATCTTAGTAATCAATAATTAGTGAATTAAAGCTAGTTTATGATACTAATAGAGCCAATTCAAGAACTTAGATCAAAAAGTAATCTAGGCCCCTATTTTGAAGAAATCAGAGACAAAAATTAGTGTGAACTAATTACCTTCTTTAATTTATGAATAAAGACCACAGCTATCAAGTTAAAAAATTAATTTTACCTCTTAAGAATCGTTCTTACTATAAGGTTGTAAGATAAATCTCAAGTAGCCACACATAAAGGTGTAAAGAAGAGAAACTCTCAATTAATAATAATGTTATCTAACAAAAATAATAAAATATATCCCTATATATAGGGGAAAAACTATCTCAAATAGAATGATTTTAGAATCTACTATTATGAAAATAATAAATAAAATCTAACTAGGAAGCTTTAAAACATATAAAAATAATACCAAAAATTCTTCCCTAAAGAATTAAGAAAAAGTTTTCAATAAGGAAAAGTTTTCAACTTTGACCAAAATATGTAGGCCCTTCCCAAGTCACTTGCACGTGACTTTTTCCTCCTTTAGGGTGAGGATTTTAGACTCCTTTTTGGGCAGAAATCCAGTCCATGCGGGTCCCAATCTTCTTTCATTTGGACTCGAATTTGAACCATAAAATATGTGTAGTAGCACTTTATCCATTCTTCTCCATTTGGGATTTTCTTCTCTGATAAGCATTTTCATGATTTCCCATTGAAGCCCAACAATCTTGGCTTGCAACTCCTTATCTTGAGACTTTGATTATTCTCTTCTTAGAGCTCTATAGCATCATCCTTGTCCATGAAACTATCATTTCTACTAGAGCTATAAGTATGGATCAACCCAATCCATCTGGGCTAGCCCATACGGGATTTAGAATTAGATGGGACAGGTCGAGCTGACACATTATTTTGATGGGTCAGAAAATATCAAGCCTAACCCATCACTAGGTGGGCTGTAGGTTGTGCCGAATCAGCTACTTTTTTTAAAAAAAATATTTAAATTCTAATTTTAAAATATTAACATAAATATCTACAAGACAATAATACATGGCGTTACTATGCAAATATCTCGGGTACAAGCATACAAGAAAATGGTATTCTTGACATATTCATTTAAACTAAATAACTTTTTACATGATACCATTCAAATCAATAAAGATATTAATGAGTAAACTAAAATGTTAACGAATAACAATATAACTAAATAAATAAATAAAAATATTAATTTGTTATATTTATATATGATGGTTTAAGTAGACTTTGAGTTTGAATTTCTCTTGTTACTTACTTACTTTTAATATTCTATTTTATTTTTATTTGGCCCACAGATCGGCTCAATCCACATTACTTGAGCTCCGCAGGCCAGTGGACTTACTTAGGCCGAGTTTAATAGTCTTATTTTTAAATGAACTCTAAATCTTTTTCCAATCCTATAGAATCACAAGTTAGGTCGGATCAACCTAACCTGTCTAGCCCATATTAATGACTCTAGTTTCTACGGACCTCAACTCTCAAGTTAGCTAATATAAAGTCTTATTAATCATGTTGGGCCCGTGAATAGTCACTTGCCTTGATAGTTGTTAATACTACTTAATATTATTATTCATTTGTCTTCTTTCTTTTATCAATTTTCCTCGGCATATTTTAAAGAAGTTTGTTTTAATGAGGAATTATTTTAGGAATAGTTATCAATATGTATCATTCGACTTAAGTATACATTATATATATACACTCAATTATATATATTGTGTATACATATGTATATTATATGTATGTATAGATATGTATGTTATATGTATAGATATGTATGTTATATGTATAGATACATATATTATATGTATATGCATGTATAGAATATGTATATTAATATAATATAATATATACACTAGCTATACACTATGTACATATTTTGTACACTAGATAGTTCAAAGTTATTGAGCTGTAATATTGTCCATGATTATTTTATTTTATTTAAAAAATTACTTAATTTGGCTGAATAACACATTAAATTATTTTTAAAATCTAGTTATTAAAAAAGTCATTCAGTTTTTATATATATGTTTTAAAACCATAGTTAGGAACGGAATATGTGTAGATGATTTATATTGGTAACGATGATACATATGAACATGTTGTTGATCATGGTAGTGGTAAAAGAAGAAGGGTTAGTGTGGTGAGTGAAAATGCCGTTTTGATTGAAATGAATGAGGTTAATGCAGGAAAAACAAATTTGACACTTTTATGACATTAAAAATGAGGACAAATAGTAAAACGGAGAACAATTTTAAATCTTTTCAATAACAGAGAAGTAAATATGATATTTTTTTATTTTTTTAATATTCAAGAAACTTACCAATATAACTTGGAGAAATAAAAATTAAGACGGTTTCTTTAAAATAGGTCGATGTAATCAAATTTCAACAAATTGTTGAATTACAACTTGGAAAACAATATTTTCACTTTGATATCCAAGTAAATACTAAGTGCTAGTCTCAAATATAATGGTAAATACATTTATCAATAATGATTTTCTCATCAATAAAAATAAGTTATTTCTAACAAATATTTTCTCCTTTTCTTTCCCACTCCTGTTGTCTAGTCATATTTTATGTTCATTTTGAACATAAACAAATTTCATTAAAATTAAAGAAAATTAGATTGGATCACCCATGTGGATCAACCTGAATCCATATTAACAAATAAATAATACATAATTATTATATTTATTTATTTTTATTAAAAGGGAAGAGACACAACTATTAATTTGAAAAGTTGTGTCTCTTTAGAATTATAAAAAGTTCTCTCTTACAGATAAACAGTGCATCTTCCTTAAAAAACAGAAAAAAAGAAAAGATGCGTCCTTCTTCTCCTTCTTTCTTCTCCATTTCCTGAAAATTGAAGATTCTTTGAAGGTTTCTTTTCTGAAGAGTGTGGAACGAATCTATAACAAGGTATGATTTTAAACTATGTGTCACGCCCCGGTAGGGTACCCTAAACATGAATGGCACTCAGAAATCATTACTGAATCTCAAGTGAACCACTTGGCCTGATCACATATCCGTTCAGTCATTCAATTAGCGGAAGACTTAAAATAATGAGATAAGTAGGTGGACAATTCTAATCAACAATCTAGCTCAAGGAAGAAAGGTCATGGGCCAACAAATCAAACTCTAATCTATTTCATTAAAATAGTCTGACAAGAACAATTCAAGGAAATAAAATACTCAATCGACCCATCACTATCTAGTCTATGAAGCCTCTATCACTACTATCTAACTGGTGCCAATGACAAGTTCATGGCTACTTCAAATCAGAATGAAAAAATTAAATTCAACGCAAGAATAACATAAGTGGTATCTTCCGGTTGTTGGGGAGGACTCACCAATAAGCTGAGTGTGAACAGATCATCAACGGTGCACCTATTGATGATCTCTTAAACTTGTCTCTGCATCATAAAATGATGAAGGTCCAAACGTGGAATGTACGAGTATGTAACATGACAGAATGAAACATGCATCAAGGTGGAATAATATCAGTTTAGATATCTCAAATCAGAAAGATAAGAGAGACTTAATCAAGGTGTCATAAGTCTAAAGTAAGAATACAATTTAGACAGAGACCAATCATATACAATCTAATTCCATCATGTACAATCCAATTCAATCCAATAATATATAATTTAATTCAATCCAATCATATATAATTCGATCCAATTCAATCATATACAATTCGATAAAATTCAATCATATACAATCCGATCCAATCCAATCATATACAATCTGACCAATCCAATCACATACCATACAATCCAATCCAATCATATACAATTCAATCCAATCTAATCATATACAATTCGATCCAATCCAATCATATACTGTCAACTCAATGAATAAAGTCAAAGGACTTAACTCAATAGATAGGCAAATTAGAATTTAGCAATGTTTTACAATTCGACTCAATCATCTACAAGCTCAATCAAACCAATCATAGCATGCAAAATCTACTCAATTTGGGAGTTTCTCTAACCGACAACCATCACCTATGAGCCAGTGATGTAAAACAAGCCGACATTGTTTTCACGTCTGTTCCATACTTTTCCAGGGTATGAACGAATCAATAAATCATGGATCCAACAATCAATCAAGTCCTTTCATGTTAGGATAATGAAATACAAAACATCTGACTTTAACGGTTCAATCCTTTACTACATTAGCTATGTAGTTCATGGGATTCGAGTAGGGACTATACTCTTACTCAATTCGTTGCTCAATACTCCACTCAAGATTCAATATGCTCATATCTATCAGGAGAGTAAAATACTCAAAATACTCATTTAGTCTCATTTTGGACTTAGTTCCAATCAACTCATTTAGTCTCATTCGACTCTAATCAAAATCAACTCAATCTATCTCAATAATCACTTCTTTCAATCAAACAATCATTTCAAGACTCATTCATGACTCATCAGGACTCCGAGTGAATAATCATTAATATTTTTATTTAAGACATGATTTCAACTCAATCAAGCAGTAGATATTAAGTATATTTAAAACATTATTTTAACTCATCAACTCATTCGCAAAATAGATGTTTTAACATAAAAAATGTTCAACTCATTTATATTCAAAATACTCATACTTAAAAGTAAAAATTAAGAAACTTCTCAAACTCAAAATCATACCTTTCCAAAACTCCAACTCAAACAATCATTTATACTCAAAATGTTCATAAGACTCCAATCAAATCGAATTATGCAAATCATATCATGTAGTCACATTAGACTCCAATCCACTCCATCTTCAAACATCATCATCAACATTACCTCTTCATCAATCATTTTACTTTTTTTAAAAAAATACACATCATTTACATCATCATCAAACATCTTGCTCCAAAATCCTTATTTAATTCTATGTTCAATTTCATCAAACTCATTAAAATATGCATCATGTCACTTTGAAAGCAATACTTTATTTGTATATGAAAATCATAAATCTCAACCTCAAGACAAATTATGACAAAAATAAAATCTCATCTTGGGTTCATGTGAATGAATACATGAATGTATACCTCAAATACTCAACTAAAAATACATCATCAATACATATGAATTTATATACAAAACTCGATAGAAATTTTAGATAACTCAAGAACTCAATTCATGGAACTTCAAAACTCAACTCAACTCGAATCAATGAAGATGTAGGATACGTGGATGAAATCAATCCAACGTTGTGAGTAGCCTTACATACCTGAATCTTAGAAATTATTAAAAGTGTTGGTTTTGGAACCTTGTAGCTTGAAGTTGAGAAACCAATCTATGGATTTGTGAAGGAGATCTTGAACTTGAAGTCTTTAGATCTTCCAATATTGGAGAAATCCCTTTCTTGAAGTTCTTGATCTTTGGGAGAAGGAGAATTTGGGATTTTGAGAGTGTCTCTACATATAAGAATGTTATTAGGTTGAAATATTGAGAAAAATCACCTTTTAATAAATTCCGTCGGCAATTTTGGTGAGCTGGGGGTCTTTTGGTTCAGCGAGTTGCCAAAGGGTGTTTTAGCTCGCCTAAAATAACAGGTTTTGGAGGATTTCGAATCCATTCGACTAGATAAATCATTTTTTCATTGAACCATTTGGCGAGTCGCCAAATTGGCAGATGAGCTCATCGAATTGTCCTATCTGAACATGGTTCAGTAAAACGACCATAATTTTCTACTTTGAACTCCAAATGAGGCAAACTTGGTGGCGTTGGAAAGAGGAAACAAAGATATTTAATTTTTTTGGTCATGGAATAAATAAATCTTAATATTCTAAGAGATATGGTCATTTGAAGTTGACCCTCATACGGTCTCATACGAAAACTTGGACGATAGAAATTCTTTGGACTTGACTTGGTGTTAGAGATCTTTTATTACCCTAGTTCACCTCTAATACACTTAAAATACTTAGGAATTGATCCTAACTCATATATACAATTAGAATTCATTCCGTTCGAGTCTATACGCATGTGAAAAATGGTTCGAGTCTTGGCGAAAGAAAAATAAATTGGGGTGTTACACTATGTCCTTATATGGTATAGTTCATCTTTGTATGTGATTACACTTTCTGACTAGTGAAACGAATTCAATGATCCTGCGAAGTAAGTGTTTGATTAGATTCTTTTTTGGTATCAGAGTATAGTTTTATATTTATTTCTAGTCATGTTTTTTCATTGTTGAAAGTACCGCAGTCATTTTTTTTGGTGTCCTGGCATGTATCGAATATATTGGTGTTGTCTTTTTTGATTGGATTTTTTTATGAAACTGGTAATTAAAAGATTAAATTAAGATTATTTTTTTCTTGTTAAAAGTTTTAATCTATAAAACAATCGGGCACAAGTTTTTTGTTCTATCTGGAAAGAGAGAATTGTTTGTGTCATGGCCCACATGAAAAAAGAAATTAAAGAAGGAGAAATCTTCTTTTAATGTTTTCCTTTATTGATTGTTGTGCATCACTGTGAAAGATTTTAATTTTCACATTACATGATATTGTTTGTTCCTGAACTCTCGATTCTATAGAAATTGAAAATTAAAGAATGAAAAAAATTATTTTCTAGTCACTATCAAATCATGATAGTTTTTTCTAAAGAGCACTATTGATGTAATGTTTGCCACAAATATTTTTTTTGAAATATTAAAAGGTCGTCATCTGCAGTCCTAAATAGTACCTTCAAGTATTATTTTTATTTTTTTGGATTATGTGTAAGACACATTTAATTGTTGGAGAAAGTTCAAAGTTTACTACTACATTTTATTTATTGTGTTAGTCATGATTTTTAAATGAGATGCAATTTTTTTTAAATAGCAGGTTTTTAATTATATAAAATTTGAGAGTAGATTGTAATTATTCTCTTTGTTAAACCCTAACAAGATCCTTTTATACAAATTCTTGTATAATTATTTCATACGTGGTTAGTCCTAATCATTTTTTGTATGTGTTACAGAAAATCATGGTAATGATAAAGAAACACAGACGAATTTCCACAAAGCAACAGAAGGATAGGGTAAAAATTTTGATTGACAATTTGATTAATTTTTTGCCAGAATTCAATGTTCAAGATGATGATCTTACAAGATTTGTGAAACACATAATGTGAATTAACAAGTTACTTCAAGAAGTTGGGGCTGGGGGTTTATTAACCGTGGAGAAGAAATATATGATTTTACGACCTACACTGCCTGATGATTTTCAAAAGAAATTACTAACAAATCTTGGCATAAGTTACATCTCAAAAAGTCGAGATCTTACAATTCATTGGTCCAATATTTTATAGATAAAATGCATTGACTTGATCGTTAAGAAGACTGTGTGTCATTCTCATTCGTTGTCTATAAGATATAAATTATCTATGAACTTGGTATAGATTTTATTTTATCTATTTCTATTCATAAAGAGATATTAAAGTGATAATGTGTATATTATTTGTATGTATTTGTAGTTGTATGAACTTAAATTTCTATTATTTATGCAATTACATTCTTAATTGAATTTTTCTATATTTGTTTTATAGAATTATGCATATTTAGTCTTGAATTTTGTAATTTAAGAAAAGTGGTTCTTAGATGACTGATTATGTTAGATTTATGACATATTATAATTCGGATGATGATTGGGAATTTAGTAAACTTTCGAATCTAAACGTAATGTGAAATGAATATTGACATAGTTAATTATCTTAAAAACAATTATGTATATGAATTTAGGCTATAATTTATACATAGTTGTCTCACGTTACTTTATATTTGTTTAATCAGTATGTCAACTGCTACAAAAAATATTATTGTCGAGCTTAACAAAGGTAATAAGCTTAACACTGATAACTGTGAAATATGGAACATGAAAATCAATTATGTCATGAAAGAGCATGGAACTCTTAAAGCTCTAAATGTGTCTATGACACTTCCAGAAAATAGTAATACCCTTCAACATGTGAAAGTCTTAAATAACCCTAGAGTTAATCAAAAAGGAGAGAAAAATACTTCTGCTCCAAAGATTCATAGAAATATGGCTAAGCTTAAATGTTATAACTGTAAGAACAAAGGACACTTTGCCCGTGATTGTCCTGAGCCTAAAAAGACATATGACCTTATGAACAATTTACATAGTGATGTAAATATTTCTTGTTCTACTCTTTTAACTGAGTCACTTTCTATGTGGATTGTAGACTCGGGAGCCATCGAACATATAGCAACGGAAAGAGATGTTTTTGTAAATGTTTCTTGTTCTTCTCTTTTAACTGAGTCATTCCTTATGTGAATTGTAGAGTCGGGAGCCACCAAACATATAGCAACAAAAAGAGATGCTTTTGTAGATTACCGATGAAACTCAGGATCCAAATGGGTGTATGCAGGAAATAACTCCAAAGAGGAGGTTAAAGGAATTGGTACCTGCAAACTTGAAATGCATGGTGACCGAACTCTGCTCCTACATGATATGCTATTTTCCCCATCAATTTGTCGTAATCTAGACTCTTTCTAAATGCTGATTAAGTTTGGATTTAATTTATTCTTTCATAAACATGATATGGACATGTATTTGGACAAGATAAAATATGGAACTGGTTATTTTTACAACCAGTTCTTTGTATTGGACGTTTGTCAAAGTCCTAATAATAATTATATTAGTTTTTCCTTATTTAAGTCTTCTAATTGTGAGAATAATATAAATACATTGCATGCTAGGCTTGGACATATTGGTCAGCAAAGTATGAATTGCTTAGCTAAGTAAGGTTTGCTTAGCACAATAGATAAAGTAGAATTGTCTACTTGCGAATCTTGCCTAGTCGAAAAAACTACAAGAAAACCATTTGAAAAAGGCACAAGAGATGATACTCCACTGCAATTAATTCATTCTAACATCTGTGGTCCAATGAATGTAAAGGATGATGTTATTTACTTCATCCTTTTATTGATGATTTTACTCAATTTGGCTATGTATATCTGATTTCTCACAAATATGAAGCTTTAAGTTGCTTCATTAAGTTTATGAACTTAGTTGAGAATCAATTAGATAGAAAAATAAATGCTCTAAGAACCGATCGAGGAAGAGAGTATTTGTCTGATAAGTTCAAACATTATGTGAAGAAAAGAAAATTTAAAGACAATTAACTACTCCTTATACTCCACAATAAAATAGTGTTGTGGAACAATGAAACAGAACTTTGTTAGAAATGGTTAGGTCGATGACGGCACAAGCAAAATTGCCAATCACTTATTGGGGTGATGCTTTCCTCACTACTGCATTTGTACTTAATCGTGTCCCCTTCAAAATTAGTTACAACTAAGCCATATGAGTTATGGACTAAACAAAAGCCCAATTTGAGCATTTTGAAGTCTTAGAGTTGTGCTGATTTTATTCATAATTCTTCTTCTCAATATGGAAAATTAGGTCCAAAGGAAAAAAATGTATCTTTATAAGATACTTTGAACAATATAAGGGTTATGTGTTTAAAGGTGAACAAAATAGTGGCACTGTAACTGAAATTGAGTCACATGATGTTACATTCATAAATAATGATTTTCCTAAGAAGAGCGAGATAGGTCAAAAATTATCTCTTTGTGAAACTACGGACCAGACTGCTTTTGTTGCTGAAGTTCAAATGGATTTGAGTGGGAATCATTTTAATGATAATGGATCAGTTCCTATTTCCATAGATACACTGTCTGAATTAAATACTATTGATATTGCTGGTTTGAGTAGGAGTAACTTACCAATTGATAAATCAATTTATCAATCTCAACCTTGACGAAAAAGTCATCCACAAATTCTCCGTCGTCAATTTGAGATCGAAGGGAAAGCATTTATAGTTACTCCAGATGATGAAAAGTCAAGAAATATAAATGAGGATCTTACATGCCCCACTAAAAATATGGTTAAAAGCACAGGATGAGGAACAAAGGCTGAGGAGATGGAGTCAATGAAATCTAACCAAGTATGGAAATTGATTGATTATAAGCTGAAAAGCTATTGAAAATACATGGATTCTTAAAATCAAGCGTAAGGTAGATGGTAGCATCAAAAGATTCAAATCTCGCCTAGTAGCTGAGGGGTACACACAACAGGAAGGAATTGATTATGAAGAAACGTTTTCACCTATTGTACGCTTTACTTCAATAAGATTAATTGTCTATAGTGGCTAAGTTGGATCTTGAATTGTATCAAATGGATGTGAAAACTGCATTTCTCAATGGAGAACTAGAAGAAGAAATCTATATGGAACAACCTATAGGTTTCATGAAAAAAGACGAAGAAAATAAAGTATGTCGACTTCAAAGGTCGATTTATGGCCTTAAACAATCTTCTAGACGGTGGTACTTATGTTTCCATAATGCGGTCATATCGTATGGATTTGTTATGATACATAAAGACCATTGTATGTACATCAAAAGATTCAAAGATAAGTTTGTGATCTTATCATTATATGTAGACGACATACTAATAGTTGTAAGTGACATTGATTTTATAAAAGAAACAAAAGAGTGGTTATCATCTACTTTTGAGATGAAAGATATGGATGAAGCAGCATATATTCTTGGAGTTAAGATTTCACATCCGAAGAGATTGTTAGCTCTTTCACAAGAACTTTACATTAAGAAAGTTCTTGAATGCTTTAATATGCAAGACTGCAAACCCATAAACACTCTAGTTTCTAAAAGTGAAGCTTTGAATCGAATGATGTGCCTTCGTACTCTATGTGAGAAGGAACAAATGAGAAAAGTTCCTTATGTCAATGCAGTCGGAAGTCTTATGTATGCTATGATGTGTACAAGGCCGGATATTTATTATGTCGTTGGGTTAGTTAGCAGATATCAATCCGATCTAGGACCACAACATTGGAAAGCAGTTAAAAGGATATTGAGGTATCTCAATGGTACAGTCGATTATTCCTTATGTTATAAAGGAAATGATTTGCAACTCAAAGGCTGCACTGATGCTGATTAGGGAGGAGATTTAGATGAAAGAAAATTCACCTCTGGATATACATTCTTGCTTAACAATGGCGTCATATCAAGGAGTAGCAAGAAGAAGTCATGCATAGCCTTATCTACTATGGAAGTTGATTCGTAGCACTTTCATCTACTGTGCAAAAAGTTGTTTGGCTTAAGCAATTTCTGATTCACTTGGGTGTGTATAACAATGTTGTTGAGCTTGTCACAATCAGTTGGATAGTCAGGCTGCAATAGCCTAACAAAAGATCCAAAGTACCATGGAAAGACGAAACATATTGACATAAAGTATAATTTTGTAAGAGACATGATAACACAAAAAGAAGTGAATGTGAAATACATATCTACGCATCAAATGATAGCATATCCCTTAACAAAACTCATAGCATGTGATGCTTATGAGAGACATGTGAAGTCATTGGATTTATGTAGATGCTAGTGTATTTATATTTTTCTTTCCCAAACATGTTCATGTAAATTCACATTATTAAAATTAATGTTGATTTATGCCTAATTTTCATTCTTATTGTTTCATATACATATATCATTTTTTATGTCATGTACATAAAATTCTAAGAATAAAAAGTATGTCAAACCGACAAAAAGATTGGCCTATTCGCACAGGTAATCGCCTCTATTGTCTAAGTGACAAGTAGAGATGAGACAGTTATAAATTAGTTATTGTCAGAAGTAGTGCTAATAGAGAGCTAAAATTTAATAATCAAAATGTTGTTTGTTAGTGTGTGTTTAATCAAGTGTGATTAAAAGTGAGTTAGTCTGTTTCTAATGCCGGGTGTGAGTTCTGAAGAATAAAATGATGAGTAGATTTGTGAACTCAAAGTTAGACATGAGTTGTCTGAACTATCATCTACACAGTATTTATTAATGAAAAGACATACGCTCCACGGAAAATGAGTTAGTACTGTGATACATGTTTCATACCATGTATGCATATAGTGACCCATAAGGGCGTTACAAGTTTAGTCTCTACTTGCTATCATCTAAAGCTCAGAAAATTATAAGTAATTTTCACATTGTACCCTCATGACTTTAATCAATTTCTTGAGATTCAATTTGGTGCTTCCTATCTTAGTATGTTGCCAAGAGATCATGCTTGATTCGGTCTGGTGGGACATTTCTTGAAAAGCATATCACGTTGAGATAAAAAGATTCATGAGATGAGGAAGATCATTGAATGTTATCACATCAATTGTGTTCATTGACGTCCTTTATGTTTGTCTATGAGACAAGTACATAATGATAAACTCAAAATTAAGAAAAAGTGATGATGAGAAATATGAATGTGATAAATGATCTAGGGTACTGCATACTATAATCTACTCTAAGTTTCATTGATCGAGATGTTGTATATTCCTAACAGATGTATAGCAGCGAAGCTCTCGAAGTATGCACTGGTCGCACGGTCTAGTCGTAATGTATGAAAGTTACAGAATAGGAATAAGAGTTGACCCACTATGTGTGAGTGGGAGAGAAATTCTTGATGATTAAAATTTTGCCATAACGATCTCACGCATGAATTCTTCCGGTGCTGCAAACAAAGAATATAAGTTAGTAGTTTACGGTTTACATTTCATGGAAAGAATCTCAATGTTGTCTGCAAAATCCAACTGAAGAAAATGTTAAAACACAATCAATGGGAGACATTGTGAGAAAGAAACCTCAAGATAACTAGATTTGAAAAGAAATAGGACCACCAGAGCATTATGGTGGGGGAGGAGAATTTATATCATTGCATTTGACAGCTAAACTATATTGTTGGAAATAGCCAAATTATCTAGAAAACCTTTTGAGAAATCTAAAAACAGATGTGTTTCGCAAATGGGTTTGAATTAAATCTAATATCTTAATTGCCCTTGTCAAATCCAAAAATCAAGATTAATTATCTCAAATCTTCATTTCAATGCAATATGTAAAACCTTAGATCGTTACCTTTGCTTCCCGTGAAAAGGTTGAACTGCCCAATAGCCTGTCTAAGAAACATTTCAACTCCACTGACAATGACTGCTCCAGCAGCCTCAGCGTCTTCCAATAGAGTAGTCTTTCTAGGTGTATACACAGCATCAAACACCACTACATAATCCTTCAAGCTAGCCTACGGGAAAAAAAACATGAATATTTACATATGTATATGTACTCCATTTCAAAATATACCTGTGTTGGAGGATAAGTGACTACACTATTGATCCTAATGAAAAAAAAAGTAAAAAATACTTTTGTATCTTGTGGTCTTCAACTAAAAATATGTAAAATATACCAAAATGTCCTTTGATTTTGTGTTCTTACATATGTCATGTGGAAAGTTAAGAATCAAAGAGTTGCCAAAAACGGAAAGCTACATTTTGTTAAAGGTAATAAAAAGGAAAGTAAGATAAATAAATTGAAATGAAGAGAGTATGTGTATATGTGTGTGTGTGTGAGGTAGTATAAAATGTGGAACCAGAGTAGAAATGATTTGAGATACCTCAGGCACAGGTATCCTATCTTTATTTGGATGCATTCCGATAGGTGTTGCATTGGCAAGGATTGCACCTTTTTCCGGCTGAAAAGAAGCTAAATTTTCATATGGCAGAGCTTCACCAGAAACTGCGGCAGCAAGAGCCTTTGCTCTATCAAAATCAATATCAAAAATCACAATTCGAGCTCCCCTGCTCTTGGCTCCGAATGCCAGAGCTCTTCCTGCACCTCCAGCACCCACCAGCACAAACAATTTCCTAGCGAGTGAAGAAGGAAGAAAAGCTGCTCCATTTGTACGTCCATTTACTATGAAGTTCCAGAATACACATGCACCAGTTAAACCTTGAATTGGATAAGTGAAGCTAAGCTTCATCTAGCTAAAAGAGAACACACAGATAGGTAAAGCAATCAGAAGGAAATGGTCTAATAACTGTTATACCTTTCAAAGCATCCTCAATGGCTGTTATAGAAGCCTCACAATCTGTGTTATAACCAATTAACTTCCCATCGTAAGGCCTGCGTATGATAGTATTTACAGCCCCTATGGACTAATGGAACATAACAAAGGTGAATTAGGTTGAGAAAGAAAAAACTAGATGTAATGGAATTATTGTGCTTGACATATCAAAAAGTCTCATGACATGAACGCAAAAAAGTTGTATCTTTTCGTTTCTTTTTTTTTTAAAGTAAGCTTTGAACTCAGAGAGAGAAATCTGAAAAAAAGAGTCAAAAAGATCACTCTAGCCAGTTCCTTCCCATGCAAATCCCAAGCTAGTCGATACCTTAACAAACATATTGTTGAGCTGTCAGGAGGCACCTTGATCTCTGAATCTACATTCAAGATCATATGGTGTTTTGATGATTGACAATGTATGTACAAGGAAGAATGAAGTACAAGAACCAGATCCTTAACAGATCTCCAAAAGGAACTCGTACAACAGGCAACACTGAAGAGGAACTGATCCTTTGGACAAAGAGCAAAAGAAATAGGGACTGTTTCAAGAATCTATTCCACGCAGACTTGGAGAATTGGTATGAAGACTTAATTCATTTAATACCAATTCTCCAAGGATATGGAGTTCAAGTTATGGAAACATTACCAAAAATTGAACGCATGAAAATAGTTTAGAATTAGGAGAAGTTGGCCGTATGCGTGTGAAAAAGAAATCCAAGTAAAACAAGGATTGGATTTTTGGGAAGTCTTGAACCAAGTCTCGGTTGGATTAGGAGAACTACAAGAGGCTACTTACTCATATAAATACAACACGCCAAAGAGCTTTAGAGCTTAACCATAACCAAGGAGAGAGACATTAGAGTAAGAGAAGAAGAACGGAAAGCTACATTTTGTTAAACGGACTAAAAAGCAAACTTGAAGATGAGAAAAGGAAAGAAGAAGAACCTGATTTCTCCAAAACAACCAGGACAAACATCGAAGCACCTTTCTTCTCACATAAAGGACACAAGCCAGTTTAGGTTCCTATAACTCCTCTATGAAAAAAAAAAGGGGGGCAAGGTAGGAGGAAGGAAGAGCATGTGTGGAGGTCTTAAAACATGACAAAGAAAAGAGAAATAAATCGTCCTACTGAAAGCCCATGAAGAGAGAGGTTGGATCACATAAAAGGAAGAGTCCCACTCATAGAAGATGAAGATAAGAAGACCAGCAGATGAAGAAATGTCACAGGTATATGATAGAAGAAACAGGTTCTGAGGTGCATCAGAGCCAAAGAACCTGGTTTTTGATGGTTTGGGCACAAATGAAGAAGAGTTAACACCAATATGGTTCTAGAATTGTCAAAGATCCAGACAAGACGAGAAAGAAGAAAAGATGCAGAAGACGAGCCAATATCCACTCAGACAGATGGCTATAGATTTAAATCATGAATTTCTTGAGAACACTGATGAAGGAACTGGTTCTTTAATCAGGAACAAAGCTCCTTCTCAGCTTGCATTCAAGTATATGCAGATCAATGGTGTGCCTTTTAAAATATCCTTCTTCCTATGGAGATTTTGGGAATTCAAAATCCCTACAGATAATCGGTTGTGGAGAATGGCGTTGCAGTGGTTTCTAGATGCTGGTGTTGTAAACAGACACAACAGTGTTTCTGACAGGTACATTTGCTAAAGAAGTACGGAAGGTATTCACATCTGCAGCAGGTTTTCATTTGAACCTGGTTCAAATTCATGAGGTGATAAAGGCATGGTGGGAAGCAGACTGCTGCCCTAAGCTTAAACCTCTCTTTGAAGTTGTGCCAACATTGATATTATGGGAACAATGGAAAAGGAGAAACAGATAGAAGTATGGGGGACGAGAAAGCTTTAACAGAGTGGTGCATGAGATCAATTACAATTTATTCTATCTACCAAAGATGAGCTATCCATGGTTGCATAACATCCCATATCTATGGCCTGATATGATCAAATTTTTGGAAGAATAAAACCTATAATGGTTACAAAAAGAGTAGTATGACAGTGTGCACATAAAGGATGGTACAAATGCAACACTAATGGAGTTTTAAGAGGTAACCCTTGGCTTCTATTTGAGGGACAGTCAGGAAAATTAATATATGCCAATGCCAAGAAATTGGAAGATACAACAAATGTGGTGACTGAAGCTAGAGCTATACTGGAAGGTCTTACATATTGTGTAGAACAGGAGTTGCACTCATATTGGAAACTGAGTCACTAATAATGAAGAAGATGGTGGATGGAAGCGGGGAACCACCCTGGTGTATAGTGGTAGAGGTGGACAAGATCAAGCAGATGATGAGCAGTTTCAATCTGATCATACAACATATCTTTAGATATGGCAACACATTAGCAACTATTTTAACTAACATTGCTTTTGATTTTGCAGGTGAAGTCAGTTTTAATTCCTTCTCTGAATTGCCAAGTGTAGGAACGAGAATTCTAAAACTAGACAAGGCACACATTCATAATCTTAGGATAAAGTCAATACAAAAGAGAGCATCCGATGGATCATAGATATACACATAAGCTGTTAGGATCAGTTTATTACCTGTTATTGACAGATCTTCAATGTGTAGTATTAGCTTGGCACAATCTATTGAAAGTCTATCAGTACATGTTAATGTTGTATCCAATAGATACCGAGGAACAAGAATCAATAAGGAGTAGCGTACACAAGAAGCAGAAGACAGAAGAACAATGTCAAGGGGCATACCGGAACTGATTTTGCAGTTGATTACAGAATTGTTGACATAATGGTTCTGGCTGCCAGATTCCGGTTTCACTTTTTGTTTGAGATTCTCAGTATGGCTTAGGTTTCATAGTACCTGGTGAGAGCTTGGAGGTACTACTATATGATATTAGCCAAAGGAGAAACGAAGCACACGACCTATAAAGGCATACAACAAAGTCCCGAGGAAGGTTCTCCGGAGATTCTTGGAGGCTAGAGATGTACATGTGGCATACATTATGGTGATTAAAGACATGTACGATGAATCCAAGACCCAGGTATGAAGAGTGGGAGGAGACTCGAAGTACTTCCGAGTGATGATGTGTTTGCACCAAGGATTGGCTCTTTGCCCATTTCTGTTTGCCTTGGTGATGGATGAATTGATGTGTCAAATCCAAAGTGAGGCGTTTTGGTGTATGTTACTTGTAGATGACATAGTTCTTATTGACGAGACTTACGACGGAGTTGATGCTAGATTGGAGGTTTGGAGAGAAATCTCGGAGTCTAAAGGGTTCAGGTTAAGCAGGACTAAGACAGAGTACTTAGAGTGCAAGTTAAATAACATGACCCATGAAGCTAGCATAGAAGTGAGGCTTGACACCCAAGCCACCAACAAGAGAGGAAGTTTTAAATATCTTGGTCAACAATCCAAGAAAATGGGAAAATGACGAGGATGTAACACATGGTATTGTGATAGAGGCTCGCACCCCGAGTCTTGTGTGATAAGTAGTTTTGACCAAGGTTATAGGTAAGTTCTATAAAGTAGTAGTTAGATCAACTATGTTGTATGAGGCGGAGTGTTGGCCTGTCAAGAAGTTGAAAGTTGCGAAAATGAGGATGTTAAGATGGATGTATAGGCATACTAGGAGAGAGAGAATTAGAAACGAGATATGTGAGACAAGGTGGGAGTGTCCCCGTTAGAGACAGGATGAGGAAGGCAGGCTAAGGTTGTTCAGGCATGTGAAGAGAAGACGCACAGATGCCCAGTGTAGATGTGTGAGAGGTTAGTTTTGGTGGGTTTTAGGAGAGGTAGAGGTAGGCCGAAAAACTATTGGGAAGAGATGATTAGACAGGACATGGCACAACTTCATTTTGCTGCGGACATGACCTTATATAGGAGGTTATCGAGGGCAGAAATTAGAGTAGAAGATTCGTAGATAGTTGTGCGTTGCCTAACTTTCCCTTTCATACCAGTAGTAGTAGTATTATTACTCTTGTAGGCTCTAGTCCTTTAATTTTTGTTTATTAGTTGTTTCTTTTTGTACTTCCATTATCTTTTTATTTTGTTGTAGATACTTTTCATTTCTTTTCAGCATACTTTTTGTCAAGCTTTCCTTATTTTTTTGCCATGGCTTCTTCGCTTCCTTTTTCTTTTTCTAAACAGCTTTGAAATGCTTATTCTTGAGACGGAGGTCTATCGGAAACCTCTCTATCTCTCAAGGTAGGGGTAAAGTCGGGTTACACTCCACCCTCCCTAGACCCCACTTGTGCGATTACACTGGATATGTTGTTTTTGTTGTTGTTGAGAAAGAAAGCACACGATCAGAGCAGAAGTCCAACTCCATAATTCTGTTATAGCTGTTAGCTTGTAATTTATTTTTTCTTTGTAGGTTAGTTTCCTTTACAACGGATGACTTCCATTACTGAAAGAGAAAATAATATTGGAAAACTTTGTATTAAATCTCTTTGTGGAATAACTAGTAAAAGCCTATCCAGTTTGCCCTTTACTTCCCATAGAGAGACACTGCTGACAGCTTATTTACAATAAACACATAAGGAAATCGATCTGTCCTTTGTTTCACATTACTTGAATTTCTAGTAGTTCCTCCAGAGCCTTCTATGATTAAACTCAAACTAGGATATTTGTTCTTATCATGAGTCCATAATCAAAAAATATGCAAGTCTTTGCTACAGCTGAATTTTTTGAATTGTCACTACTGATATATAAGTTATACTATAATGCTTGGCCCCCAAAACAGGATATCAGTAATCAAAGTCCAGATACGTCAACTATTTTGTTCCATATTCCATAAATGAATTAAAGAGACGGTTGAAAGTAGAGACGCATACGAACCTCAGCCAGTGGATCAACTTCATCGCAAAAATTCACCACTGCTTCCTTGTATGGAATCCCAACACTACAGTTCATAATAGTAGGAACATATGAGGACTCTATGCCCAAGTTCTCTTGACTAAAAATCAACTAATCCAACAATCAGTCTTGTAATTTTCTTAGGGACTGATAGCTTAATGACTATTGCGTGACATACCTGAAACCAGCAAAGTCAGGACTTGAGTAGACTCTAAAGAACTCCTTAAGATCATCCACAAACATTGGAACATAAATTCCATTGTACCGCACATGTCTAAATGTAGGATTATGCAAAATAGGTCCTTTACTATGACCCACTGGTTTAGAAATGAGCCCGAAAACTTTAGTATCATTATCCATAAAATCAACTCTGTAAGCTTGTCTAAGGCTGGCAAGAGAAGGCAGACCAGGCACTGCATTACCATCAAGAGATCCATATAATAGGACACTACCGAATTTTGGGCCCAACAACTGACTTATGAGACCTCTTTCCCCAACAGAGTACGCAATAAGCGGCACCTGCAGGTAGCAAGCCGATGTAACACCAGTTTAACTAAAAATAAGTAACAATGAAGATAAGCAAACACTTTTTCCTTCTTTCCTTTTTTCTATTTCTTTTATTCTGTGTGGATAAGCAGACAGTTTCTGTATCTTTTTCATTGGTATATGACATAATGTGATTCCAGTAGAGGGAAATACAGTATCAATCAGAATGAATACCTGGCAATGTGAAAGCAAGTGAAACGTTTTCTCTAGTTCTGTAATGTCATTTGCATTTGTAACAATTTTGAGGATATCTGCACCAGTAGATTGCATGGATGCAACAACTTGGCTGAGGTCTTCTTTAGAGGTCACATTGTCCACGAAACATGATGTAATTACTTTACAACCACTACTCCACCTCGACTTTTCTTTTTTTGTGAAGTCACTAGCTATCTGAACAACAATACAATGAATTAGAAATCCATGAACTCTCTACATAAATGCTTTAGAGTCTGTTTGACATTATTGTTGGAGTCTAAAAACACTTATTTTGAAAGAAATTATTTTTTGGCCAATCAAAAAAAACTGCTTTTAAATAGAAGCACATGCAGATTTTCTACAATGAGAAAGAAGCTAAAAAATTTTGCTTCTTAAAATTTATTTTATGTTTATATATATATATATATATATTGTTTTACGTATTATTTTGCAGGGTTAGAAAAAAAGGGTAACAACAATATTTTTGCAGGATGAAGACATTAACTATTATGCTAGTGAGGATATTATCATAGAGATCAAAGAAGAGATGGACTTTCAGGTATACCTTCAGAAATAGAAGGCAGATCTTCTACTATTATGGAAACATTGCATGATAAAATTAGGGATGAAATCATTGAGAATTTTTATGATGTATGAGGACTTTATTTATTTTTGTGGTGAACTTTTCATATTTAGTAATTTAATTTGTGGAATGGTTTTTAAATTTATTTTGCTATATACTTTTAATTATATTTAAATCATCATGTTAATATTATGTTAATATTTAATTTTTTTTAATTTACCTATGTATAATATTGATTGAAAATTTGAATATGTACATTTTAATTTAATAAAAATGAAAATTTTAATTAAAATATTTATAATAGATATTTAAAATATTTTAATTAAAATGTTTATAATAGATATTTAAAATAATTTTTCTCTATAAAATAATCAAAATATTAAAAATGCATTGATACTTGTACTTTTTCGTAATTTAACTCTAAAAAATATTTTTTTAAAAAGGTTTAGTCAAACAGCTTATCAAAAACACTTTTTAAATGACAAATTATTATTTTTCAAAAGTACTTTTCAAAACTATTTTTAAAAAGTACTCCTAAAAATAATCAGTTTTTTTAATAGCAATGTCAAAAAAATAATTTAACAACTAATTTAAATCCAGTTAGCTTGGCCGGATACTGAAATAAAATAGCAAAATGCGACAATTAAGATAGTTGCTACCATTATGAATCTGGAAAGAGAAGACAGCACAAGTTGGCATAACCAACCAAAACAAGTTATTGAAGGGAACTTCAGTACATTAATCATATTAATGGTCAACAACTGGGTTGCAATAACATTAAAATAATTGAAATTAAAAACAAAAAATATATCAGTCAGTATAAACAAACACATGTAATGAGTACCTTGAGGTCCAACTCAACATAATCAGCCCCCAATTCTTTAGCCAACCGAAGGACTTGCAACTGCTTGTGGCCATCATCTTCAAACTTATTTCCATCCCATATTGGCCTGAATAATGACTTGTTAAAACCCCATTGATTCTTACAAAATCAGGTAAAATCTGGACCTCAAAATTATGTATGCAAATTTAGAAAATGCGATTCTGGTGCATTTTTTGTTATTACAAAATTATAGCTTCAAAATCCAGAAAGTTTACTTAAAGCGATTTTGGTGCATTTTAGTTTTCCTTTCTATTGATTATAGATGCTTCCGCTTTTCTCCCTATTCTGACCTGACAAGGGAATTTTTTATTAAAAGAAGAATCTTCTTTCAGGTCCAAGTCCCCGACAACTGCTATCAGATATGTTATTTGTTATTTGAAGATGGATAACATGTTGGGGCAGCTGAATATATAGAAAGCCATGAAATTATAATTACTATGTTTAAAGATATTTAATAAATAGTAAATGAGACAATAATAAAAAGAAGGTCAGAAATTTACAAGGTTCGACAAAATTTGTTTTTTTGCCTAATATTCGGATATAACCAATCAATATTTATTTCACTTCAAAAGAATACAAGTGAAATATTACAAAAGAGAAAAAAGATCAAATGCCTTAGAAGATGAGAAGGCAAGTGAGAATTGTGTTTCAAATAAATCAAGAGTTACTTATTTATAGGAATGAATTCTCCTTCTGGATGTTATCCGTGACATTAGTATGTATCAAAATGTTAAAGTTTAACTTGTGAAATCAAGTTATGATTTACCAAACTTTCACCTATAAAGTTACTATTTATAAAAATGAATTCTCCTTCTGGATGTTATCCGTGACATTAGTATGTATCAAAATGTTAAAGTTTAACTTGTGAAATCAAGTTATGATTTACTAAACTTTCACCTATAAAGTTACTATCTTGATATTTTATACCAATAAAAAATTATCTTCATACCATATATTTAAATTAATTAATCTAAAATCTTATCAAATTTAACATAACTGTCTATCATTAGAATATACATGGAAAAAAGAAATAAATAGAAAAGGAAGTGAAATGAAGGCAAAAGTAAAACAAAGCAAAAGAGGAGAAACTGGAAGAAAATTTCGTTTTCCCTTATTTGGTTTAGGTTTAAGAGGAAATGGATACGGAAAGATAATCTCCACTTTGTTTTCATTCCCATTTAAGTGGGCCTCGGGTCAACAAAAGCTTTTCTTTGTAAAAAGGAGCATTCCCACAAATGTCCCTATTTTTGGTGCGCTCTCATTTTTTATCCTCAAAATTGATCACCTCTAATTTTTATTTTTCAAAAAGCTTTAAATAATAAAATAAATAGTTGAAAATATCTCGGATAGTAAATAAAATAAAAAATTACAACATAAAGAATAAGTTCAGTTAAAGTTGTGGCATAAGTTAGATGACACGAGTTATGTTCTAGAATATAAGTTCCATGACACATATTATGCCTCAAGATAAAAAAAATTATGTTGGATACACAAGTCATATCTAAAGATTAAAAAAAATTAAGCTCAAGGCATAAATTTTGCCCCAAGACATAAGTTTAGTGGCTTGAGTTATGTCCAAATCGTCAGTTTTATGCCACAAGTTATGCCACATAACATTAATTTAGTTGCATAAATTATATCTCAAGATAAAAGTTCACTAACATAACTTATGCATCAAGATAAAAGGTCATGCCAATCAAATACAATAGAGCTTATGCCCCAAGGCAAACATTTCTAAAAAGTTTTGCCCAGTGAAATTATGACAAAATTATGGATACTTTGGCTTACAATTTTTGTTAAATGAGCAGGAAGAATAAAAATAAAAGATCACGAATTTAGGGGATAAAAATTAAAAATCGCCCTAAAATAGAGGCAATCCATGCAAAAACTTGTTGTAAATACTATGTCCGTTTTATTTGTTTTGGTCAGTTTGGACATGATTTCAAATTGGTGATTTAAAGTTATGAATTTGAAATTAGATTGATTTAAAATGAAATTTTTATTTGAATAGGTAATTTAGTAGTGATAATTAATTATTTTTTAATATAATCCTTACATATGGTACGTGCAATCTATTCACATCAACCTTTAAGTGTTTTTTTTTTTTACAAATAGTCTTAATTTAACCGAACATGGAATTTTTTGAAAAGTAAAAAAAATAAAAAAAACTGTTGAATATTATAATCTTAAACTAAATATATGTATAATGTATCAAAATATTATTTAATATTTTACTTTAGACATGTTATATAAAATGTTGAAATTTAAAAGTTATCAAAATTAGAAGCAGTCCACTAGTTTTGATAAAAATATTTTAAAAAAAGACAAACAAAATTGAAATCGAAAAAGTAATTAATCTCCATCGAGAAAATACTTTAATTCCACTAATCAAATTATTTGAAGGAAATTTTAAGTGAACATTATCCGTTCTAGTCATCGAATTTCCTTCGCAAATGTCTACGTTTCACAAACTTGGTTCTAAGTTCTTATCTGTAAAAACAAATATTGTTTTGAGAATAATGAAAGGAGATTATAAATTAGAAAATTGAACCCCATCAAATTGTTTTTATAGATTATCAATTAACTCGATTACTAAGATTTTCCTTCACTTGTAAATGTGTCTTCAATTCAAAATAATTTTACTTTTATTTTTAATCAAATATTGTCCAAATGATAAATAGGGAGATTGAATTAAAAGAGACTTTTGAGAGTGTAAATAAAAAAAAATATGACACAAGTCTTGAAAATGAAGTAAAGGGGACATTTTTTTAATTAGTGATAATGACACATATTTTAAAAACCCACAATTTTTTTTAATTTACAAAAGACCCCCTTTCTTTTTTTCCTGCCCCTCATCCACCCCTCAGCCCCATCATCCCCTTCTCCACGTCATCATCACCTCTAAACAACTGGCAGATGTTTAAACATTTGTCTAAACAACTAACAAATATTTTCATATCTCGATCTCCAAAACAATTAGCAAATATTTTCATATCTCTCCAAACAACTAGCTGATATTTAAAATATTCTCATTATTTTAACTAAAGAATCATAAAAAATACTTAAACGACTTAGGTTGTTTAAATATCTTCTGGTTGTTTGAACTAAAACAACTTTTGATTGTTTAAACAATTTTTGGTTGTTTAACTTCTGTTGTTTGAACTAAACAACTTAAGGTAGTTTAAACAATATCTCTTGGTTGCTTGAACAATTCTTGTTTATATAAATAACATATCAATTTTTTTTTTATAATTTTCACAATCAAATCGAAGTGAAGAAAAAAATGAGGATGACAACATCCGAAGAAGAAGAAGATGAAAACATAAAAAGTTTGAAAAGAAAGGAAAAAAGGGAGAAGAAAAAAGGCTAAGAAGTTAAGGAAGAAGAAGATGGAAAAAAAAAAGAACAAGAGCGTTTAAAAAAATGGAGAAAAGAAAAGAGAAGAGGGAAAAAGAGAACAGAGCGTTTAAAAAAATGGAGAAAACGAATGAAATTTAGGATTTTATTAAAAAATTTGATCTTTTAATTTTTACCCTAAACTTTTAAATATTCTAATTCAACGTCATCTCTTCATAATTAATCTCTAATTAAATATTTATAAAAAAAATAATAATAATAAAAATCTCGTATGTTTCATTCCACTCTCAAAAATTCCTTTTAGCTCATTTTCCCTAAATGCGGCGGAGGTTTGAAACTCTCTTACTTCCTCCGAGAAAATGTCAAAATGACAAAAAAAAAATTGGGCGTGGACTGTATCAATCTACAGAAGTTACCAGCCAACAATGAACAAACTAATGGATCTTTCTGACAACTGACATTAACATTTCATAACTTTATTTTTTTTCCCCAACAACTCTTAATTTGAGCAAAAATTGTGGCCCCTTCCCAAATAATATTTTCTCCATTTTATTTTATGTATCACTGTTTAATTGACATAATATTTTTAAAAATAAATTAAATTTATAATCTAAAACAATTCTTAAATATTTTTTTATAAATCACTCAATAAAAAATAAAAGTACAATTATTTCTAATGGTAATAAAATGACATTTTTTTGGCACACTGAGAAAAGAAATGGATACACATAGTTAACGGAGGGAGTAGTTTGTTTTGTTTTTGGTGCAAAAGAATATTCTCATAATTGTCCGAGTTTGCTGGAAGAGGACTTCATCTTTTGGGAATGATAAGTAGAATGGTATTAACAGAAAGAAAATGGAATTATTTCAACAGTAAAAGGGAAAAATAAAAAGAATTGAAGCTTTATATATACCTGTAAAGAATGAGAACAGGAAGCGGCTTATTTTTGAAGAGAATTTGAAGATCTTTGTGGGGTTGGAAGTTGTGGATAGCATCAAGTCTAATCTCAACACAATCTGCACCTTGTGATTTTGCCTGAAGCATATCATGAACTAATTCCTCCACTGATGTGGCCATTAATGGAGCACAAACCATGGCGGAATTCTTCAACAATCCAACACTACCCATTTCCACAAACCAATAAAACAATGGGTAATCAAGGAAAATAATGTGGATTGGGTAATTGGTTGACTACTATTTATATGCAAAATTGAAACATAAAAAAATGAATGACGAAGCTTTACTTGTCTTTTTCGGAAATGTATTTGTTGTTGAGTAGGTTGGGGAAAGATAGGTAAGTAATTTAAGTAATGGGGGTTGTAGAATCTTTTTTGCAACCCAACAACTTTGAAAACGTAAAGATAAGAATGACAAAGTTTGAATCATTTGCAAAAGTACTGCGGCATCCCGTAGAAATAGTAGGTGGGTTGGTGGCTGCGTACTAAATTAAATTCTAAACAATTTTATTATACATTATTACTTTATTTCTTAAATTATCATATCATATTGGTGTACCTACTGCATTGATGCTCGATTAATTTAAATTTGATTTACGTAGTATTCTTTCGGGGGATGCACTCAAAATTAAAAAAAATTCATACCTGAGCCTTCTGATTAAAGAAGCAACTTGATTCACTGTACCACATCATTTGATGGTATATCATACCTAATAATGTGTGTTGTTACATGTTAGTCAACTAAATAGAGTAAATACATCAAATTCTCTCTGAACTTGGCAACAAAATGTAATTTAACACTTTAACTACATAGACGTTTAAATAACTCCCTTAACAATTTTCAGGTGAATTAAATACTATCCTGAAATTATAATATCAATCTCATCTGCCACATCATAGTCATATAAGTACCACAACATAGCTATGTCAGTGCCACATCATCAATTTTTTTTTTGTTATTCACCATTTTTTGTTTTACAATTTTTTAAAAGGGTGAAAATCATTTTCACCCATCAACTTTGCTTTTAAAATCAAACTCCCCCTCAAATTTGAACGATAATCAAACTCGCTCATTTATCCCATGCATTGTTCATTTTACCCTTGTTATATCACATCTATTTAATATCTCTTTATATTACATATAATTTACTATTTAACATAGATATTTATAACTTTTTGTTTAAGTCTTTAACATTATAAGTAGAATAATAATTTTAAGAATTTATCACAAAATTTAATATTATTCTTATGACTGTTATTTCAATATAATATGCATTAGGTGTGTGTATATTTACGTATACACATATTTTTTCTTTTCTCCACTATTTTACTCCAAGCGTTTCATATTAATTGACTCTTCTTGATATATATGACACCCCTTAAAAGAATTAATTAGAGGTGTATTTTACTAAACTAACAGTATTAATAATATTTTGAAACCTTAAATTTGACTATTACTACTTTATGCAGTTATTTAATACTAAGGGTAGAAATAAAAAAATATTTAATTTTTTTAAAATTTCATAAATTAGACAAGTAAATTAAAACGACTATTTTTAGAAGGAGAGTTAAGTAATATAAATGGCGGTGAGTATTCTTTTCTATATAAATAAACAATGTTTGATTGACATTGATGGAGTATTACAAAAATTATAATCTAAAATAATTTAAAGTCTAAATAATACAATCTTTAAAAATTTGTCCTGAACTAATTAATTATTTTTATTTCTTACATTGAAATATATTTGTATAGTTATTATTCTCTGCTATTTTTACTTGTATAAATAAATATTAGAGTTTTGATTATTATTAATAAAATTAATTTTCTCATTATGCTAATTTACTTCGTTATAGAACATAATTAACTTATATATTTAATTAGTATTTTTTACTTTTTTGTCCAAGAAAATGTTTATGCTTTTATGAAAATTTTGTTACATTAAATAAAAAATAAAAAAATCATAATTTCTAAAGAAGAAAAAACAATTGATAATGAAAAGGTATAATAAACATTTTTAAAATTTAATTAGGATAAAGATGAGACAGTGATTATTGTTCAAAGTTGAGGGGGAGTTTAATTTATACTAATTTATTAATTAAAAATACATTTTTAAAAATTAAAATTTAAAATTTAAAATGTGGACCCCTTTTTAGTTTTCCCTCCACCCAAACTTCTTTCTTCTCTCTGTTTCTTTACCATTTCCAGGCCTTCACTGCTCGTTTTTTCTCCTCTTCGGCATTCATTTTAAAAAATAGCTTCAGAGAAGAACTATCACAATATCACGTTATCTTCTTCAAATCACCCATTCCCTCTCGCCTCCCCCCCCCCCCCCCTTTCTCGAATCTGCCTTGTGGGAGAATAATTTTTTTAGAATTCATTTTTTCTTAACAACTTAAATGAAAAATGAAGGTTATATAAGAAAGTTGAAAGACCCACTTTTTTTGCATCACAAATATTAAAAAATTAAAATGGGTCATTCAAAATTCAAGAAAGCTTACATTTGTGAAATCGACATCAATAATATAGAGTGAAATCGGCGTAAAGTGTAAATGTTAAATTTTGTGGATTACTAAAGGAATAGTAAAGTGAAAATAGCGGATATAGGTGAGGATAAAGATGGAGGAGAAGGGACTTCAATGGAGTAAGAGGTGTATTGTGGAAGACAACAAAATAAAGAGAAAATATTTTTAAAAAAAATTAAAAGGGGACCCACATTTTTTAAAATAAATTTTTTACATATTTTTTAAAAAGTTAATATGTCAAGAAAAAAATATTTAAAATATTAGTAATATATTGGCCTATAAAAAATATCATGTGTAAGATTTTATAAATTCGGATTTTTTCTCTTTTTTCACGCATTTTTAGGAGATTGAGTATACTCTATCTGCCACGTCACCCCTTAGGAGGTATTTAAATAACTTAAAAATTGTTGGGGGTGGGGATATTTAAACGCCCACGTAATTAAAGTGTTAAAATAAGTTTTGCTACTAAGTTCAAAGGGGATTTGATGTATTTACTCCAAATAAATATTGTAAAAAGTATTCCCTCTGTTTCAATTTATTTCTCTATTTTCCCCTTTAGTTCATTTCAAAAAGAATATTTTTTTTACAACCGTTTGATTTTAATTTTTCATATGATATGTTTAAATCTATAAGGTTAAAAATATTTTAAAATATTCTATATGTCTTTAGTTTAAAACGACAAAATTCAAAAAAAAAATTACTTTTTTAAAATTTCAAGTCAAATTAAAATCAAACAAACAACCAAATTAAACCGAAAGAGTAATCATTTAGATTATGCAAGTAACATAATCTCGTTGTCAAGTAGAACAATAGTCTCCAACTACCCCTTTCCTAGAAATGGAGAAGGGATGAGTAAGGGGAAATAACAATGTTAGTCCCTGAGTAATTGCCATATTCTAATTTTGATCATTGTATTACTGAGTTAAGCATATTTAACCTTTTATTAATTTGAGCGTTTAAACCTAACTTGGAGTTAACATTGTTAGATTTTTCTTTTTTGAAAGAAACAAATAAAACAATCTTTCCATAGAAATGAGAAGAAAACAAAATCAAAGAGTATCTTCTCAATTTCTTTTTCACGATAATGTACAAAAAATAGTTTGGAGTAAAACACTCATACCTTTATAGATGAACAAAATCTAATAAATTATTACGAAATAGCTGCAAATGAGCATATTAGATGATAAACCGTAATATGTAAGTGGCAACATACAAGACAAAAAAATTGTTACTACTTTTAGAGGATTAATATCCAATTGGGTCACGCATTGACGATTTGTTTTCATTTTCATACTATAACAAAAACGGAAGATTCTTCCGAAGTTTAAAAAATTGGTTCACATTTCAAAATATTTTTGATTAAAAAATTTAAAGAGAATCAAAAGTTAATTATAGAATGAAAATGAGATCGGAGTGTATGAAGTATATGAATACTACCGATAATTCCTTTTGGTCTAATGATTAAAATTGAATGTTGTTCAAATATTTAAAATAACCTATATCTTAAATTTATTAAATACTCAAAAGAAAAAAAATTAAAAGATAATGGTGTTAACTTCTAGTTAGGTATAAGGATTAAAATCGCACATTTTATCTACTTAAAAATTAAATATACTTGGTCTAATAATAGAAATATCAAAATCATAATATGACAATAATTCAAGGACTAAAATTGCTATTTTTCCATGAGTAAAATGTGGCGCTCTTTGTTTCAAGTTGTAGAATATGACCAATACAAAGAGTTTGCTTTGTGATTTGTGAAAAATGACAAAAGTATTGCGAGTTCTCTATCAAAGTTAGGCGGCATTTACTAAGGGAATGAGTTCCTAGAACTTACCAACACACAATCCTAGTCATATTTGGATGTCTGGGGCAATAAATAAACATATAAAATTATAGGAAATGTCAAGGTGAAAATCAGCCTTCTCTCTGACTTTACTCTAAAATTAAATATTTTTCCAATTATGAATAATAGATATCTTCCCCTTCTAATCTATCTATAATATAATGTCTATTTTGCATTTGTCACTATCAATCTCATTTATTGTTTTACATCGGCCTGATACATAAGCTAATACCTAAAGTTTACATTAATTTCCTCATTGATACTTAGGACCCGTTTGGACATAATTTCAAATTAAGTTGATTTGATTTGAAGACAAAATTTTATTTAAATTTGTAATTTGAATTTCTTAAGTTGTGTATTTTGCTTATAAACTTGAAAATTTTATAATTTGTGAAAACTATCAAAAATTTTCAATGCTCGTACAACCTTACCAAATGAGCAAATCATAGTTCATAATTAATGTATCAAAATATATAGGACACTACATTAATAAATCACATATCTCCATATTCTTTTATAAGTGAATGTTTGTGATTACATGTTATTACAAGTTTTCGAATACACATAATTTTACAAAGATTCACTTGTCTAAAATAATAATAAAGGAGTAACTAGCTATACTTTCATATAATTCTTTCACATTGTATATATTCACATCGAGCAGTGGACTTTTTTGACAAAATTTAAAATGATATTTTGTTTTACAGAATATAAACTTATGGATCAAGTTTTACACTTAAAAATATGAAATCCTACTTCTTGGAGAAATTGAGATTTGAATTGAAGTTAACATTTTGTGTAGCTTTCATAAACAAACGTTAATTTCAAATCAAAACTTTAAATTGAGAACTCAAATCCTATGACAAACACCTACTTAAAATTAGGCACCTTCCTATCAGACATTCGAACATCGTCCTAATTGTGCCAATTTAGCACATACCGTTGACATTATGGGTGTTTATTATATAGTTTGGTTGGATATTTTTGTTTACAATTTAGTTTATCGATTAGTGATTTTTAAGTATACTAATTTGCTAATGATGTCGTCCAAATCACACCTTCAATTAGACATAAAGTGGTCGTTGTCAAATATATGTCAATTTTTTGTTGAATGCCTTTCAAAGTATGAATCTTTCCAATAAATAGAGAGTATACAAATTACATCCCTAAAGATCAGGCATTCTTATTCCTAAAAATGAGCTATTATATCCCTCCAAATCTTCCATTCAATCCTTCTAAATTTGATATACTATCCCTCTGAATCTGCTATTCTATCATAATATTTATTTTCTTTGATTATACAACAAATCTCTATAATTATACTTATTTACAACACTATATAGTTACATTAATATATACAATCATTCACTATTAATCCATGATTTATGAGTTGAATTGTTACAAATATTAGGCAAAGTGCTTTTCCTTGCTCCCTCTTGAAATTGATGATGGTGGATTAAAAAGCATCATTTGCCTACTTGAAATTGATGGCGTCGTCGCGCCATGGCTTTTGTAAATGCATAAGATATTTCAAGATTATTGGACACATATGGAAGAGTAATGATTCTTTTATCTACAATATCTCATATATAATGACAATCTATTTTGATGTATTTGATCCTCTCATGATGAACCAAATTAGTAGCAATCTGAATAGCACTTGCATTGTCAAGTGCTTTTCTATCATAATATTTATTCGCTTTGATTACTATAATAAATCTCTATAATTATACTTATTTACAACACTGTGTAGTTACATTAATATATACAATCATTCGCTATTAATTTATGATCTATGAATTGAATCGTTAGCGATACCAGACAGAGTTGCTTTTCCTTGCTCACTCCATAAAATTGATGCTGGTGGATTAAGAAACATTATTTGCCTACTAGAAATTGATGGGATTGTCGCGCCATGACTTTTGTAAATGCATCAGCTATTTGAAGAACAATGGACACATACTGAAGAGTAATGATTCCTTTATCTACAACTTCTCATATATAATGATAATCTATTTTGATATGTTTGGTCCTCTCATGATAAATCAGATTAGTTACAATCTGAATAGTACTTGTATTGTCAACATGGAGAGGACTAGGATTAGATTAAGGAAATCCAACCTCAACTAGTAATCTACGAAACCATCGGAGTAAGCAGTAGATATAAATGGATATTCAGCCTCTGTTGAAGATTTTGACACATTTGCTTCTTACTCTTCCAATATATCAATGACTCTCCAAGAAACATGCACTAACCAATGGCTGAACGATGAATATCAGGATATTCCCCTTAATCAAAACCATTAAAAGCATTAGGATGAATAGGAAAACTACTAAAAAGAATAATCCATGAGTAGATGTCTCTAGAAGATACCAAATGATATGATGAACAATTACCAAATGGAGATGACAGAGAGCTTGCATAAACTGAATAACTTGTTGTACTGTAAAAGATATATGAGTTATAGTAGGATAATTTAGGCTCCCAACTAATTGTCAAAATATAGTTGGATCAGGAAGAACATAACCTTCCATGTAATGATATTTCAAAATAAATTTCAATAGAGTATCTAGAAGGAGGAATATTAGAAATCAACTAAATAAATCAAATTATGAGTATATTTGTGTTGATTTAGAAACACACAAAAGAATCATTATGAACTTCCAAACCCAAGAAGTATATAAGAGTACCAAAATCATTCATATCAAAATAAACTTTAAGCTACTGTTGGAGGTTGGTGATTAATGAAGAATTAGTTCATGTGATAATAATTTCATCTATATATACCAAAAGAAGAACACAATCTATAGATATTTTTTTAAAGAAATAAAGGTGAGTTATATTTTCTCTGCTTAAAAAAATCATAGCAAAGTAGATCAAAACCTATCAAATCAAGCTCTAGGAGCTTGTATTAATTCGTACAAAGTGTCACGACCCAACTCCATAGGCCATGACGGGTGTTCAAACCGGACACTCGCGTATACCCTAGACCTGTCGTATGCTCACATATTGGCACAACTAAATAACATACATAGATACATAACTCACACACACGTATATACAACCCACACAACGATGACATAGGCGGGACAGGGACCCTGCCGTACCCTTGAACAAGGAAATATATATCTCAAGGTTCAGTACCAAAAGCTGGGCTCCGGTACAATGGAGCTCTTCTCAAACTCGCTGGGTGGAACCCTAAGCTGGCAGATCCTTGAGTCGTGTGTCTGTACCTGCAGAAATAAAATGCATCCCCCCGTAGAAAGGGGGTCAGTACGATATATGTACTGAGTATGTGAGCATAAAAGTTACAGTTGAAATAGGGATGCATGGAATAAATATGACAGTTAGCAATTACTGTGCCTGTATCTTAGGACATGTAGTCATATACATTATCATACACTGTACCTGGCCCTTTAGTGAACTCGGTGTCATAATCGTTCATCATATCAACATATCATCATCTCTTTTCATCATGTATATTACTTTCTCATATCATCGTATACGATATCATATCATCGTATATGACATAACCTTATCGTATATGTCATCATATTATATCCGGTCCATTATGGGGCTCGGGGTCACAAATATATCACAATATTTTCATATGCATGCCTACATAAAGTATCTGGCCCTTTAGTGAGGGACTCGGTGAAGGGAGTGGGATACATCTATAGCGTACCAGCATCATATATATATATACATACCCGGCCCTCTAGTGGGGAACTCGATATTCCTTTCTTATTTCACCACACATACCATCATATTACAACACATACCATTATAGTACAGCCAGCCTGGGAGTCGATGAATAATCTTATTGTCATAACATATACTGCGCCTCACATACATAATTGTCTTCTTATACATAAAATCATATGTATCCGTCCTAGGACTCGATGAAAGAAGTAGTAAAGTTGTGTCCGATATAATATCTGGCCCATCATGGGACGCGGAGAAAGAAGGGTTGCAGTATGCACGAGTAAAATAGTGAGAAACCATATGCAACTAAGTCACCCTCTGAGACTCAATGAAACAGTCAAGTGAACCATCACCTGAAGACCAGGAAAGGAGTTATCCGAAGTACCCTTTAGATGTCATTAGGGATTGCATCAATTGGGGACTCAGGAATCACAGACATGTATCAAGACAATGCCACATAGCTCATGTAACCAAAGACACAACTTATGCAATCAGAAACATAACTCATGAAATCACAGACACAACTTATGTAATCAAAAACATTTCTCACTGTAGATCCTTTAGGAAGAGGAGATGGTATCTTCACTTACTATTCATTATATAAAAGGCTCGAGAATAGTAGCTTAACTACTTTTAGACCTTTAATATTTAGAAGTGACTACAAGTTACGAGTTATACCTAGAACTTATAAATGGAGTCACCTCCAAATCTATGTCCTATATTACTTATAGTCCAGTCTTTCTAGAAGTAGGAAAAGACAAGCTTTACATGTACTACTTTTAATCACATGGAAGACTTGAAAGGTAATGACTCAACTTATTACAGGAGTTCTAATCAGTAGGAAGTGAACAGGAGTCTTAACTCATACTCAGAGCTTTAAGAATGAAATAACTCTCAATTTCACATACATAATACTTACATCTAAGACATGTCAAAAGAGAAGAAAGGGTAACTTCACATACACTACGTTTCAACACATAGAAGCCTTGAAAGGCAATACTCAATTCTTGCAGGGGTTTCAACATCAAGCAGTGGATAGAAATTATAAGGCATACTTGGAGTTCTCAGAATAGAATTATCCCCACATTTGATATACAACCCACTTACGGCTAAGACATGCCAAAAGAGAAGAAATATAACTTTACATACCTCTTATTGATTAACTATAATCCAGCTCGCCTCGTTACCTCCTTAACCTATTAATCATGAAAGTAATACCACTATTAATAACTTTTAACTTTTCATCTTCTAAATTCACAACCAAGCACCCATAGAAATTAATTCCTTATTCGCCTTTCTCGACTAGTCTCGTCTAATCTATTAGTTAGTTAAGAAGTTAATGGAATTCGGGCAGCATCTCCTCTATAAATCGCCCTATCCAAACTTCCAATTTCATCTTCAATTAGTACATCCAACCAATAATAAAAATCAATAGCCAATACACAATTATACCACTTCAACATTACACAAAACAAGTCCCGAACAGCCCGCTCAAAAGTACGACTCCAAAATACAGTTTTCAATCTTTATTTCGTAAATTCTTAACCACACAAAATGGGGTGTTATGTGGATGCAACCAGAAGCACTTATACCCATATTTAGACATGTTTCCATCCCTACAACACTACAAAGCAACTCTTAATACAACACCACAATAACAACAACACTAACCAAACTATAACTTGTTAGAATATCATCAAAACAACCCCTATACGACCTGCAACATCCTTCAGCTATAACGTACATATTTTCACATCCCCAACTCGTACTTACACACCTATAACATGCTTAAACCTTTACCAAAATATGAGAGAAGAGAACCAAGCCATACCTTGCTAAAAATTGACTTCGGAAGCTCTTTAACGTGCTGAAAATTAGTGGGGCTGCTTGCTGCACTTCCTTGCTTCCCCAATGAGTAATTTATGCTATTAAACACCGTTAGTTAACCAAATAATACCTTATATAGTTAATTTCTGGAGCAAAATCAGAGGCCTTACCTTGGCAGCACCCTTGCCGTAGCTCTTTCTCTATTTTTCTAGCTTTTCTCTCAACTTTCTAAGTCTAAAGTTTAAGAAAAGACTGAATTATGGAAAAGTATTAGTCATAACTTGACTTATATACACTTTCCTTCAGAGTGAAACATGGCATCCCCTAGGGGTGAACGTGTCCAGCCCCTAGGGCGCCACCTCATCCATGTGCCTAATCCAAAGCTGCCTCGTGGCAGCATGGGCCTACCCTAAGTAGGTGTGTCACCTACTTATTTCAAGTAGGTACTACGTCTCCTTATTCCTCTTCCGTGGGTTCGTAATCTCATCTCACTTTAAAAACCTATGTAATCCTTGGTATGTAAGATCAACATGCACTCAAGTAGCTTACGTATGTAAAATATCCAAGTTGGTAGCTTACACAAGTAAATTGAGTTCCACGACTTGTTATTTAGCCTCCATCTCCTTTTAAATCCTTATGACTTTATTCCCAACCTTTACTATTATGGGGCATCGCATCCTCTCTTTCTTAGAGTTATTTGAAAATGTCGTAGATACTCTAGGTCACGTGGTAACTTTTAATAAGCTTAAGAAAGTATTCCGAAGTACGAAAGTACGGGGCATAACATCCTTCCATCCTTTAGAACATTCATCCTCGAATGTTAATTAGTCTCATAAGGTCTTACGAGGACTCCAGGAGCTCTCTATAATGGTTATCATCCATAGGCCTCTTATTCATCAACCCAATCAATTTAGGAGTTTAGATCACCCGTAGATGTAGGAAACAGGTACAAATATTTCTTTTTCATCTCTTCTTCGGCTTTTCAGGTCATTTCTTCTTTATTCTTATCTCTTCATAAGACTTTGATGGAAGTCACGTCCTTAGTTCGCAACCTTCTAATTTATCGACCCAAGATGGCGATAGGTTGATCCTTGTAGGATAACTCCTCTATTATGAGGATATTATCCATGGGAAATACTCTGGAAGGGTCGTTTATTTATTTGCGGAGCATTGACCCGTGAAAAATTAGATGTATTGCTTCCAAATCGGATAGTAGATCCAACTTATAGGCAGCTCTGCCTATCCTACAATTGATTTGGTAAGGACCAACATATCTCGGGCCAAGTTTCCCTTTCTTGTCCAATTTCGTCACACCTTTTATCGGGGACGGTTTCAAGAATACCCAATCTTCAACTTCAAACCTTAAATGTCGACGTTGATTATCTGCGTATGACTTTTGTTGACTCCAAAGTCTGCTGAGGCATATCTGGGCCTGCCAATCATGTTTCACCAATATCAACCCAACTAATAGGTGACCTATATTTTCTGCCCTACACAGCCTTATACAGTGCCATCTGGATACTAGAATAATGTCTATCATTATAAGCAAATTCACTAAGTGGCAAATAGTCATCCTGTAGTCAGCAATGCAGGCCTGCAATAAACCTTCTAGCATCTGGATAGTACACTTAGCCTGTCTATTAGTCTGGGGTGAAATGTTGTACCATGATTCACCTATGTTCCCAATCCCTTCTGGAATGATCTCCAGAAGTTAGCCGTAAATTGAACTTCCCTGTCCGAGATAATAGATATGGGGACTTCACAAAATCCTACTACTTCTCTGATATACAGTCTTGTATAGTACCCAGTTGAATATGTAGTCTTAACTGGAAGGAAATGGGCTGATTTTGTCAGCCTTAGCATACTAATATTCGTAGGTTGCATAACTTTTCTTATACACTTTTGTACAAAGTGCGTGCAATTCTATTCATAGCCTTTTTTTCTCTTGACTTATTCTGCTCCACATATTTCATTGTACTGACACGCAGTTACATTCTATTTTGTCATACTTGTTTTGCTTCCTTTACTTACTCTTAAGTTCTCTTATATTCTACCTTAGGAGAGACTTCTTCTCCTTTCTCTTTTGCTACTAGTATGTCACAATATTGGTAACCAATAGCTCTATTGCCAACATCTTAACCTTTAGTCAAGTATAGCCTGGCTATCCCTTACAATATCTTTAAGTTACTCATTGTTATTCTTTTGTCGTATTCATCCCTTTTTGTATGCACCCATCCTTCGATGTCATACTATTCAATGTCCTTATCAATAATTCCCAGCACTATCTCAGATATCATGGCTTCTATCTGTTTATTGCTGGCTTTAAGATCTTGTTAACTCGTGTCAATATGGGATCTCACCTGAAGCCACTTCCCCCCTTAGGGTGTACCCATGTCATTATCTATTTGTATTCTACCTTATTCCCTTAATTCTAATTTTCAAATATGTATGATTCTTTTCTAACACATTTGGTATATTGCACCATATCCATATCCTCCTTTATATCATCCATACCTCAGATTACCTATGTACGACCTTAACACAATCATGAGGTGCTTAGAATCCTTGATATACAGTACCAAACCTAGTCTGACCACTAGTACTCGAGTAATATCCTTAATGTAGCAATGCATTCAAATCCACATTCCATTTATCCCAATCAGTAATTAGCTCGTGCTCCTAATCATTTTAAATTCTCCACTCGGGAGCACTTATACTTTGATGATCCATATTTCAAGCTTTGTCACAATACCAGCCTTATTCCAGTGGATACCACTTGTCCCTCTAATAAATTCGCACTGCATCAGTTGTTTTGCAAAGCTACATCCCCTATCCTCGAGGAATCTTACTATTCTCTATGGTGGAGTCACATATACACAATACTTCTTTATGCCTTACGAGCTTCCATCCCTATCGTGTACTTAATGCTATCTTCTAATCTTACTCAAAGTCATATCAACTTTTTTTAAATAGCGGTCTTGTCTTCTCACCTTTTCATTGTACTACACCTTCAGTTCATAACTATCTATCTCCCTCTTTGTCCGATACTCATACATAATTAATCACGTCTATCTTGAGTACTTCCTTTAGTATTCCTTTCATTTCTCTAGCTCATGTCCATTTTTTGTTATGCGCCAGGAATTTCATGTTACTCTTTATTTCCTTGTACTAGCTATCCTTTCCATCGTCATATAACCTTTGTTCGAAACTTTCCTTACAGAACTTCATAAATCTTCCTTATTTGTTCCATAGCTCGCCTTTTCATTTCACACCTACCTTTATATTCTAGTCATGTGGATCATGTCATATCTTTGGCCACTTTTTCACTAGGCCTTATTTATTTCCATATCGATTCTCATTATATTCACATTATACCCTGTTCTTATTCAGTCCCATAGTATAACACTTCTTAACCTTCTTCGCAATTCTTACTATGTTTTATTTACCCTCTGTGGAGTAGGAGTGTCAACCCTTCACCCTTTCTGATCAATCTTATCCTTAATAACTCACAAATTTATGTTTTCCTTTAATATGAGCTTTTTCTAAGGCAATATGTGTTTGGGACATATTCTGATCCGTTCAAATAAATTCTAAACTTTACTGCTCACATACGCTTCTCTTTTTTTTAGTCCTAGGAAAATTTGGGCAGAGTTTCCTCTGTATTTCTTACTGTCTCAAACCTGCATGCAAAAATTACCAACAGTGCCTCACAGGGACAACATATATAATGATATATATATGTACCATATCATATCATATCACAGCTACACAAGGCGCCCAATATCAATAGTATGAAAATGGACTTACCTCGTATGTCCACTCGAACTGCACCTGTTACACTCTCCTGGCTACTTTTCCTTCAATTTCAACTTTACATTCCAATCGTACTTTAATACTGTTACACCCCACATTCTTGAGCTCGGAATATCTCTTAATCTTCTTAGAAATTATGAAGTGAGTCGGATAATCGACTACACTATCACACAACTCTAAGTAAAGAAGAATGCGATACCTCATGAGATGGAAGGTTGGAAATAGGGTTGTGAGATGTCGGAAGGAGTTGGAGGCCAAGTAATGAGTCGTAGGACTTGATTTACCTACGTAAACTACCAATTTAGAAGTCTTTCATACCAAAGATACTTGAGTACATACCAAGCCTACGTAGAAAAGATTACACGGTTTTTTAACATAAGACGAGATTATGAACCCATGGGGAAGAGGAGAAGAGGACACGTGGCAGCAAGAGGAGGCGCCACATGGCAGCATAGGAAGGTGCCATGTGGCAGAAAGTGACCCACCTACTTGGGGTCAAGTAGGTGACCCACCTACTTGGGGGTGGGCCCACCAAGGACATGTGGCAGCCCCTAATTGGTTGCATAATTACGTTGGTCCAATAAGGGTTGGACACATGTCACCCTATGGAGATGACACATGTAACCTCCTAATACAACCTATATAAGTATGTATGTTGAATAAGTACCTCATTTCTTATCCAAAACTTCAGCCAAGAAAAGAAAAGGGAGCCTAGAAACTAAGAGAAAAAAACATAGAGAAGAAAGGAGGGTAGCCATGGTTTAGCGGAAACTAAGGTAAGTTTCCAAGTTTCTCTCTGTGAATTACTTACCTATGGTGATACTTAATCATTTGGGGAGTATATATGTATCTTACGATGTCTACGGATTCATTTCTTCAGCCTACACTTAGAAACTTGAAGAGAAAAATGTTGGAGGGCAAGAAGAGGGAGCTACGATTTTTGGGGCTGCCAAGGTAAGCCTTCGAGTTTCATTATGTGAATTAATTATTTAAGGTGACCCATGGTTATATAATGGTGTTTGATAACATAAAATTCCATTTTGGGGCAGCAAGGAAGTGATACAAATAGTCCGCGCAATTTCAGCAAGTTTAGAGAAGTTCCGAGTCGCAATTTGGCAGTTTTGGCCAATTTTGGGTAAGAAAAGGTTTCTACTTTCAATTTGGACCTTATGGTGTTTTTATGAAGTGTATTACACGTCCTATAGGTGGCTGTAAGTATCAAATTTACGTAGAAATGCTTGGCGTTAAAGACAATCTAAATTGGAGTCGTTATAGTTGAATTATCGTCGAAGTAAAGTGTTGTGCTTGTGGTGTGCTACTGCAGGTGTGTGGGGATGTGTTGAAGAGACTAAAAGTATTCTAAACGATTTCTTGGTTCTGATGGTTACAGCCACACGACCCCTCATTTTGTATAATTAAAGGTTTTGCGAAATAAAGACTAGAAATCCTATTTTGGTATCGTAATTTTCAGCAAGTTGTTGGAGCTTATGTTGTATAATGTTGCCATGTTTTATGTGTACATGAGCTGCAGGTTGTTGTTGTTGGTTGGATTTAGTGATTAGGGATCTAATTGGAAATTTGGATTGGGCATGTTATAGGGGAGGTGCTGCTTGATTTTCGTTAACTCCTTAACTAGCTAAAGAACTAGTCGAGAAGACAACGAGGAAATGAGTTCTATGAATACTCGTGTGCAACTTGAGACACAGAAAAGTCAGGGACGATTGATATTTGTATTTCTTCCATGTTGAATAGGTTCAAAGGACGACGAGGCGAACGTGATAAAGAAAAACTTGTAAGAGGTATGTGAAGCTTTTTCTTGGCATGTTTTTGGCATGAGTACGTAAAGATATCTTTCTTTCCTTTTGGCATATCTTAGACTTAAGTGAATTGTATGTGAAATGTGGGGATAATTCCATTCTCAGAACTCCAAGTACACATCATAATCCCTATTCACTGCTTAGTATTGGAACTCCTGCACGAATTGAGTATTGCTTGTTAAGGCTTCTACGTGTTAAAAAGTAGTGTAGGGAAAGCTATCTATCCTTTATCTTGATATGTACTTAGTATGAAAATGAGATTATAATGCCATAGTTGTTCACCGAGCCCCAGGATGGGCCAGGTATGAATTACATATATGATGACCATACGAAGGGAAGTACAGACTAAATAGAGCTTGTTTTTGGCATGTCTTAGTTGTAAGTTAAGTATGATATGAGCTCCAGAGTAATTCCATTCTTAAGCATCTCCTATTGACTTCTGAATATCGAACTCCTATAATAGTTGAACTATTTCCCTGGAAACTTCTATATGTTAAAGAAGTACCAAATATACAGGCTCCAAGTCTTAAAGACTATATGATAACAAGTGTTTCCGGTTCCATAAGCGACTTAGCCTTACGTTGGTACATGTTTAGGGTCGCCGAGATTACAATTGATATAGCTCATAATGGCATTTAGAGGACACTCGAGATGACTACACTGCTACTCGAGTCCTCAGGCAAAAGCTTAAATTTCTTATTCTGTCGAGTCTTTGATAATGATTTGAATTGCATATAGTTACTCACTACTCTACTCATGTATACTGTAACATTTCTTCTCCGAGTCCCGGGCCAGTTATCAGATTCATGCTCAATTCCACTACATTGTCCACTGCCCCTCACTAGAGGGCCAGGTTACGTATGTATATATATGATGATGTGTCGTAATAAAGTGGTTATAGCGCCGGACCTATAATGGTCCTACAGACATGATTCACTGGATCCTTGACAGGGTCGGCTATATGGTATAATTTGAGCATGCATGTTTTTATGATTCATATAATACAGGTACAGGTTTTTGATTTGATATTTTATCCCCCGCTTCTCTATTTCAAAGATACTTCCAGTTGTGTTGTGTTGTGTTTTACATACTCAGTACATATATCGTACTGACTCCCTTCTCTCGGGGGCTGCATTTCATGCCCGTAGGTATAGATACACGTTTTGGGAGTCTGTCAGCTTAGGATTCTATTCAGCTCAGTTGGAAGAGGCTCCATTGTCTCGGATCCTAATTTTTGGCACTGGCCGCTGATATATATCATTGTTCTATTATTCAGGGGTACGGAGGGGGCCCTGTCCCGCCATATGCTATCGTTAATATTCTTAGAGTCTATAGACATATATATGTGAGTTACGTATGTTAGTTTAGTTCAGCTGGGTCTACATGATGTATGGTATATATTATTATGGTATAGCAGTCTTGTCGGCTTGCGTGTCCTTTAATAATGTGATACAAATGAAAGAGGCTATAAGTTTATGAAAATATTATCACTCAATAGGGTTCTGTTGCATGGTATTATGTTATTTACAGTTTGATTTGACCACAACTGATAAACATGTACACAGGGATTCAGATTGGACCCCAGTCGTGGCCTACGAGGTTGGGTCGTGACAAATACCTTACCCGATGTATATCTTTTGTGCCTTTGCTTACTTGCGTACTTTGTAACTTCCAATATCATCAGTCTCTTTCTTCCATAAGTGTTTTTTTTCTACTGTAGTCAGAGGTTAGTATAAGGGGAATCTCATTGTCTATGACTCGGCTCTATCACACGATCTTAGATATGAAAGAAAGATAACATCCTAAATGTCCTGTAACCTCCTATTTATAGATGTGGTGCACAACACACCGATAAACAAGACTCTACTAGACACAGTTTGTAGACATTCCAAGGAAGAACTGCTCTGATACAACTTTTTTCACGACCCAATCCTGTTGGCCGTGACGGGTGCCCAAGCCAAACACTCACGTATACCCTAGACCTATCGTATGCTCACATATTGGCATAACTGAATAACATACATAGATACATAACTCACACATATGCATATATAATCCATATGTATGTCTACAAATATATGAGAATAGTAATGATGACATATGGCAGGACGGAGCCCCCGCCGTACCCCTGAACAAGCAAATATATACCTCAAGGTTTAGTACCAAAAGCTGGGCTCCGATACAATGAGGCTCTTCTTAAACTTGCTAGGTGGAACCCTAAGCTGGTAGATCCTTGAGTCCTGTGTCTGTACCTACAAGCATGAAACGCAGCCTCCCGTAGAAAGAGGGTCAGTACGATATATGTACTGAGTATGTAAGCATAAAACCTTATAAAGAAGTTATAGTTGAAATAGGGATGCATGGAACAAATATGACAGTTAGCAATTACTGTGCCTACATCTTAGGACATGTAGTCATATACATTATCATACACTGTACCTGGCCCTTTAGTGAACTCGGTGTCATAATCGTTTCATCATATCAACATATCATCATCTCTTTTCATCATGTATATTACTTCCTCATGTCATCGTATACGACATCATATCATCGTATACGACATAACCTTATCGTATATGTCATCATATTATATCCAGTCCATTATGGGACTCGGGGTCACAAATATATCACTATATTTTCATATGTATGCCTACATAAAGTATCTGGACCTTTAGTGAGGGACTCGGTGAAGGGAGTGGGGTATATCTATAGCATACCAGCATCATATATATACATACATACTCGGACCTCTAGTGAGGGACTCGGTATTCTTTCGTTATTTCAGCACACATACCATCACATACATACCATCATATTACAACATATACCATCATAGTACAGCCGGCCCGGGACTCGATGAATAGTTTTATCATCATAACATATACCACGCCTCACGTACGGAATCATCTCTTTATATATGGAATTATATGTAACCTTCCCGGGACTTAGTAAAAGAAGTAGTCAAGCTGCGCCTGATATAATATCCGGCCATCATGGGATGTAGAGAAAGAAGGGTTACAACATGCACGAGTAGAGTAGTGAGAAACCATATGCAACTAAGTCACCATTTGCGACTCAATGAAACAGTCAAGTAAACCATCACCTGAAGACCAGGAAAGGAGTTATCCAAAGTACCCTTTAGATATTATTAGGGATTGCATCAATTGGGGCCTCAGGAATCGCAGACATATATCAAGACAATGCCACATAGCTCATGTAACCAAAGACACAACTTATGCAATTAAAAACATAACTCATGCAATCACATACACAACTTATGCAATCAGAAACATTTATCACTGGAGAGCCTTTAGGAAGAGGAGCTGGTATCTTCACTTACTATTCATTATATAGAAGGCTCGATAATAGTAGCTTAACTTCTTTCAGACCTTTAATATTCAGAAGTGACTAGAAGTCACGAGTTATACCCAGAACTTATAAATGGAGTCACCTCCAAATCTATGTCCTATATTACTTATAGTCCAGTTTTTCTAGAAGTACGAAAAGACAAGCTTTACATGTACTACTTTTCATCACATGGAAGACTTGAAAGGTAATGACTCAACTTATTACAGGAGTTCTAATCAGTAGGAAGTGAACAATAGTCTTAACTCATACTCAGAGCTTTAAGAATGGAATAACTCCCAATTTTACATACATAATACTTACATCTAAGACATGCCAAAAGAGAAGAAAGGGTAGCTTCACATACACTACGTTTCAACACATAGAAGCCTTGAAAGGCAATACTCAATTCTTGCAGGGGTTCCAACATCAAGCAGTGGATAGGGATTATGAGGCATACTTGGAGTTCTCAGAATGGAATTATCCCCATATTTGATATACAACCCACTTACGGCTAAGACATGCCAAAAGAGAAGAAAGATAGCTTTACATACCTCTTATGGATTAACTATAATCCAGCTCGCTTTGTTACCTCCTTAACGTATTAATCATGAAAGTAATACCAATATTAATAACCTTTAACTTTCCAGCTTCTAAATTCACAACCAAGCATCCATAGGAATCAATTCCTTATTCACCTTTCTCGACTAGTCTTGACCAATCTATTAGTTAGTTAAGAAGTTAACGGAATTCGGGCAACATCTCCTTTATAACTCGCCCTATCCGAACTTCCAATTTCATATTCAATTAGTACAGTCAACCAAATCAGCAGCCAATACACAATTATACCACTTCAACATTACACAAACCAAATCCCGAACAGCCCGCTCAAAAGTACAACTCCAAAATACAGTTTTCAATCTTTATTTCATAAATTCTTAACCACACGAAATGGGGTGTTATGTGGATGCAACCAGAAGCACTCATACCCATATTTAGACATGTTTCCATCCCTGCAACACTACAAAGCAACTCTTAATACAACACCACAATAACAACGACACTAACCAAACTTTAACCCGTTAGAATATCATCAAAACAACCCCTATACAACTTGCAACATCCTTCAGACGTAACATACATATTTTCACATCCCCAACTAGTATTTACACACCAATAACATGCTTAAACCTTTACCAAAATGTGAGAGAAGAGAACTAATCCATACCTTGCTAAAAATTGACTTCAGAAGCTCCTTAATGTGCTGAAAATTGGAGGGGTTGTTCGTTGCACTTCCTTGCTTCCCCAATGAGTAATTTAAACTATTCAACACCTTTATTTAACCAAATAATATCTTAGATAACTAATTTTCAGAGCAAAATCAGAGGCCTTACCTTGGCAGCACCCTTGCCATAGCTCTTTCTCTATTTCTCTGGCTTTTCTCTCAATTTTCTAAGTTTAAAGTTTAAGAAAAGGATGAATTATGGACAAGTCTTAGTCATAAATTGACTTATATACACTTTTCTTGGGAGTGAAATGTGGCAGCCCCTAGGGGTGACATTTGTCCAGACCCTATGGCGCCACCTCATCCATGCGTCCAATCTAAAGCTTCCATATGGCAGCATGGGCCCAGCCCAAGTAGGTTTATCACCTACTTGGTCCAAGTAGGTGCATCACCTACTTGGTCCAAGTAGGTGCATCACCTACTTGTTTCAAGTAGGTGCTACATCTCTTTATTCCTCTTCTGTGAGTTTGTAATCTCGTCTCACTTTAAGAACCTATGTAATCCTTGGTACATAAGCTCAACATGCACTCAAGTAGCTTACATATGTAAGATATCCAAGGTTGTAGCTTACACAAGTAAATCGAGTTCCACAACTTGTTATTTGGCCTTCACCTCCTTTTAAATTCTTATGACTCTATTCCCAACCTTTACTAATATGGGGCATCGCATCCTCCCTTCCTTAGATTTATTTGACAACATCGTAGATACTCTAGGTCACGTGACAACTTTTAAGAAGCTTAAGAAAGCAATTCGAAGTACGAAAGTACGGGGCATAACACAAAGAACGTTTTAACTATCATAAATTTGATGTAGGTGATGAGAATAAAATAGGTGGATGTTTCATATAACTATCTTCTTTAAGATCACCATGGAGAAAAGCATTTTGGACATCCATTGAAAGAAGAGACTAGTTTTCTGAAGCAAGTTCACAGTATTCATTTTTGCTATTGGTGTAAATGTCTCCTCTTAGTCCACATCATACTCTTGTATGTTACCAAGAACAACCAACCATGCTTTGTACCAATGAAGAGTTCCATCAAAATGAAGTTTAATTGAACATACCCATTTACATCCAATTGGGGCAAACATTGAAGGACGTGAAATAATGCCCCATGTGTTATTTACTTTAAGAGACAAAAGTTCTTCCTCCATTGCTTTCTACCATTATTCATGCTTGGAAGCTTGTGAACAATAAGTTAGAACAAAAATAGTGAATAAAATAGAGGAACATCTATATCAATTGGGAGTAAGAGATAATTTAGATGATCGTTGAGTAGGCTCAATAGGATCAGATTTTGAAGAATTTTCAAATTTTAGTTATGGTACAATCTCAGGTGGCGGATCAGTTTCAAAATGGAATAAAGTTGACAATGTTGTTCATATACAAATTTAGATTTAAATCGTTCAAAAGAAGATGACAAATTCTCCAAAGTAGAAAGAAGATGAGAAACAAAAGATGACTCAACATGAGTAGAAAACAAATATTGATTCTAAAAAAATAATATTTCTAGAATAAAAATTTGTTAGAACATGAGTTGAAGTTCTATAACTCATAAAATCACATTTACTAGACTAAACAAAAAGTATATTGTGCCAAGAAGGAGGCAGATGCACAAAACAAACACAGCCAACTATATGAAAATTATTATAGTTAAGATTTTGATGATAAAGACAAAAATATGGAGACTTAATATTTAGCACTTTAGATAACAGACTACTAATTAAATAGACAATAAATGATAAAGCTTCCACCCAATATTTAGAAGGGACAAAGGATTCAATCAATAAAGTAGAAGTGACATCTAAAAATTGATGATTTTTACACTTAGCTACCCTATTTTGTTGTGGTGTATATAGGCAAGAGCATTGTGAGACAATTCCTTTCGCAAATAAGAAATTTTTGAATTCATAATAAATATATTCTCTACCAGAATTCGATCTAATAATTTGATGCATGTAGAAAATCTAGTCTCAATGTAAGTCAAAAATATCTTAAACATGGAAAATACCTCAAATTTGGATCAAAGAAAATACACCCATGTAAATCGTCTATAATTATATATGAAAGTCACAAAGTACTTGAAATGAGCATGAGAAACAATTGGTGAAATGCCCCCAAACATCACTATGAATGGCGTTAAAACACTTTGTAGCACAACTACCAATATTAAAAAAAGGAAGAGTTTTACTTTTTCCTAATTTACAAGTAGAATAACCAATGAAAGCAGCTAAAGATTGATTTTTATTTCCCCGTAAACTAGACTTTGTTAAATGAGACAATGCAATAGAATTTGAATATTCTAGATGCTTATGTCAAACCTCAGTTTTACCAACTGTAGAAGTAAAAGCAAATAATGTCACACACACACACTATATATATATATATATATATAAGATTGCTAGGTTTATTTATACTTGTTGTGCCCATATGAGTATGCTTTTGATGAGTAAGTCTTCTGATTAGTGAGCTAGGCAGATTAAGGGTTCTCTTGGGAACTAGCAATGGTTTTTGAGTGTCGGCCATGCCTAGGGTGTAGACTCAAGGCATGAAAAATTTGGTATCATAGTGCAAAGTTAAAGATTCATAGAATGTCTATAAAGCCGAGTCCAGTAGAGTCTTTCTTATCAATGTCAATCACGCCATATCTATAATAGGGAGGCTACAAGACTTTTAAGAATTATTTCACATCTTCATACTCTAGTTTGTGTTATCGAGTTTAACTCTATGAAATCTCTTTCTAATTTGTGCATTCCATGATTTCAGATTATTCTTTCCAAAAGAACTTTGAGCCAGAGGAACATAGCTAAAATATGATTCCTCCACAGTTAGGCATACAGACTCAAAACCGAGAAATAAAAATTATCTGAAATGAGAATGAGAATGGGACTCAAGATGTTACATAGACTGCTCAGCCTTCTATGACTTCTGAGGCTAAATTTAGGAGAGCTATATCTATGCTCACCCAATTGATTGCTGTGCAGTCTGTTCGTTAGAGTACCCCAGTTCCGAGCTTTAGTTCTCAAGATCTATCTGCTGCTAATAGAATTTTAGACTTCCTGAGGATAAACCAATCAGTCTTCATTAGATTTAGATTTGAGAAGGACCCTCAAAACTTCATTGATGTTATATGGAAGATCCTGAAGGCAATGCATGCTATTGAGATAGACAGGGTTAAACTTATTTCTTATCAACTGCAAGATGTTGCTAATGTCTAATACAATCAATAGGAGGAAAGTCAAGGTAAGGATGCTGAGCCTGCAATTTGGGATGAGTTTGAAAGTGCATTCTTAGACCACTTCTTTCTATGAGAGCTGACGGAATCAAAGGTTGCGGAATTTGTGAATCTGAAGTAGGAGGGAATGCCTGTCAAAGAGTATAGCCTCAAGTTTATCCTGCTGTCCAAGTATGCTCCTAAAATTATTCCAGATGTTCGGGCAAAGATGAGGAAGTTTGTGTCAGGTCTGAGTAGACATATGAAGAAGGAATGCCAGACAAACTTATTAGTTTAAGATATGGACACCTCCAGACTCATAGTTTATGCTCAACAAGTTGAGGACAATAAGAATAAGAATAGAGAGGAGCACCAAAGCAAGAAGGACAAATCCACGAGTAATGAAGGAAACCATCAGAAAAGAGGTAATGATAACCATTCCTTCTTTTAGAAGAGGTTTTCTGGTTATGCACATCTTCAGTGAGTGCACTTGTAGCTAGTAATAGAAATGACCAGAGGTCTCAAGGAAACCAGAATTTTAAAACTCAAGGCTCACAGTCTTATGGGAGTATGGTTCAGAGTTCTTCCCACAGTCCGCCTTATAGTAAGAGTAGTAGGATACATTTGGAAGAGTGTCAAGATGGAACTAATGGTTGTTACAAGTGTGGAAAAATGGGTCACTTTATGAGAGAGTACCCATCTGACAAGCAGGGTAATAGGGGAAATAGAGCCCAATCTTCTTCCGTGGTACCACCAAATTGAGGTAATCAAAGAGGTTCTAATTTAGGAGAAGGCGGAGGTCCAAATTATTTGTATGTTATGGCTAGTCGCCATGACCAAGAGAACTCACCAGATATTGTCACTAGTATGCTTTGAGTCTTTACTCATGATGTTTATGCATTACTTGATCTAGGCGATACTTTGTCTTTTATGACTCTTTGCATATCCGTTAAGTTTGAGATCCTTCCCGAACAACTCTTAGAACCTTTTAGTGTTTCTTCTCTTGATGGTGAGTCTATTCTAATTAAGATAGTCTATCAAGATTTCTGTCTCTATCTATTATAAAGATACTTCTATAGACTTAGTTGAGTTAGATACGATTGACTTTGATGTCATTCTTGGAATGGGCTGGCTTTATGCTTGTTATGCCTCAGTTGATTGTAGAACCCGAATTGTCAAGTTTTAGTTTTCTAATGAGCTAATTATTGAGTCAAAGGGTAGTCCATATTTTCCTAAGGGCCAATTCATTTATACCTTAAGGCCAAAAACTTAGTTTCTAAGGGGTGCATCTACCACATTGTTCGAATTAGAGATGATAATTTTAATGACCTTGAGGGTCATTTTTGGAAATTTTCACAAAAATACTATTTTATCCCTCTATTTAGTGCCCCCAAGTACTATTCGACTGATTTGTGTAGTTGGAATTGTGTGAATCTTATTAGATTGTGAATTGTGCAAGTTTTTGAGTTTTAAGGCTTAAGTGGTTCTAAAAGTGAGATTGTATACCATTTAGAGTTTCAAGCCTCAGAATAAGATTCTGTCAATTTCAGAAGTTCCAAAATATGAAAATTAGTCTAGGAGAATCGTCGAAATCAAAATTGGGGGTTGATACGTGAAGGTGAGGTCTTAAGTTGAAAAGGGTGGTTTTAAATGAGTTGGATTGACTTTGGTCAATATTTTGAGATTTGGGCATTAAATGAGAATTTTGTTAGTTCCGTTGCATTCAGAACGTTGAGTTTGGTCTAATTGAATATTGACTTAGAGCCTTGGGACATTAATCATCGTTTTAAGTTTTTTGACCAAAAATTGAATTTTAGGCCAAAAAGGGGTATGAGAGGGTAATTTTGTCATAACGACTTCTTTTGGGAAATTTGATGATTCTATTTAGTCTAGAATGTCGAATTTAGTATAATAGCATATCCGATTTATTTTTATCGGACCCCAAATGATTTTCGGAGGTCCAACTAAGAGAATTTTTAGGCTTGGCAAATCTGTAGATTTTGGTTTCTAGTGCAGCCTAAATTGCTCTTCGCGATTGCAACCTAAGATCAGGTCCCGCGATTGTGAAGTGTGGTTTCTTTGTTCCCCGCGATCGTGAGGGAGGGCATGCGATTGCGATGGGTTAAGTATCCAGTGCTTCATGTTCGTGAGAGTTAGTGGTTCATGATCACGATGCACAATTCGTGCGTCAATAGTGTTAAGTCGTGAAAACAATCTCATTTTCAAAAAAACCACCATCGTTATCGATTTGGAGGTTGGAGAAGACAATTTTGGATAGATTTTTTGAGGAATATTGTGTGGGTAAGTTCTCCTTCCATTCTCACATAATTTATTTACGAATTCATCTTCCAAAATCATTGGAAAGTCTAGTTTTTAAATTAGAATTGTTGGGGGTTTTGTTCTTAAATTTCAATTCCGTTTTCATTGAATTATACCTTGTTTTTTGGCCTATTTTTATGGAGTTTTCACACACAAACTCCCTTCAATGAGCAGAACGTATTTTTGAAAGAGATTTACAGATTCGACCCTTATCAAAATTGATTAAATTTTTGATTATTTTACCCTCGATTTCAAAACTTATCAATATGGGCGTCATTAGACTCCTTATAGTGTATATGTTTCATTCTAGATACTGGGTTTCCATTCTGAGTGTTGAATTCGAGAGTTGATCATCTGGTAGAGGTGCTCAAATGCGATTACGATGCTCAGGATCCATACAAAGACAATTCAGGTATGAGTTTTGACTCAATTGCACTACACAATCTTGATACAGAAATAGTGACTCTTTGACTTCAGCTCTGATTCTTATTCTTCCTATCGAGGACCAGGGATTTATAGTGTATTGTGATGCTTCATGCATTGGATTGGGTTGGTTCTAATGCAGTAAGGTAGAGTTATTGCATATGCTTTGAGGCAACTAAAGGTGCATAAGCGGAAATACCCCATACATAATTTAGAGTTGGAGGCGGTAGTCTTCACATTGAAGATCTGGAGGCACTATTTGTATGGATCCCATTGTGAGATCTATACTGATCACCGTAGTCTTCAATATATATTTAGCCAGAAACACCTTAATTTGAGACAATGTAGGTGGTTTGAGTTGCTGAAAGAGTGTGACATCACCATTCTCTATCACCCGTGCACGACAAATGTAGTAGCAGATGCTTTGATCCTGAAGGTGGTGAGTTTAGGGAATTTTGCATTCTTATTAGTTGAGGAGAGGCCTTTAGCTTCAGACATTTAGTCCTTAGCTAACCAGATGGTTCATCTTGATATTTCTGAGCTGGGTAGGGTACTTGCTTCTGTAGAGGCCAAGTCTTCCTTGATGGGGTAGATTTGGGCACACAGTTTAAGGACCCACAACTGAGGGTGATTCGTGATAAGGTACTCAATGGAGAGGCTAAGAAGGCAACCTTATATCTGGAGGGCATTTTGAGGATTAAGGGTCGTATCTGTGTTCTTAAAGTTAGAGATTTAGTTAGGCTCATCATTCTAGAAGCCCATTCTTCCAGATATTCCATTCATCCTGATGCGGCGAAGATGTATCGTGACCTACAACAACATGACTGGCAGTGTGGGTGATGCGGAACATTGCAGCTTTTATGGGTAGGTGCTTGAATTGTTAGCAGTTTAAGTTTGAGCATCAGAGGCCAAGTGGTTTAATCTAGTGACTACCCATTCTAGAGTGGTAGTGGGAGCGGATAGATATGGACTTTGTAGTGAGTTTACCATATACCTCCCGAGGTTTTGATTCTATATGGGTTATCGTAGATTGATTAACCAAGTCTCCCCACTTCTTACCAGTCCAGACTACCTATACTTTATAGAGGTTGGCTCAGATTGCATGGGGTACCAGTATTTATTATTTCAGACTATGGTACTCAGTTTACTTCATATTTCTAGGGGTCTATACAAAGAGAGTTGGGTACCCATGGAAATCTCAACACAACTTTCCACCTCCAAACCGATGGTCAGTCAGAGAGGACTATTCAGGTCTTAGAAGACATGCTACAGGCCTATGTTATTGATTTTGGGGGCAGTGGGATCAGTCCTTGGATTTGACAGAGTTTGCATATAATAATAGCTACTATTCGAGCATCGAGATGGCACCTTTTGAGGCATTGTATGGTAGGAGATGTCGTTCCCTAGTGGGATGGTTTGATGCTTTTGAGGTTAGGTCTTGGGGCACTGATTTACTACGTGATTTGATGGACAGAGTTTGTCATGACCCAACCCCATAGGCCGCAACTGGGGTCGGACCTGGACCCCCCGTATACCCAACTACCAGCTGTGATCAAATTGCATTATAAATAAAATAATATTATATCACAGAGCCCCATTGAGCGATAACATTTTCATAAATCTGTAGCCCTTTTCTTTTATATCACAGCATGACAGGGCACGTAAGTCGACAAGGCTGCCATAACATAATAACATATACCATGTAGACTCAGCTGAATCAAACTAACATACACAACCCACATATACATGTCTGCAGACCTCTAAAAATATAAATGACAACATATGGCGGGACAGGGCCCCCGCCGTACCCTAGAATAAACAAAACAATGTTATATATCATTGGTCTGTATCCAAAAAAACTAGGCTCCGACATAATGGAGCCTCTTCCAACTGAGCTGAACGGAACCCTAAGCTGACATACTCCCAAAACCTGTATCGATACCTGCGGGCATGAAACGCAGCCCCCGAAGAAAGAGGGTCAGTACAACATATGTACTGAGTATGTAAAACATAATATGATACAACTGGAAGCATATCCGAAATAGAGAAGCAAGGGATAAAATATCAAATCAGAAATCAGTACCTGGAAAAGTAAAATCCTGCATGCTCAAATTTTCAATATAGCCGGCCCTACCAGGGATCTAGTGAATCATATCTGTAGTATCAGTATCAGGCCCCGTGCCATCGCCACCTTATTATAACACACATCATCATATATATACATACGTACCCGACCTTCTAGTGAAGGGCTCGATGGATAATGCAGTGAATTACACGAATCTTATAGCCGGCCCGGGACTCGAAGAAGAAGTGTTACAGTATACACGAGTAGAGTAGTGAGAAAAAAAATATAATTTAAATCATTATCTGAGACTCAATGAAGTCATCAAGTGAATCATCACTTAGAGGTCAGGGTAGGAATGTAGTTGTTTCAAGTGCCCTCTAACTCTCACTCGGGGCTATATCAGTTAAGATCTCAGGCACCCTAGACGCATACTAAAGTAAGGCCAATTCACTTATGGAATCAGAACATTTTTTATCAAATAGTTTTAAGACTTGGAGTCTGTACATTCATACCTCTTTAACGTATAGGAGTTTCCAGGGGAATAGTTTAACTACCGTAGAGTTCAACATCCAGTAGTAAATAAGAGGTACTTAAGAATGGAATTACCCTGGAGCTCATATCACATTTAGCTTACAACTAGGACATGCCAAAAAGAAAGTGAGTAAACTCTATGTGGTCTGTACTTTTCTTCTGGTGGTCATGACATACATATCTCGTACGCGGCCCTTCATGGGGCTCGGTGAACCACCATGGCATTGTAATCTCATTTTCGTATCAAATACATTTCAAGGGAAATGAGAGATAGCTTCCCACACATTCAATTCTGACATGTAGAAGCCGTACTAGGCAATACTTAATCTTCATAGGAACTCTAATACTGAGTAGTGGGTAGGGGTTATGAGGTGTACTTGGAATCCTGGGAATCGAATTATCCCCACAGTTCACACATAGTTCACTTAAGGCCAACACTTGCCAAAAGGAAAGAAAAATAGTTGTACGAACTTACACCAAAACATGCCAAGAGAAAGCTTTACATACCTTATCTGAATTATTCCTTATCCTGCTTGCCTCGCCTTCCTTTGAACCTATTCAACATGAAAGTAATATAAATATCAACCCCTCTTAACTTCCCAGCATCTTAGGTTACACCTTAGTATCAATGGAATCTATTTCCTTGGTCGTTTCCCCGACTAGTTTTGTTATTCGCTAAGGCGTCGACGAAAATTGGGCAGCACCTCCCCTGTAATGTGCCCTATCCAAATTTCCAATTAGGTCCCTAATACCTACAGCCAACCAATAACAACAACCTGCAACAATTCATACCAACAATATACAACATAAACTCCAAACGACTTATTCAAAAATACGATATCAAAATAAGGCGTCTAGCCTTTATTTTGTGATGCCTTTAGTTATACGTAACGAGGGGTCATGTGGATTCGAACAACAGAACCCTAACCCACATTAGGACATATTCAGGCTGCAACAACAAGCCACACCCCTGCAGCAGCAACTCACAAGAATGACACTTTATTTCGATGACAATTCACTTGTAGCGACTCCTATTTAGTTTATCTCGAACGTCGAGCATTTCTACGACATTCTTAAACTTCCAGCAGCATACAAGGGGTGTAATACACCATATAAAAATACCATAAACTCCAATTTAAAAGGAAAGGCCTTACCTTACGTTAAACTTGTCAAACTCGCCAAAACTATCCAAAATGTGAAATCTGGACAGCTTACTATTTTACCTTGTCACTTCGTTTCGAAGGTGTAATGGAGGGAAACAGGATTTAAGTCCTTCATGAAATTTATAGACATGTGTCTTAGGGTCTCAAAAAATTTCGAATCATCCCTACATCAATTTTGTACAAAACTATATGACCAAAATACTCACAGCTGTCCGTGTAGGATTTCCAAAACTAAATCTGGGCAGTACCTCCTCTACACTTCATCACCCTTTTCTGAGCTGCTACAAGTAAAACTGGATTTTGGAGTCTAAATGAAAGTTATATACCCATGAAATAACTTTCCAAAAAATATTAAATAATTCAAAATGAATCTGTACACAAGAAGTTATACCAATATTACTAACAACAGTCCCTTCCAAAAACGGGTTGGTTAATTAATTCTTAACATTTTCTCCTTCAACTTTCTCTTATTTCTTTCCAAGTGTAAACTGCAACCATGGTTCCGTAGGCATCCTAAGATACATGTATACACCCCCACATGGTTGAAAAACATTGTAGATAATTAATTCATGGAGGAAAATTAAAGAACTCACCTTTAATTCTTCAAAAACGTTGCTGCCTTATTCCTTTTGGTTCTTCACGTTTTTTCCTGTCATTTGGCTGATGTTTTTGGATGGAAAATAAGTTAAGAGTCAGCCAACATGTATATATACACCTCCTTAGGAGGTGACACGTGGCAGCCTCCTAGGGTGCCACCTCGTCCAAGCTTCCAACACAAAACTGCCACGTGGCAGCGTGGGGTCCATCCCAAGTAGGTGAGTCACCTGCCTGTTTGTCACCTGCTTGCTTGTCACCTGCTTGCTTCACTTTCGTAAGTTCGGAAACTAGTTTTTGCTCCCTCTTGTAGGTTCGTAATCTCGTCTTATTTTAAGAGCCTATGTAACCCATGCTACACAAGCTTGGTATGTACTCCAATAGCTTAAGTATGTAAGACTTCCAAGTAAGTAGCTTACGTAGCTAAATTGAGTTCTACGACTCATTACTTGGCCTCCAATTCCTTCCAGATTCTTATGATTCCATTTCCAACCTTCTCCACTATGGGGTATCACACTCTCCTTTCCTTAGGGTCATTTGATAGTGTCGTAGCGTATCCGGCTCACATGATAATGTCTAAGGAACTTAGGAGACATTATGTGCTTAAAAAAGGGTGGGGTGTAACATCCTTCCCCCCTTTAGAATATTCGTCCCCGAATGTTAAACAAAACTTCCCTTATAACTTATACAGACCATTGGGGGATTCATTTCTATTTTCGTAACACATATTTCCATGAAGTACTTAGTATACGAGTTTCAGGAGTTGGGGTTACCTGTAGACATTGGGAAATAGGTTTTACCTCACAGGATTCCATCTCCGGGACCTTATCTATGGAATATACCCCGAGTGGCTCATCAGTACCTTTGTGAAGCATTCTTATCTAATGGACTGGGCGTATAGTTTCCAAGTGAGGTCGTAAGCTTAACTTACCAGCCACATTGCCCACCTTATGAGTAACTTGATACTGTCTAACATACTCTGGGTCAAGTTCCTTTTCTAGGTGACCCTATGATGAACATCCAATCATCAACTTGAACTCTGTATATCGACGTCGATTATCTATATATCATTCCTGCTGACTCTGGGCTTTTAGTCAATAGCTTATTTAATCATATCGAGGCCATTGGAATACTGGAGTAGTAATTATTATTGTAGGCAACTTGATAAGTGATGGATAATCTTTCCAGCTACCTTCGAAGTTAATCTCCTGGCTAGTGACATATCTTCTAGCGTCTAATAGTGCGCTCAGTCTGTTTAGTAGCTCGAGGGAGAAATGCAGTATTAAGACCTGCTTGTGCTCCTGATCTCTTCTTGGACTGATCTCAAGGCGTTAATTATAATTGAAGTCCCTTTATCTAGGATATTAGATGCGGAAACCTCACGGAACCTTACCATTCTCCATGTTCTATAACTCCCTCTAATTTCAGCAGCATAGGTGCTCTTGATTGGAAGCAAATGGGCTGATTCATTAGCCTAATCACAATAACTCATATAGAACCCTACTCTTACCGATTATAAAATAGGTGCGTAATGACGTGGATAATTTGGGAACCGTTAGCCTCGTATAGTCTTTCTCGACTCCTTTTAGAACTTTAACTGTCATTCGATCTTTTGGGTCCTTCTTCCCATTTTTTTCCAATCCTTAGAGTTGGCTACCAAATAATGTTGTAGTCCCCCCATATAACGATGCTCGTAGTCATTCTGTGCTTTGTCTAACATGATCTGGTGTAATTCCAAAAGAGTTTTGGCATAGAAGCTCGCTATCTTGTAGTAACCAGCTAGTTCAGTCAGTTTTACTTAAACCTTTTCACAATTTCCCTTACCCCCGCTTATAATCCTCTAGACACATTATCTTGTGTCATTCTTTACCTTTACAAGAATACGAGAGAGTATAAGAAGCATCCTAGCATTATCTCGCCAGTCCTCATGTCTTACCCTGCCTTTCCTCCCTTCCTACACTCAAGGTCGGGGTAGATCTTTGGTCCAATCATGGCCATGTATTACTTCACCCGTAGTACTAATTCCATCTCGGTAGTTTGGCTTAACTTATCTTTGCACCTCTCGGTAGTTAGTTGCAACTTGGGCTCCTTCGCTTGGGATAATAGCTGTGGGGACTCCGTAAGGTCCTACCACTTTTTTTACTCTACAATTTTACACCTTCTCGGTGGATTAGGTAACCTTTGATCGAAGGAGTAGGGACTAATATTGTTATTCCACAAGTAACATTCCCTCTAGAGTCATCTGGCGCTGGAGTGCAAAATGAGTTTTGTAGTCCTGGTCATATTGTGGGATTTTCGACCTTGGGCACTACTTCCTGTCATTTGTAAATTACATCCGCTAGTACCCTTACCTTTGGGTTTTGCTTTTTCACCCTCAGAGTTGGCTACCAAGTGGTGTCGAAATTCCCTCGCCCACTGGCCTATATAGCCATTCTGCGATTTTCCTCTCATTAACTAGTTCTATGTTAAAGAGCTGTGGCATTCAAGTGTGTCGTCAGTTAGCAAATAGCTAATCCTTCTTGTTTTTCTTAAGACCTTGTTATGATTTTCTTTACCATATCTTGTAATACTCCGGGTACATAATCTCATCTCGTTTCTCCGTTACTAGTTAGATGCTTCTGCCTCGCGTGATCATACCAGCACTAACGTATTAAGTTCCATCCGAATTTCGAAGTTAAGCATGCTAGGGCGAGAGTAATATTGGGATGAGTGACCTCCCTGGAAAGTCTTCATATTGCGTTTCATTGTAATCCTTACCATAATGGGTGGGGCACTCAACTTAGCTCCCGATTTACCTCAGTGTTGTCTCGCGAGTCTTTATATTTTACCCTATCCTTTCATCTGTTATCTTACATCCAGTGTCGGCGTAGACCTTTATCTCCACTATCCTCCATTCACTTTGTGTTCTCCTCATTTACTACCACAAGAGGCTTTCTATTCCTTTTCCTTTAGTTATTTATCTATCGCAACATCATTTGCGACTAACTCTATGACCAATGTTTTGGCTTTTGGTCTAGCATGCTGTCATTCTCCTTCATAGTGTCTCTTGAATTATTTGATATCCTTTCATGGTTACACTATTTTGTTTATATACGTAGCCGCCTTCTAGGGTTATGTTGTTCAGGGTCTCGTCACAACTTCTTATCGCTGCCTTATGTAGCATTCTAGCTTCCATCCAACTATTGGTAGCCTCCAAACCTTTTTAACTTGGTTCGGCAAGATACCTTATTGAAGTTAAGACGTTCGTCTCAGATATATTCCCATATTGATTGCCTTCACCTTACTTTTGCCATTTTCTCATTAACTTCCCCGCTTTAGAGGGTACTCATACTTTCATTTATTTGTACTTGTAGTCGTTCAATTTCAATTAGGCAGTACTAGTATTCCGACGATAACTATTCCAATTTTTCTTAAAGCAACGGCTTTGTCCCAACCTATATCCTTTGTTTCTTAGGACGAATAGAAGTTGCATAATTTGTTCCTTAAGTTTTCCATCCTCGTCCCTTAAGGGTTCCAATATTTTTGGGGCGACGTTATGTACACGCGTCATTTCTTTGTATCTTAAGCCTCATGCTCTTACTGCATTCTCAATGCAGGCCTTTAACTTAGGCAACGCGTACTAAGTGTGTCTTACTAGTGGTTCCAATTTATCCCTGCATACTCGTATCACACTGTTCAGTTCATACTTACATATTCCCCTTTTAACCCGTATATATATTTGGTTCCTGACATCTCTTTGAGGTGCTTCTGTTAGAAGTTCTTTCCCCAATTAGTCGGTGGCAAATTATAAACTATTATCGTACATCATTTTCCAACCATTGTTGGAAGAAATCAGAACCTCTTAAACATCACAGTACTTCTTCTAATACTTGACCTACCTGGTCTCCTTCTGAGTTTATCCTTGAGTTATGAATAACTCATCTAATTTACAATAGGAGTTGGGGGCTTGGTACCTTCAAAAGAATGAATCTCAATTACTAGACATCTTACCCTTCAACCTGAGCTTCTCTTTTATTGTTCTACAACACAATTACGGTTGGAGATACTGCAGTTTGAACTGTACTGCTTAAACAGACTTTTGTTTCTTCGAAATAACCTTCCCCAAGTAAAGAGGGTGTCCCTTATTGACGACATAAAGAGTACCTCCTATAGCTTTAATTAAACATAATAGGGGTACTTGATATTAATCTCCAGGACATCTTAAAAAGCTATGTTTCATTCCCTGTTCTCGTCCTGGGAAAACTTCGGCAGAGTTTCCTTTATATTGCTTACTTATTCCAAACCTGCACGTAGAAAATACCAACAATGCCTCACAGGGCCAACACATATATATATTCATGTCATAGCCGCACAGGGCTTCCAACGTCAATAATAATATAAAAATACTGGACTTACCTCATATGTCCAACTTCAAACTACATCCGTTGCACTTCCTGTCTGTTTTCCTTTCAGGTTTCACTTGACATTTCAATATTAGTTCAATACCTTACCAAATGGATATCTTCCATGCCTTTACTTTACTTACCAGCATGCTTCGTAATGTCCCATGTCGTCAATTACCTCCTTTTGTTGGTGTCCTCCCTCTATTAAGATCCAAAGTTAGTATAAAGAATTTTTCCTATGACTCGGATCTAAAGCATGATCTCAGATGTAGAAGAAAGGTAACATCCTAAATATCCTGTAGCTTCCTATTTATAGATGTGGCGCGCAACACATCGATAACCAAGACTCTACTAGACACGGTCTGCAGACAATCCGAGGACGAACTGCTCTGATACCACTTCTGTCACGACCCAACCCCGTAGGCCGCAACTGGGGCCAGACCTGGACCCCCCGTATAACCAACTGCCAGCTATGATCAAATTGCACTGTAAATAAAACAATATTATATCACAGAGCCCCATTGGGCGATAACATTTTCATAAATCTGTAGCCCTTTTCTTTTATATCACAACATGACAGAGCATGCAAACCGACAAGGCTGCCTTAACATAATAACATATATCATGCAGACCCAGCTAAATCAAACTGACATACACAACCCACATATACATGTCTGCAGACCTCTAAAAATATAAATGACAACATATAGCGGGACAGAGCCCCCACCGTACCCTAGAATAGACAAAACAATGTTATACATCATTGGTCTGTATCCAAAAAAAACTAGGCTCCGACATAATGAAGCCTCTTCCAACTAAGCTGAACGAAATCCTAAGCTGACGGACTCCCAAAACCTATATCGGTACCTGCGGGCATGAAATGCAGCCTCCCGAAGAAAGGGGGCCAGTATGACATATGTACTGAGTATGTAAAACATAATATGATACAACTGGAAGAATATTCAAAATAGAGAAGCAGGGGATAAAATGTCAAATCAGAAATCAGTACCTGGAAAAGTAAAATCATGCAAGTTCAAATTTTCAATATAGCCGGCCCTACGAGGGATTCGATGAATCATATCTGTAGTATCAGTATCAGGCCCCGTGCCATCGCCACCTTATTATAACACATCATTATCATATATATACATACGTACCTGGCCTTCTAGTGAAGGGCTCGGTGGACAATGCAGTGAATTGCACGAATCTTATAGCCGGCCCGGGACTCGAAGAAGAAGTGTTACAGTATACACGAGTAGAGTAGTGAGAAAAAAAATATAATTTAAATCATTATCTGAGACTCAATGAAGTCATCAAGTGAATCATCACTTAGAGGTCAGGGTAGGAATGTAGTTGTTTCAAGTGCCCTCTAACTCTCACTCGGGGCTATATCAGTTAAGATCTCAGGCACCCTAGACGCATACTAAAGTAAGGCCAATTCACTTATGGAATCAGAACATTTTTTATCAAATAGTTTTAAGACTTGGAGTCTGTACATTCATACCTCTTTAACGTATAGGAGTTTCCAGGGGAATAGTTTAACTACCGTAGAGTTCAACATCCAGTAGTAAATAAGAGGTACTTAAGAATGGAATTACCCTGGAGCTCGTATCACATTTAGCTTACAACTAGGACATGCCAAAAAGAAAGTGAGTAAACTCTATGTGGTCTGTACTTTTCTTCTGGTGGTCATGACATACATATCTCGTACGCGGCCCTTCATGGGGCTCGGTGAACCACCATGGCATTGTAATCTCATTTTCGTATCAAATACATTTCAAGGGAAATGAGAGATAGCTTCCCACACATTCAATTCTGACATGTAGAAGCCCTACTAGGCAATACTTAATCTTCACAGGAACTCTAATACTGAGTAGTGGGTAGGGGTTATGAGGTGTACTTGGAATCCTGGGAATCGAATTATCCCCACAGTTCACACACAGTTCACTTAAGGCCAACACTTGCCAAAAGGAAAGAAAAATAGTTGTACGAACTTACACCAAAACATGCCAAGAGAAAGCTTTACATACCTTGTCTGAATTATTCCTTATCCTGCTTGCGTCGCCGTCCTTTGAACCTATTCAACATGAAAGTAATATAAATATCAACCCCTCTTAACTTCCCAGCATCTTAGGTTACACCTTAGTATCAATGGAATCTATTTCCTTGGTCGTTTCCCCGACTAGTTTTGTTATTTGCTAAGGCGTCGAAGAAAATTGGGCAGCACCTCCCCTGTAATGTGCCCTATCCAAATTTCCAATTAGGTCCCTAAGACCTACAGCCAACCAACAACAACAACCTGCAGCAATTCATACCAACAATATACAACATAAACTCCAAACGACTTATTCAAAAATATGATATCAAAATAGGGCGTCTAGCCTTTATTTCGTGACGCCTTTAGTTATACGTAACGAGGGGTCATGTGGATTCGACCAGCAGAACCCTAACCCACATTAGGACATATTCAGTCCCTGCAACAACAAGCCATACCCCTGCAGCAGCAACTCACAAGAATGACACTTTATTTCGATGACAATTCACTTGTAGCGACTCCAATTTAGTTTATTTCGAACGTCGAGCATTTCTACGACATTATTAAACTTCCAGAAGCATACAAGGGGTGTAATACACCATATAACAATACCATAAACTCCAATTTAAAAGGAAAGGCCTTACCTTACGTTAAACTTGTCAAACTCGCCAAAACTATCCAAAATGTGAAATCTGGACAGCTTACTGTTTTACTTACTTCATGAAATTTACTTACTTCATGAAATTTATAGACATGTGTCTTAGGGTCAAAAAAAATTTCGAATCATCCCTACATCAATTTTTTACTAAAAGATATGACCAAAATACTCACAGTTGTCCGTGTAGGATTTCCAAAACCAAATCTGGGCAGTACCTCCTCTACACTTCATCACCCTTTTTTGAGCTGCTATATGTAAAACTGGATTTTGGAGTCTAAATGAAAGTTATAGAACCATGAAATAACTTTCCAAAAAATATTAAATTATTCGAAACGAATCTGTACAAAAGAAGTTATACCAATATTACTAACAACAGTCCCTTCCAAAAACGAGTTGGTTAATTAATTCTTAACATTTTCTCCTTCAACTTTCTCTTATTTCTTTCCAAGTGTAAACTGGAACCATGGTTTCGTAGGCATCCTAAGATACATGTATACACCCCCACATGGTTGAAAAATATTGTAGATAATTAATTTCACGGAGGAAAATTGAAGAACTCACCTTTAATTCTTCAAAAATGTTGCTGCCTTGTTCCTTTTGGTTCTTCACGTTTTTTCCTCTCATTTGGCTGATTTTTTTGGATGGAAAATAAGTTAAGAGTCAGCCAACATGTATATATACACCTCCTTAGGAGGTGACACGTGGAAGCCTCCTAGGGTGCCACCTCGTCCAAGCTTCCAACACAAAACGTCCACGTGACAGTGTGGGGTCCATCCCAAGTAGGTGAGTCACCTGCCTGCTTGTCACCTGCTTGCTTGTCACCTGCTTGCTTGTCACCTGCTTGCTTCACTTTCATAAGTTCGAAAACTAGTTTTTGCTCCCTCTCATAGGTTCATAATCTCGTCTTATTTTAAGAGCCTATGTAACCCATGCTACACAAGCTTGGTATATTCTCCAATAGCTTAAGTATGTAATACTTCCAAGTTAGTAGCTTATGTAGCTAAATTGAGTTCTACGACTCATTACTTGGCCTCCAATTCCTTCCGGATTCTTATGCTTCCATTTCCAACCTTCTCCACTATGGGGTATCACACTCTCCCTTCCTTAGGATCATTTGATAGTGTCGTAGCGTATCCGGCTCACATGATAATGTCTAAGGAACTTAGGAGACATTCTGAGCTTAAAAAAGGGTGGGGTGTAACAGAGTTTGTATGATCTAGAGGAGACTCTGTATGTCCCAGAGTACGCAGAAGAGGTATGCTGATAGGAGAGTTTGACCTTTGGAGTTTATGGTTGGAGATCGATTATTCCTATGAGTATCACCCATAAAGGGTCTGATAAAATTCGAGAAGAGGGGTAAGCTTATCCCTAGGTTCATTGAACCTTTTGAGATCTTAAGACGGGTAGGGGAGGCAGTTTATGAGTTGGCCTTGCCCTGAACACTTTCATGTGTTCACCCTGTGTTCCATGTTTCTATGCCACGACGGCACATTCATGATGAGTCTCACATGCTTTAGTGGGACTCAATTCAGTTTGATGAGTCCTTAGCCTTTGAGGAGGAGCCTGTGGCTAGTTTGGACAAGCAGGTCAGAAAGTTGAGGTCTAAGGAGATTCCAATGGTGAAAGTCCAGTGGAGGCATCATCCGGTCGAGAAGGCTAATTGGGAGATCGAGCAGTACATGCGGACCCGATATCCTCATATTTTTAAGCCACCAGGTACCTTTTTTCCTTGACTTTTGAGGACAAAAGTCCTTTTAATAATAGATGTTATAATGACCTCCAAGGTCATTTTCGTGCTTGTACGTGTTTTTTTACCATTTTATACCTTTTCATAGCTTTTTTATAGATCTTATATGATGTTGGGATGGGTGGCACGCTCCCCAAGGTGTTTGGTTGCATTTTGAGGTAGTTTGGCCATTTTAAGGCTTAAGGCTTAAAAGAGTTTACTTTAGTCAACATCTAGATATTCGAGCATCATACGAGAATTCCAATGATTCCATCAGCTCCAAAAGGTCCATTTTGGTCTGGAAGGAAGGTTGGTTAGGTTTTGGAGTCTTCATTTTGAGTTTCTGCAATTTGCCGTTTTAAATTTAAGATTTTGGCCAAGTTTGACTTTGGTCAATATTTTGAGTAAATGTGTTCAGATAAAAATTTTGTCATCGCGATTAGCTGTGGGACACCGAGTTTGGTCTTGAACGATCTTTGGTTCGGTTTCAGAGGTGCTTGGAATGAGTTTTAGGCCATTTGTGCATTTTGAATGCTTTCTTTGGAAAGTATTGACTTTGGTCTACATATTAATAAAACGACCTCTATTAGAAAATTCATCGATTCCATTGAGTTCGGAATACCATTTTTGGTTGGGTAGAATAGTCCGTTTGCGTTCACGGGGTTCCAAACGAACCATTCTAGGGCTTCAATTTGGTGGGGTTGTTTGATCTCTTCTGGTACTCGGAATGTGCCTATTTTGGGGAATAAATCCCTTAAGCTATTTGGGACCTTATGATGGAGTTAGTTTTTCAATTCCTAGCGTGGGTCCCAATGTCGAGTTTTTGACCCAATTTTTAGTTCTATTTTTCATTATAGTAATATAGGTATCGTTGGCTTTGTTTTGATGTGTTCTTTGATAATTTGAAAAAGTGGCATCATTTGGAGGCGGCCAGAAAGGAAAGGATCAAGTATAGCAGTTCGGGGTGGTTCCGGCTTGAGGTTGGTTATGGCTTACTCTTGTTAGACTTGTCTTGGTTGGAATTGATATATTTTGGGTGGTAATATGTGATTAGGTTGGTGATTTAGGTGTTGATACTCTATTGATTATTTTGGAGTCGATGGTTATCATTAGTATCTAGTTTGAGAATTTAACCATTAAAGCCTTAGTCTAGGTGCTAGCTTGCCTTGTTTTCATCATTTAGAATCCTTAGAACTTGCTCCTAGGTGATTTGAACTTAGGATGCTGCTTGTTTGACTTGTTTGGTTTTGGTTGGAAACTTGTTATGATTTTGGCTTATGCTTATACCTTGTTTGCTTATGATATTGAAATGTTTGGCCTGAGCCGTGCTTTCGGTATACCGAAGTTATAGGTTAGTGATATGGTGTTAGTGATGGGATTTTCATCTGGTCTGAGTGATATATGATTTTTGACATGCGATTTATATCATTTACCTTGTCGATGTTAAAAACCTTTTTAAAAGAAAGAATAAAAGATGAGATTAAGACTCTTGGTTGATGAATAATTATGAGGAATTTAAGGAAATATGATGATGTCTTAATTATGGCAATTCATGGTTGATAAGATCGAGGTATGATTCCGGGCGACCCTTTTTATTTATTTTGGGCTACACTTTTATAAATAACATTGATAAGCTCGAGGTTTGAATTTTGGGCAGCCTGTTGATACATATTCTGGGTAATTATTTCGTTGTTAATGAGCTTGAGGTATGATTCCGGAAGACCCTTTTTATTGATGAACTTGGGGGTTATTCTGGTTGCCTCATGATACTTTTGGAGGATATTGAGCCATAACTATGAGTTTACATTTGTGCATTCCTCCAATACTTTTTGAGTTGAGATTATTGATGTGATTACATGATTTGTAGGATTTACTTGATTATTGTATGATCTTCCCATACCCCTTTCCCCGAGAATGTAGTTGTATACTTCTCCCATGTTATTATTAGTATCATCGTGCTGCTTATAATGTATTTATTTTTTTTGAGCTCAGTTGACCTATGATGCCTACTAAGTACCATGTGTTTTGGTACTCATACGACACTTTTGCATCTTTTTGATACAGCTCTCAGTTTGAGCAACCCCTCTTGCATGCTGATTATCCATAGCTGTGCCAGATCTGGATTGTGGTGAGCTCCCAGTGTTCAGAGACTTGCTACCTTCCCTCTTTTACACTGACTTGTATTTTGTATTTTGGACAGTCAGTTTTGCGTTGTATATTCATATATTGTTAGTGTTGTACTTAGTAGCTTCTGTATATGTGACACAAGGTCCGGGGTTTGGTCTAGTATCAGTCTGTCATTTTTGGTCACTTTTGGGCCTTTTTGTATATTTTGTATTGTATGTACATATCTATACCTTGACCCGATTTCTTTTGTTATATTCGTCTTGCTTCCGCATTCTTATGTTATTAATTATTTACTTAAATTGATGTTTGATTTCTGTAGTAGTTGGGTTTGGTTTGCCTACTCAGAGGTTATGGTAGGCGCCATCATGGCCCAAATTTGGATCGTAACATACGGGAAACTAATGCTAGCTTCTAAGAATGTCGTGTACGACTCGTCAAAGAGTCTATGAGTCATGAAGTCGACTCGTCTACTTCAATCCACACTTAATCAGAAATCATTCCTCAGGAATCAACCCTACCAGTCCATCTATGATTCGTAAATAGTCCTATGACTTGTCCTGTTGAGTCATTTCAAAAGTATCGAGGCTTATCATTTATCCAAAATCAGACCTCCCTTTTACGATTCCCTCTATGATTTTTCAATTGAGTTGTAGACTCAATTCCCTACTTAGTAAAATTTCCCTTCCTCAGTATCAATCCTAAGAGTCACTCCTACGACTCATAGGTCAAGTTGTAGCACCTAAGATAGTTCACTTTCCTTGAAATTTTCTTTTGTTTTGACTCTTCAACTTCCGGGGTCTTACACAGAATAAAACAAATTAAAGAGCAGTTGAAAGATCTATTAGATAAGGGATTATTTAAATTGAGTGTCTTACCTTGGGCGCTCATATCCTATTCGTGCGAAAGAAAAATGGTTCTTTGAGAATATGTATTGACTATCATCAGTTGAATAAAGTTAGTTTAATGAATAAGTACCCTCTTCCGAGAATTGCTGACCTATTCGACCAACTTCAGGGTGGCACTTATTTCTCTAAGATAGACCTTAGATCAGGTTATCATCAGTTGAAATTGAGAGAAAGTGACATTCTGAAGACAACTTTCAAAACCAGATATGGCCACTATGAGTTCCTAATTATGTCATTCTGTTTGACTAACACTCCTAAAACATATATGGACCTCATGAATAGAGTGTTCAAACAATATCTAGACATGTTTGTTATCATGTTTATCAAGGACATTCTTATCTATTGAAGGAGTGAGGATGAGCATGCCAACCATCTCAGAATTGTTCTCCAAACTCTCAAAGATAAGGAGTTGTATGCTAAGTTTTGATGTGTGAGTTTTGACTTGCATCTGTGACATTCTTAGGCCACATTATTTATGGTGAGCATTTGAGTTGATTCACATAACATTGAAGCTATTAAGAATTGTCCTAGACTCACATCTCCGATAGCCATAAGAAGTTTCTTGGATTTGGCTAGCTATTTGATAAGGTTCCAATTTGAGATGAAACCAATCGAAATCAAATGTGGAATTAAACAACACAAAAGTAAGATAGATGAGAAATAGGAAATGAGAAAGGAAGAAAGAAGATCTAATTAAATACACAATTAACCAAGAGAAAAGTGACTTGAATTCAATAAAAGAGAGAAACTTACTTGAAATCCACAAATAAGTGACTCAATATAAAATCAAGAGCAAGAAGTCTTCATCAACAATGGAAATTCACTCATCACTAATTTAGATTTAGCTACACTAAACTAGACTGACCTAAAGGGAATCCACCCTTAAACTACAGTTTTTAAAGAATTTCTTTATTCAACATAAAAAATCTATCTTCCAAGAGAGAAAAAACTATTTATACTAAGGAAATAAAGAATACACTTTATTTACAATTTTACCCTTAATGAGATAAATGCCTTGTTTGGTTGCCTTCTTTTGAGACTTCTTGAACTTATGAGATGACCATTTCCACACATGACCTCTTTCTTCTTTCTCTTCACTTTGATAGACCTTCCACATATCGTATGTATTTATTTGGTGTCCATCAAACTCCTCTAAAGCTTTCGTGTGATCCATGCTATCCATGTTGTTATCATCTTCCCCTTCTTAAAAAGGATTCGTCCTCAAATTCGAACCTTGCAAAATCATAAAAAGGATAAACAATAGATATATCCTCATAGCATGAGTGTTAGTACAATGGTTAGCACATAAAGAATTATACCAAGGAGACTTAATATCAAGGAACAACTAAGTATTCTCTATCATCATGACTATTAAAGCCATAGATGGAGCACAAAGAAATTGGATATTCCTCACATCAAAAGAATAATACCACCCAAAAGATGGTACTACTACAAGATAACATACTCCCAAACGTTCACCGGGGTTTAAATCATAGAAATTCCACATAATCGGGTCATATAAACAAGTATAGACCTTAATGAAAACCCGACCCACATGCAATGCACATCTAAGACAAGTATGAGACTCATTATATGCAAAGATATAGTAGAGAAAGGTGTTATGCACACTAGGGTCATCTAAGGTATTTCTATATGCAAGATCACGACTAGGTTTAAGTATCCTAGCACTCATTATATCACAAGATGGAACACATATAGACAACATGATGAATTTAGAATAAACCTCACATGCTCTTGACAAATAACTCCTACCCCCATAAGATGCACAATCAACAAGATCATATGCAAAGAGGTAGTAAAGAAAGGGGGTTAGAAAATTTCCCTCCTCCATACACAACGTAGGCTCTCAAGTGGGTTGTAAACCCTCAAGAAAGACTTTCCATCATAGGGAAAAGTGCCAATAAATTCATCCAAATTATGCTTGTCATCTTGACCAAGCATTACTACACGAGTTCCATAGTTCAACTCATTATCGGGTCAAATGGAAAGGAAATCCATGAACATGGATCAAGTACACCCTTTTTTTCTCGATTGAAACTCTTATCTTCCAACAATATACTCCACTCAAAAGCGTGTGCATCATCATATTCAAACAAGTAGTAGAGAAAGGTGTCACATAAATGATCTTCAATCAAGGTGTTCCCAAGTTTAGCCTCCACTTTATATACAAAAGCACCATAACTCATATGAAGAATTGGAACACACAAGTAAGAAGTAGCAATTGATACATAAGCATACCTTTCTTCTTAACAGTACCCTTTCCAATAAACATACTATCATCTTCAAAAAAGAGATTTCTGTCTTAAAAAAGTGTGTCATCACACTATAGTGGATTTTCAAATAATTGGTAGCCTTCAAGTGTGGCTACACTTCAAACATTATAAGTCATTCCACTATTCACACTCTCAAGAGTCATGCCATCATCAAAAAAGATATTATCCTTAAACACACAATTTACCTCAAGATTCTTATGAGACAAACAAGAAATGGTGTTAAGGTCTAAGGATTCATTCAAAGCATAAGTTCCAACACTAGGTGGACATACATCTATCTTTCTAGAATAATCAACTTAGTCATCAATAAGATCAACTAGTGTAGGATCACTTTCATCAAATGGAAATATACCCTTATTTAAGCTACAAGTGCCAACACTAGGTGGATATAAATCGACCTTACTAGAAGAGTCAATCCAGTCATCTATAGGATCAACTAGTGTTTGCTCACTCACAACAATGACATTATCATCATGCAACAAGGTTCCATCAAGAATATCATAAGGTAAAGATTTATAATGCTCACATATTGACAAGCTATCAATTACACTCATTTAGCTACTAGCTACACAATAATGTTCCATGTTCAAGTAAGTGTAAGAATTAACATTGTTACCTTGTAGCTCATAGGAAGAAGTGTCTTTACCTTGTTTATCAACATTGGAGCACATTTTCTCCTTTTGGAATCTTTCAAGGACTTCACGATTCTTCATATTTTGAGGTTCTTCACTAGGCTTGCTTCCAAGGACACCTACAAAATCATTAAAGCAACTAGAGAAAGAAAATTTACATGAGTTAGGATAAGATTTTGATAACCCTCTCACCTCACTCCACACAACCTTTCCTTTTTTCACTGTAGAGTTATCACTTTTTACACCCTTACTCCTCTCAATCTTTTGTCTCTCAATGTTATGAGAGTTAGGACAAGTGCCAAGGATTCCTTATGAAGGGTTTGAAGATCCCTTTAAGTCTAGCTTCCACTTTGATGCGGAAGGAGTTGATGTTTTGACTTCCATGAACAACTCCTTTGGTTTATCTTCACAAGAAGGAGCTTGTTTTGTTTCCCAAATCAACTCCTTAGGCTCAACTTTGTGATGAGTATCTTTTCTCTCTTGTACCGTAGACTCGATCTTTTCAAATGTCTGCACATAATCATCAAAATCTTCCTTCAATATGGTAAAAGATTCTCTCAACTCTACATGAAATCCACAAATAAATGGGTTATGTTTTGAGTTACCAGATAACCCACAAATAAGTGAAACTTACTTGAAATCAATAAATAAGTGACTCAATATGAAATCAAGAGCAAGAAGTCTTTAATCAACAATGGAAATTCACCCATCACTAATTTAGATTTAGCTACACTAAACTAGACTAACCTAAAGGGAATCCACTCTTAAACTACACTCTTTAAACTTTAAAGAGTTTCTTCATTTAACATCAAAAATATATCTTCCAAGAGACAAAAAAATACTATTTATACTAAGAAAATAAAGAAGACACTTTCTTTATAATTTGACCCTTAATGAGATAAGTGTATGGGAATTCTTGAACTTATGGGATGACCATTTGCACACATGGCCTCTTTATTGTTTCTTTTCATTTTGATGGAACTTCCACACATAATATGTCTTTATTTGGTGTCCATAAAACTCCTTTAAAGCTTTCATGTGATCCATGATATCCATGTAATTATCACTATTATAGGAGATTTATTGAGAGATTTTTATCTATATCATCTCCATTGACTAAGTTGACTCAGAAGAAGAATAAGTTTCAATGATCCAATGCTTATGAGAAGAGTTTTCAAGAATTGAAAATGAGATTGACTATTACTCTAGTTTTGTCCGTGCCAAAGGGAATATATGTCTTCATCATTTATTGTGATGCATCCAAAGTTGGATTGGGTTATGTTTTGAGTTGCCAACGGTAGTATTTTCTCTCAAGATTTGACATCATTATCTTTATGACATTCATGTAGATGTGTTCACTAATCAAAAGAGCTTGCAGTATGTGTTTAGTTAGAAAAAGCTGAATTTGAGGCAAAAAAGGATGACTTGAGTTGCTCAAGGATTATGTCATGTGTATTCTCTACTATCTAGGTAAAGCTAACATTATTGCTGATGCTCTTAGTAGGTTATCCATGGGAAGTGTTGCTCATATTGAGAATAAGAAGAAAGAATTGGCTAAAAAAGTACATAGTCTTGCACATTTGGGAGTTTGTCTTGTGAACTCTGATGAGGGAGGTGTTATTGTTCAGAATGGATTCACATGTGAATCTTAGTACCACTTTCCATCCTCAGACAGATGGTCAGGAAGAGTGTATAATTTAGACTTTTGAGGACGTGCTAAAATCTTGTGTTATTGATTTCAAAGGTAATTGGGATGACCACTTGCCTATTATTGAGTTTGCATACAATAACAGCTTCCATTCGAGTATTCAAATGGCTCTATATGAGGCTATTTATGGGTGATGATGTAGATCATCAATTAGTTACTTCGAAGTTGGTAAAGTTGAGTTGATAGCGCCAGGCTTGGTTCATCAAGCTATGAAGAAGGTGAAAATCATTCAAGAGAGGTTAAAAATTATGCAAAGTCATCAAAAATCCTACACTGATGTTAGGAGAAGAGACTTGGAGTTTGAGGTAAATGATTGGGTGTATTTGAAAGTTTTGCCTATGCAATGTGTTATTTGATTTGGAAATAAAGAAGAGTTAAGTTCCCGATATATTGGCAATGTCGCCTATGAGTTAGGGCTGAGTTAGATGTTGTTCATCTAATATTTAATATTTTCATACTTAAGAAATGATTCAGAGATCCTTCACTCACTATTTCTATAGAATACCAATTATGAGGAGTTTCCTGTCCAAATTTTTGATCATCAGGTTCATAAATTAAGGACCAAATAGGACGCTTCAATCAAAATCTCGTGGAGAACCCAAGGAGGATATGAAATCCAAGTACCCACATCTATTCATTCCTCCTAGTATCGATGTTGAAGGTACTCCCTTATTCCTATCTCTGTGTTTGTACCTGCTTGAGTTTTGAGTAGTTATTCTTGAGTTTGAGTCTTTGAGTTCTTGCATTATATTTGTTCCTTGAGTAAATTCTCATATTGGTCATCATTTGAGGATGAATTATCCCAATGGGGAGATACTGTAATACCCCATACTATTCTAGCCTAGATCAAGTTTGAAAAGCAAGAGAAAAGTTGAGAAAAGTACCTGCCAGTGGTCTATAATCGACTCTATGGCCCATAAAAGGTTTTATGAGCCGTAGGGAGGTTCTTGTCAAACCCTAGGGCACTTAGTGACTTTTAGAGATAGATCAAGTCCTACAAATCATAGTTACGAGCCATAACATATCCCATGACTAGATCCTACCACCTGTAAGAGTTTGTACGAGCTGTAGGACAACTCATAGAGTCAAAGCTTCCTAATGCCTTAGTGTTCCCACCTGTGGTCCTTTATGACCCATATAATGGTCTACAACCCATAGAAGTTGGTCATAGACCCACTTGTTCAAATTCTAATAAGGACCAAATTTGGACCCAGTTCCTACGAAAGGGACTCTACGGTCTATAGGAGTTTGTACGGTCAGTAGAAAGGGGCCTGTAGATGGTGTCACGACCTAAGATAGTCTCAAGACATGACATGATGATCGAAATATCAAAAGGCTCAGTGGTTTTTTAGGACTCGTGTATCAAAAGATGAATTTTGCCAAAAATTACACAAAATAGTGAGGTACACGGCAGTTCCGCCCTGGCAAGGTAGCCTCCCCTATTTCGATGCAGGAGTCATCGGCCTATCTCGATGTAGGAGTCATCGGATTCCATGCAATAGCTCATATGGTCTTAGTTGTTGGTTAATTTTCCTATCCCATACAAGTTGAATTTGAAGTTATGGGATGTAAAGTTATGAGTTTACGATAAAGTTTTATGCTTGCATTGATCAAGAGTTTCTTATGATTTAAATTGCTTTTAAACTATACTCATGTTCATTATGATTGGTCATGCATCCTATGGCATATTGATTAAATTCTTCACTTGTTCAAGCATACCTCACATACTTAGTACATTCAAATTTACTAACACATATTTTGCCTACATTATCTCATGATGTAGGGATGGACGACACTCACGATCACCCCACTCGTGGCTAGAGATTTACTTTAGATTTTAAAAAAGTTGGTGAGTCCTCATTCTACCGAGGACAAGAATTTTGTTCATGTTATTACTTTTTACACTTTTTTCCATTGTTAGGGTGATCTAGGAGCTTGTCCTAAGCACCCGTCAAAGATTAGGCTAGAGGCATATTTACACAATATTATGGTGTAGTCCGGTTGGACATTTATAGAGTTGATCTCCCTTAGTCCCATTCCCTTGTAATGATTACTTCCGGTTATCTTTATCATATTATTTACCTTATGTATGCGATGTAAGCTAAGATGGCTTATGGTTGGGGTCTGTCGCATCCCGATCACTGTGTTACGACTAGGCCCTAGGTCGGGTCGCCACATAAACATATGATTTCCTGATAGAGCTTCACTAAAATAGGCATAACTTCTTACTCCTAACTCTAAATGATCCAAACTCGGTGACTTAGAAAGAGGACTAAAAGACCTTTCATTTGATATATCATGCGGTACCTAATACTTTATATTCTATGAGATTAATTATTTGACATTGATCCATATAAAATCTTATATCGAAACTCAATCGCTAAGGAAGCTTTTAACTAAACTTTGTGATAAAGGATTCTTGTGACCTTAAAATATCGCCAAAATCTATTCCCACAATAAATAATTGACCTTAACACCCCTAAGATAAAAATTGAATGGACCCCTGGACAGACCATCTTCACGGTCCATAAAGAGCTATATGGGCCATGGGGTGGTTCGTTAAGATTGCCTTGGTAAAGCTTGGATGAGGACTCTTGATGGAATGGGACCACGGACCATGATGGTATCGATAGGCTGTAGTGGCTTAGTGAGGATGGCCCACTTTATGGTTTTGGGGGTTGGCTTCCACGAACTATTTGACAGTCTATGACTATGACTACGGGTCGTGAACCCGATCGTGGTCCTCTTCAGATCTCACCTTCATTCCCTGCCACTTGCACTGGCTGTGGTTCTGAATACAACCCATGATGTGCCTTGTGAACCTTAATTGATGCAAATATTTTGTGAGGTTTCATCCTTACATTCTGTTTTTCTGACTTTCCAACTTCCGGAGTCTTACAGGCGACTTAGTCCATTTGAATGAGAGGCATTCTAATATTTCCCCCCCTTCCCCAAACTTAATCCAAGCCATTTTGGTACTAAAATTAGTCTCTTATCAGTACCCAACGGTTTCTTCCGCTCATTAACACTTAAAATCTTTTGAGAGTAAGAATTGGACAGGAGGAGAAGATCAAGGATTCAAGAGTTTCAAGCAATATCTTCAAATTTTGCTTAGATAATCTTCATTTTAGGTATGCAAGGCTATCATAACATTTAAATAAATCCATCCTCGTACCCTAAATCTTCATTCAAGTCAAGTTGAGTTTAAGTTTGAGCTTTAATTCTGATAAAGTGAATTCGTGCGTTACCTATATAATTTCTTATTGAGTTCTAGTATATATTTAATTATACTATGATGAGTAGTTTTTGAGATTATGGATTCATGTGTGCATTCAGATGAATCCTAGTTGAGTTTTCTATTAATTATGTTATGCATTGTTTGAGTTAAAGAGGGACTTATTTCATCTTTTGAATGAGAAAGAGTTTGAGCATGAGTTTAGTTCAAGAAGTCTCTTAATTATCATTTTGAGCATGAGTTGGGTTTGAAAAGTCTCTTAATTATTATTTTGAGCATGAGTATTAATATATATAAACAACTATTTTTGAGATGGTTGTCAGTTAGAGAAACTCCTGAAGAGTAATTTACAGGTTAAGCCATCGTTGTTATTAAGAGATTAAAAGCTTAACCATATACTAAGGGTAACTCATAGTAAAAATTATAAAAATATCTTATAACTTATTATTCTACAAACATAATATACACAATGTTCAAAATAATATATCTTCTGGGGAGAGAATATAGGAAATATAATAACCTAAGAGACTTACATGATTACAACTGAGAGAGGTTTCCCTTTTGAGAACCCCGACTGACTATTTAACAAACTTGATATGTAATAAACGCACTTAGTATTTTACAAGACTGGTTTACAGAACAAGGTTATGGCTTAGGATAAGGTATGGATGAAACATGAATGTAAAGAAGGGGAATATGTTGTATTTTTGCTTAGTTCTCTTCTAGTGTATTTTTTATGAATTAAGAGAGGCTTCTTATATAGACACCTCATCTTCTTTAGTGCGTCTCCACATGGATAAAGTAAAATAAAAGTAGTGCCCCTAAACAAATGTGACAGACACCTAAATATAAGATTCGATTATAATGCAGGTCGGGTGCTCGTTAGGGCCCATTGTCTGAATCTTATAATGCCAGTTGGATGCTCATTGGGCCCCATCATCACATGCATTATTCGTTTCTTTATTTTTTATGGATGCGTGCTTATCATTTTTTTCTATCATGTATTGATAAAGTAAGCACTCATAGGATATTTGTGGGAATACCCATATGGCACGCTTTAGTAGTATTTACATAATCTAAAAGAATATATAGGTTTGTATGTCAACCTATGCTATTTTCTGTCTTGTTCTTATCTATTTACTCTAAATATCATCCATCCAAGTGTCTCATTTGCTTTTCTTCATACAATGTCTTCAATTATTTCTGATTTTTCACATGCTGCTGCAGTCTTTTGTCTGCTGCTTAGTCTGTCTTTCTCTTATAAGCACTGTTTATGTATAGAGATTATGTAGTTTAGTTGAGTTGAAACTCATCCCTGAATCATCTTCATATGGATCTTGAGCGTCTTTATAATTTGAATTTTCACCATCTTGTTCTTCTTTTGAGCTTTAGGATCTGATTCTATTAGATCTTTCTAGACTTGGACTATTTTTTTCTAGACTTGGATTAAATCTGTCTGGACTGGGACTGTTCTTACTAATTATATGTTTATCATATTCTTTGTTCTTAAAGAAATTTTCTAAAGTTTGTTTAATTATTCTTTCTATTTTTCATTTTTTTTCTTTTTAGAGAGTTTATTTCTCCTTTTTAATACTTTTGTTTATGTTAATGTTCATGTTAGTCTTCATCTCGATGAACTTTCATCTTCACTTTTTGGCAAAGTGATAGCCATAACCAGATTTGATTTATCTTTACTGGTTACCATTTAAGCCGGACTGGCTGTATCTATTTCCAATACTGTGAATTTTGTTGCATTCATTAGGGAATGCACACCCATCTCTTTTTAGACTCATTATGGCCACTACGAGTTCATAAACTACTTTTAAGACTCGTTATGACCACTATGAGTCCCTTGTGATGTCTTTTGTGGTTACCAATGCCCCTACAGCCTTTATGTACCTTATGACTCGAGTATTCAGGCTTTATATTAATTCATTTGTGATCTTATTTATCGATTATATACTAGTATACTCATGAAGTAGAGAGGAGCATGCACAATATTTGAGGATTGTGCTTTAGACTTTGAGAGATCAGCAGCTTTATGCCAAGTTCTTAAAGTGTGAGATTTAGTTAGAGTCTAAGGCATTCCTTGGACACGTAGTGTCTAAGGAGCGTATCATATCAAATTCGACAAAGGTTGAGGCTATTCGTTATTGGGCTAGGCCCATATCTTTTATAGAGATTTGAAGCATTATCGGATTGGCTAGTCATTACAAGATCTTTATCGAGGGTTTCTCCACCATTTCAACTCCATCAACCTATTTTACCCATTAGGATGTCCTCTTTGTATAGTCTGAGGAGTGTGAGTTGATCTTTCAAAGGCTCAAGAAGTTACTTAGCACCACTCTTGTTCTGACTCTGCTGGTCAAGGCTAAGAGATTTTCAGTATATTGTGATACTTTCGGTGTAGGTCTTGGGTGTGTTCTAATGCAGAGGGGATGAGTTATTTCTTATTCTTCCAGACAGTTGAGAGTGCACAAGAGAAACTACCCCACTCATGATTTAGAGTAGGTAGCGGTAGTTTTCGGTCTCAAGATGTAGAGGCATTACTAATATGGGGTCCATTGTGAGATATATAGAAATCACTTAAACCTACAGTACATTATGATTCAGAGGGACCTTAATTCTAGACAGCAACACTGGATTGAGCTTTTAGAAGATCATGACATCTCTATCCTCTATCATTCGGGAAAGGCGAATGTAGTAGCGGATGCCTTGAGCTAGAAGGCAGGGAGTTTAGGTAGTTTAGCTTACTTGTTTGCTCTGGAGTAACCCCTAGCCTTAGACATCTATTTTGGCTAATAGGATGGTCAGGTTGGAAATCTCAGATTCTGGACTGATTTTGGATTTTGTGGGAGCTCGATCTTCTCTATTGGATCAGATTCATGTTTGATAGGTTGAGGATAGAGCATTTTTAGAGCTTTGAGATGTTGTATTATGAGGGGACGGAGTTCAGGCTTCTATAGATTCAGATGGGTTACTACAATTTAATGGTCGCCTTTGTGTTCCCAAAATCAGAGACTTTATTTAGTTGATCCTTCATGAGGCCCATGACTCCAGATAATCTATACATTCAGGTGCCATGAATATGTATTGGGATTTGAGATATCATTACTGATGGCATGGCGTGAGGAGAGATATAGCAGAGTCTGTGTCTTATTATTTAAGTTGCCAGTTGGTTAAGACTGAGCATCATAGGCCTAGTAGGGTTTTTCAGAGATTACCCATTCTCGAGTAGAAATAGGAGCGTATTACCATAGAATTTATGATAGGATTACCTTGGACACCAGAGGTAGTGATGGTATTTGGGTCATTATTGATAGATTGACCAAGTTATCACACTTCTTGCCGGTGCAGTCTACTTCCAGAGCAGAGAGTCTAATTTGGGTCTATATTCAGGAGGTGGTCCGTCTTCATGGGATACCAGTGTCTATTATATCAGATAGGGGGTCTCAGTTTACTTCCAATTTCTGGAGAGATTTTCAAAGAGACTTGGGCACCTGAGTTGATCTTAGCACGATATTTTATCCATAAACCAATGCCCAGTCAGAACGCACTATTAAGGTTTTGAAGGATATGCTGCAATCTTGTGTGTTAGAGTTTAAGGGTTATTAGGAGAAGTACTTGGCTATGACGGAGTTTGTGTACAACAACAACTACCGCTCTAGTATTTAGATGGCCCAGTTCGAGGCCTGATATGGTAAGCGTTGTCGCACTTTGATTGGTTGATTTGAGTCTTTAGAGCCTAGGCCACACGATACTGATTTACTATAGGATGCCTTAGATAGGGTCCTGATTATTTGGGATAGACTAAGGACAACTCAGAGTAGACACAAAAATTATGGTGATCGCATATGCCAACCTTTTATTTTGAGGTTGGGGATCGTGTATTCTTGTAGGTGTCACCCTTGAAAGGCGTAATGATATTCGGTAGATGGGGTAAGCTTAGCCCCAGGTATATTGGGCCTTTTGAGATTTTGAGGAAAGTTGGAGAGATTGCTTATGAGTTAACTCTACCTCCAATATATTTTTCTATTCAACCAATTTTCCATGTTTCTATGCTTTGCCGATACATTCTAGATGAGTCCCACATGCTTTGGTATAATTCTGTTGAGATGGATGATCGTCTGACCAGTGTTGAAGAGTCGGTTAATATATTAGCCAGAGATGTTCACTAGCTTTGTTCCAGATCCATCCCTGTAGTTAAGGTCTAGTGGCGACACCGTCTGATCGAAGAGGTTACCTAGAAGACCGAGCAGGAGATATGGGAGCAGTTCCCCATTTTATTTGAGCCTTCAGGTAAATCCTTGTCTTTACTTTCGCAGATGAAAGTTCATTTAGTAGTGAATGTTGTAATGACCCTTTTGGTCATTTTCATGTTTCTTCTGCCATTTCATCATTTAGATCATTCTTATAGTGATTGTAAGTCATTTATGGCTTGCTGACGCTGGTAGCTCGGTCGCCTGGTCGTTCGTTTAGATTTTAGGCCCATTTTCCCATTTTGGAGCTTTATAACTTAAAAAGTTGATTTCGGTCATACCTTCAGATAAATGAACCCACAATAGAATTTTGATGGCTATATCAACTCTAAAATAGCCAAATTAGGCTAGATGCATAGTCGATATGAGTATCGAGGGAATCAATATGAGTTTGGGGCCATTTGACGCTTTCACCTTCGAAACTTGGCTTAAGGTTGACTTTTGTCAATATTCTTGGTAAACATGCTTGGATTGAAATATTGTTAGTGCGGTTAGCACTGGAATGACGAGTTTGGTCTGGAATAACTTTTCATGCGTGTCCTTAGGCTTCTGATCACATTTCGAGCCCTTTTGTGGTTTTGGTTTAAATTAGTGCTTCGATGTGGGACCCACGTTTTATCAAAACGTCCTCCACTGGAAATTTTAACTACACCATTGAGTCCAAAAGGTTGTTTCCAATCAAAATTCATATTTGGTTTGCGTTCATGGGACTCTGTATGAATCTAGAGCATCAAAAAATCAAATTTTGGACCGTGCTGTCACTATTCATCATGGTTACTGTTCACCATAAATTTTTCAGATTTAAGTCCCAACTTTGACAAATGATTTTTCCGCCATTTTGAGGTCAATTTCAGTGATTCAATAGTCCAAAATGAAGGGTTTATTCGTGAGGAACATTGAAGTGTAGTTGGTTTCAGCTGTTTATGCTTCGCTTCTGTCACGACCCAACCCCGTAGGCCGCGACTGGGGTCCGACCTGGATCCCCTTATCTATATTTATCAGTTGTGGTCAAGTCAAATTATAGACACATAATGTATATACATCAAGTGTAGTCAAATCGGACTACAAAGAACATGATACGTACATGTGAACCCCCGTGGGTCATAATATTTCACATATTTGTGGCCTCTTTCATTTGAATCATAACATGAAAGGGCATGCAAGACGACAAGGCTGCTATAACGTAACAATACGTATAATACATCATATAGACCCAGCTGAAAAATATTGACATATACAACCCACATATACATGTCTGTAGGCCTCTAAAATATTAATGACAATATATGGCGGGCCAGGGCCCCCGCCGTACCCCTGAATAACAAAAAACTATTATATACATCAGTGGCTAGTATAAAAAACTAGGCTCTGATACAATAGAGCCTCTTCCAGCTGAGCTGAATGGAATCCTAACTAACAGACTCCCAAAACCTGTATCTGTACTTGCGGGTATGAAACACAGCCCCCCAAAGAAAGAAGGCCAGTACGACATATGTACTAAGTATGTAAACATAACATAATACAACTGGAAGCATATTTGAAATAGAGAAGCAGGGGGTAAAATATCGAATCAAAAACCTGTACCTATATTCTGTGAATCATAAAGACATGCATGCTCAAATTATACCATATAGTCGGCCCTATCAGGGATCCGGTGGATACATCTATAAAACCATCATAGCCCCAGTGCCATCACCCCCTTATTACATCACATCATCATATATATACATACAACCCTCTAGTGAGGGACTCAGTAGATAATGTAGTGAAATATGCACAAGAATATGCCCTGGCTCGGGACTCAGTGATAGAAGGGTTACAGTATTCACGAGTAGAGTAGTGAGTAACTATATGCAATTTAAATCGACATCAGAGACCTAATAGTACAAGGGGATTAAGCTATCATCTGAGGATCCGAGTAGTAGTGTAATCATCTTGAGTGTCCTCTAAATGGAATTATGGGCTACGTCAGTTGTAATATCGGGGACCCTATACATGTATTACCGCAAAGCCAAATCGCTTATGGAACCGAAACCATTTGTTAACATATATTCTTTAAGACTTGGAGCCTGTACATTGGTTACTTTTTTAACATAGAGAAGTTTCAAGGGAAATAGTTCAACTACTATAAGAGTTCAATATTCAGAAGTAAATACGAGATGCTTAAGAATGGAGTGACCACAGATCTCACATCATATTTAACTTACAACTAAGACATGCCAGAAAAAGAAAGAGAATAAGCTCTATATAGTCTGTACTTCCCTTTGTTTGGTCATTATGTACATATTTCATACCCGAACCATCTTGGGGCTCGGTGAACAACTATGGAATAATAATCTTATTTTCATATCAAGTATATATCAAGAGAAATGAGAGGTAGCTTTCCACACACTACTCTTTAACACGTAGAAGCCTTAACAGGCAATACTCTATTCTTGCAGGAGTTCCAATGCTAAGCAGTGGAGAGGGATTATGAGGCATACTTGGAGTTCTGGGAATGGAATTATCCCCTCATTTCACATACAATTTACTTAAGGCTAAGATATGCCAAAAGGGAAGAAAGATAGCTTTACATCTTATTCCAAAAACATGCTAAGAGAAAGATTCACATACCTCGTATGGACTTCTCTTAATCATGTCCACATCATCGTCCTCCAAACCTATTTAAAATGGAAGAAATGAGAATATCAACAACCTTAAACTTTTCAGTTCCTTCAGTTGCACCTTAGTATTCACGGAACATATGTCCTTGTTCGTCTCCTCGACTAGGTCTTTAATTAGTTAATGCATTAACAAAAAATTAGGCAGCATCTCCCCTATAATGTGCCCTATTTGAATTTACAATTACACTTCTAATACATACATCCAACCAACAACAACAACCTGCAGAATATGTTTAAGAAATTCACACCAACAATATACAACATAAACTCCAAACTACTCGCTCGAAACTACGATACCAAAATAGGGTTTCTAGTCTTTGTTTCACGAAACCTTTAATTATATGAAATAAGGGGTCGTGTGGATGAAATAAGAAGCTCCCACACCTATTTTAGAACACTTTTAGGCCCTGTAACACACCACCACACACCTTCAGCGGCACACCACAAGCACAACACCTTGCTTCGACTATAATTTAACTATAACGACTCTAATTTAGTTTGTTTTGATCGTCAAGCATTTCTATGACATTTTACCATTTACATCCACCTATAGGTTGTGTAACACACTCCATAACAATACCATAAATTCCAAATTGAAAGGATAAATCTTACCTTACCCAAAATTGCCCAAAAATGCCAAATTGTGACTCAGAACTTCTCCAAATGTGCTGAAATTGCGCGGACTATTTGTATCACTTCCTTGCTTCCCCGAATTGAAATTTTATATTATCAAACACCATAATATAAACGTGGGATACTCCAAATAATTAATTCATAGAATGAAGTTGGGCCTTACCTTTTTGTTGCTCCAAACCCGTGGCCCCTCTAGCTTGTTCTCTCAAGCTTTTCTTTCAACTTTTTTCCAAGTTTCTAAGTGTAAAGCTAATGATATAGTTCCTTAGGCATTTTAATATACATATATACATCTCCATAAGGTTGAGGAATATCGTAGATAATTAATTTATGGAGAAAAATCAGAACTCACCTTGAATTCTTGGCTGACACATGTTAGCCTCTAAGGGTAACACGTGTCAAGACCTTATTGGGCCACCTCAACCATGCAAACAATGAGGGTCTTCCATGTGTCCTTGGTGGGTCCCACCCATAAGTATATGGGTCACCTAATTGACCCTAAGAAGGTGGGTTACCGGCTTGCTTGAGGTGCTGCCACGTGTTGCCTTCCTAGGCTGCCACGTGCCCTTTTCTTCTCTTTCTCGTGGGTTCATAATCTCATCTTATTTTAAGAGCCTATGTAATCCATGCTAAGTAATCTTGGTATGTACTTAAGTATATCAAGTGTATAAGACTTCTAAATTAGTATCTTACGTAGGTAAATCGAGTCCTACGACTCATTTCTTGGCCTCCAACTCTTTCCGGATTCTCATAACTCCATTTCCAACCTTCCCTACCATGGGGTAACACACTCTCCCTTCCTTAGAGTTGTTGGATAGAGTAGTGGATTATCCGACTCACTTTATAACTTCTAAGAAGTTTAAGAAATACTCTAAGCTCAGGAGTGTGGGGTATAACAACTTTGGTGATTTTTGCGTAAATAGCTGCAGTTCTATTATTGATTTTGGTATAAATTGTGTTTTGATGAATGTACTCATTTGTTGAGTTTTTGAGTCCCAAATTGTGTCCCAATTTGGGATATAAGTTCGTGGGGCTGATTTAAGATCTGGTTTTGGGGTTAGTTTCGAAACTTCCGATGTGAGTCCCATAATTCTCGATTTTGACTCTAAAATTGGCCCATCATTAAATTTGATAATTTTTATGTCATAAAAATTGTATTGATGTTGTGAGTCTATTTTTGACAGCGTGACAACGTTCTGAGGCCGTTCGAAAAGAAAAAGCTCTGACAAAGTAATTTGGAGTGTGCGTTTAGCCTATAGGTAGGCTACGATTTTCCTTTCTTTAGATTGAGCTGGAATGTGTGAACTCATGTTAAGATAGATGAAATTTGGATTGGGTAGCTTATTTACATATCTTAGGTGATAGAAATCATGGATTATGTTTTTGTTGGGTATTTCGAGTAATTGAAAGCATGTGATCTCTTTTGTTATTTGTTAATACTAAAAGTGGCATCGATTTGTTATAATTGGTATTGGGTAACACATTGTCCTTAGTATAGGTTATGGAACTTGCTTTAGATACCTCGGCATTGCTCTGATGGGCTTAGATCCTTGTAAAATGGTGTAAAAGACTAGTGTCTGGTCGTTGGGCCTTAGTTAGACAGTAACCTTGCTCTTATGAACAACCTTATCCATAATTCCCTATGATTGCGACTTTTGAGATGCGTTGGTGATACTAGATTTCTAATCAACTTGTTTCGGTTTCGATTGAAGTATTGGCGATATACTAATTTATTCATTCTGAAGGAGATCTTTGATAATTATTAGCGTCAAGTGAAAAGGAGAATATTCAGCACTTTCAATTAAATCACTTGTGAGAATTTAGATCCTAGTCTCGCCCTTCATTCTGAAATTCCATCTATGAGCATCTAGGTCCTAGTCTCAGCCTCCGTTCTAAAATTCCATCAGGGAGTATTTGAGTACCAGTACCAGCCTACACTGTACCGATGGATTATGGTGAGCATCCAGGTTCAGTTCCGATCTTGACCATATTGAGAATTCAGGCGAGCATCTGGGTGTCAGTCTTGGCTTCGGCCCCTAGAGCATTCATGGCCAATCTATTCTTGGAGATTCTTGGTTCGGGAATTATATGGTTCTTTAGTTCTTGGTAGCACATATAGTTTTTGTAGTTATAGATATTCTGTGTACCTAGCGGGCTTATCGAGGTTCGTCCATATTTTATTTAAACTTATGTACGAGTGTCTCATCCTAGTTTATGTCTTTTTGTTTGTATAAATATTACCTTCCTTACATTAGATGTTTATTATGACTCTTATTTAGGCTTATTCCTCATTTTCATATTGTTTTTACCTTTCTTACTCAACCGGCTTATGATGCCTACTGTGTACCTTATATCTGGTATTCATACTACACTTTGTATCTATTTTCGTGATGCAGGACCGTGCACCAGCTACCATCGTAGATGAATCGAGCCTGCTGTAGCCAGCTCTAGAGACCAGGGTAATCATATGCTGTCCTGAGATAATTTATGTCTTCTTCAGCTTGGATGACCCATCTTTTTGTACTTTTGAGACTAACCGATGTTGTATATATTTTTGGTCCTCTTTTGGAACTTGTATTCATTTTATTTTGGTAACAACTCAGTACTAGTGACTTCCAGGTTTTGGGAGGAATTTTGTATTTTGTATATATTTATCTAGTATCTTCTTATTTTTTTGTTCTCTTAGTTTTGTTTAGTATTTCTCCCTTATACCCATTACTTGCAGTTCTAGGTTATGGATTTGGCTTACCTATCGGGGGTTTATTGTAGGTGCCATCATGATTTGGAAAATTAGGTCGTGACAAGTTATTATCTAAGCCTCAGGTTTATTGGTCTCACTTGTACAGAGGTAACATCTTGTAGTGTCCCGTATATAGGTGTGGAGACGTCTGTGACTTATCTTCGGGAGGGTATAGGATATCATTTAGAATATTCTCTATATTATATTATTTCATATAGTTGTGTGTCTTATTGGTTTCTTGAAATCTCATTTGTTCTACTTTTTCATAGGGATGGCTCATACATGCGGTACTACCAGTGGTAATGACCCTCTAAGATCGGGCAGGCTTAGAGGTTGGCCCTGTGGTACAGGCAGGGGAGAAACTCTAGTCTATGATCCAGTTATAGATCCCGAGCATGTAGAGGAGCATCAAGATGCCTTTATTCCTTCTCAGCCATAGGGGCCACCAGTACCAACACAGTCTCTAGCCGCACCAGTTATGACCCCAGCATTATAGGCGGTGATTACTAAGCTCCTTATTGCTAGCAAGATTATACCATAGGCCCAACCCTAGCTGCGGGTATGCCAATACCATAGGACCAGCCTATGCTTCCAGCACCTGAGGTTCAGCCACCCCCGCCAGCAGTTCCAAAGGGTGTTATATCCTTACAGAAGCAGAATATTTTATGGGTACTTCAGAGGCTGTTATCCCCGACATTTTTTAGAGTCTTTGGTGAGGATGCCATAGGGTTTCTGACTATTTTCTAGGGGCAACTTTACTCTTTGGGTCTTGTGGAGTCTAGAGGGGCCGACTTGCCCTCTCACCAGTTCTATGGATCATCTAGACAGTGGTGGTGCTCCTACTTATAGACCAGGCCAGCTGGGTCCCTACCATTGATATGTGGTCATATCTCAAAGGACTTCTTGTCTAGATACATCCCTAAAAGAATGAGGGATCGACTCCGATCAGTTTACACGATTGAAGTAGGGTCAGATGATAGTTGTCGAGTATGATGCTTGATTCCACCAGCTATCCCGGTATGGCACAATGATTCTACCTAGTGAGAAGGAGCAAGTATGATGTTTTTTGCATGTGTGAAGGCCCAACTTGAGATTAGGGATAGAGCACTTAGATTCTACGGGCTGCTCTTTCTTGGATGTGGTAGACCATGCCCGCACTATAGAGATTATTTATCACCAGGCTGAATGGGGCAGCGATAAGAGGCCTAGGCATTAGAGCAACTTCAGTAAGTCCTAGTCTAGGGGCTAGGACAGCTATGACAGGCACCACCAACAGTTCTAGCATAATATGTGTCAGTAGCTGAGGGTAGCCAGCCCTGTTCAGGGGTTCCACTACAGGGAAGAGATCGGGGGGATTAGGTCCACTTTCTTCCTATCGTGGATGGGTTATCACCGGCCACTTAGCTTTGGGGTGTTATGATTGTGGTTCACTAGAGCACTGTGCTAAAGAGTGCCCTATCCAGGCTAGACCATGGGCCACAGTACTACCTCTACCTAGAGGTGGAGATCAGGGTCAGGTCCATGGCGATGGCCAGCAGGATATTCGGGGAGGTCCCTGAGAAGGACAGTTGGGGTGGTAGTTATAAGAATATGGAAGAGGCTGATAGGTCCATTTTTATGTTGCTCTAGCTAGGGCAGATACCGAGGCATCAGATGATGTCATCATAGGTACTATCCTCATGTGTTAGCAGACTGCTTCGACTTTATTTGAACTAGGTTCCATGTATTCTTATGTGTCTATATATTTTTCTCCTTGTCTGAGTATTATTTATGAGTCACTTAAGGTGTTATTGCATATTTCAACCCCGGTAGAGGATTCTTTAGTAGTGGATCACGTTTGTAGATCTTGTGTGGTGACTATTCAGGGGCATAAGCCCTGGGCGGATCTTATTTTACTTGATATGTTGGACTTTGTTGTTATTCTAGGAATGGATTGGATATCCCCTCACCATGTTGTTTGGGATTGTTATGCCAAGACTGTTACCTTAGCCATGCCTCGTATTCCCCTGGTCTTGTGGTAGGTTGCTTATAGCCACTTACTGATGGAGATTATATCTTTGATGTTGGCTCGATGACTAGTTGTGTCCAGGTGTTTGGCCTACTTAGCATATGTCTGTGATGTGTCCAATGAGGCCCCTTCCATTGATTCAATTCCTGGTCCGGGAGTTTATATATGTCTTTTCTACCAATCTACCTGGACTGGTAGAAAAGAGGGTATCATGGTAGATCCACCGAAGATTGAGGCTATTCATGGTTGGGCTAGACCCACATTTGTTACAGAGATTCTGAGCTTCATCATATTGGCAGGTTAGTATAGGCGCTTCATTGAGGGTTTCTCCACCATTGCAGCCCCATTGACCCATTTGACCAATCAGAATGTCCCCTTTGTATGGTCTGAGGAGTTTGAGTCAAGCTTTTGGAGGCTTAAATAGTTCATTACTACCGCTCCTATTTTGACTCTTTCGATTGAGGACGAGAGCTTTTCAGTATATTATGATGCTTTTGGTGTAGGTCTTGGATATGTTCTAATGCAATATGGACGAGTAATTTCTTATTCTTCCAGACAGTTGAGAGTGCACTAGTGCAACTATCCCACTCATAATTTAGAGTTGGCGATAGTAGTTTTCACGCTCAAGATATGAAGGCACTACTTATATGAGGTCCATTGTGAGATATATACAGATTACCACAGCCTACAGTACATTATGAGTTAGAGGGACTTTAATTATAGACAACGATGCTGGATTGATCTTTTAGTAGATTATGACATCTATCCTTTACCATCCGGTCAAGGCAAATGTAGTAACTGATGCCTTGAGCTAGAAGGTGGGGAGTATGGGTAGTTTAGCTTACTTGCCTGCTGTGGAGAAACCCTTCTCCTTTGACATCTAGTCTTTGGCTAATGGGATGGTCAAGTTGGACATCTTAGATTCTTAACTGGTTTTGGATTTTGTGGGAGCTCGGTCATCTTTATTGGATTAGATTCATGGCCTACAATTTAAGGATGGAGCATTGATAGAGCTTCTAAAGTTGGTATTGCGAGGCGAGGGAGGCCAGGCTTCTATATATTCAGATGGGGTACTATGGTTTGATGACCGCCTTTGTGTTCCCAGAGTTGGAGACTTTATTTAGTTTCTCCTTCGCGAGGCCCATAACTCTAAATAATTTATTCATCCAGACACCGCAAAGATTTATCAAGATTTGAGACAATATTACTATTTTCATGGCATGAGGAAAGATATAGCAGAGTATGTGTCCCGTTATTTAATTTGCCAGTAGGTTAAGACCGAGCATTAAAGGTCTGCTAGGTTTTTCCAGAGATTACCCATTTCCTAGTGGAAATGAGAGCGTATTACCATGGATTTGGTGATGTGATTACCTTGAACACCTAGAGGTAGTGATGGTATTTAGGTCATCATTGATTGATTGACCAAGTTATCACACTTTTTGCCACCGCGTTCTACTTTTAGAGAAAAATATGTAGCTCGGGTCTATATTTAGGAGGTGGTCCATCTTTATGGGGTATCGATGTCTATTATATTAGGTAAGGGGTCTTAGTTTATTTCCCATTTTTGGAGAGCTTTTCTGAGAAAGTTGGGCACTTGGGTTGATCTTAGCACGAAATTTCATCCACAGACCAATGGCCAATCAGAGCGCACTATTCAAATTTTGGAGGATATGTTGCGAGCTTGTGCGTTGGAGTTTTGAGGTTATTGGGAGAATTACTTGGCTCTGGCAGAGTTTGCATACAACAACTTCTACCACTTTAGTATTCAGATGGCCCAGTTCAAGGCCTTATATGGTAGGTGTTGTCGTACTTTGGTTTGTTAGTTCGAGTTTTCAGAGTCTAGGCCACACTGTATTACTATAGGATGCCTAGGGTTCATATTATTCAGGATAGACTAAGGATGGGTCAGAGTAGACACCAGAATTATACTGATCACAGACGCCGACCTTTGTACTTTGAGTTTGGGGATTGTGTATTCTTGCGGGTGTCACCCTTGAAGAGAATGATGATATTCCATAGATGGGGTAATCTTAGCCCCAGGTATATTGGTCCTTTTGAGATTTTGAGGAGAGTTGGAGAGGTTGCTTATGAGTTGGCTCTACTTCTAGCATTTTCGACTATACATCCGATTTTCCATATTTCTATGCTATGCCGGAAGGATGATCGTCTAAACTTTGTTGCAGAGCCAGTTACTATATTAGCCAGAGATATTTGCCATCTTTTTTCCATGTCCATACCTGTGGTTAAGGTCCAGTGGCGACACCGCCTGATTAAGGAGGCTACCTGGGAGACAGAGCAGGAAATGTAGGAGAAATTCCCCAACTTATTTGAGCCTTTAGGTAGATCCTTGTCTTTAATTTCACTGACAAGTTCTTTTAGTAGTAGATGTTCTAATGATCCTCTTGATCATTTTCATGTTTCTACTTCTATTTTATCATTTAGTGCATTCCTATAGCGACCCACGTTATTTTTGACATGCTTACGGTGGTAGCTCAGTCGTCTAGTCGTTTGTTTGGGATTTAGGCCTATTTTCGTATTTGGAGCTTTTATAACTTAAAAATTCGACTTCGGTCATTACTTCAGGTAAACAACCTTATAACAGAATTCTGATAATTCCATCAGCTCCGTAATAGCCAAATTAGGCTAGTTGCATGATTGGCACAAGTATCGAGGCAATCATTATGAGTTTTGGGGTCATTTAGTGCTTTAGCCTTTAAAATTTGGCCTAAGACTGACTTTGCTCAACATTCTTGGTAAACGTGCTTGGATTGAAATTCCATCAGCGCAATTAGCTCTAGAATGTTGAGTTTGGTCTAGAACGACCTTTCTTACATATCCCGAGGCTTTCGGTCTCATTTTGAGCCCTTTTGTGGTTTTGGTTTAAATTGGTGCTTGGGTGTGGGACCCACTTTTTGTTGAAACAACCTCTATTGGAAATTTTGACTGCACCATTGATTCCGAAATATTGTTTCCAATCAAAATTCATTTTTAGTTTGCTTTCATGGGACTACGAATGAGTTCAGAATATCAAACTATCAAATTTTGGACTGTGCTATTACTATTCATCGCGGTTACTATGCACTGTGAATTTTTTAGATTCAAGTCCCAACTTTGACAAATAATTTCTCCACCATTTTGAGCTCAATTTCAGTGATTCAAGGTCCAAATTAAAGGGTTTTTTAGTGAGGAACGTCGTGGTGTAGTTGGTTTCAGCTGTTGAGGCTTCATTTTTGTCGCGACCCAAGCCTAGGGCCTAGACATGACATGGCGAATGAGGAATCCAAAAGTACCTTAAACAAGCCTCTTAGCATTCTTTTAGCCTTTCATAGGTAATGACAATAAATAAACAAGCAGAAATCATAATAGTAAATCTTCAACTTACATATGTCCAACAATACCTCTAACTTTTAGATTTAACAGGGCTAAGACAAGTCCCTAGCTCACCCTTAATCATAATAGAAATAAATATCATAGTAAGTGTCTAAAGATCTCAACATATCATAAGCTAGAAAGATAAAGGAGTATTATTCCCGGAACATGGAAACTCACAAAAAGTAGCCTTCAAACGAAATCTCAATTAGCCACGTGGAAGAGAACGAGGAGGAGCACCGGTCCCTATATGGTGATATCATGTAGGCAAAAGAGTATGCGTTAGTAATTTGAATGTACTAAGAATGTAAGCATGCATGAGCATTGAACAAACATTAAAACATTTATGTAATATGAAACATAATGCAATGCATGCATAATCAATCATATAGATATCCTTTAAAACATTCATTTTGTGGGAAAAAGACCATAACCGATATTTAAGACCATGTGAGCTATTAAATGAAATCCAACATAACCCCTTACGTTGGCCGGGGAGACTAATTGCCGGGTAGAACTCCATCAACTTCATTCATTTCTTTAACTTTAACTTTAAGGGCTATTTGTGGATCCATTAGCCTAAGACTATAAGGGCTCCAATGTTGGCACATAGTTAATGAGACAAAGGGTTGCTACTATGATTTCCTTATCGAATTTCACCTCAATGACCCATTCGATTCTAAGTCAATCCTACAGAATAGTCTAATACTTCAGAATAGTCATAGCATATAGCTTGAGAATTCAAAATATCATATTTGGTAGAATAGCCCATTAAAACATTTGGTGATTCAAATATTCAAGAATTATACTTATAGCATAGAGAATCCATCATTCATAGCATTTCATCATTCTTTTATTTTATAAGATTCCCTTTTTATCATAGACATTGCTTTCATAAACATTCATTTGGAGTCAAATTTTTAACTCAAACTTCATTGAAAACATAGTAAAACTAGGTGGGTTCAAATCACTTCAACTTGCAAACATGTATGTAAATGAATATGCATAAATACTTCGAAATCCATTAATTAAAAATTATGCTTTAAACAACCCACCATGAATTTCAAGAACCTTTAAAGAGATAAATAGAGAAATTACTTGCAAACCATCAATTCATATATATGAAATCATGTTGCATAAAAATAGATCAATAATCATTAGTTTAACCATGATTCATGCTATTAAGTAAAAATAAGAATTATCTATAAGAAAATATTATTTGAAATCAAGAGATTTAGTTGAAAGAGTTTTGGACTAAATGAGTGGAAGAACCAATGGATAAAAATCCACATAACTTAGAGTAACGTTTAAAGAAAAAAAATATAATTTATCATATAATTAAAATACTTTAGGCATGAGAGTGGATGGAATAATCTCATTGAAGCTTTACATACCTGGAATCCGAAGCGTTACTCAAAATTGAACGACTTAATAAACACTCTTGAATCCTAGCCTTTTCTCCTCGTCGGAGCATTTTGTGTACTACATAGAGTATATAAATTACCGAAATAGTATTTCTACACTACTAAGAACTAAAACTATATTTTGAGAATGAGTAAAGGAGTGTATAGAGAGAAGAGCTGCTTGAGAAAGCTTGATGAGCAAAATAATGAAATAAGATGGGTATTTATAGGTGAGAAGGAGGGACCTAACAATAATTAAAATAATGATAAAAAAAATATGAAAATTTAATGGAACATTGTAATGTCATGGGTGATGTTAAATGGAGGACTATTGATGTCAAATAAATCTAGATCTTTTCATGGTTGGGGAGATGGACCTTCTTTTAATAGAATACCCTTTTTTGGAGCTACGTTTGAAAAATATAACTTACTCATTAGAATTTGGTATCTTCATATGAATTGTTACTCTAGAAGTCTACTTTCATTTTGTTCAAGAATAAACTGATTTGGATTATCCTACAGGAAGATATGATTTTTCTTGTATAAATACTTTATTCCGTTACAACACCATATCTTGCAATAATTAATTTATTTGACCTATTCAACCTCCGAAACTTAAAATATGGTCTACAAAAGTTGTATGTAATCATGTTTGAGTTATTTAGAAATTTAAATCACCTAATTTGATCTAACCTATTAAAAGTTATGCCCAAAATACAAAAGTGATATCATTTTCATCGAGAATTAGAATATCATATACAATATTTTTAGGGGGTGTTACAATTTTGGTGATTTTTGCATAAATAGTTGTTGCCCTGTTATTAATTTTGGCCTAGAATTCTATTTTGATGAATGAACTAATTTATGGAGTTTTCGAGCCCTAAATTGTGTCCCAATTCAGGATATGAGTTCGTGGGGCTAATTTAGGATCTTTTTTTAGGGTTAATTCCGAAACTTCTAACGCGGGTCCCACAATTCCTATTTCTTACTTTGTAATTGGCCCATATCTGAATTTGATAATTTTAATTTCATAACAATTGTATTGACGTTGTGAGTTTGTGTTTGACAGCGTGACAATGTTTTGAGGCCATACGAAAAAGAAAAGCGCCGATAAAGTGATTTGGAGCGTGCATTCAGCCTACATGCATGCTACGATTTTCCTTTCTTTAGATTGAGCTAAAATGTGTGAACTCATATTGAGATAGATAAAATTTGGGTTGGGTAGCTTATTTACATATCTTAGGTGCTAGAAATCATGTTTTAGGCTTTTATCGGATATTTTGGATAATTGAAAGCATGTGATCTCTTTTGTTAATTTTTAATACTACAAGTGGCGTCAATTTCTTATACTTGGTATTGTAGAACATGTTGGCCCTAGTATAGGTTGCGGAACTTGCTTTAGATGCCCCGACGTCGCTCTAGCGAGCTTAGATACTTGTAGAATGGTGTAGTGGACTAGTGTCTGGTAGTTGGGCCTTAACTAGGAGGTAACCTTTCTCTTACGAACAACCTTAGCCATAATTCCATATAATTGTGACTTTTGAGATGCATCGAAGATACTAGACTTCGTGATCGACTTTTTTGGGTTCTCATTGAAGCCTTGGCAATATACCAATTTATTCATTGTGGAGAAGATCTTTGGTAATTATTAGCGCCTGATGAAAAGGAGAATATTTGGCACTATCGATTAAATCATCTGTGAGCATTTGGGTCTTAGTCCAGGCCTCTATTTTGAAATTTTATCTGTGAGCATCTGGGTCCCACTTCCAACCTCTGCCGACTTGTTAGTATGGCGAACGGAGGTCAAAGTCTCATCTTTGAACGTACCAATGGATTATGGCGAGCATCTAGGTCCCAGTCCCGGCCTTGACCATATTGAGAATTAGTGCAAGCATCCGGGTGCCAGTCCCAGCCTCGGCCCCTAGAGCATTCATGGCTAATCGATTCTTGGAGATTCTTGGTTTTGAAATAATATGGTTCTTCTGCTCTTGGTATCACAAATTCTTAGTTCTTAGTCTTTGTAGTCATAGCAATTTTATGTACCGGGCGGGTTTATGGGGGTTTGTCGAGTTTTATTTAAACTTGCACACGAGTATTCTGGCTGGGCTTATGGGGGCCTAGTTGGGTGTAGTTAGCTATAGTCTTCCTGTTCGTATAAATATTTACCTTCCTTACCTTAGATGCTTATTATGACTCTTGTTTAGGTTTATTCCTCTTTTTCATATTTTTTTTACCTTTCCTACTCAGTCATCCTATGATGGTTATTGGGTACCTTATATCTAGTACTCATAGTACACTCTGCATATGCTTTCGTGATGCAGGACGAAGCACCAGTTACAGTCGCGGATAAATCGAGCCTGCTGCAGCCAGTTACGGAGACTAATGTGAGCATATGTCATTCTAAGATCATTTCTGTCTCCTTCAGCTTGGATGACCCGTCTTTTTGTACTTTTGAGACTAGCCAGTGTTGTATATATTTTTGATCTACTTTTGGAACTTGTATTCATTTTATTTAGATAGCAGCTCTATACTAGTGACCTCATGATTCTTGGAGGGATTCGGTGTTGTATTTTTTATATATTTATCTAGTTTTTTCTTATTTCGGTTTTTGTTCAATTCTCTTAGTTATGTTTAGTATTTCTCCCTTATAGCCATTACTTGCAGTTTTGGGTTATGGGTTTGGCTTACCTATCGGGGGGTTATGGTAGATGCCATTATGACTTGAGAAATTGGGTCATGACATAATCCATATACTAAGGCTAGTATTTCTGTGTCTATACTACTCATATTTCCTTTCTCTTTATACTTTATACTTTGGTAAGCGCAAATCTTTTCTTCACTTTTATTACTATATTTATTAGGTCTTGCTTTTAATACTGCTTTCCATCCTAAGAAACTTTTGTTTGTTTCTATGATTAAATAATCTATTTCTAATGGTATATTTAGATCGGAAATATTTTTAATTTTTTTCTTTAATCTGTTGTACTAATATAATGTCTTCTATAATAAAATATTTTTGTCTCTTACTTCCTGTTTTAGAATATAACGGTCCCGCTATTTTTTCTAAATTTTGAATGAAAATTCTTGCATAATTTATTAATACTAAAATCTTTTGTAGTTTCTTAGTATTGTCTAGTTTATCTGGCATATCTAATACTTTTTGTTAGCTATATGAGGTTGTAATTTTCTTTTTCCGTATCCTAATATTATTCCTAGAAAGTTTATATGAGTTTTACATAACTCCATTTTCTTTTTACTTATTATTATCCCATTTTTTACAAATAGTCTAAAAACTGTTTAGAGATGTCCTGAGTGTTCTTCCATATCTTTTCTAAATACTAAAATATTATTTACATATACTAGAACAATCTTTTATAGTCTCCAAATACAATATCCATTTTTCTTTGGAATATTGGCGGTGCTGTTTTTAATCTGAATGGCATTGCTAACCGTACAAAATGTCCTTCTAGACAAGTGAATTCTATCCATTCCACACTTTCTCCATGCATCTTAACTTGCCAATATCCTGATTTACAATCAAATGTACTAAATAGTCTTTTTTCTTGTATTCTATTTATTAATTCATTTTTATCGAGTAACTTATACGCGTTTGTTCTAGTATTATCATTAAGTCCTTTATAATTTATTATCATTCTTACTTTTCCTCTTACTATCTCACTATGGTTTCTTACCACAAATGCTGCAGATTTATGTTTAGACGTAGATCTTCTTATTACTTCTAGTTTTAATAATTCTTTAACTTGTATACTAAAATCTTCCATATCTTGATTAGTTGCTTCTATTGCAGTTGTTTTTATTACATATTCTTGATTTATAATATCTAGCTTACATACTACTTTATTAGAGTCTCGACATTTTAGTGGTTATTCTCCTATTATCTCCATTTCATCTAGTATCCTTACTATGTTATCTAAATCTTTTGGGCTTTTAATAACTCCTATGATATCAATCCCAGTTTTAAAATTATAAAATTCTGTCTCTATTTCTATTAACTTATAATCTTTTTCATGTATGTCTTTATCGTAATGTTCTTCTTCATACATATCTTTTTGCTCTTTACAACACTCATTATTATTCTTGCAATTGTTACAACATATTTGTAGGTTTTGGGCTTAATGCATCTTCCCTTTGTTTCGAATTTTATAGTTTGTACTGGTGTATATGTAGTATTTTTAAGGAATACTCCCCCATCTCTTGTAATTAAACAACTTCCATTATTATGTAATATAAATTATTATCCTATTATAAAATTTACTTTTATATTTAAATTAAATACCCATATTGTAATGACCCGTTAGGTCATTTTGAGAATTCCTCCTCCTTTCATACGAGATCCTTCCCGTAAAATTTTAATGGGTTATTTGGACTATTCGGTAACTTTGGTTAATTAGTTGAGGGATAATTTTAGAGAATTAATTTAATTGATAGGCTAAAGTGTTAATTTATTTAATACCCTATACCACTTTTCTTATATTTATTAAAATAGGTTAGTAGGATTTGTAAATTTTAATACATAATTAGTTTGGAAAAGGAAAAAAAAATAAAAGAAAAGAAAAAAAAAGAATTATATATATAAACTCTGATGGCCTAATGCCATCAGATGTAACAATCTGAGAACAGCGATGAATGAGAAAGAACGCAGGAACAAAAAAAATACGGAGAAAGAAAGAAAAGAAAGGAGAAAAGAAAAATAAAGGAGGAGAGAAAAATATGGATTTTCATTCCAAAGCATCAAGATAATTATTCTCATGGCCTAATGCCATCAGATGTAACAATCTGAGAACAACGATGAATGAGAAAGAACGCAGGAACAAAAAAAATACGGAGAAAGAAAGAAAAGAAAGGAGAAGAAAAATAAAGGAGGAGAGAAAAATATGGATTTTCATTCCAAAGCATCAAGATAATTATTCTCATCCTTTCCATTAAATTTTCATGTGATTATAAACATATTTTTAGCGTATATTGGTGGAGAAAAAATGCTCAAATAAGAAAATATGACTCTAGGGTTCTTCATATAAAATCTTGATTTGGGGGTCGAATAACGATCTGTTTTAGCTGAAATTTGACATGTGAGTTTATTTTATCATGAGTGAACATAATCGGAAAGAAAATTTTAGATTTGACTTCAATGACATAGAATGAGTTAGTTCCCGAATTTTGATATATTGAAATAGATAATTAAATATTAGGTATATTATATTTTATGAATTCCATTAAATTTATGATATTGGGGAAATTAGAACCTAACCCTAGGCTTAAAATTTAGAAATATGAGAGTTGACATGTTATTTGACATCAATATTAGGAACTTGATTATAGATTTGGGTAGGTTTTGGGTCTAGGCGAGACATATAATAATATGAGTGTTGTTAGTTTTGAAATCTTATTGTGGTTATTTATTTGATTAGATTATACTTATTTGGAGGTCCAACAAAAAGGGAAGTCTCAAGTACCGAAGTAATTGCTTGATTAATTAAGGCAAGTGAATTTCTAAACCTCAGTTTAAGCTTGTAAATGCTTGTATTTCCGTATTATGTGTACTAGGAAGTAATGAGAATTAGACTGGATTATTGACTATATGATTGGCCTTAAAAATGGAGATGAGGGGTAGAAAATAGTGATCTAATGACATGTATTGGTGGAATTGATATGTTGTGATTGTGGATTTATTTTGGACATGTGAAATGACTATGTTGATGTGAGATAGGAAAAATTATGGTTGTTGTCATATTATTATCGTGAATTATATGAACATGAATTGATTGCATTGGTTCTGACATATTATGTTGAGATTGAAAATAATATGAAATAAAAGGGGTCGGGCCACACGCTCCGTGGCAGGTATTATAAAACAAAGGGGTCGGGCCACCCGCTCCGTGGCAGGTATTATGAAATAAAGGGGTCGGGCCACATGCTCCGTGGCAGGATATATATATTGAGGGGATGGGCCACACGCTCCGTGGCAGATTACATGGATAGAAATGTCCCCCATGGGTTCTGAAATGTGATTCAGCGGATGTGTACCGATAGGACATACATGCATCATTTTCTTGCATTGCATTGTACCTTTCTGATAATTGTGAATTTGTGTTTACCCCTACACTACTCTGTGTGTGCTGAACTTAATTTGGTATGCTTCATTGACGAGTATTTATGGCTGTATTACTGTTGTTATTGTACAAGTGTAGAGTTGGGCTGATTTTATGCAGGTTGTAGTTAAGGAGGTTCGGTTGGGAGGACAGGAATACTTGTATCTATTAAGCTTTGCTTAGTTTTAGTTATCTACTTGCTGAGTACCGTGTTTTTTTGGTACTCACCCCTTGCTTCTACACTTGTGTAGGTTGTGAGCACAGGCCTGCTTGATCTTCTAGTATTTTCTACCACTTTCGAGGCTATCATTCCGAGTGTCGAGGTAGCTGTTACATCCATCTAGCGGACACCTCTTACTCTTTTATTATGTTTTAGTCCTATTCTAGAGACAAAGACATTGTGACTGTATTTCTTTTCGTACTTCGGTTATATATTAGTGGCTTGTACACGTGACAACCAATCTTGGGGGATGTTGAGTTTATTTTACGTATTCTCGGTTAAGTTAAATTTTGATTTATTTCTTTTCTTCTGTATCTATTTTCTGTTGGTTATTAGGCTGACTTATCTCGGTGGGTTGAGATGAGTGACATCACACCCGGATTCGGGTCGTGACACATATTCTATCAATGTTATAAGTTGGTTTGTAAAGTTTATTACATGTATTCATAAAGCTAACTTGTGTTTTATATATAGTATATCAGTATATATTATGGATTCCATTCATTTGCATTTCTACAATTCGTTTGTCTAGAGTTTTTATTAAATTTGGTTGTATTATAGAGTCTCAAAATTTTCTCTTTTCTCTTATAGGAGGCAATATTTCTATGTTCATTAATTCTGTTTCTTGGTCTACTATTTCATGGTACCTCCTCCAATTGTCTAGATTTAGTGGTTCTATTTTTTTGTGGATTGTTCTTCTTCATTTAACTTTTCTTTTCCTTTTTATATTACTCTTATTTGTTGCTCTAATTCATCTACTACTCTTATTTATTGCTCTAATTCATTCACTCTGGTATTTAATGTCAGTATTCTTAGATTAGTTGTCTGGTTACTTACTTCTTTATGTTTCTCTTCCTTTACAACTTTTATTTTTAATAAATTTTCTATGCATGTAATGCATACTTCTGCATAACATATCTTACATTTTGCCTTTTTTTTCTTTACTAGAATACCATTTACATATTATTACATTGATTGTTATCTATTTTTTTATTTCTCTCGAATTCATGATTACACTCTTGTTAAATATTCATCATTGTACTTCCTTGTAATTCGTCTAAATCTAAGTCTTTTATTTCTAAACCTATTTCATTTATTAATTCTTCCTGTTTCTGAGTCTGAAGAATTTGATTGGGTTTTATCTGCTACTTCTATACTCACTATTGAATATATACTTTCATTATCATACATATATTCAACTACGTTAATTAATATCTCTTGAAAATCTTTTATTAATTGTGAATTTCTAGTTATGTTATTATTTCTCTTGGGGCATACATTGGCCAAGTGCTCTATACTTCCACAAGCAAAACATTCTAATTTATTTTGTAATTTCTATCGGTTCTATATTTTCTAACATATCTATTTTTATCTAAATATGATTTTCTAACTGATGACTTTCTTAAATAATGTCTTCTTCTATTGTATGGAAGGTCATAGTGAGGTCTACGTCTTCTATAGCATTTTGGTTTCTGTCGGTCCTTATCATAACTTTGCATTGTGTATATTATATTTTTGAAGAAACTCATTTTATTTTGTTTTAATTGCTTTTTTATTGGTATATTCGTACATTTTTCTGTTATTATTTTCATTACATGTTGTAATCTATGTCCTATTGACCATCTAGTGTTTGGGTTTTGCATTACTCCTTCTCTATTATACCACATGTCTCCTATTTCTCTCCCTAAAGCTCTAGGTAGCTTGTTAAATAACTTCTTTCCTAAATCTGTATCGAATGTATTTCCTCTAATTGTACAGTAATAGAAATAGTCTTTTTAAAAGTTCTTTATATGAAACTAACTTGTAATACTTAGTTGTTATAGCTTTATTAGAGCATTTCTTTGCAATATTACTAAACCACTATTTGGGTCTTCTCCTGTAATTAGACTATGTATTTTATTCGTAAAATTATAAGGGTTTACTCCCATATTTACCAAGTTTTGGAATTCTTGTGGGAAATTAGACATTTATGCTTCTCATATGACTTTTGAAGATTCTCCTAAAAAGGTTTTCATATATTTATGCATTGTCTCTGCATCTGTATCTTGGTATGTCTTTATATAATCTGCTACTACTATTCCTTTTCATACGTCTATAACTGTATTCCACATCTGATGATCATGTGTAGCTATATTTAATATTTTTCCTTTATTTCCTCCTTTTTCTAACCTAATAGGTTCTTCCATAGCCATTCTTCTCCTTATTGGTTTTGTAATATCCCCTAAAAACGTTGTATACGATGTTTCAATTTTTGCCTAAATATGATACAGCCTCTATATTTTGGTCATAACTTTTCATAGAAATATCCAAATTGAGTGATTCAAATTTCTGAGTAACCACAAGATCATTACCTACAACTTTTAGGAAGACCATATTTTAAGATTCGGAGGTTAAGTAGGTCAAATAAATTAATCTTTGTAAGGTAGGATGCTGTTACGGAAATGAGTGTTTATAGAAGAAAAATCATATCTCACTTTAGGTTTATCCAAATTGGTTGATTCGTGAACGATATGAAACTAGACTTCCATATCTACAATTCTTATGAAGACACCAAATCCTAATAAGGAATTTATCTTATTCAAACGCAGCTCCCAAAAAGTGTATTCTGTCAAAGATAACTCATTTCACCTACCATAGAAAGATCTAGATACATTTGACATCACTCATGACATAAATTGTCCTCCATTTAACATCATCCATGACATCAATATATTCCACTAAATTTTCAGATTTTTATTTATAATTATTTTATTTATTGTTAGGTCATCTTTCCCACCTATAAATACCCACCTTATTTCCTCATTTTATTCATCAAGCTTTCTCAAGCAAATCTTCTCTCTATACACTTCTTTACACATTCTCAAATATAGTTTTAGTTCTTAGTAGTGAAGAAATACTATTCCGGTGATTCATATACTCCGGGTAGTACACAAAATGTTCCGGCGAGGAGAGAAGCTAGGACTCAAGAGTGTTCATTAATTCTTTCGGTACCAACTAAAGCTTCGGTCTCCAGGTATGTAAGGCTTCAATGAGAGTATTCCTTCCACTCTCATATCTAAATTATTTTGATTATATGATAAATTATGTTTATTTTCTTTAAGCTTTACTCTAAGTTATGTGGGTGTTTATCCATAGGTTCTTCCACCCATGTAGTCCAAAAACTCTTTCAATTAAGTCTCTTAATTTCAAGTAATATTTTCTTATGTTAATTCTTAATTTTACTTAATAGTATGAATCATGGTTAAACTAATGATTATTGCTCTATTTTGATGCAACATAATTTCATATGTATGAATTGATGGTTTACAAGTAATTCTTTTATTTATCTATTTAAAGGTTCTTGAAATTCATGGTGGGTTGTTTAAAGCATGATTTTTAATTAATAGATTTCAAAGTATTTATGTATATTTATTTACATACATATTTGCAAGTTGAAGTGATTTGAACCCACCTAGTTTTACTATGTTTTTAATAAAATTTGACTTGAAAGCTTTGACTCCAAATAAATATTTATGAAATTAATATCTATGATCAAAAAGGGAGTCTTATGAAATGAAAGAATGATGAAATGATATGAATCATAGATTCTTTATGCAATAAGGACAATTCTTGCATATTTGAATTATCAAATGTTTTAATGAGCTATTCTACCGAATATGATGTTTGAATTCTCAAGTTATATGCTATGAATATTTTGAAGTATTAAACTATTCCGTGGGATTGACTTAGCACCGAATGAGGCATTGAGGTGGGATTCGGTAAGGGAATCCTAGTAGCAACCCCTTGTCTCATTAACTATGTGCCAACATAGGAGCCCTTGTAGGCTTAGGCTAATGGATTCATAAATAGCCCTTAAAGTTAAAGTTAAAGAAATAAATGAAGTTGACGGAGTTCTACCTGGCAAGTAGTCTCCCCAGCCAACGTAGAGGGTTATGTTGGATTCCATGTAATAGCTCGCATGGTCTTAAATGTCGGTTATGGTTAGCTTCCCACAAAATGAATGTTTTAAAGGATATCCATATGATTTATTATGCATGTATTACATTATGTTCCATATTACATAAATGTTATAATATTTTCTCAATATTCATGCATCCTTACATACTTAGTACATTTAAAGTACTAACGCATACTTTTTTTGCCTACATGATATCACCATATAGGGATCGGTGCTCCTCCTCATTCTCCTCCACGTGGCTAGTTGATATTCCATTGAAGACTACTTTTGGTGAGTTCCCATGTTCCGGGAACAATACTCCTTTATCTTTCTAGCTTATGATATGTTAAGATATTTTATTATGGCATTTCTTCTATTATGATTGAGGGTGAGCTAGAAACTTGTCTTAGCCCCATTAAATCTAATAGTTAGAGGTATTGTTGGACATATGTAAGTTGAAGATTTATTATTATGATTTCCGCTTGTCTATTTATCATCATTACCTATGAAAGGCTAAAAGAATGCTAAGAGGCTTGTTTGAGGTACTTTCGGGTTCCTCATTCACCATGTCACATCTAGGCCCTAGGCTTGGGTTGTGACAGGTTTTACATTTTTAGCTATTATTTCAGGATTTACCCTGAATACTCTTCTTCTTTGTACATTTCTTGTACTAGTGTCTACAGTATGTTGTTGAGTTATTCTTTGGAAAGGGCTTGAACTAGTTTATTCCATAAATTCTTTTTGACTTGTAACAGAATTCAACTCTATTTCTTCTTCATTATCATAAAATTTGTCTAGTAATTCTTAAAGACTATTTGTACACTGTATTCTATATCCTAGATTATCTGTTCTAAATTCACATGTCTTGAAATGGAGGTTTTTTACTATTAGATTCATTCCTCCTTTTTTACACCCTTTACATTTAAATGTTATATATTCATTTTCTTCGTATCTTTTTTGTTGCTTCTTCTAAAGCTTCATCTACTTCATATCCTTCTTGTATTATTTCTATATTCATCATTTCTATTTCTATTTCTGTTTCTGTCTCATTGTTTAATGCTTTTTGCATAGTATAGTTATAATCTGTAAATCTTATGAATATTTCTCCTTTAGTATTAGTGTACGTTAAATGAGATTCTGGTGTGAAAACCTTTGATTTATTAAATTTTTCTAGATTCCATACTAACCCTGCATATTCCTCTAGATTTATTTTTATTGGTTTTATTAATTTTATTCCTTTGTTTCCCATTACTTCAACTACATCATCTACTTTTATTTTGAATTTTGTATTATTCCTTAACACCATTTTTCCTATAAATCCTACACACATTAGTAAATTATTTCCATTATTCATCTCTTCGTATCCTTTAGTTAGTATTCCTATCTTGATATTTTTTCTGAATTCTCTTAAATTTATCATGAAGTCTGGACTAATGTAAAATATTTCTCCATTATTGATCATGTCTACTTTTGTTAATCCTATAATAGATTTCTTTAGGTCTGACCATCTATCGTCATAGATTACAACTAATACTTTAGTTCCTAAATTTTTTCTAGTTAATCCTTTTAATCCTATTACAGTTAATTCCACATGCCTTAAAGTCATTTTTGTATTCATTATTCCTCTTAGTGATTCTGGATTTATTAAGTTTATTGTTGATGTGTCATTTCCTATTGCTGATAATTGTTCTTCTCTGTAGTGTCTATATAATTGATTATTTCTAGAGAAGTATGTTGTATCATATAATGTCTTAGGATTCATTAGTTTTAATTGATTTTGTTGAAATATTTTTAAATCTCTGTCTATGTCTATTATCTGATTTAGTTCTTCATTTGGTTGGTGGCGTGATAGTATTCTAGTAATGAGGTTATTTCCTATTCTATTATCTGAAAAACTTACTCATGGTCTTTCTTCATCTGTTCTTTTCCTACCTGAAAGAAAGTCAATTGTTGAAGTTTCTATTTATTTTTAGTCATATTTTGTGGGTTTATCTCAATCTTTTTTAATTGGGTTATTAATTCGCCCACTTCCATATTTTTTTATTTTTCAATTTGTTCCTTTCCCTTAATAAGTTGATTTATTTTTGTATTTAATTCTAATAATAGTGCTATTATAATATTATTTTGTTTGATAATAACTTGGTCTGCTTTAGTTGCAGGTTGGTGATATGAAAATCCTTGTGGCTCTGTTTGGAATTTATTCGTAAAATCTAATGCATTTATATAAATTAGGTCTTTATAATTCATGAAAGATTTTTTTTTTAATTTTTGTATTATTTTCTTTAATTCGTTAATCTCAGTAGTTATTATTTCTACTTGCCCTGATATTTTTTTAGTAATTGAGTTAATTTAATTTTCACTTCTTTAGGTTTTTCTATTATTGTCTTAATTAATTTTTCTATTTCTAATTTAGTAGGGTTTTTTTTCTAAATTAAACTTCATATTTAAATTCTGAATTTTTCTATCTATTTCTAATTCTTGTGATTTCAGGAAATTAGATGTCACGCCCCGATAGGGTACCCTAGGCGTGGCCGGCACTCAGAAACCATTTCTGACTTCTGAGAGAACCACTTGGTCTCATTTCTTATTTATTCATGAGCGGAAGACTTAAGAATACTAATGTGGGCTTGTCATAATCAAAGGAAAAATAGATAATTATTAGAAGAAGTAGTTTCTAAGGAGAACTACTCCGATTACATCATCAGACTCTGTCTATGAAGCCTCTAATACTCTTAGATGGTGCCAATGACATGTCCATGGCTACCTCAAAAGAAACATCACACTCAACAATAATAAAAGGATAAGGAGTTCCTTCGAATACAAGAAGGACTCACCAAATAGCTGAAAAGAAATGATCTTCAACGATGCACCTGTTGAGGATCTCTAACACCTGTATCTGTATCATAAAACGATGCAGGTCGAATGACGTCAGTACGTGGAATGTACGAGTATGTAAAATGGCAGGAAGGTAAGGATAGATATCAAGATACTCCTCTCAATAAAACTCAGCTCAGAACTCAACATCATCTCAACATGAATATGTAATGCAAGTTTAAAATATAATAATAAAAATAATAGTAATAAGCAATGCTTACTCAGTTGGGAGTTTCTCTAACCGACAACCATCACTTATGAGCTAGCGATGATACAACGAAGCGATGTCGTTGCCACATCCATCCAATACGTTGCCAGGGTAAAGGACATCACCATCTTGGATCCATTCATCAAAGTCCTCTTTTTGGGACTTAAGAGGCATAGCCTCCATCCTACGCTGGCTACGTAGTTCTGGGGTTTGAGTCAATTAAACTCTTACCCAACTCGGTGCTCAATACTACTCCCAAAATATGTGCTCATATTAAACTCATCATCTAGTCTCATTGGACTTTAATTTAAATCATCAAACTCATCTCATTTCATGTTCATCAATCATTATACTTCCAAAAACATCATTTACATCTCATCAAAACATCTTGCTCAAAATATCATTTTCTCAAATTCATTCAAATTCAACTCTTTTACTCTTTCAAAACTCAATAAAATACATATATAGTATTAATTCATATAACTCTCTTTTTATCAATAAAAATAATAAAAAGCCAACATCTTTACTCAAAACATATGTAAAAATATTCATGAACATCAAATCAATTAGAATTCATGGGAAAGTAGCCATGAACAATAATTCCAATAATATGAGAGATAACAATAATAATATTAATGCATAAATATATCAAACTCAATAGAAGAAGAATTAATTCATCTAGAATTCAAGATTTGAATAAAACTCAACTATAACTCAATTATAATAAATTTAAATATTGGGCGCATGGACGAACTCAATCCAATGCTATGAAAGCCTTACATACCTTAAATCCGAAGGTTTACTCCGAATTGGAATACTCTTGGATCCCTAGCCTTTTCTTCTCGCCAGAGCGTTTTGTGTACTACCCGGAGTATAAGAATAATCGGAGTAGTATTTTTATACTACTAAAACTAAAACTATATTTGAGAAGAAGTATATAGAGAGAAGAAATGCTTAGGAAAGCTTGATGAATAAAATGAGGAAATAAGGTGGGTATTTATAGGTGGGAAAGAGGGACCTAACAATAAATAAAATAATTATAAAGAAAAATCTGAAAATTTAATGGAATATATTGATGTCATGAATGATGTTAAATGGAGGACAATTTATGTCATGCATGATGTCAAATGCATCTAGATGTTTCCATGGTAGGTAAGATGAGTTCTTTTTAACAGAATACTCATTTTCGAAGCTACGTTTGAATAAGATAAATTCCTTATTAGGATTTGGTTTCTTTATAAGAATTGTAGATATGGAAGTCTAGTTTCATATCGTTCAAGAATCAACCAATTTGGAGCAACCTACAGTGATATATGAATTTTCTTCTATCAACACTCAATTCTGTCACAGTACTATATCTTGCAAAGATTAATTTATTTGACCTACTTATACTCTGAATTTGTAGTTATGTTCTTCATGAAAGTTGTAGGTAAGGATGTTGTGATTACCCAAAAATTTGAATCACCTAATTTGGACCAACCTATGAAAAGTTATGCCCAAAATACAAAGGCTGTATTATTTTTGTCGAGAATTGAAATACCGACATACAACATTTTAGGGGTTGTTACAATATCTCCCCCTTGGGATCATTCGTCCTCGAATGAAGATGAAAATAGGAGACATAAAGAATGAATATCATCAATACATCAACTCCGATACTCAAATGGTTAATGACTAAAACTCAAGAATAAACATCGACCTAAAGGTAGAAGTAAGGAATATTACCTTGAATATCGTCATCAGAAGGCATAAATAGATGAGGATAGTTAGCCTTCATATCTTCTTCAGCTTCCCATGTAGCCTCTTCAACAAATTGATTTCGCCATAGGACTTTGACAGATGCCACTTCCTTAGTTCTTAATTTGCGAACCTGACGATCAAGAATTTGAACTGGAATCTCTTCATAACTCAAACTCTCTTTCACCCCAATGCTCTCAGCTGGGACAACAAATAAAGGATCACCCAAACACTTCTTAAGCATAGAGATGTGAAACACGGGATGAATAGCAGCTAATTCTGGAGGCAACTCCAATTCATAGGCTACGTTACCTACCCTCCTCATAATCTGATAAGGACCAATGTAGCGGGGACTAAGCTTCCCTTTCTTTCCAAATCTCATCACACCCTTCATGGGTGAAACTTCAAAGTATGCCCAATCGTACACTTCGAACTCTAAATCTCTTCTTCTAACATCAGTGTAGGATTTTTGGTGACTTTGAGCAGTCCTCAACCTCTCTTGTATGGTTTTCACCTTCTCCATAGCTTGGTGAACCAAGTCTGGTCCAATCAACTCAGCTTCACCAACTTCAAACCAACCAATTGGTGATCTACATCTCCTCCCATAAGAGCTTCATAAGGAGCCATTTGAATACTCGAATGGAAACTATTATTGTATGCAAACTCAATAAGAGGTAAATGATCATCCCAATTACCTTTGAAGTCAATGACACAGGCTCTTAACATATCCTCCAAAGTCTGTATCGTACGCTCTGCCTGGCCATCTGTTTGCGGATGAAAAGCAGTACTAAGGTTCACTCTTGAACCCAAGCCCTTCTGAAATGATTTCCAAAACTGAGCAGTAAATTGAGCTCCCCTATAAGAGATGATAGACAAAGGAACTCCATGTAGTCTAACAATCTCTCTAAGATACAGTTTGGCATAATCCTCTGCAGTGTTCGTAGTCTTAACCGGCAAGAAATGGGCCGATTTGGTCATCCTATCCACAATCACCCAAATAGAGTCATGTTGTTTGCGGGTTCGTGGTAAACCGGTAATAAAGTCCATATTGATCATTTCCCACTTCCATTCCGGTATCTCTATATTCTGAGCCACTCCACAAGGCCTTTGGTGCTCAACTTTAACTTGTTGGCAATTTGGGCACTTGGACACAAACTCTGCTATATCTCTCTTCATTCCACTCCACCAGTATACTTCTCTCAAGTCATGATACATCTTTGTTGAACCTGGATGGATGGAATACTTAGAATTATGGGCTTCTTTCATGATTCTCTCCCTAATACTATCAACACTTGGAACACATAATCTTTCTTGATATCTCAACACTCCATCTCCCCCTTTGGTAAAAGCCATTACCTTCTGCTTGTGAACCTCATCCTTCAGTTGAAGAAGAATAGGGTCCTGATCTTGCTTTTCTTTCACCTCTGCAACTAGAGATGATTCGGCTTCATTTCGTACTATTGTACCACCCTCACTAGAGTCAATAAGTTGAACTCCCAAACGCGCAAGTCTATGCACTTCCTTTGCCAACTCCTTCTTTTCCTCTTCCACATGAGTTGTACTCCCCATAGATAACCTGCTAAGAGCATCAGCAACTACATTTGCTTTACCTGGGTGGTAGAGAATGCTCATGTCATAATCCTTGAGCAACTCTAGCCATCTCCTTTGCCTCAAATTCAGCTCCTTCTGGCTGAATACATACTGTAAGCTCTTATGGTCTGTGAACACATCCACATGTACACCATAAAGATAGTGACGCCAAATCTTAAGAGCAAATACCACAGTTGCCAACTCAAGGTCATGAGTGGGGTAGTTCCTCTCATAAGTCTTAAGCTGCCTGGAGGCATAGGCAATGACCTTACCTTTCTGCATCAATACACATCCCAACCCAACTCTTGAAGCATCACAATAGATTACAAAACCATCTGTTCCTTCGGGTAGGGATAGTACTGGAGCAGTAGTCAATCTAGATTTCAACTCTTGAAAACTTTTCTCACAAGCATCAGACCATTGAAACTTAGCCTTCTTCTGAGTCAGCTTAGTCAATGGTGAGGATATGGATGAAAATCCCTCAACAAACCTCCTGTAGTAACCAGCCAAACCTAAGAAACTCCTTATGTCGGTTGGAGAGGTGGGTCGGGGCCAGTTCTTAACTGCCTCAATCTTTTGAGTATCAACTTGGATTCCATCCCCAGATATAATATGACCTAGGAATGCTACAGACTCAAGCCAAAACTCACACTTTGAAAACTTAGCATACAACTCCTTCTCCTTTAGAGTTTGAAGGACAATCCTAAGGTGATTAGCATGCTCACTCTTACTTCTAGAGTAGACCAAAATATCATCGATGAAGACAATTACAAACGTATCTAGGTATGGCTTGAATACTCAGTTCATGAGGTCCATAAAAGCTGCTGGAGCATTTGTCAATCCAAAGGACATAACAAGAAACTCAAAATGACCATAGCGGGTTCGAAAAGCCGTCTTCGGGATGTCACATTCTCTCACTTTCAACTGGTGATAGCCTGATCTGAGGTCTATCTTAGAGAAACATGTGGCACCCTGAAGTTGGTCAAATAAATCATCTATTCTGGGGAGAGGGTACTTGTTTTTAATGGTGACCTTGTTTAGTTGTCGGTAATCAATGCACATTCTAAGGGACCCATCTTTCTTTCGCACGAATAGGACAGGAGCGCCCCAGGGTGAGACACTTGGCCTAATAAACCCCTTATCTAGGAGGTCTTTCAGTTGTTCTTTTAACTCTTTCAACTCAGCAGGAGCCATCCTATAAGGAGGAATGGAGATAGGTTGTGTATCAGGAAGGACATCAAGACCAAAGTTTATCTCTCTATCAGAAGGGATTCCGGGTAGATCCTCAGGAAAGACTTCAGGAAACTCATTCACAATGGGAACTGACTCAAGAGATGGAGTCTGATCATTAATATTTTTGACTCGAACTATATGATATATACATCCCTTAGAGATTAATTTTCTGGCCTTAAGGTAGGAAATAAATTTACCCCTTGGCACTACAGAATTCCCCTTCCACTCTAAGATAGGCTCATTTGGAAATTGAAACTTGACAATTCGGGTCCTACAATCAACAGTAGCATAACAAGAATAAAGCCAGTCCATACCAAGAATCACATCAAAATTAACCATGTCCAACTCAACTAAGTCGGCCATGGTATCCCTATGATAGATTGACACAATACAATTTCTATAGACCCTCTCAGCTAAGATAGAATCACCAACAGGAGTAGACACACTGAAAGGCTCAAGAAGACACTCAGGAAGGATCTCAAATTTACTAGCCAAGTAAGGAGTCACAAAAGATAATGTAGCACCCGGATCAAGTAATGCATACACATCAAAAGAAAGGACTCGGAGCATACCAGTAACAACATCGGGTGCATTTTCTTGGTCTTGGCGACTACCCATAGCATACAGACGGTTGGTTCCCCCACCTGCACTTGAAGCTGCACCTCTATGATTACCTCTATTCTGTGGAGCTGCAGAAGAAAACTGAGCTCTACTACTTCCATCTCCCTGCCTCTTTGAAGGACACTCATTCTGGAAGTGACCTATCTTTCCACATCCGTAGCAAGCATTGGAGCCCACACGACACTCTCCCAAATGGAGCCTTCCACATCTAGCACATGGTGGTTTCCCTCTAGAACCTTGAGCCATACTTAATTGGGACTGAGAACCTTGAGATCGGAAGTTTTGGTGACTCAGAGATCTTTGATCATACCTGGTATTAGGTGTAAAAGTATTTGTTGGGGAAGGTGCATAATTGGAAGACCTTTTATGAAAGAAAGACTTGTTACCCTTCCCTTGCTTCTGCTCATTCTCATGCCCAGCAGACTTAGCCTTCTTGCTTAGGTGTTCTTCTCGGTCCTTTTTCTTGTCATCCTCAACCTGCTGAGCATACACCATCAATCTAGAAAAATCCATGTCAGAAATCATTAGCATTGCCTTACATTCTTTCTTTACATGTTTGCCTAGGCCAGAGACAAACTTCCTCATCTTAGACCTCATATGAGGAATCATTTCTGGGGCATATTTGGACAATTGAATAAACTTCAAACTATACTCTTTCACAGTCATACTCTCTTGCTTGAGGTTCACAAACTCCTCAATTTTTGCTTCACGTAGCTCTTGGGGAAAGAAGTTATCAAGAAATGCTCTTTCAAACTCATCCCAAAGAGCAGGCTCTGCATCCTCACCTCTACTTTCTTCCCACTGGTTATACCAGACATTTGCGACATCCTTGAGTTGATAAGATACCAACTCAACCCCCTCGATCTCTGTAGCATGCATCGCTTTTAGTATCTTCCACATCTCATCAATGAAATTTGGGGGGTCTTCATCAACGTTAGAACCCGTGAAGACCGGCGGATTCATTCTCAGAAAATCTCTGATCCTCGTGGCAGAAGACGGCTCTTGATAACTAGAGCTAGGAGTTGGTGAACTTTGGCTACTATTTCGAGCAGCCACCAACTGGGTGAGCATAGCAATCGCTCCTCGAAAATCTTCCTCAGAAGTAGGAGTGGTCTGAACAGTAGGTACTTGGGGTACCTCAGTAGACCTTGCAGGTCGGCCCCTAGTTCTCTGTGGAGGCATCACTGACTGTGGAACCTCAGTGCTGGCAGCATTCCTCTGACTAGCTGAACGTTTAGGAGGCATGTCTGAAACGTGTAAACGCACGAATTAGAAAGAAAGATTTTATAGAGTTAAACTCTATCGCACGAACTCAGATTATGAAAGAAGTGAAATAATTCCTAATGTCCTATAGCTTCCTGATTATAAGTGTGGTGCACGACACACCCATAAACAAGACTCTACTAGACACGGCTTCATAGACACCCTAGGACTCTTGAACTCTGGGCTCTGATACCAAGTTTGTCACGCCCCGAGAGGGTACCCTAGGCGTGGCCGGCACTCAGAAACTATTTCTGACTTCTAAGAGAACCACTTGGTCTCATTTCTTATTTATTCATGAGCGGAAGACTTAAGAATACTAATGTGGGCTTGTCATAATCAAAGGAAAAATAGATAATTATTAGAAGAAGTAGTTTCTAAGGGGAACTACTCCGATTACATCATCAGACTCTGTCTATGAAGCCTCTAATACTCTTAGATGGTGCCAATGACATGTCCATGGCTACCTCAAAAAAAACATCACACTCAACAATAATAAAAGGATAAAGAGTTCCTTCGAATACAAGAAGGACTCACCAGATAGCTGAAAAGAAATGATCTTCAACAATGCGCCTGTTGAGGATCTCTAACACCTGTATCTGTATCATAAAATGATGCAGGTCGAATGACATCAGTACGTGGAATGTACGAGTATGTAAAATGGCAGGAAGGTAAGGATAGATATCAAGATACTCCTCTCAATAAAACTCAACTCAGAACTCAACATCATCTCAACATGAATATGTAATGCAAGTTTAAAATATAATAATAAAAATAATAGTAATAAGCAATGCTTACTCAGTTGGGAGTTTCTCTAACCGACAACCATCACTTATGAGCTAGCGATGATACAACGAAGCGATGTCGTTGCCACATCCATCCAATACGTTGCCAGGGTAAAGGACATCACCATCTTGGATCCATTCATCAAAGTCCTCTTTTTGGGACTTAAGAGGCATAGCCTCCATCCTACGCTGGCTACGTAGTTCTGGGGTTTGAGTCAATTAAACTCTTACCCAACTCGGTGCTCAATACTACTCCCAAAATATGTGCTCATATTAAACTCATCATCTAGTCTCATTGGACTTTAATTTAAATCATCAAACTCATCTCATTTCATGTTCATCAATCATTATACTTCCAAAAACATCATTTACATCTCATCAAAACATCTTGCTCAAAATATCATTTTCTCAAATTCATTCAAATTCAACTCTTTTACTCTTTCAAAACTCAATAAAATACATATATAGTATTAATTCATATAACTCTCTTTTTATCAATAAAAATAATAAAAAGCCAACATCTTTACTCAAAACATATGTAAAAATATTCATGAACATCAAATCAATTAGAATTCATGGGAAAGTAGCCATGAACAATAATTCCAATAATATGAGAGATAACAATAATAATATTAATGCATAAATATATCAAACTCAATAGAAGAAGAATTAATTCATCTAGAATTCAAGATTTGAATAAAACTCAACTATAACTCAATTATAATAAATTTAAATATTGGGCGCATGGACGAACTCAATCCAATGCTATGAAAGCCTTACATACCTTAAATCCGAAGGTTTACTCCGAATTGGAATACTCTTGGATCCCTAGACTTTTCTTCTCGCCGGAGCGTTTTGTGTACTACCCGGAGTATAAGAATAACCGGAGTAGTATTTTTATACTACTAAAACTAAAACTATATTTGAGAAGAAGTATATAGAGAGAAGAAATGCTTAGGAAAGCTTGATGAATAAAATGAGAAAATAAGGTGGGTATTTATAGGTGGGAAAGAGGGACCTAACAATAAATAAAATAATTATAAAGAAAAATCTGAAAATTTAATGGAATATATTGATGTCATGGATGATGTTAAATGGAGGACAATTTATGTCATGCATGATGTCAAATGCATCTAGATGTTTCCATGGTAGGTAAGATGAGTTCTTTTTAACAGAATACTCATTTTCGAAGCTACGTTTGAATAAGATAAATTCCTTATTAGGATTTGGTTTCTTCATAAGAATTGTAGATATGGAAGTCTAGTTTCATATCGTTCAAGAATCAACCAATTTGGAGCAACCTACAGTGAGATATGAATTTTCTTCTATCAACACTCAATTCCATCACAGTACTATATCTTGCAAAGATTAATTTATTTGACCTACTTATACTCCGAATTTGTAGTTATGTTCTTCATGAAAGTTGTAGGTAAGGATGTTGTGATTACCCAAAAATTTGAATCACCTAATTTGGACCAACCTATGAAAAGTTATGCCCAAACTACAAAGGCTGTATTATTTTTGTCGAGAATTGAAATACCGACATACAACATTTTAGGGGTTGTTACATTAGAGTTTTGTTATAGTTTTCTAGTATCTTTTTCTATCCATTCTGTGTAATTTCTATTACCTCCAGTCGTCTTATTATATTTTTATCTTGTTCTTGAAATTTATCACTAAAATTTATTATTAAATCTAATAATATATTATATTTCTTATCTTTAGAGTGTAACGTATGGTCTCCTTTACTAAAGTTGCACCTTATAACCGAATTTTCTTTTAATGTTCTGTATTTTTTTAGGGTGAATTCTTAAGTCTAAGTATTCTAAGTGCTTTAGTGGATCGATTGTGGCTACTTTATCCTAATAGAATAGTTATTTTACAAAGTTATCTTTGAAATTTTATTCTTCTATTAACTTATTCTATATTGCTTCTGACACCTTGTAACTCCCACCTTAGTGCACTTATATGTTCTACATTAATAAAATATATTTGTAATGCTAAGTTTTATAGTCCACCGCGAGAGCTTAACACCTTTTCTATTTTTAATAAGTCTTGTTTTATTTTTATTTCTATATATAAGTGTCATGACCTGATTTTATCAGGTCATGATGGCGCCTACTATGACCCACCAGTAGGCAAGCCAACCCATATTCCAAAACTGTGAGTAATAGGATGCTAGGGTAGAAGATCAACAATTCAATCTAACAACATTAATAAAATGACAGGAACATACATGAACAGGAGGAAGCAAAGCTAAATATATATAAATAAAAGACCCCTCTCATAACCTGGAAGTCACATGTACAAAGCTACTATGAAAGAGTACAAGTCCTAAAAGTGGACCACAGGAACATGGTAGTCTCAAAATCAAAAGACATGCAATATATATATATATATATATATATATATATATATATATATATGTACAATATGCTCGCCCTCGCCTCCGATCACGTCCGCGACTGGGTTAAATCAACGCCTGTAGATAGTACTCGGACCTGCATCACAAAAATAGATACAGAGTGTAGTACGAGTACCAAAATGACGGTACCCAGTAGGCATAATAGGCCGAATGAGCAAGATAAGCAAAAGTAAACTGAAATGCGAGAAAGCAACCACAACCAAAGACATGGCAGAAGTAAATGTAGGTATGTACACGAGCGTACTCAACACACAAAGAGAAAGAACCTAGCTAAATCCCCTAAGCTCCCATTCACTCGACGGGTACGCTCATGCACAAGTCTAAGGTAATAACCTGAATAGACCCCCATAAGCCCGACAGAAGCTAAGATAGTAGAAGTAAAAAAAGTGGATCCTATAAAGTTCCAACAATGCCAGAAATTTCCTGGACTTGAACCGTACCATCCTAAAAACCTGAAACCTTAACCCAAAGCTGAGGGTAGGATGTGTAAGCTCGACCACAGACTTGAATGAGGTAACTACAGCTAAGGAGTCAAACGACGTGTAAGCTCGACCATGGACTTGAATCAGGTAATTGTAGCTAGGGAGTCGAACCATGTGTAAGATAGACTACATACTTGAACTGGGTTACTATAGCTAAGGAGTCGAACCACGTGTAAGCTACACTACGGACTTGAACTGGATAACTGTAGCTAAGGAGTCGAACTAAGTGTAAGCTAGACCACAGACTTGAACTGAGTAACTATAGATAAGGAGTCAAACCATGTGTAAGCTAGACCACGGCTAAGTGAAGTGAAATAGGGACTTGAACCACATATAGAGTCGAGTTGGTTCGAATTAGGATTAGCGACAAACCGAGTATCACAGGGAGTACCCCCACACCGAACACCATCAATGAATCGCCCCATCTTAACCCATATCCAACCAGGATCGACGAAAAGACTTCCAGAACTAAGAACCTAGTGATATAGGACCGATAGCAAAATAGGACATTAGGGAGGTAAGATTCCCAAACTGTGTTACTGCCTGGCTAAAGCTGAGACTATTAGACTCAAGTATGCTATATCAGTCTACAGGGAGTTAAGCAGTCCAAAACAACGTTAGAAAAGTTCTAAGGCCCAACGACACCCAATATCACGCAAGTCTAAGGCAACACTAGTCTAAGCCTACATTAAGGCCAAATATGCTTTCCAGTATATAACCAAAGATGTAGCACACACCACAAGGTATGGATGAGCAACAATAACTAGAGACATGCTCAACAAGGTATGACCCCTAAAAATATTCCAAAATAGCACCCTAACCTTAAAAATCAAATTGAAACACAGTTCGGGGTTGGAAAATGACACGAAACAAGCGTGCAATGAAATTTCCACATTCTTAAGCTAAAAGAACGAATAAGGCTGTATCTAAATGCAGTAATTTCTCAAAAAAAAAACCATGACCCAAACCAAACATACTATGATTTTCCTTTCGGAAAAACTCACAATTTAGCCCCAAGAATCACTAAAAATGGAGCTAAAATGATCAAGTTACAATCCTCCAAAATTCCATTAAAATTCCCATCCGAAAATGACAATGGAAGAAGCTAAAATAGAAATTTACATCACACAAAGCTCTTAAACAAGTTTCTGAGCTCACAAATGGATTCCCCACGAAATTCTCTTGAATTTAGACTTTTGGATTACCAAATTTGATTAAGAATTGGAGGTGAAATTGAAGTTTGAAAGAGTGAAGTATGGCAGAGTTCATCCTTGGTCTTTTATTAAAAGACCAAGGTTTTGGCCTTTGCGAACGCCACCTAAATGGCCTGCGAACGTGGAGGTCAGAAAGTTTGGCCTTCACAAATGCAACCAGATGCCCATGAACACGAAGGCAAAAGAGACACACCTCCGTGAACTCGACCCAGGCCTCGTGAATGCGGAAGATAATTTCTTAGACCTCCCCGAAAGCAGCCAAGGGCCCGCGATCGCGGAGAACAAATCTGCCTGCACCAGATATCAGCTGAAATGCTGATTTTCATCAAGTTCAAATATTCTGATGGGGTTCTCAGAATTCATCCAAAATCTCGTGTGTGCAAATGAAATATGCTACCCTAACAAATCCGACGTTCGAACTCAATGGTGCAGTCATAATTTCTATACGAGGTCATTACGATTAAAAGTAGGTTCCACACCCAAATGCCATTTTGAGCCAAATTCCATAATGGGCTTCAAAATTTGACCGAAAGCCTCAAAAACTAAACAAAGGATCATTCTAGATCAAACTCGACATTTCAGAGCTAATCGCACTGTCAAAATTTTCATCCAAGTGCATTTTCCAAGCATTTTAACAAAGTCAACTATATACTAAATTTCTACGACAAAAGTGTCAAATGGCTCCAAACTCGTACCAATCACCTCGATAATCATGTTGACCATGCTACTAGCCTAGTTTGTCTAATTTAGAGCTGATTGAACTGTCAAAATTCTGCTTTGAGGTTATTTTACTGAAGTTATGACCAAATTCAACTTTTCAATTTATAAAATCTCCAAAATAGGAAAACGGGCCTAAAACCCAAACGAACAACTAGACAACCTAATAATAGCAGCAAGTCATAAATGACTTAGGGTCTCTACAGGAATGCTCTAAATGACTGAATGAATAATTTAATTTAAAAATAACCTGAAGGGTCATTACAATAAGTACCAACAATGTCATGACCCAAAATTGGACGTGATGGCATGTAACACTCCATCAAAACGTTGTATATGGTGCTCCAATTCTCGATGAAAATGATACTGTTTTTATATTTTAGGCATAAATTTTCATAGGATGGTTTAAATTAGGTAATTCAAATTTCTGAATAACCCTAACATCATTACCTACAACTTTTATGAAGACCATATCTTAAGATTCAGTGGCTAAGCAGATCAAATAAATTAATCTTTGCAAAATATGGTGATATGAAGAAATGGAATGTTTGTAGAAGAAAAATCATATATCATTGTAGAATACTCCAACCCAGTTGATTCATGAACAAAATAAAAGAATACTTCTAGAGCTACAATTCATATGAAGAAACTAAATCCTAATTAGGAATTTATCTTGTTCAAATATAGCTACGAAAAAAGGGTATTCCGTAAAAAAGAGATTCATCTCATCAACCATAGAAGATCTAGACCCATTTGACATCACTCATAACATCAATAGTCCTCCATTTGACATCACCCATGACATAACAATCCTCTATTAAATTTTCAATTTTTTTTTATAATTATTTTTAGGTTCCTCCTTCACAACTATAAATACCCACCTTATTTTATTATTTTATTCATCAGGCTTTCTCAAGCAACTCTTCTCTCTATACACTTCTTTACTCATTCTCAAAATATAATTTTAGTTCTTAATAGTATAGAAATACTATTCTAGTGATTGATATACTCCGGGTAGTACACAAAATGCTCCGGCGAGGTGAAAAAGTTAGGATTCAAGAGTGTTCATTAAGTCCTTCAATTCTTAGTAAAGCTTCGAATTTCAGGTATGTAAGGCTTCAAGGAGAGTATTCCTTCTGCTCTCACGCCTAAAGTATTTTGATTATATGATTATATTTATTTTCTTTAAGCTTTGCTCTAAGTTATGTGGGTGTTTATCCATGGATTGTTGCACCCATTTAGTCCAAATCTCTTTCAACTAAATCTCTTGATTTCAAATAAGATTTTCTTATTGATAATTATTATTTCTAATTAATAGCATGAACATAGTTAAACTAATGATTATTGGTCTATTTTGATACAAAATGATTTCATATGTATGAAATTATGGTTTGCAAGTATTTTATCTATTTATCTCTTTAAAGGTTCTTGAAATTCATGTTGGGCTGTTTAAAGCATGATATTTTTTGGATGAATTTCAAAGTATTTATAAATAATTTCATTTACATACATGTTTGAAATTTGAAGTGATTTGAACCCACCTAGTTTTACTATATATTCAATAAAGTTTGACTTAAAAGCTTTGACTCTAAATAAATGTTTATGAAATCAATGTCTATGATCAAAAGGGAGTCTTATGAAATAAAAGAATGATAAAATATTATTTATGATGGATTCTTTATGCAATAAGGACAATTCTTACATATTTGAATCATCATATGTTTTAATGAGTTATTTTACCGAATATGATATTTTGAATTCTCAAGCTATATGCTATGACTATTTTGAAGTATTAAACTATTATGTTGGATTGACTTAGCACTGAATGGGTCATTGAGGTGGGATTCAGTAAGAAAAATCCTAGTAGCAATCTCTTGTCTCATTAACTATGTGCCAACATAGCAGCCCTTGTAGGATTAGATTAATAGTACCATGAAAGCCCTTAAATTTAAAGTGAAAGAAAGAACGTAAAGTTGATAGAGTTCTACCCTAGGCAAGTAGACTCCCCGGCCAACGTAAGGGGTTATGTTGGATTCCATGTAATAGCTCACATGATCTTAATGTCAATTATAGTCAACTTCCAACTAATGAAATTTTCAAATGCTATTTCCATGATTACTTGCATGTATATATCCACATATGTATGATTTAAATGATATTTACTTGATTACTCATGCATACACTCATTTATTTACTTTACCTTATAAATGTCCTAAATATTTTACTTTGTAATGCATACCTACATACTTATTACATTCAAATTACTAACACATACTCTTTTGTCTACATGATATCACCATGTAGGGATCGGTGTTCCTCCTCTTTCTCTTTCACATGGCTAGTTTAGATTTTGTTTGAAGGTTAGTGAGTTCCAATGTTCTTTATATTTCTAGCTTATGATATGTTGAGATTTTTAGACACTTACTAGGATATTTTTTTATATTATGATTGAGTGTGAGCTAGGGACTTGTCTTAGCCCCATTAAATTTCAAATTTAGAGGTATTATTGGACATACGTAAGTTGAAGATTTACTATTATGGTTTTCGCTTATTTTTTTAATCATTACCTATGAAAGGCTAAATAAATGCTAAGAGGCTTGTTTGAGGTACTTTTGAGTTCCTCATTCATCATGTCACATCTAAGCCCTAGGCTTGGGTAGTGACAAACTTGGTATCAGAGCTTTAGGTTTTGAATGTTTCTCGGATTCCAACATACTACATTGAATAGGGTCTTGTTCATGGTTGTGAAGCACGCAGCAATTATGAATAGGAGACTATGAGGTATTTAGGAAAGTTTTCCTTCTTTCATGATCGATGTTATGCATTAGAGCATACTCTAGGTTTTTTCCCCCTAACATTTGTTCTTTGCGATTTTCAGAAGATGCCTTCAAGAAGAGTTCCAATCCAAAAGGGGATTGATATTAATGAGGGTAGTATTCTTATTCAAAATGGTTCAGAATTATCATTGGTAGTGGATCTAAAAGCAAGGAAAGACATGAGTCCAGCCTTACTTAAATTAAAGAACTTAGTGGTTGATAAGAAGATTGAAGTTCTCTCGCAAGGGGGGGATAGGGTACTTAGTTATCAAGCTAGCTTATGTGTTCTACTGTTAATGATATTAGATGAGTCATTATAGATAGAGAGAGAGTGGGTGTTCCATATAGTTATGATGGGAGCATGCTTATTCCATTTAAAAGAGCTAGATGGATCTTTTTGTGTGCACTAGATACGTAAGACTATATTGGTGTGCCCTTGGTATGAGTTAATGAAAATTTTGATGTAGAGATGATAAGGTAGGCATAAAAATTCTTAAGTGATGTTGACTTCAGGGGAGCCATAAAGTGGTTAAAATGATAGAATTGAATGTGTCGTTATAGATACGTGAGTGATTGTAGTAGGCTATTGATGTCTTCTTGTTAAGACTTTCAAATGAGTGTATTAGAATGGTTATAGAACTAGTCTTGAATGTGGTATTGATGGCATGTGGGTGAATGTATGATGTATTGGGTATTTCTTTATTAGGTCTCGTGGTTTGTTGAATATGGTAATAAGGGGTAGTACTCTTGGAATAGAATTTCGTATATAGGTATGGGGCCCTATGGATTTTTTTTGTAAGGTGGCCTATGAACGTGAATTATCCTTGGAGTTAGCTTCAGTTCATCCTATATTCGATGTGTCAATGTTGAGGAAGTGTGTAGGTGATCCAAGTTCCATTGTAACTTTGAAAGTAGTGAATGTTGAAGAAAACCTGACCTATGAGAAGGTCCCAATTGAGATTTTGGACCGGCAAGTCAAGAGGTTGAGGAAAAAGGAATTTGCATCCGTTACATCCCTTGGGAGGGATAGACAAGTCAAAATTAATACATAAGAAGCAGATATGATGAAGTGATACCCTCATCTTTTTCCCTCTACTCAAGCCTAAGGTTATTAAGTTCTCCTTGCTCAATTACTTGAAATCCTTACATTTCAACTTTTCTTGTCATGTGCATGCAAAATTATGAAATATGTTTCAAACAATATTTTAAATTATACTATTGCATTAATGATGGGTTATTGGTTTACACTCTACTCTACTCAAGCTAAGTCTTGTTTCATTCCAGGATGAATATTTCCAAGTGGGAGATAATGTAATACCCCCTAAAAACGTTGTATATGGTGTTCTAATTCTCGATAAAAATGATAGTGCTTCTGTATTTTGGGAACAACTTTTCATAGGATAGTTTAAATTAGGTGATTCAAATTTTTGACTAACTCCAACATTATTACCTACAACCTTTATAAAGATCATATCTTCATATTCGGAGGCTAAGTAGGTCAAATAAATTAATCTTTTCAAGACCTGGTGATGTGATGAAATGAAGTATTTGTAGAAAAAAATCATATCTCATTGTACAATGCTCCAAATCAGTTGATTCATGAACGAATAGAAAGAAGACTTCTAGAGCTACAATTCATATGAGACACCAAATCCTAATTAGAAAGTTATCTTATTCAAACATAGCTCCGAAAAAGGGTATTCCATAAAAAGGAGATCATCTCACCAACCATAGAAGATCTAGATCCATTTGACATTATCCATGACATCAATAGTCTTCCATTTGACATCATCCATGACATCACAATCCTCCATTAAATTTTTAGATTTTTCTTTATAATTATTTTAATTATTTCAAGGTTCTTCCTTCACTCCTATAAATACCCACCTTATTTCATTATTTTGTTCATCAAGCTTTCTCAAGCAACTCTTCTCTCAATACACTTCTTTACTCATTTTCAAAATATAGTTTTAATTCTTAGCAATGTAGAAATACTATTCCGGTGATTTATATACTCCAGGTAGTACACAAAATGCTCCAACAAGAAGAAAAGGCTAGCGTTCAAGAGTGTTCATTAAGTCATTCGATTCTTAGTAAATCTTTGGATTCCAGGTATGTAATGAGAGTATTCCTTTCACTCTCATGCCTAAAGTATTTTATTATATGATAAATCATATTTATTTTCTTTAAGCTTTATTCTAAGTTATGTAGGTGTTTATCCATGGGTTCTTGCACCCGTGTAGTCCAAAACTCTTTCAACTAAATCTTTTGATTTCAAATAAGATTTTCTTATGAGTAATTGTTATTTCTACTTAATAGCATGAATCATGGTTAAACTAATAATTATTGGTCTATTTTGATACAAAATGATTTCATGTGTATGAAATGATGATTTGCAAGTATTTTCTCTATTTATCTCTTTAAAGATTCTTGAAATTCATGGTGGTTTGTTTAAGGCATGATTTTTTTGTTGATAAATTTCAAAGTATTTATACATAATTTCTTTTACATACATGTTTAAAATTTGAAGTTATTTGAAACCACCTAGTTTTACTATATTTTCTATTAAGTTTGACTTGAAAGCTTTGACTCCAAATAAATGTTTATGAAAGCAATGTCTATAATTAAAAGAGAGTCTTATGAAATAAAAGAATGATAAAATGCTATGAATGATGGATTTGTTATGCAATAAGGACAATTTTTGCATTTTTGAATCATCAAATGTTTTAATGAGCTATTCTATCGAATATGATATTTTGAATTCTCAAGCTATATGCTATGACTATTTTGAAGTATTAAACTATTCTATGGGATTGACTTAGCACCGAATGGGTCATTAAGGTGGGATTCGGTAAGGGAATCCTAGTACTAACCCTTTGTCTCATTAACTATGTGCCAACATAGGAGCCCTTGTAGGCTTAGGTTAATGGATCCATGAAAGCCCTTAAAGTTAAATATAAGGAATGAATGTAAAGTTGACGGAGTTCTACCCTAGGAAAGTAGACTCCCCGACCAACGTAGGGGGTTATGTTGGATTCCATCTAATAGCTCACATGGTCTTAATGTCAGTTATAGTCAAATTCTCATTAATGAACTTTTCAAATGCTATTTACATGATTACTTGTGCATGTATATATCCACATATGTATGATTTAAATGATATCTACTTGATTACTCATATATACACTCATTTATGTACTTTACCTTATAAATGTCCTAAATGTTTTACTTTGTAATGCATGCCTACATACTTAGTACTTTGACACATACTCTTTTGCCTACATGATATCACCATGTTGGGACCGGTGCTACTCCTCGTTCTCCTCCACGTGGCTAGTTGAGATTTTGTTTGAAGGCTACTTTTGGTGAGTTTCCATATTCCAGAAATAATACTCTTTTATATTTCTAGCTTATGATATGTTGAGATCTTTTGGCACTTACTATTACATTTCTTTATATTATGATGGATGGTGAGATAGGGATTTGTCTTAGCCCCATTAAATCTAAAAGTTAGAGGTATTATTAGACATATGTAAGTTGAAGATTTACTATTATGGTTTCCTCTTATTTTTTTATCATTACCTATGAAAGGTTAAATGAATTCTAAGAGGCTTGTTTGAGGTACTTTCTGGTTCCTTATTCGCCATATCACGACTAGGCCCTAGGCTTGGATCGTGACATGGAACTTGTCCTATCCCACCAAGACAAGTCAGCCTAAACCCAATATATGTAGAAAATAATGTGGAATAATTTAATAGATGATAAAAACAAAAGGGGAAGTCTTTAGTAATCTCAAATAACCCCCAATACCTGGTTTTTACGTGTATAAGCCTCTATTATATACATACTATCATAATAAATACAAGTATCAAATATCTTTGATTCTCAAATATAACAAAGCATAATAGAAGGGACAAGAGAGTGTGATGGACATCAAATAGCTACCTCTCTAAGTCTCTTCAAATCCTTGACTGAACAGCAAAAGGAAACTATTCACAGTCTGGGCTAGGAACCTACACAGGTGTAGAAGCAAGGAGTGAGTATCAAACAACATGGTAATCAGTGAGCCAACTAACAAAATAAGGCAAATCTAATAGAACACTAGAACTCCTTTTATCCTAACTGAACCTCCTCAATTACAACCTGCACAGAAATCAGCCCAATCTAGAGTACATAATTCATAAGGCATATAAGTCAAAAATAACTCATCAACATCACGAAATAATTCACATCGATATCAAGTATGTCAATCACAAAGACAGCAAGGGTATACACAAATCTAAAAATTCAGACAAATATCAAATCTATATTAGTCACAAGAACACCAAGAGGTAAACACATATCTACATACAACTAATGATGTGCAATGCAATGCAATGAAGTGTCAAGTTGAATGATGCATGTCTGTTCAGAACCCATAGGGGACAATCTTGTCCATATAACCTACCACGGAGTGTATGGCCCAACCCCTCATGTATAACCTTCCATGGAGCATGTAGCCTGACCACTTATGTAGAACCTACCACAGAGCATGTGGCTCGACCCCTATTTTATATTATTTCCACAAAGTATCTCATCTCAGCTGTGACACATAACTAATATAGATATGCGTGTTCACATAATTAATGAGAATATGATGATGTCAATAGCGACATGAAATTTTATGTTAAGATAGTCACAAAATATTTCCAATACTGAGTCAATATTATTAGTCACATCATGCAGATCATTAGAAGTCATCAAATTTTCATTTCATTATCCCTTTTTCACATAGTTTGGATCAACCGATGAGCGAGTGCTCCAAGGCAATTTCTACCATCAATAATGAGCAAGTTGACAATTTTATTAAGTTTACATCACAATGAGATACCAAGTATTTCATTGAATTCACATCAATTTCAAAGTCAAGAACTTCACATTTTCGATTACATCCATAACACAATTGCCCTTTTGTTATCCCCGCTCTTTTATTAAGGTAAATTTACATGAATAATTACCCATCACCTCATTCACATTACTCTCCAACACATATAATAAAGGAAATTCAAGGATTCTATAAGATTTATAGAGTTTTAGAAGTTCACTTGCCTTAATCAAATCACAATCAATCAACCACTTGAGCCTCCTCTTCGAACAGTATCTGAATTACCACAATCTAATCAAATAAATAATCACAATAAGATTTTGAAACAAACAACACCCACATCACTATATGTCTAGCCTAGACCCAAAAACTTACCCAAATATACAATTAAATCCTAAATATCAAGTCTTGGGTTAGGCCTCAATTCCTCCAAATATCATAAATCCAATGAAATTTATATAATACAATACACTCAATATTTAATTACATGCACCCCATATACATATAGAAATTGGAAGTTGCAGCACGATATTCATAAGAGACATTCCCAAACATGAAGCTAAATGACCAAAACTGTATCAATTTATGTAGGAATCCTATGCCCCACCCTTTTATGAATTTGCTTAATTGGATCATCATTAAGACATAAATGGCCCACTACTTCTTGTCCCTATACACTTACAAAATAACCAAAAGTTGACACAACAACTATGCTTTAACATTGCAATTACCAATTTTCTATCCAACTTAATTAATATAATAATGATAATTGGATTTTCATCTATTCAACATATATTAGCTATAGAAGATTAAACACTAACTACTAATTATTTATTTACCTGAGCATGTAGTACGAGACTTTCTTCCTTCTCTCATCTTAGGATATTAGCCACACTAGGTAAGGTTTGTCGACCTAATTATAATATTCTAAAAATTATTAAACCTCTTTAATTTATTTCAATACATGGGTCAAGTGGTATATGTTATTAAATAGATTATGGACTTATCCCAATAACCACTAACTAAATTAATTATTTTAAAAATACCCATTTAAAATTTTACAAGACATATATTTTTTAAAGAAAGAGGACTAGTTCTCAAAATGACCTAATGGATCATTACATCATCCACCACTAAAAAATAATATTCGTCCTTAAACATAAAGAAGGAGAAGGAAGAATAACCGAGGTTACCAAAAGTCTAAGTAATGAACTTCAAGAACCAATATTCATCCCTCCAAGTGAGCTCCTTATTAAGACCATTTCATCAAAGTCAACTTCTAAGAACTGAACTTTTGAATCAAACATTGGCAGATTCACAAATTAGGAGTGATTACCAACCCATAAACTAACCCATGAATCTAGTTTGAATCGAAACCCACTAGATCATAACACAACCATCAGGATGATTCTTTTCTCACATAACCACAATAATATTCTGATTCAATACTGGCTACAATTAGAAGTGATCTGAACCAACCACCCCACACTGATGATGCACTAACCATAATAGATTTTGTCAAGATTCCATTCTTGCAGCCAAATCTTCCCACAAACTTAATCTATAAAAATTTAATCTTTAGACATCGGGTACTCATTCGAGAGAATATAATTTATCAAACCCAAAATAGAAAATGATCAAGTAACTACCTACTGAGTGATACGCCTTAGCATATAATACCTTTTACAACACTATCAGAAATAATACATCGATAGTTGTGATTGTAAAAACCCTTAAGTGCGGCAGAAATAGACCCAATGACCACACATTCAATCACACAGCCAAAACGTGACCTTGATGATGAGATGAATAGAAAAACTGTCGGATAACTGTAAGTATCCATGGTAGGCTCTTCTATAAATTCTCATAAGTAAAGTAGTACGTGTAGAGCTATTGGAAAACTTCAACTGCCCTAAGGAAACACTAAATCTGTCATATCTAAAATTATTGAATTTGCACATACATCCTATCTTTCCAAGAGGACATCGCAGGATCGGTACACTCGGTCCACCACTAGGGATCTATCCATAGAAGTGTGTGGGCATAGGCAAGGAATTATACTCTAAATCATGCCCAGAATGAAGAAGGTGATCACATAAGAATGTATAGAACCAAGATCGAATAACACAAGATACACTTTCATAGTGCCCTTATAAAATATTTTCATTCATCTAACCCTATATCTTTGATTGCTACCCACAATCAACCAGCCTGGTCTCATTACAATTATAGACATACTCGATTTATCAACCCCTACATACTCCTCACATTACTCCACTGAAGCCAACACTTTTACTACTAATGGAACATCATAACCACATTGTCCATTTACTTTACTCTCAAACTTTCACTAGTATCAAGTCTTCTTAGCAACACATTGTTGTCTTTAAAATTTCAAATGATGGATTTCTCCTTTTCCATTTAAGAATTCCATATGTTGATAATCCAAATTCCAACTCTCATAGTACTTTTCTGTTGAGATAAAATTATTGAATCACTCCCACTATCAAATCATCGCAATCTTCCACTTATCCAGCTTCAACTACTATTCAAACCATCATGCATCTCATGCCAAAACTTAGAGAAATTCTTGGTCACCTTAATAATTCTGTATACTATGGGCACGTAACTTCTATTTATTATCAAGTGTATATGTAACACATTGCAATAGTCTATATAGGTCCATCAACAGAGCTATCATCCTAGCTTAAAATCCTCAATAACTATGTAGAACTGTAGGTCCATACTGTAGCGTCCCCATAAGTCCCTCTACCATAATATGAATAATCCAAACAAATATAAAATCACAACATCTTCCATACATCACTGTTTGTCACTCAAACCAAACTTCAATCATTGTAAAATCATGGATAAGCCCCTAGTAAGTCGCTGCCAAACTAGTTCACATTCATGGTCATATCTGAACTCAAAGGTAAAAATCCATACAATCTTCAACTCCAAACCAAGGATCTATACGAGATGCCTTAATTTTGCACTTTTTTTAGATCCTTCCTGTGACATAATTTCCAAATACCTTGAACTTTGCAATATACCAAACTTTTGTTTCTTTTGCTAACTCGATTACCAATCTTATCCTTTGACAAAAAACTCATACAATTTTACCTCATCCCTTAAATAAAAACTTTAAGTGAGGCAATTTCTAGGCCTTTAAATGACCAAAAGTAACAAACTCTATGATCCAAATCCTACACAAGTCCTTTCAATTGCTCAATTCCCCTCGCGATCAATCAATTTTCACCTTACCAGTCTATACTTTGATGAACCTAGTGCCACAATATAGACTTACAATTGTAAGACTCTGACAATATAAAAGTCAAAATAAAAGAAAATTCCAAGAAAATGGATTTTTCTAGAGTTTACGACTTGGCCTTCAAGTCATACAGACTCCTACAAGTCGTAGGAGCAGCTCATAGGAATGATATTGAGGTTGGAAAATTGACTATGTTTGGAACTATATTTACGAGTCAAGTTGACAACTCTTAGGAATGGTGATGACTCATAGAGTGAGTCATAGAGTTAATCTCTAATTTTGGGAAATTAACAGACCTCAGTACTTTTGAAATGAATCAATAGGACGAGTCATAGGATGAGTTGTGAGTCATAGAATAGGCTCATTGAAAGGGGTCCTGAATTTTGAACTTTGGATAAGTATGGGCAAGTTTGAAAAGTCATTCGTACGACTCATATAAGTGTTGATGAATCATAGACATGATTCATAGGGACTAAGTTTCATTCCAATAGCCTATGATTTTGGTGCACTACTTTGAAATGACGAGTCGTAGAAGCCATCTGTAGGGTCATAAAGGGTTATTCTTAATTATGCATAGGTTTTAAGGTCAATTATTAAGTGTAGGAATACATTTGGAGATGTTTTAAGGTCACAAGAAATCTCTAGCACAATGACTAGTTGAAAGCTTCTTTACCGATTGAGTTTCGGTAAAAGATTTTACTTGGGTCAATTTTAAACAATCATATCTCCTGGAATATAAAGAATTTGGTGTCCCATAACCAATAAAATTAAAGAATTTTGATTCTTCTTCCCACCGCTGCCAAGTTTTACTCATTTAGAGTTCGGAGTAAAAATTTATGATCGTTTCACTAGAGGTTGCTAGATCACATAAAGATTATGACTTGACTCTACAACCCATAGAGTTTTCTATGAGTCGTAGAATTTATTTTCTCAAAAAAGTTCTACATGACTAATAAGGCTATTTTGGTCCTTTTCCAAACCTTTTAACCCTATCCTTAGTCATTTTTGGGTGTTTTGAAGGAATATATCATTCTTCTAACTAGTTTTTCCCTCATAAAATCCTCTCAAGGCTTTCTTCTTCTCCAACAAGACTTCATTGAAGGATCACCTAGGGTTTTCAATTCTTCCATCAATTTTCAAGCTTCAATCAAGGAGTCCACCCAAGTTATGTGGGAATTGATCCATGGGCTCCTTTCACCCATGGAGTCCCAAGATTTTCCTCAAAAATCTCCTTATATTTCTTTGGTTTCTAACTCTAGTTTTGATGAATGTATTAGCTTGTTTCAATTTTATTTTTAATTATTATCAATGATCATTATAAGCATGATTCTACATTTATAACATGATTTCAAGTTGGATTATGAATGCCCATGTATAATGCTATTTTAATGATGATTTTTATGAATTATGATTAGTTTGAAAGGGTTTTTTTAATGAAGGATTTATAAATAATGTCTGAGAGTTATGGAATATTGGTGAAGATTATAAATGATGATTTTAATAATTTTCTATAAATTTCCTACAATGATATTTAGGGTTTTTGTAATGACCTTCCAGGTTATTTTTGAATTTAAGCATTCATTTTATTGTTTAGAGTGTTTTTGTAGTGACCCCAAGTTATTAATGACTTACTGGCACTGACTGTTCGGTCGCCTGGTCATTCATTTGGGTTTTAGGCCCTTTTCCCTATTTTAGAGCTTTTATAACTTGAAAAGTTGACTTTAATTATAGCATAAGGAAAACGACCTCAGAATAAAATTTTGACAATTTTATCAACTTCAGAATGGCCAAATTAGGCTAGTAGCATGATTTCTACAAGTACCGAGGCAATCGGTACGAGTTTAGGACCATTTGGCGCTTTTTTATTTGAAATTTGGCCTATAGTTGACTTTGGTCAACATTCCTAGAATACACGCTCAGATGAAAATTCTGAGAGCGCGGTTAGTTTCAAAATATTGAGTTTGGCCTAAAACCACCCTTCATTCACTTCTTGAGGCTTTCAGTCTAATCCCGAGGCCTATTGTTGAATTTGGATCATTATGGCCATTGAGTGTGGGACCCACTTTCAGTTGTAACAACCTCGTATGTAAATTCCGATTGGCCATTGAGTCTAAAATGTCGAATTTGATAGGGTTAGAATATCACATTTACACACACGAGAATCAGAATGAATTTTGAGCACCCCATCGAAATATTGGAACTTGAGAAATATCATCTTTTTAGTTGATATCTAGTGCAGTAAAAATTACTCTGCGTGATCACGGGCCCTCGGTCTTATTTGTGGAGGTCTATGGATGTTTTCTCTGTGATCGCAGAGCCATGTCCATATTCGTGGAGGTAAGTCTTTGGCCTCCGTGATCGCAGGCCTCTGTCTGCATTCGCCAAGGTCAGGTTTCTTGACCTCTGCAATCACGGAGCCCTGTAGATGCATTCACGAAGGCCAATGTCCTGGTGTTTTAATAAAGATCGAGGACAATTTTTAGCTCACTTCTTCAACATCAAACTTTGATATAGTCTTCAATTCAATTTCAATTTAGGCGATTCAAAGCCAAAATTGAAGAGATTTTCATGGGAAATCTAGTGGTGAGCTCAGAAATGCGAGGGAAAGCTTCGTGTGAGGTAAGAATTCGTAATTAGCTACGATTCTAGTTATTTTTTGGAGTGTTGTTTTGTTGAACTTTGGAGAATTGTAACATGGCAAATTTAACTCCGTTTTTAGTAATTTTGAGGCTAGATTGTGGGGATTTTTGTAAGGATCATTTTGGTATGTTTGGTTTAGGTCCGCTTTCTTACTGGTGGTTTATAGTAAGCGCTATCATGATTTAATAAAATGGGTTGTGACAATAGGTATCAAAGCCTCAGTTTCACCAGTCTCACTTGTACAAAGCAAATGTCTAGTAAAGTCCTACGGATCGGCTCGGATATATTCATAATTTATCCTCAATAAGGTACAAGATGTCCTTAGAAATGTGTCTCTTTTGTATTGCTGTCATGCAGTGTGTGTATTATTGTCTTCTAAATATCTCACTTGTTCCACTCTTTTACAGCATGGCTCATATGCGTGCTGGAGGTTGATGCTGACCGCGGGGTCGTGCTACGGATGCAACACCAGCTTGGGACCGAGAGTAGAATCTGAAGACGGAGGTGGAACACCAGTAGCTCCAGTACATCAATAGCTGATAAGCCTAGGACCAGCTTAGTCATTTTCCAAGCCAGCCGCAGCTTTGAACTTGCAGGAGATGTTCACCCAGATTTTGGCTGCCATTGTGGGTATGCACCAGGCCCCAGCTCCTACCACTCCAATACTGCAGGACCAGCCTAAATCAGCAGCCTTAGTTGTCCAGCAACCACTAGCACCAGCCCCTAAGCCTGATGATTTGGCGGGGATCATGCCACTCCAAGAGCAGAAGATGCCTGGGGTTCCTTAGACTATCACCGCTGAGATTTTCTAGGGTTGTGGGTGAGGATGCCCACGAGTTTCTACTTACTTTCTACAAGTGGCTGCAGACTTTGGGTTTAGTAAAGTCGAGAGGAGATGACTTCACTTCTTACTAGCTAGATGGTCCCACTCATATTGGTAGCATATATTGTTGGATACTAGGCTAGCTAGGTCTCCACCGGTCACATGGGTTGAGTTTTTAGAGGCCCTTTTCACCCGATTTATCTCCAGGAGCATTAGAGATTCGCTTCAAAATCAGTTCTCCCAATTAGAGTAGGAATCCACTATCGTACAAGTGTATGAGGACCGATTCCACAAGCTCTCCAGGCATGCTGCCATGATATTACCCACAACGGAGAAGAGAGTTCAGTGCTTCATTAGGGGATTGAGGATCTAGCTATGGATCGAGACTCATTCTTTAGTCTCAGTGGGCTGCTCATTTCTAGAGGTGGTACATCATGCCCTCACGCTCGAGCAGCTCCATCGTAAGGTCCAAAGGGGCAGCGACAAAAGAGCTAGATAGGAGAATAGCCATGATGGATGCCGCTTTTGACCCCGGGAGTCAAATGATAGATCTCACCAAAGATTTCAATCGGGTCAGTCCAGCCTCTCCTTCTAGGCCTTTATTCAGACTTTAGAGGTTGATCAGTACCGTCAGATTGGTTTTAGTACCAGTCAATTCAGGGTTGAGGTGGTTCATAGATGGGTTCTTCTGGCTGAGGTAGTTGACATCCAACTTTCAGCCAATATTTTTAGGGATGCCATAAGTGCGGGGAGCTAGAGTATTAGTTCCGCAAGTTCCCTCAGCGCAGGCTAGCCTTCTAGCTCTACAGGCAGGTAGACCCGCTCCAGCACCAGCACCTCTAGTTAGAGGAGGAGGCCAGAGACAAAACCGCAAGGGTGGTCATCAGGGTGTATGGGGAGGAAGGTCAGGAGGCAAAGTCGATGCGCAGGGTAAAGTAGCCCAGGCCCACTTCTATGCAACTCCAACTAGAGTAGAGGCTGAGACCTCGGTTGATTTGATCACAGGTACGATTTTATTATGCCATCAGCACGCATCCACTTTATTTGATCCAGGCTCCATATATTCTTATATATCTATTTATTGTTCCTCTCGGCTAAGTATAAGCCTAGAGCCATTAATTGAGCCATTGTGTATTTTGACCCTGGTAGGTGATTCTTTAGTAGTGGATCAGGTCTTTAGATCCTGTGTGGTGATAATTCAGGGGTATGACACTAGGGTTGATCTCATTTTTCTTGATATGGTGGATTTTGATTTGATTTTAGGCATAGACTATTTATCCCCTCACCGTGCAGTTTTGGATTGCTATTCTTAGACTATTAACTTAGCTATTCCTGGTATTCTGCCAGTAGTCTGGCAGGGCTCTTGTAGTTGTACGCCAGTTGGGGTGATCTCTTTTGTTCTGGCCCAGAGGTTAGTGGCTAGTGGAGGTTTGGCGTACTTGGATTATGTTAGACATGTGAGTAGGGAGGGCCCTATAATTGATTCAGTACCTATAATCCGAGAGTTTGCATATATATTTCCTACCGATCTATTTGGCCTCTGTCTTGACCGTGATATTGACTTTGCTATCAATATAGAGCTGATTACTCTTTCCACCCCACCGTACTGTATAGACCCCGCAGAGCTCAAGGAGCTCAGTGTTCAGTTTCAGGATCTTAAGGATAAAGGATTCATTCGGCCTAGTGTATCGCCTTGGGTTTCCCCAATCTTATTTATTAAGTAAAAGGACAGTATTATGCATATATGCATCAATTATAAGCAGTTAAACAAGGTGACATTGAACCGTTACCCCATGCCTAGGATTGATAACCTATTCGAGCAGCTTTAGAGTACCGTGGTGTTTTCTAAGATCAATTTGAGATCCAACTACCACTACAACAACAACAACAACAACAACAACCCAGTGAAATCCCACATCGTAGGGTCTGGGGAGGGTAGAGTGTACGCAGACCTGACTCCTACCAATGTAGGACGGCTGTTTCCGAAAGACCCTCGGCTCAATAAAAGCATAGAAAAAGGTCAGACAAGAATATTAGAGTAAATAGGTAGATGACGAAAATGGTCCAAACAATAGTATAATCAAAGCACAAAAAACAGTAGATATTATTATAGGATAATAACATAAATACCATAAATAACATACATCAGAGTACAAGAAAACATAGTGCATTAATACGCCTATGAATAAGGGGGAATAAAACCACTATGTACTAGCCTTCTCCCTAATGTGTGTCCTCCACACCCTCCTATCTAGGGTCATGTCCTTGGTAAGTCGTAAATGCGCCATGTCTTGTCTGATCACCTCTCCCTAATATTTCTTCGGCCTACCCCTACCTCTTCTGAAACAATCCATGGCCAGCCTCTCACATCTCCGCACTGGTGCATCTGGGATTTTCCTCTTCACATGTCCAAACCATCTCAGTCGCGTTTCTCGCATCTTGTCTTCCACCGAGGCCACTCCTACCTTTTTTCGAATAACCTCATTTCTAATCTTGTCACTCCTAGTATGCCCACACATCCATCTCAACATTCTCATCTCGGCAACCTTCATCTTTTGCACGTGGGAGACCTTAACTGGCCAACACTCCGCCCCATATAACATAGCTGGTCTAACGACCACTTTGTAGAACTTGCCCTTAAGTTGTGGTGGCACCTTCCTGTCACATAACACACCAGAGGCGAGCCTCCATTTCATCCATCCTGCCCCAATACGGTGTGTGACATCCTCGTCGATCTCTCCGCTGTCTTGTATGATAGAACCAAGGTACTTAAAACTACTTCTCTTTTGGATGGCTTGGTCCCCGAGCCTAACTTCCGCGCCAACCTCTTGAGGTATCTCACTGAACTTGCACTCTAGGTACTCTGTCTTGGTCCTACTCAGCTTAAACCCCTTAGACTCCAAGGTGCATCTCCAATCTTCCAGCTTAGCGTTAACTCCGCTACGAGTCTCATCAATGAGGACTATGTCATCCACAAAAATCATACACCATGGCACCTCACCTTGAATTTGTCGCGTCAATCCATCTATCACCAAGGCAAATAGGAACGGGCTAAGAGTTGATCCTTGATGCAACCCCATCATAACTGGGAAGTATTCTGAGTCCCCTCCTACTGTCCTTACCCTAGTTTTGGCACCCTCGTACATGTCCTTGATCACCCTTATGTACGCTACAGGTACACCTTTAGCCTCCAAACATCTCCATAGTATCTCTCGTGGGACTTTATCGTAAGCATTTTCCAAGTCAATGAACACCATATGCAAGTCTCTCTTCCTCTCCCTATATTTCTCCATTAGTCTCCTCATAAGGTGGATGGCTTCTGTAGTTGAGCATCCTGGCATAAATCCGAGCTGGTTCTCTAAAATAGACACGCCTCTCCTCACCCTCATCTCTACCACTCTTTCCCACACTTTCATAGTATGACTTAGAAGCTTAATACCTCTATAGTTGTCACAACTCTGGCTATCCCCTTTATTTTTGTAAAGCGGGATCATGATGCTCGATCTCCATTCTACGGGCATCGTTGCCGTCGTAAAGATGACATTAAATAACCTAGTCAGCCATTCAAACCTACCGAGCCCGCACTCTTCCAAAATTCTCCAGGGATCTCGTCAGGTCTGGTTGCTCTTCCCCAGCACATCCTACGAACAGCATCCTTAACCTCATCGACCGTAATACTCCTACAACCCCCAAAATCGTGACTCCTTCATGTATGTTCCAAATCTCCCAACACAATTTCTCTGTCCCCTTTGTCATTCAAAAGTTTATGGAAGTATGACTGCCATCTTTGTTTGATAAGGGTCTCCTCTACCAATACTTTTCCGTCTTCGTCTTTAATGCACTTCACTTGATCCACATCGCATGCCCTTCTCTCCCGGGCCCTGGCTAGCCTGAATAATTTTCTGTCCCCACCTTTCTCTTCCAGTTCAGTATAAAGACGTTCAAAAGCTGCCATTTTTGCCATTGCAATCGCCGACTTCGCCTCCTTCCTCACTATCTTATACAGTTCTCCATTCGTCCACTTCTCCACCTCATCCTTGCTCTCCATCAACTTAGCATACGCCACCTTCTTTGCTTCTACTTTCCCTTGCACTTCTCCATTCCACCACCAGTCCCCTCGATGCCGACTACGACTACCTGTCGAGACTCCTAGCACTTCCTTTGCTACAACCCTAATATAACTAGCTGTCCTATCCCACATATCGTTCGCATCCCCACTACTATCCCAGGCCCCCATATCCTTTAATTTCTCTCCCATCTCAAGGGCACTAATCATTGTCAAACTCCCCCATTTGATCCTAGGTCGTTCTTCCCCGACCCTCTTTGTCCTTGTCATCTTTATCCCTAAATCCATCACTAGGAGCTTATGTCGGGTTGTAAGGTTGTCGATCGGGATGACCTTACAGTCTTTGCACAAACCCTTATCATTCTTCCTGAGGAGTAAAAAATCTATCTGAGTTTTAGCCACTGAACTACGGAAGGTTACCAAGTGGTCCTCCTTTTTTGGGAAACTCGAGTTGGCTATCACCAATCCGAAAGCTCTTGCGAAATCCAACAGTGCGGTTCCTCCTCTATTTCTGTCCCCGAAGCCAAAGCCCCCATGCACATCATCATACCCTCCCGAAATAGATCCGATGTGCCCATTGAAATCCCCTCCCACGACAAGCTTCTCAGTAGGTGGTATGCCTCCCACTAACTCGTCCAACTCCTCCCAAAAGCGCCTCTTATCCTCCTCGCATAAGCCCGCTTGCGGCGCATAAGCACTAATAACGTTCAATGTGATCCCTTCAACGACCATTTTAATCGACATCATCCTATCATTGACTCTCCTAACCTCCACCACCTGATCCCTTAAATCACTGTCTATTAAAATGCCTACCCCATTTCTATACTTCGATTTACCAGAAAACCAAAGCTTATACCCGTCTACCTCCTTAGCTTTAAAGCCGACCCATTTTGTCTCCTGGACACAAGCTATATTTATCTTCCTCTTCTTTAGAATCTTAACCAGTTCTATGGATTTACCCGTTAACGTCCCAATGTTCCAAGAACCTATTCTCAGTCTAGATGCTCCTTTAACCCACTTACCTCTCCTTACCCTCGTCCCCATCCATGAGCGAGAACATGACCCTAGTCTACCATCACTATCCAAAGCCACGAAAATGCGTATGAACTAATAAATTATTCGGGGGGTTTAAAATCGGCAAAGTGTAACTACAAGTATATGAACAAAGGATAGAATATAAAGATATAAAAACCGGAGGTACCAACTCCGGTAGAAATGAACCTGGTTGCAACTGGAATATACTATTCATGTCGGCGTACTTAGTTTAGTTGCAGCGGTTGTTCGTCACCGGAAATACAGATCTGTACACCTGGAAAAAAAAACACTTTGCCGGAAAAACTAGAGCTTCGCCGGAAAAACTTCTTTGGAGTAGTAAACCGGAACTCAAACTCAGAGGTGATGACTCCACCACCAAAGACAAATTCCTGTAAAGCTCCGATGTATCTCTGATGAACGAAAAGAGTGAAATGTTTGGGCCTAAACCTTTGTGTGTTTATCTGGATGAGATTTCAGAAGTGGAAGATATGGAGAAAAAGTTTTCCGATCTGATGGCTAAAGTCGCACTTATTGACAGATCCACCGAATCTAAGACTTACCTTTTTATGAATGTAAGATGCGAGAATGAGAGCTCCAGATTCAGCCAGAAGAGATCGATTGAGTGCGAAGGTATGAGTCAACAATACAAGAACATATAGAGGGAGGAGTAAATGGAAAGTGGAAGCGGATACTTTTTTCTCTAAGATCAAGATTATATCCAACTACCACTAGTTAAGGATTATAGCAGCGGACATCCCTAAGACCACATTTAGGACTCATTACAGCCACTGTGAGTTCCTAGTAATGTCTTTTGGGTTAACTAATGCCCCTGTCGGGTTTATGGACTTGATGACCGGGGTGTTCAGGCCATACTTGGACTCATTTTTCATAGTCTTCATCGATGATATTTTGGTATACTCACAGAACCGGGAGAAGAATGAGCAGTATTTGAGAGTAGTTCTCTAGACTTTGAGAGATCAACGACTTTATGCCATGTTCTCAAAGTGCAAGTTTTGGCTTGAGTATGTAGCATTTTTTGGGAACGTGGTGTCCAAGGATGAAATTATGACGATGAAGATTAAGGCTATTCATGATTGGACCAGGCCCACCTCTGTGACTGAGATTCGTAGCTTCGTCGGATTGGCAGGGTACTATAGGCATTTTATTAAGGGGTTTTCTACTATAGTGACGCCTCTAATTTGGTTGACTCACCAGGCTATCCAATTTGTATAGTCGGAGGACTATGAAAGGATCTTTATGAGGCTCAAGGAGTTTCTTACCATCGCTCACATATTTACTCCTCCCATTGAGCGTGAGGGATTCACCATTTATTGTGATGCATCCAGTGTTGGTTTGGGTTGTGTACTCATGCAACAATGTCGGGTTATTTCTTATGCATATAGACAACTTAAGTTGCATGAGTACAACTACCCTACTCATGACTTAGAGTTGGCGGCAGTAATTTTTGCATTTAAGATTTGGAGGCACTACCTGTATAGAGTCGATGTGAGATTTACACTCATCATAGGAGACTTTAGTACATTATGAACTAGAGGGACCTTAATTCGAGGCAGCACTGCTAGATTGAGCTCCTGAAGGACTATGACCTCTCTATTCTCTACTATCCAGTGTGTACTAGCTTATATGGGAGCTCAGTCATCTCTATTGGACTGGATTTATAGGTGTCAGTTTGAGGATGAGGATTTAATTGTACTTCAAGATTGGGTTTTGGGAGGTGACGCTAGCTTGGCTACCTTAGATTCAGATAGGGTTTTGATGTTTGGTGGTTGACTTTGTGTTCCAAGAGTTTGGGGGCTTGATTGAGTTGATCCTTAGTGAGGCCCATGATTCTAAATATTTCAGATGTATCGCGGCTTGAGACAGCACTACTGGTGGAGCGATATGAGGAGAGATATTATGAATTATGTGTCATGTTATTTGAGTTGTCAACAGGTTAAGACCGAGCATTTAAGGCATGGTGCAAGCTTCAGAGATTACCCATTCCGGAGTGAAAATAGGAACGGATCACCATAGATTTTATTTTGGGATTACCTCATACTTTCCATGGTCTTGATAGTATTTAGGTCATCGTGGATCAATTGACCAAGCCAACACACTTTCTTCCTGTTCATACTTCCTTCAGTACTGAGATATTGGCCCGTATCTACATTTGGGAGGTGGTTCACCTTCATGGCGTGCGTTTCTATTATCTCAGACCAGGGATAACAGTTCACATCTCACTTTTAGAGGACTTTTCAGGAGGAGTTGGGTACCCGTGTACACCCTAGCACAACCTTCAACCCACAGACTATGGTTAGTCGGAGCACACTAACTTGTGTTATGGATTTTGGGGGTCATGGAGGTGTTATTTATAAGAAATAGCTGATCAAAGTTGCTTCTTTCTTTCATCTTCTTAGTTTAAATTATGAGAATTTTCATGCATGCCCATTTTGCATAGTTTCCCAATCTCGTACTGTTTATTAAATTTATTTGTAAGATTGGGAGATATTTAGAACCTATTTTTGGGTTAATTTTGGAATTTCAAATGCGGGTCCCACATTTCCTATTTTTGACTCTGAAATTGGTCCACCTACGTATTTAATAATTTTAGTATCATAAAGACTATATTAACGTTGTGATCCTATTATTGACAACATGGCAACATTCAGAGGCCACTTGGAAGGGAAAAGCTCCAGTTTCGTGAGTTGGAGCGCGCATGGTCGTCTTATAGGTAGGCTACGATTTTCCCCTCGTAAGACCAAGCATGTTTAGGAAATTGTACATTGATTTGTATGCACTTGGTGGGGTTGGGTGTCGATCATGCTAAATTCCTAGAATCCATGTCCTTGGCCTTATTTCGGGTAATTTTTGGATTGTGTAAGCATGACTCCCGTGGTTGTTGTTTGTTCCTATCCTGTAATGAATGTTGTGCCTGTGATAATACCTTTAGAAGCATGTTTGACCTTATTCTAGGCTTAGACTAGTGTTTTTTTAGACTTGCGTGATTTTGGTGCCGTTGGACCTTAGACTTTCTCCGATGTCGTTCTGGACGGTTAGCTTCCTATAGACTGATATAGCAGACTTGAGTCTGATAGTCTGAGCCTTAGCTAGGCAGTAACCCAGATTGTGACCTTACCTTCATAATTCCCTATTCTCTTATCGGTCCTGTATTGCTTAGTTGTTGATTTTGGAAGTTTTCTCGACAATTTAAGTTATATCTGGTTTGGGCTAGAGCGGTGCATTAATGTCGCCCGGTTTGGGGGTACTCCCTGTGATGCACGATTAGTTGTTGATTCTATTTTGGTCCAATCCCTTAGCTAGAGATATCCATTCAAAGTTCGTGGTCCAGCTTACTTGTGTTCGGCTCCTTAGCTACAGATACCCGGTCAAAGTCCATAGTCCAGTTTACTTGTATTCAGTCTTCCTAGCTATAATTACCCGATTAAAGTCCGTGGTCTAGCTTACCCATGCTCGACCTTTGGCTATAGCTACCCAATTAAAGTCTTTGGTCTAGCTTACTCATGTCGACTCATTAGCTGTAGTTACCTATTTGCAGTCCATGATCCAACTTGCGCATGGTTAAATTCCTGATTTCCTGATGAATCTTCGATGTGAGTCTTCATCTACTCTTAGCTATGGGTTGAGGTTTTAGATTTTGGGAATGGTTCGGTTCAAGTCCGAGAAATGGCGATATTATTAAAATCATTTTGGTTTTGTTCATTTCCTTTCAGCTATTCTTGCATCTATCGAGTTTATGGGAGTCCATGCAGGTGGTTACTCTTTATTTGTGCAGGAGCATACCCGTCAAGCTTATGGGAGCCCAACGGAGTTAGTTAGATACTCTCTCTTTGTTTGCTAGTACACTCGTGTACATACCTACATTTACTTCTTGCCCTATCTTTTGTTGTGATCTTTTACTCGTATTTTAGTTACTTTTGCTTATCTTGCTCAGTCAACCTATGATGCCTATTGGATACCTGTTATTTTGGTACTCATAGTACACTCTGCATCAGTTTTTGTGATGCTGGTCCGATACTAGCTACCGACGTTAATTCGAGCCAGTTGCGGTCCTGATTAGAGGCAAAGGTGAGCACACTGCGTTCTGCATTTACCTATCTCCTTCTATACATATATTTTTCCTATCTTTTGCTTTTTGAGAAAGCTCTGTTTCTATGGTCCACTTTTGGAATTTGTACTTTTTTATTAGTAGCTCCGTACATGTGACTTCCAGGTTTTAGAAAGGATCCTTTTGTTTGTATATATATGTAGTTGCTTCCTCTCGTCCATCATATGCTCTAATTGTTACTTTATTTTAGATTAGATTGCGGGTCTTCTACCTGACATCTCATTATTGTGGTTCCGTGATATGGGTCAACTTGCCTACTGGTTGGTCATAGTAGGCACTATCATGACCTGAGAAATCAGGTCGTGACTGTTAAGATATGGATTATTGATACATCCAATTATGTTTCAAATTGATGTCATCTTCATTAAATATGTGTGGATTGATATGAAGTATATGTTCATGCATGTTTTCACTCAAACTCCATGATTTTCAAGCCAATTGATCATGTATGTATACTTCACCTAAGTTACAAGTTTAAGTTATGATCGTGAGTTCCAAGTTATATTCAACAAAATCTTTATGAATGTTTGACAAGGTCTACAAAAGAGTTTAAAGGTACTTTTTTGCAAAGAAGTTTTATGAATGATGATTCTATAATGTTCAAGCAAGTTAATGATAGGGTGAGTTGAGGCCCTAAAGATGTTTTACAAATAAAGATATGTAATGATGAAAGGTCTATACTCACATTACATAAGATAAAATTAAGGAGCTATTCTATGGTTATGTTCTTATGAAGAGTAGATAGGTAGTAGATATGGCCCCTACCATATGATGTTGACTTTATGTCTTATGGTTTGTCTATTCCATTGAGAGTTTACCTAGAACCGAGTGGACCTTGGGATATGCATTCTCTACCATAGTAAAGGCAAGATACCAGATCCTATTCTCATATAACTACGTTCTACCGTAGGATAAAAGATCGCCCATAGTAGAGGCTCAATTCCTTAAGGGTCACCTATAGTTGAGGCTCAATCCTTCATTTAGCTTAGTGGATCCACTTAGGCATATAGTAGTCTACCTTGGCAAGTAGTCTTCCCCTTTCCTTCGATGTACGGGTAAACATTGGGACTCCATGTTATAGCTCACATGGTTTATGTCGGTTAATGGTTGCTCTCACAAAGGTACAAGGTCCCTGTCTCAATGTTTAAGGTATTTCTTACTATAGCTAATATGTCTCTCACAAAGTAAAGTATGTTTTATCACCCATGGTTTTATGACTTTCAATATGATTTAAGGTCCCTACTACTACTTATAAACTTTCAAGCTCTTTTATATTTCCTCATTATAACTCATGACTATCCATGCATTGTACAAGTTCTCTTCATAAGGTTGCATTATGGTTTAAAATGACATTAGCCTTGCTCATGATTCACTTTTACGTGTAAATGGTCTAGTTTTCATATATTCTAGCCTTGATCACACATCATTGCTTTTATGTCATGTATTGCATTTTTCACATACTTAGTATATTCAAAGTACTAAAGAATACTTTTAATTGCCTACATTGTGTTATAATGTAGGGCTTGATGATCACCCTACACACTCTCGTGGATAGATAGAAGAATAATTCACTTGATTTGGTAAGTCCTCATGCTTCAGGACTACCTATTGAGCTTTTATATTCTTGTTGCCTTTTAGACTATGTTGTTATTTTGAGATGTTTCTTTTTATTTTTTGGGGATTTAGCTTCTTGTTCTATGCCCCCACCTATGTTAGTATGATAGAGGCATGTGTAGACGTAGAGTTGATGTAGTTTGTTTGGAGCAATGACTTGAGATTTTATTTTCATTTTTAGACTTCCATGTTTGAGACTCTTATTCCTCTTGTTTTTATTATTTTTTACCTTACCTTATGAATGCAATGTATGCTAAGAGGCTTGATTGGGTTTTCTTCCAATTTCCGGTCATCGTGTCATGGCTAGGCCCTATTTTGGGCCATGACAACAATGAACAACTTGAATTTTGAATTCCATACATGTAACCCATTCCCCTTATTTATCAATATTAGCTCATACCTTAAAGACCTTTATGAATTCGCATATCTTAGTTATCATTGATCACCCCTCTATCGACCTTATTGTATCCTTCGCTAAAATAATAAATAAATTCAACTGTACCAGTTACCAAACTCAAAACCACAAAAGAACTTATTACCACACTCAAACTAAACACCTGCAGACTTATTTCTCAAATATTGTCTAATAGTTTTTAACCCATATGAATACATAACACTATCACCATAACCAGAGCAAAACAAATGGAACCACGTGTATCTAAATCCAATTCTCCACTCTCTATGAAGATACATCTTTACACCTTGCAATCAGAATAAATATTATTGTTCTTGCCTCTTTTCGAAAGATAAAGTACCTCCCACTAATTATTTCTATTTATGACTCTAGCTTCTATTCGAGTGGTGTCTCAACATATTCTACAACTTTTCATACTTTCAAGATACTCACCAAATAGTAGGAAACCACAAGTTGGATACCCGCAAGTCATTATTATCATGCCGAATCTATTTAACCAAAAATCCTTCACATATGGTTGCATCTTGATCATAATTTATCATGAACTCATATTACCATTATGCTCAATAGCTATTGCCATCATCTTGAAGTCAACCTTATAATTGACATAACACCTTACACCTAACTATACCAACCAAATTCAAAGGACTAACCCAATTTTATATGCACTTTCTTACAAAAATTCTCAATTGCCTTCACACAAATATAATCACTTAGACTTCCTTTACCCATAAGTTTGTCATTCTGATATCGATATATTCCCTTGGAGGTTATGATTAAATCATAGGTACTCTATTAGAATCCTCTATATACACTTCACAACCTAAATTCCTTAACCATATTAAGGATCCACCACTAAAATCTTTCTTATAAATAATTCTTAACAAAAGCATTTGTTGTAACAAACTAGTTAGTTTCTCAAATATGAAAGAAACATTGAATCTCATTATACGAGCATGTGATACAATTGATAACTCCTTAAGTATTTAGTATTCATACTTTACCATCGACGTATTTATTTCTATAAACCACTAGTACCACACCATGAAAGTCTGGTAGATCCTTCATTAGAACACATCATATCCACTGAAAATATCATACCCAAATACTCTATACCTTCCTACCCATTACGTAATGTCCATACATTACCTATGCATTTAAGTCTCCAGCCGAAAGTGATATACACCCTTTCACAAGCTAGGTCAATAGCAAAAGGAACACAACCCATAACCCTTACTAAGTAACCAAAGCTACCGCAGTATTAGACATATTATAACCCTTTTATGATATACAACCGCTTTATAAAATTATCGTAGAAATTCTCATCTCGGTTGGCATAACATCACCCTCATCATACATAATGAAATTCAATCTTTTATGATGAACTTCAGAGATTGTAATCTCCAAAGTCACAGTGCTCATAACATAGTCATTCTCTAATTATGTCATTCTCAATTGTCGAACTACTTCAATCACCGAATAAGACACACAAGCACCATTCTCGATGTTGAACCATTAACCAGAAAAATAAGATATTTATACGATCCTCCAGACCATTGTTCCTCTTTTTATCCCATATCCTCAAAGTACAACATTGAACCAAAACATTACTCACACTTTTTGAATCACAGCGCCTTACTAGTCTGACAACACATGCTTTTCAAAATTCTATCACTTCTGCCTCAAAACTAGAGATAACACCAAAATCACACGATGACATATCAACTGCATGAACACAGAACTAATTATGAGTCATCACTATAAGTGAGAGAATGGATTGAAACAATAAGAATTAGATCGGATCAAGGATGTACGATAGAGAATCAAAATGTTAAGATTTTTCCTAACTATCTTCATAGCCTCCCGAATAAAAGTATAGACATTAGCACCTATCCCCGAAACTCTACTTAGACTTGGCTTGAATACACGTGAGACCTATGAACCTTGGCTCTGAAACCTTTTGTCATGATACAAAATTAGATGTGATGGCACTCGTCTTATCCCACAAGGACAAGTCAGCCTAAACCCAATATATAAAGAAAATAATGCGGAAGAATTCAATAAATGATATAAACAAAAGCGAAAGTCTTTAGTAATCTCAAATAACCCTCAAAACCTAGTTGCCACATGTACAAGCCTCTACTAAATACATAATATCCCAATAAATACAAGTATCAAATGTCTTTGATTCTCAAATATAACAAAGTATAATAGAAGGGATAAGGGAGTGTGCCGGACATCAAATAGCTACCTCTCAAAAAAATTTCAAAGCCTTGACTGAAAAGGAAAAGAAAACTATTCACAGTCTAGGTTGGAAACCTACAAAAGTATAAAAGCAAGGAGTTAGTACCAAACAACATGGTACTCAGCAAGCCAACTAATAAAAGAAGGCAAATCTAATAGAATACTAGAACTCCTTTCATCCCAACTGAACCTCCTCAACTACAACCTGCAAAGAAATCAGCCCAATCTAGAGTACACAATTCATAAGGCATATAGGTCAATAATATCTCATCAACATCACCAAATAATTCACATCGATATCAAGTATGTCAATCACAAAGACGACAAGGGGTATACACAAATCTAAAAATCCAGACAGGTATCAAATGTATATCAGTCACAAGATCACCAAGAGGTAAACACAAGTCTACATACAACCAATGATGTGCAATACAATGAAATGAAGGTCAAGTAGAATGATGCATGTCTGTCCTATTGGTACACATATGCTGAATCTCCTTTCGGAATCCATGGGGGACAATCCTGTCCATGTAACCTGCCACCTCTATTTCATATTATTTTCACAAAGTATCTCATCTCAGCTATGCCACAGAAGGAATGCAGATATCATGTTGACACAATTAATGAGAATATGATGATGTCAATAGCAACACAATATTTTATATCAAAATAGTCACGGCATATTTCCAATACTAAGTCAATATGATTAGTCACATTATGCATGTCATTAGAAGTCATCAAATTTTTGTTTCATTATCCTTTTTTCACATAATTAGGATCAATCGGTGAGCAAGTTCTCCAAGGCAATTTCTACCATCAATCATGAGCAAGTTGACACTTTCCTTAAGTTTACATCACAATGATCTGTCAAGCATTTCATCGAATTCACATCAATTTCAAAGTCAAGAACTTCACATTTTCGATTACAACCGTAACATGCATTGCCTTTTTGTTATCTCCATTATTTTATTAAGGTCAATTTACATGAATAATAAATCATAACCTCATTCCATTACTCCCGAACACATACAAGAAAGGAAATTTGAGGATTCTACAAAATTTATGGAGTTTTAGAAGTTTACTTGCTTTAATCAAATCACGATCAATAAACCACTTGACCATCCCCTTCCGAACAATATCTTACATACCACAATCTAATAAAATAAATAATCACAATAAGATTTCAAAACTAATAATACCCAGACCCAAAAACTTACCCAAATTTATGATGAAATCCTAAATATCAAGTCTAGGATTAGGTCTCAATTCCTCCAAACATCATAAATACAATAGAATTCATATCATACAATACACCTAATATTTAATTACATCACCCTATATACTTATAAAAATTAGAAGTTGCAGCAGAATATTCATAACAGACATTCCCAAACATGAAGCTAAAAGACCAAAACTGTATCAATTTATGTAGGAATCCTAAGCCCCACCCTTCTATGAATTTTTTTAATTAGATCATCATTATTCCATAACTGACCCACTACTTCTTGTCCCCATAAATTTACAAAATCACCAAAAGTTGCAACAACAACTATGCTTTAACGTTGCAATCACCAATTTTCTATCTAACTTAATTAATATACTAATGACAATTGAATTTTTATTTATTCAACATCTATTAGCTATAGAAGATTAAACACTAACTACCAATTATTTATTTACCTGAACATGTAGTATGAGGCGTCCTTCCTTCTCTCGTCTCAGGATATCAGCCGCACTAGGTAAGGTTTCTCGACCTAATTATAATATTCTAAAAATTGTTAAGCCTCTTTAATTTATTTTAATACATGGTTCAAGTGGTATATGCTATTAAATAAGTTATGGACTTAGCCCAATAGCAACTAACTAGATTAGTTATTTTAAAATACCAATTTAAAATTTTACGAGAAGGATATTTTTTTTAAAGTAAGAAGACTAGTTTTCATAATGACCTAACGAGTCATTACAAATAATTTACCCTTAGTTGTTTAGAAAAACACTTCAATCTCATATATTTAGAAATTATTTCTAGACTAAAGGTGTCCGATTAATTTATATTCTAACCTAGATATTATAGTGATCAAATGATCTAGTTATTTGTTGTTTGTATTATTTAAATAAGATCATTTAAGCTAGATATTATAAATTTGGAATATGCAATAAAGACAACTGCAATAGAAGCAACTAACCAAGAGCTAGATATTATAAATCCAGATTATGTAATAAAGACAACTGCAATAGACGCAACTAATGAAGATATGGAAGATTTTAGTATACAAATTAAAGAATTATTAAACTAGGAGTAATAAGAAGATCTATGTCTAAACGTAGATCTGCATCATTTATGGTAAGAAACCATAGTGAGATAGTAAGAGGAAAAGCAAGAATGATAATAAATTATAAAAGACTTAATGATAATACTAGAACAGACGCGTATAAATTATCCGATAAAGATGAATTAATAAATAGAATATAAGGAAAAAGACTATTTAGTAAATTTGATTGTAAATCAGGATATTGACACGTTAAGATGCATGAAGAAAGTGTGGAATCGACATCATTCAGTTGTCCAGAAGGACATTTTGAATGGTTAGCAATGTCATTTGGATTAAAAACAACACCGCCAATATTTCAGAGAAAAATAGATATTATATTTGGAGACTATAAAATATTTGTTCTAGTATATGTAGATGATATTTTAGTAATTAGTAAAGATATGAAAGAACACTTAGGAAATCTCCAAATAGTTTTTATACTATTTGTAAAAAATAGGATAATAATAAGTAAAAAGAAAATGGAGTTATGTAAAACTCATATAAACTTTCTAGTAATAATATTAGGAGACAGAAAAATAAAATTACAACCTTATATAGGTAAAAAAGTATTAGATATGCTAGATAAACTAGGCAATACTACGGAATTACAAAATATTTTAGGATTAATAAATTATGCAAGAAATTTCATTCAAAAATTAGGAAAAATAGCAAGATCATTATATTCTAAAATAGAAAGGGGAAAAAGTATTTTAATATAGAAGACATTAAATTAGTACAACAGATTAAAGAAAAAATTAAAATATTCCTGATTTAAATATACCATTAGAAATGATTATTTAATCATAGAAACAGACTGAAGTTTCTTAAGATGGGGAGCAGTATATATATCATCCTAAGAAAATTCAGTCTGTTTCTATGATTAAATAATCCATTTCTAATGGTATATTTAAATCGGGAATATTGTTAATTTTTTCTTATAAATATATATAAGAGAATCTTTAGCCCGGTGTCGTGGCGCTCTTAGAAAATAAGAATTTTATTTATGTTAAATCAAAAAAATTGACAAATTCTTTGAGAAACAGAAAACCTATGAGGAAAAAAGAAAACACCACTTCGGCAATGCCGTCGTTTAAGACTCTCCTTATTCCCTTCTCCTCTCTAATTCTCCCTTGATTAACATTTTTCCTTTTGCCTCCTCAATCACTCCTTTGTCCCTGTACTTTCCTTAATTATTAACCACTGACTATTCTCCCAAACTCCATTACTATATGGGAATTCAAGTCTGCAAGTTTTCGGTGTTTCTGGGGTTTGGAATTGCAGGCACAGAAATAGCAAACAAGAACTTTGAATGTGGATATTTTCCTCTGCCCTGTATTCTTCTTTCATCCTCTCCGCTCTAGGGTTTGCTAATGACTTTAAAAGGTGGACATAGATTTACAAGCCCAATTAGACTTGGGAGAAACATATTTGGCAAAGCTATGTAAAATTTGTCAATCTATATTTCTGCAATTCTCTTTCTATTTTGCGAGATAATATTTTTACGCCTTTGATTGTTGAAAAAATTTCTCTTCACACTAGGTCTGTTGTTTGGTCACTGGGTTGATGAAATGATTTCATGATATTTTAAGGATTTGACACTTTAACTTCTACAATTAGATTAATGCCTCTTACAGCTAAGTAGATATATTTGAACAAGTCCAGGTCTAAGGTCATTTAGGTTTGTTAATCTTAGAATAATTATGAAATTATTCATTTTGAAGCAACCAATATAATAGATACAACGTTAGTTGATGTTAGTATGTTTTTATACTCCGTTAAACAGTCAGTTTAATCAATGTTTGAAATTAACAATTGAGTTTAGATACCATTGATGCTATTGTTATGATTCTTAGTACCCTTTTCCATTTATTTAGTTCCTAAGGTCATTATATAAAAACTCATCCCGTTCAAGTAGTTTCTTGATTTGCTGATTTTTATGAGCAAAATGTAGAGTTTATAGCCTTTTTCCCAGTTTTGCTTTTATGCAGATTTTAATTTGTGAACTTTGTAATTTTGATTATTTATTCATGTGTCTATTCTGCTAGATTTATGATACTCTTTAGTTGCTGCCTACCAAGGTTCAAGTTAGAGTGTTTTCATTGACCATGACACTATAAGCTTTTGACCTTCCAAGAAAGTTCATGAACAAGCTATGGATCAGAATAGTAGGGACGTAATCATGCGCGAGTTTCACTCTAAATTCCTCTGTCCCCTTATCACAACTTATTTGTTGGCTCGTGGTATTGATGTACAAGTATCATTTGTGATTTCTCAATTTAGTCGGAGAATAATCTTCATCGTATTGGAATCAATGGCAGGTTTCGAAGAAAATGAGTTGCAATCAACTTTGTAATGTAGGCGAGATCGTCTATTGTGGCTTCACCGCAGCGAAGAAAACTGGATTATTGGTAACTACTAAACCAATTCTGAAATAAAAATACTATATGCTTATTTTTTTACGCTCATGAAGTGTTCAAAACATACCCTATACTTGCAACATGAAAGATTTAATGCGGACTTCACCAATTCTTTTTTACTAAAAAGTTATGAGTCTACAAATCTGTCCCATCTTTTTTGAATATATGTGGAGTATGTAAGTCGAATGACGTATTTCTTCACTATTATATATTATTCTACCAATATTATATTTTGGCCTTTGCAAAATGTGTTGTTTCATCCTCTTTTGCGAGCATTTCTAAGTTTCAAATATAAGTGGTTAAGTTGAGGTACTCTTCAAAGATTTTGAGCTGTTATTATTTTTTAAAAATTAATTCCTCACCATCTTCTTTATTTTTTCCCTGTAGAGAAAAATTATTTCTCCATTAATGCAACTAACAGTGATGAAAGTTACAAGATATTAATTATATCGAATGTGCACGATGTCATCCCTAAATATATACAATTTGGTTCCATTTTAGAATCCTTCCTATGGTATTGAAAGAAGGAGAAATTAGTTGGTCCTTTTGATAATTTCATTCATACAAGTTTTTAGTTTATTGTTCTAGATTATAAAGTGGCGTGAATGTCATGATCCAATTTCTTAGGCCGTGATGGCGCCTACTAACACCCATCCGCAAGTAATCCTAACCCTTCAACCTTAGCCCAGAACCAAAGGCAATGAGCTATCAAGAGGAAGACAAATAAATAGAAAGAAAATAAGTAATAATGAGAAGAAAGAGGACGACTGAAACAATTACAAGAAACCACCCCAAGATCTAACATCAGTCAGTAATCGAGCATCTAAACCAAAACAGAAGTACAAGGCTTTTACAAATGTAATATGAGTATAGACAGTCTTCTAAAGCAAGTAAATACTAGTTCTAATTTGTCATGGATGGAAATTGGCAACTTCGAACGCCAGGAGCTCACTAAATCTCTGAGTAGAAGCTTCTCCGCAATAGTCTAAATCAACAACGATGACTCTTACTATGATCTGCAGGGGGAAGGAGTGTAGTATGAGTACCAAATGAATGGTACTCAGTTGGCATAGGCCTACTGAGCTCCACAGATAAAGCAAGTATAATTAATATATAATTAGGTAAATACTACACAAGTAACTAATTAGAAATTATCACAAGAATGACTGAAAGATAAGGTAAGAAGACTGGAAACATAGATAAAGAAATAAAGTCAAAGAACACACCTGAAATGCAATCCAACAACCTATTAACGGGAAGAACACATCATAGGAGTCTACTAATAAAAATACAGTACTAACTGACAACTCTAACCACATAATCACCTAGGAACTATTCCGACTGAGCCTAGCAGGAATTACCAAACATAATCCAACTCAAATTCCACGTAAACCATCTATCAATACAACCAAAGGTACCAACTACAAGCAAGTATAATCAGATAATAACTTACCAGATGCCCATACCCCCAAAAGGTATAAATAATAACAAACATACCCCCGACCCCATAAAATCGAGGGACCATACCATAATGAATGTAAGTTTGTAGTAAAAACTAGTGACATCATCGGTAGCTCTCAAAAAACAACAACAAGTGGATAGACCCACCCCGGTCCCGGCCTACCAGGTTGGACCCATGTGACTCCCTCATCCAGTTTAGTGGTACACTAGCCAGATGGGCCCATAGGGGATGCGGGAAGTCCGTTACACTGCTTGGGCCCAAACCAGGTCTTACATAGACAAATAGCATCCCCATAGGGTATCGGATAGTGAAAAACCAAGCCGCTGTAGAAAGGGCATCGCCGCACTGAATATCAGTAACCTAGTAACCTCAACTGTGAGAACTCTGAAAAGGGGCCACCCACATAGACAGTAAACTCCTAGGGGCATGGCCCAACTAACAAGAGTAAACCCGGGGGCATCGGTGGGCTAAGAAAGGGCATTGACGCACCAAATAGCCAAGTACAACTGAGTGCATCCCAGATGCCTCTAATGCCTCAAGTAGAAAATGGAGTATATCCCCGATGCCTCATAAGTTTCCAAAACTACTGATCAAGTATCCATGTGGTACGAATCCCATTAAAACCAGTTTAAGAGTAGAAAAAGTATGAGAAATCCTTCTCAAAGCAGTAGTTAAAAACCAATGAAATACCGGGATCGTACCATAAAATAAGTGAACATGCTCAAACAATGCAAGCATGCCATCACCAACATCCAAACAAGATACACATAACCATAAGGAAATACCAGGTCCTAGCTCATAATAAGTCAAAGAACTAACTTGGGATCCAATCGCTCCTCGGAGATGGCCCCGGGCCTAATAATAGATAATAGATAAGATGGCATCATAAGCCTACCGCTAAACAAAAACAAAATAATAAAGGCATGACTTCAAATTATAAAGGGGGAGAAATATCTCTAAGAACGACGCCTTACCCTAAAATAAGCCACCTCAGCTCCCAACCAACACTACTAAGCCAAACCTACGTCTACGACGAGCCCTAGAGGTCTCAGGCACTAGCATAAAAGGGGTATCCTATCCATAATAAGCTTTACTGAAAGCTACCCCTAGCTAAGAGGGAAACAACCACATGATAAGGTGCCTAAGGCTCAAACCCAGCCTAAGACCATCAGTATAGATCCTAAACAGGATAATAAATGCTAAGTCACCACCATAACCAAAGCTTACAACCTAATCTAAGGATTTCACATGACTATTCTAGCCTATGGCTCACCCGGGAACAAGAAAATAGGATCGGGTGAGGAGAATGCTAATCTCGGCAAATACCCACCTAAGTCACAAATAAAGCATACTACACGATATCTAGTAGAGTTCAGTCAAAAGGGGGAGATCGTAGCCTACATTGAAGCCTATCACGCGCACTACAAATCCACCACAATGAAGCTCTCGTCCTCCAAATCATCTCCAATCGCCGCCATGCTAACAAAATGTTAATCATATCATCAATATGATCATTATGATACTAAAATTATCGAATTCTGAGATGGGCCAATTTCGGGGTCTAAAATGAGAAAAGAGGGACCTACATCAGGAATTCTGGAATTAACCCCCAAATAGGTTCTAAACGTCACTCTGAGCTCATAAATAACCATTATAACACAATTCGGGATCGAGAAACTACACAAAATGAACATGCAATAAATATTCTTAAAAATCTGAACTAAAGAAGAAAATGGCAGCTTCTTGATCATCTAATTTTGAAAAACCGAGACCCTTCCAACCCAAACAAATTAAACTATGACGATACTTGCAAAAAACCCCACATTCTAGCCTACAAAATAACTCAAATCGGATTTAAATTGATCAAGTTACAACCTCCACAATTTCAACAAAATACATCTTTGAAAATCACTATAGCAGTGGCTAAAAATGAATTCTTACCTCACACGAAACTTCTCCTCGTGTTTTCAAGCTCACCACCAGATTCCGCACAACATTCCCTAGAAATTAGACCTTTGAATGCCCAATTTGACCTCAAGATGATGGATAAAATAATGTTTAAAGTTTGGAAGAGAAGTCAAAATTCATTTTGGTCTTCATTAAAAAGACCAACTCAATGGCCTTCACGAACACGGCTATAGTGCTCCGCGAATGCGGAGGCGAAGACTCTTGACCTTTGTGAACGCTATGCGGAGAGCAACTCTGTGAACAAGGCCAAGTGCCAATGATCGCAGAGAACAAAACTCCTTGCACTAGATATCTGCTAATAAGCTGATATTTCTCAAGTTCAAATATTCCAATGAGGTGCTCGAAATTCGTTCGGAATCCCATGCGCGCGAACGAGATATGCTACCCTACCAAATTTGACATTCTAAACTCAATGGCACAGACAAAATTTTCATACGAGTTTATTACGATTGAAAGTGGGTCCCACACCCAAAAGACCATTTTAAGCCAAAAATCCACAACGGGCCTCAGTATTAGACCGAAAGCCTCGAGAAGTGAATGAAAGGTCATTCTAGACCAAACTCGATATTTCGGAACTAACCATGCTGCCATAATTTTCATCAGAGTGTGTCTTCCAAGAATGGTGACCAAAGTCAACTATAGGCCAAATTTCAAAGGCAAAAATGCCAAATGATCCTAAACTCGTACCGATCGCCTCGGTACTCATGCGGGCCATGCTACTAGCCTAATTTGGCTATTTTGAAGATGATAAAACCGTCAAAATTTTGTTCTAAGGCCTGTCTTCTGAAATTATGACCTAAGTCAACTTTTCAAGTTATATAAGCTCCAAAATAGGGAAACGAGCATAAAAATCAAATGAATGACCACGCGACCGAACTATCAGTGCCAGCAAGTCATAAATGATTTAGGATCGCTGCAGGAAAGTTCTAAATGCTAAAAAGATTGAAAAATAAAGAAAATGACCTAAAGGGTCATTACAATGAAATTATATTTTTTTAATCTGCTTATTCTTATTTAGACTTCAGATATTTTATTGAGCTATTTATCTGGGGTTGATGATAAGGGCTGAAAGCCAGCCACTTTTGAGCTCTTAGGCAGGGGGGATTTAGGAGTAAGAGTAAAATTATTTTTTCTTTAAAGAGTTATATATAAATTGTTGAATTCCCTTTAACATAAGTGAGAATTACAATGAAGTGACAAACGATATTTTGAAATTACTTTATTATAATTTCAAATCTCAGGTTTTGCATTCGTATAGATATCCATAATTCTGTTTTTAAAATTTTTGGCTTTATCGTTGGATCAAATATTTTAACTTTGAATCCTTAATTAATTGGATTGAATTGAAATAGTATTTGATTACTCCCTAAAACGTTGTATGTGGTGTTTCAATTTTCGATGAAAATAATATTGATTATGTATTTTGGGCATAACTTTTTATAGGATAGTCCAAATTAGGTGATTTAAATTTTTGAATTACCTATAACTTTCGTGACCATATCATAAGATTTGGATGATAAGTAGGTCAAATAAATTAATTTTTGCAAGACATGATACTGTGATGAAATAGAGTATTTTTAGAAGCAAAATCATATCTCACAGTAGGATGCTTCAAATCTGTTGATTCTTGAACGACACAAAATTATAATTCTAGACCTACAATTCATATGAAGACACCAAATCCTAATTAGTAAGTTATTTTATTCAAATGCAGCTCCAAAAAAAGGTATTCCATTAAAAGAAGGTTTATTTCACCAACCATGGAAATATCTATATCCATTTGACATCACCCATGACATCAATAGTCCTTCATTTAATATCACCCATGACATCACAATCCTTCATTAAATTTTCAAGATCATCCATTGTAATTATTTTTATTTATTTTTAGGTCCCTCCTCCACATCTATAAATACCACTTTATTTTCTCATTTTATTCATCAAGCTTTCTCAAGCAAATCTTTTCTCTATACACTTCTTACTCATTCTGAATAAAATTTTAGTTTTTAGTAGTGTATAAATACTATTCTGGTGATTCATATACTCCGAGTAGTACACCAAATCGCTCCAACACGGAGAAAAGGCTAGGGGTTCAAAAGTCTTCATTGAGTTTTTCAATTTAGAGTAAAGCTTCGGATTCCAGGCATGTAAGGCTATTCATAGTATTGGATTGAGTTCGTCCATGCGCCCAATATTTAAATTTATCGTAATTGAGTTATAGTTGAGTTTTACCCTAATCTTGAATTCTAAATGAATTAATTTTTCTTCTATTGAGTACGATATATTTATGCATTGAGATTATTATTATTATTATTATTATTATTATTATTATTATTATTATTATTATTATCTCTCATATTATTAAAATTATTGTTCGTGGCTACTTTCCCATGAACCCTAAATGATTTGATATTTTTGAATATTTTTATGCATATTTTGAGTAAAGATATTGGCTTTTAATATTCATTGACTAAAAGAATCATTTGAATTAATATTATATATATATTTTATTGAGTTTTAAAAGAGCAAATGAATTGAGTTTAAATGAATTTGATTAAATGATTTTTTGAGCAAGATGTTTTGATGAGATGTAAATGATGTTTTAAAGTGTAATGATTGATGAAAAGGTAATGATATAAGTTTGGTGTTTTAAATAAAATTTTAATAAGACTAGATGATGATGTTAATATGAGCACATATTTTGGGAGTAGTATTGACCACCGAGTTGGGTACGCGTTTAATTAATTCAAACCCCAGAACTACATAGCCAACGTAGGATGGAGGCTATACCTCTTATGTTCCAAAAAGAGGACTTCGATTATTGGATCCAACATGATGATGTTCTTTACCCTAGCAAGTTATTGGATGGATTTGGCAACGACATCACTTCATTGTATCATCACTAGCTAATATGTGATGATTGTCGGTTAGAGAAACTTCCAACTGAGTAAGCATTGCTTATTATTTTTTTTTTTAAACTTGCATTACATACTGATGTTGAGATGATGTTGACTTCTAAGCTGAGTTTTCCTAAGAGGAGTTTCTTGATATCTGTCCTTACTTTCCTGCCATTTTACATACTCGCACATTCCATTTGCTAACTTCATTCGACTTGTATCGTTTTATTATGCAGATACAGGTGTTAGAAATCCTCAAAAGGCTCATCATTGAAGATCATTAATTTCCAGCTATTTGGTGAGTCCTTCTTGTATTCGAAGGAACTCTTTATCCTTTTATTATTATTGAGTATTATGTTTCTTTTGAGGTAGCCATGGACATGTCATCGATACCATCTGGTAGTGTTAGAGGCTTCCTAGATAAAGTTTGATTATGTAATTGGAGTAGTTCTCCTTTAAAACTACTTATAAGGATTATTTCTTTCCTTTGATGTTGATGGTGGAGAGCCCACATAAGTATTCTTATTTTCACTTAAGTCTCCGCTGATGAACAAATGAGTGATGGGACCAAGTGGTTCTCTCGAAGGCCAGAGATGATTTCTGAGTGCCGGCCATGCCTAGAGTACCTTTTCGAAGGTGACAAACTTAGAATGATAGCACAGAGTTCAAGAGTCCTAGGGGGTCTATGAAGCCGTGTCTAGTAGAATCTTGCTTATGGGTGTGTCGTGCACCACACTTATAATCAGGAGGCTATAAGACATTAGGATTTGTTTCACTTCTTTCATAATCTGAGTTCATGCAATAAAGTTTAACTCTATAAATATTCCTTTCTAATTTGTGTGTTTATACATTGCAGAACATGCCTCCTAAACGTACAGTCAGTTAGAGAAATGCTATCGAGAAACGCTATCAATACTGAGGTTCTACAATTAGAGATGCCTCCACCATGAACCAAGGGATGACCTTCAAGGTCTATTGAGGTACCCCAAATACCTACTATTCAGACCACTCCTACTTCATAGGTAGAATTCAGATGAGCTATTGCCATGCCCACTCAACTGGTAGCTGCCCACGTAGGTAACCATAGTTCACCAACTCCTAGCTCTAGCTCTCAAGAGTGGTCTTCCACCATAAGGATTAGAGATTTTCTGAGGATGAACCTTCTAGTCTTCATGGGTTCTAAGGTTGAGGAGGATCCTCAAAATTTCATTGATGAGATGTGGAAGATCTTAAAAGTGATGCATACTACCGAGCTTGAGGGTATTGAGTTGGTTTTCTACCAGCTCAAGGATATGGCGAACGTGTGGTATGACCAGTGGGAGAAGAGTCGCAGCAAGGATACTATACCTGTAATTTGGGATGAGTTTGAAAGTGCTTTCCTTGATCACTTCTTTCCCCAAGAGCTACGGGAAGAAAAAGTTGAGAAGTTTGTGAACCTCAAGAAGGAGAGCATGACTATAAAGGAGTATAGATTGAAATTTATTCAGTTGTCTAAACATGCCCCAGAAATGATTCCTCATATGAGGTCTAAGATAAGAAAGTTTTGTCTTTGGCCTAGGCAAACATGTAAAGAAATAATGTAAGAAAATGTTAATGATTTCTGACATGGATTTTTCTAGATTGATGGTGTATTCTTAGTAGGTTGAGGATGACAAGAAAAAGGACTGAGAGGAAAACTTAAGTAAGAAGGCTAAGTTTGCTGGGCATGAGAACGAGCAGAAGCAAGGGAAGGGTAAAAAGTCCATCTTTAAAAAGAGATCTTTTAATTATGCACCTTCTTCAATAAGTGTTTTTACACCTAATCATAGGTCGCTGAGTAACCAGAACTTTCGAGCTTAGGGTTTTCAGTCCTAATTAAGTGTGGCTCAATGTTCTAGAGGAAAGCCATCGCGTGCTAGATATTAGAAGCTTTATTTGGGAGAGTGTCGTGTGGGCACCAATGCTTGCTACAAATGTGGAAAGACAGGTCACTTCCAAAATGAGTGTCCTTCAAAGAGACAAGGAGATGGAGGTAGTAGAGTTCAGTTTCCTTCTACAACACCGCAGAATAAAGGTAATCAGAGAGGTGCAGCTTCAGGTGCAGATAGGGGAACAAACCGTCTGTATGCTATGGGTAGTCATCATGACCAAGAGAATACACCCAATGTTGTTACTTGTATGATTTGAGTCTTTTCTTTTGATGTGTATGCATTACTTGATCCGGGTGCTACATTATCTTTTGTAACTCCTTACTTGGCTAGTAAATTTGAGGTCCTTCCTAAGTGTCTTCTTGAGCCTTTCAGTGTGTCTACTACTGTTGGTGAGTCTATCTTGAGGCAGTTAAGAACTGGCCTAGATCCATCTCTCCAATCAACATAAAGAGTTTCTTAGGTTTGGCTGGTTACTATAGGAGGTTTGTTGAAGGAATTTCATCTATATCCTCACTATTGACTCAACGGACTCAGGAAAAGGCTAAGTTTCAATAGTGTGATGCTTGTGAGAAAAGCTTTCAAGAGTTGAAAGCTAGATTGACTACTGCTCCAGTATTCTCCCTACCCAAGGGAATGGATGGTTTTGTAATCTATTATGATGCTTCTATAGTTAGGTTGGGATGTGTATTGATGTAGAAAGGAAAGGTCACTACCTATGCCTCCAGAAAGCTTAAGAGTCATGAGAGAAACTACCTCACTCATGACCTTGTGTTGACAGCTATGGTAGTTGCTCTTAAGATTTGGTGTCACTATCTTTATAGTGTACATATGAATGTATTCACAGACTACAAGAACTTGCAGTATGTATTCAGTCATAAGGATCTGAACTTAAGACAGAAAAGATGGCTAGAGTTGCTCAAGGATTATGACATGAGTATTATCTACCACCTAGGTAAAGTAAACGTAGTTCCCGATGCTTTTAGCAGGTTATCCATGGGGAGTACGGCCCATGTGAAAGATGAAAAGAAGGAGTTGGCAAAGAAAGTGCATAGACTTGCATATTTGGGAGTTCAACTTATTGACTCTAATGAGGGTGATAAAATAGTCTGGAATGGAGCTGAATCATCTCTAGTTGCAGAGGTGAAAGGAAAGCAAAATCAGGACCCCATACTCTTTCAACGGAAAGATGAGATTCACAAGCAAAAGGTAATGGCTTGTGCCAAAGGGGGAGATAGAGTGTTGAGATATCAATAGAGATTATGTGTTCCGTGTTGATGGCATTTGGGAGAGAATCATGGTAGAAACCCATAATTACAAATATTTCATCCATCTAGGTTGGACAAAGATGTACCGTGACTTGAGAGAAGTATAATGGTAGAGTGGAATAAAGAGGAATATAGCAGAGTTTGTGTGCAAGTGCCCAAATTGCCAACAAGTTAAAGTTGAGCACCAAAGGCCTTATGTAGTGGTTTAAAATATAGAGATCCCAGAATGGAAGTGGGAGATGATCAACATAGACTTCATTATCAATTTATCGCAAACCCGCAAACAGTATGACTCTATTTGGGTAATTGTGGATAGGATGACCAAATCGGCCCATTTCTTACCGGTTAAGACCACGAACACTGCAAAGAATTATGCCAAACTGTATCTTAGAGAGATTGTTAGACTACGTAGAGTTTCTTTGTCTATCATATCAGATAGGGGAGCTCAATTTACTACTTGGTTTTGGAAGTCATTTCAAAAGGGTTTGGGTTCAAGAGTGAACCTTAGTATTGCTTTTCATCTGCAGATAGACAACCAGATAGAGCGTATGATACAAACTTTAGAGGATATGTTGAGATCCTGTGTCATCGACTTCAAAGGTAATTGAGATGATCATTTACCTTTTATTGAGTTTGCATACAATAATAGCTTTCGAGTACTCAAATGGCTCTTTATAAAGCTCTGTATGGGAGGAAATGTAGATCACTAATTAGTTGATTCAAAGTTGGTGAAGCTGAGTTGATTAGACCGGATTTGGTTCACCAAGCTATGGAGAAGGTGAAAACCATCCAAGAGAGGTTGAGGATTGCTCAGAGTCGCTAAAAATCCTACACTGATACTAGGAGGAGAGATTTGGAGTTCAAAGTATATGATTGGGTATACTTGAAAATTTCACCCATGAAGGGTGTGATAATATTTGGAAAGAAAGGGAAGCTTAGTCCCCGCTATATTGGTCCTTATCAGATTGTGAAGAGGGTTGGTAACATAGCCTATGAATTAGAGTTGCCCCTAAAATTAGCAGTTATTCATCCTGTGTTTCATATCTCTATGCTTAAGAAGTGTTTGGCAGACCCTTCACTTGTTCTCTCGACTGAGAACATTGGGGTGAAGGAGAGTTTGAATTAAGAAGAGATTTCATTCTAGATTCTAGATCGTCAAGTTCGCAAATTAAGAACTAAGGAAGTGACATCTGTCAAAATCCTATGGCGAAATCAATTTGTTGAAGAGGCTACACGGGAAGCTGAAGAAGATATGAAGGCTAAATATCCTCATCTATTCGTGCCTTTCGAGGATGATGTTCAAGGTAATATTCTTTACTTTTACCTTCGAATAGATGTGTATTCTTTAGGTTGAGTCATTACCTATTTGAGTATGTGTTGTTTGAGCATTTGAGTATCAGAGTTTTAGAGAAATTGATGTCTTGATAATATTCGTTATTCATGTCCCCTAGTTTCATCTTCATTCGAGGACGAATGATCCCATGGGGGAGATATTGTAACACCCCCTAAAATATTATATTTGGGATTTCAATTCTCAATGAAAAATGATACTGCTTCTGTATTTTAGGCATAGCCTTTCATAGAATAGTTCAAATTAGGTGATTCAAATTTTTAAATAACCTCAACGTCATTATAACTTTGTGATACCATATCTTAAGATTTAGAGGATAAGTAGGTCAAATAAATTAATTTTTGCAATCCATGGTGCTGTGACGAAATGGAGTATTTATAGAAGAAAAATCATATCTCAACATAGGATGCTCCAAATCGGTTGATTCTTAAACGACATAAAATCAGACTTCTGGAGCTATAATTCATAGACACCAAATCCTAATTAGGAAGTTATTTTGTTCAAACGCAGCTCTGAAAAAGGGTATTCTATTAAAAGAAGGTTTATCTTACCAATCATAGAAATATCTAGATCCATTTGACATCACCCATGACATCAATTGTCGTCCATTTAACACCACTTATGAAATCAAAATCCTCCATTGAATTTTCAAGATCATCCTTTGTAATTATTTTTATTTATTGTTAGGTCACTCCTCCACACCTTTAAATACCCACTTATTTCCTTATTTTATTCACCAAACTTTCTCAAGCAACTCTTCTCTCTATACACTTCTATACTCATTTTCAAATATAGATTAGTTTTTATTAGTGTAAAAATACTATTATGGTGATTCTTATACTCCGGGTACACCAAAATGCTCCGACGAGGAGAAAAGGCTAGGAGTTCAAGAGTGTTCATTGAGTTCTTCAATTTTTAGTAAAGTTTTGGATTCCAAGTATGTAAGGCTATTCATAGCATTGGATTGAGTTCGTCCATGCACCCAATATTTAAATTTATCGTAATTGAGTTACAGTTGAGTTTTACCCTAATCTTGAATTCTAAATGAATTACTTCTTCTTTTATTGAGTTAGATCTATTTATGGATTGAGATTATTATTATTATTATTATCTCTTATATTATTGGAATTATTGTTCGTGATTACTTTCCCATTAACCCTAATTGATTTAATGTTCATGAATATTTTTATGTGTGTTTTGAGTAAAGATGTTGGCTTTTAATATTCATTGACAAAAAGAGTGATTTGAATTAATACTATGTATGTATTTTATTGAGTTTTGAAAGATGAAAGAATTGAGTTTAAATGATGTTTTGATGATATGTAAATGTTGTTTTGAAGTGTAATGATGGATGAAAAGGTAATGAGATGAGTTTGATGTTTTAAATAAAATTCCACTAAGACTAGATGACGATGTTAATATAAGCACATATTTCAGAAGTAGTATTGAGCACCGAGTTGGGTAAGAGTTTAATTGACGCAAACACCAGAACTATGTAGCCAGCGTAGGATGGAGGCTATACATCTTAAGTCCCAAAATGATGACTTTGATAATTGGATCCAAGATAGTGATGTCCTTTACCCTGACAAAGTATTGGACGGATGTGGCAATGACATCACTTCGTTGTATCATCACTAGCTCATAAGTGATGGTTCTCGATTAGAGAGACTTCCAACTGATTAAGTATTCATTATTATTATTATTTTTAAACTTGAATTACATATTAATGTTGAGTTCTACGCTAAGTTTTCCTAAGAGGAGTTTCTTGATATCTGTTTTTACTTTCCTATCATTTTACATACTCATACATTCCATGTGCTGACATTATTCGACGTGCATTATTTTATGATGCAGATACAGATGTTAGAGATCCTCAACAGGCGCATCATTGAAGATCATTACTTTCCATCTATT